>NC_090931.1:1240024133-1240692296 GCF_040938575.1 Ambystoma mexicanum | reverse complement strand
AAAAACAAAACCAATATGATTACCTCAACGATATTAACCATTTTGGTAACTACGAACTTGGTTTTGCATCAGCAATTTCTAAAAAGCATTGCCCACAGTTTGTGCATCTATAAAGGCATGTCAGTACAATGAACGAATGTTACAATGCTGTACAAATGACAAATTCACTGATTAATTATTGCAACCTTAACCAGGAAACAAGACATATAACCTAACTATGTCTTCAGTTTTACTAATAAATAAAGACATGCCAACAGTAACATTATTTTGAGTATACATCTTTTTAAAAGTATAGTCATACCAATATTTCAAATAATAGGTAGACAATAACATCTATTGTGTGTGTAAACATATTAACACTTAACAAAAACTACACTTAAAACCTAACAAATGTAATTTCCATGATTCTTGTAAAGTCTGTGTGCGTCTGTTTGGCTACCTATACACATGAGAAGTTCATAATGAAATATCAAAATGTACCATTCATATTTAAAATGTTTAAAAACTAGGAATTGTTATTTAAACTTTTATTGGCACAAATAGTTGTGTGCAGTGTGGAATACTTTTTTCATGATATCAAAATTAATTCTAAAATATAAAAATGATATCTACATTGCCATTACAATAATTCTTTTATAATTTGGTGCGATTCCTAATGACAATTTTCTAAAGCCTACTATAAAAAAGTAAACACGTCCATGGTGGAATGACAATACATTGTACGACTTTTCTGAAAACTTCCACGCTGCACATAGAACCTCTTTATACATTGAACAAACTAACACTTCAAGTAAGCTGTTTTCATTTTTCATTAAATTGTAATACTTTTTTAAAATGTTGTGTGTGTACTTATTTTCACCACCTACACACAACAAGTAAACTCGGTGCATCAAAATTATTCCCTAAAACTCTTAGTAGTATATCTAATTTATTTTACAAACATTGTACTTTATTGCTTTTGTATCTACAACCTACTGTTTACTTGTTTCATACATAAATAGTCATGACCTTCTACACTCTGTAACACTCAAAATAATGTACATGGAACCATTTATATGACCTAGCACTTTATAGGGAACACTTGTAAAGATTGCAGAATGCCATTTTCTCTGCTAATTGATGTACTTTTCAGAATTGTACCTTTACAATTATTTCATAAGGTTTTTAAAATACATGCTAGTAACAATCCATCTTCTACTTTTCATGAAACACTTATTACCCTAGTCTTCCATTTCAAACTTACATTTTTCACGTTTATATTCACAAAGAATACAAAACATCAATTTTAAAACTTTTGTTCAAACAACATTAAGTAAGCATTCTTTAAAACCTTTGGCAATGTAGCTTGGTGTGTGACTACAGAGTCATTACAAACAAGCCAATCTACTTCTGTACGCACCCATGTTGTGAAATGTCCACAGTGAATGTATGCCCCCTCATGAAAGATAATTGTACACGTCTTAACAGTTCTCACTAATAGAAACTTGCTATTCACAAAATGCATTACTGATGTATTACTCTTCCTACCATCTACACTGTATTTTTGAAACAATCAATACATACTTATACAAACTAGATTATGCAGTGTTGATTGTAAATTAAAACCACGACCACTGCATTGCATGTCATGGAATGCTTTAGTTAGAAGATCAGGAAAAATGCACACTTTTCTGATCAGGGATAGGAACGTATACCAATATTTCAGAAAGATCCTGAGTAGTCTAATCTTCCTTACATTGTGGTCACATATGAATCCACTTGTAACTAATTCATGCATACCAATCTACACTAACTTAACTGCATTAATAAATCGAAGCCAGTCATTACTTAACTATCTTCCTGTGCATTTTGAGAAAATGGTTGATTTCCACTTGCAACAGCTACTTTATTTCAGATCGACATTTGCTGATTGTATACTGTGTGGTTTTTCATCTACAGATGTTTTAAGAAATTAAAATTCCACATATAGCTGCCGTCTACTGTGGGAGCTATTTCTTGTATCAATGATGACATTTGAAATAACATTCACAAAGCTGCATTAGAATAGCACTGAACTGTTTCATTACTAAACCTGCAATGAGAGTATGTCATAGTTGACCAACTCTCCAACTCCGGTAGATTTAATGGTTTCTTATACTTAAAAAGAATGATTTCATTTAAACGTTCTTTCACTGTCTACTTATGTTTCCTTACTAAGTGCTATCAGGTACCGGTATAAGGTTCATACATTACATGCAACCTATTATATTCTTCAATGCAAGAAATGTCAGCTGTCACAAGTTTTTTAAAAAAATAAACATTTTTCACACATGACAAAGGGATACATGTCTTTATAACAAATAATTTTATAACAAATGCACATGTAACGGAAATCGTATACCGATTTCTTTTTTTGGTAGGTCCCCCTAAACCCCCATTTCCTACCCCTTAAAACCCACCCAACCAGTTCCCCACAAGATTTAACCCTTTATCCCACCCCATTTACATTTTCGTTATGTTTTTTGTTATACGATTTTCGTTATATGTGCATTCTACTTATAATTTTCGTTATAAAGACCGCACACCATGACAAAGCTGCAGATGACATTCCCTCTTTAAACACTGTATGACCAAGGTCAAGAAGTACTGCTGCTTCTAAATGCAACCCTTGTGATTTATGAATAGTTATTGCAAGACCCCATGAACATCTCATCACCGTAATAAAACACAGCTAGCTGGGCACATTCCGGCTAGCTTAGGTGTTCCTCAGGCCTAACGCAGCCAGAACTCAGTCTGGGTGTTTACCCTCCAGACTGAACACATCCAACTGATTTCCTCAACACCACACCTACCACTAAGAAGCAGCTATCATGCAACAACCACACTAGCTGTACACATATCCGATGCGCCTACGCACCATACTGACTTGAACTACGGAATCCCGAGGGCGTTTAACCTACCAGCGCTTTGAGGTTATACCAATGATCCATAAAGCGCTATATAAATGTCAAGTAACATAACATAACATATGCAGAGTACAATGGAAACTGTGGTCTTTTCACAAAAGTATCCTTAAAAAGCATGAAACAGAAAAATCAAATGAGTTTCTTCTACACGATCAAACTGTACTTCAACATGTTCAATATTTGTACTGTGAGGAAATGTGGGAAACGCAATCAATCTTCCCATCGCTCCATTGACTAGACCAATTCCTACATTCAAGTTCCTCTTTAACATTACTCGTGCATTGATGCAGTTTTAAAACTGTTTCTAGACCTGCTGTTTTACAATTGGTATTCTCTAATTGACCTAATCTAGCTTTTGCTCTCTTATCCAACTCTAATGGCATTACATGACCATCTAAAACATCACATGATTTTATATCCACAAAATGTTGCTTCTCTCACAGTAGCATTGTAGAGTTAAACATGTTACACCCTGAAATTGTGCACATCAAAGCAATACAAGACATGTTTATTTCATTAAGACTCAACATGACATCAGACGGACTGCAATCTGCATGAAAAATGTTAGAAATAAGTGTTCCCTTTAAGACTGCTTTCACATTCTCCAAAAGAACACCTATACATATCTCATTAAGCATTTCGGCATACTCTAAATATGTAGATTGCCTCATATTAATGGTAAATTCCTGGAATTTACAATAATCCCAAAGGTTAAAATTACCAATACATACTACACTTTTTGGACTATCCTTAGACTGCAGGATTTTGAAAACTGGTTGACCTTTCACAGGAGTTAATTGTAACAAGTCGGCAAAACCAAGTGCATGTTTACCTCCAAACAAAACATTGTAGTCAGTCTTCAAAACCTCTTGCATTCACAAGAGAATAAAAGCTAGAATCAAGTTAGACACTATACTTACTTCATCTACAATTAAGGTATTTAATTTTCTAAGAACCTTTCCTACCTCTTGTGCTGCACTGGATACAAGTTTTCGATACTCCAGTTTGTTGTCATGCTCCACTGGTAGCATCAACAGTCATCGTAATGTAACACCTCCTACATTAAATGCTGCTAAACATGTTGGAGCAGTTCTAATACATGAAAAAGAACAATCCGTTACATTTTGGATTATAACTCTTATTTCATGAATTAAACAAGATGTACCCGTTCCTGCTGTCCACTAAGATACAACAATACAGGTTTGTATTGAACACGAACATTCATGCTGGTCATGCTGTAAACCATGTAAGAATCTATGTTTAATTTTAAAATATCTTATTTCTCTACATTAGGTTTACTAACTATTTCATCACAATCCACATCTGCAACTTTAGTTTGTTGCATTGCACTTTCTACTTCTTCAATGGTAAGCTCAACATCAGTTTGAATACTTGGTTCACCAAGCACATTTTGACTTCCTGCTGCAGAATCTTCACTTTCCTTGGGAGTCTCTTGCAAATTCAGATGCCAAAAGTTCTTCTTGACATAGTCCTTTCTCAAGTAACTCAAAGTACTGCTCACATTTTGGAAATGTAATTAAGCTTTTATTTTTAGCAAAAAATGATTCTTCAAAAGTTTCAAAACTTCCAAGCATATCACTCTCTGCATGAAAGAACAACTGCAAATTACAAAAATAAAATAAATCTTTTTTCTCTGCAATTTGGCAAGACAGTTTCATGTGGTAGATGAGACTTGGCTTTTCATGTTTCAAAAGACAACCAGTACATCCATGTACTTTAAACCGTCCTCTGTCACTGTTTCCTTCAATATTTCGATATGAGAAACGGTCTCCTACTTCATACAAAGAAAGATCCACCAATGCTACAGATAGATTTGGATAATATGTATCAATCAAGTTGGTTTTCAGAATCTGTGTACTGTCAGGTACTGCTCAGCAAACTGCTGAATTTCACTTCAGTACACGATTTCTAGTACTAGCTGGGCCAAGACCTAACCAAAGTATATTAATGTTTCGTCCATACATAGGCAAACTAGTTGGCCGATCTGCAGCTTTGTAGTTACCACACTATGTGAGAACATCTTCAGACCAAAGCTTAGATGTTTCTTACTAAGACTTATCTGCTGAAAAATCTTCCCATACCTCAGCTGCATTGCTCTTTTACAGCTTTTGTCATGCATGCTGTAACATAACGAGCAAAACAGCTGTTGTGTCATCAGAAATATACTGTACATCAGTATTTGCATTCCAAAGCAGAGCAATGACTGGATTGTAATCATTAATGAATTAGCATTCCTTTTTCCTTTTTAAATGTTATGTATTTCTTGGTGACGTACCCATAACATGGTGTCGAACAGATGACCTCGAACTATTAACTCGATTTGGAAAGCTAAATCTGCACTGACTGTAGTACTTGTCTTTATTTTTGTATTTTTTCTGACAGTACTTTCCACATGAATGCCTTTGAAACCTTTCCACCTTTTTCAGTAGATCAGCATTCACATACTGAGCAGGAATGGAACATGTAACATATTTTTCTATGAACTCCATCATACATTCATCACTCTCTTCACCAAACTGAGGAGCATCTTTAATCCACAACAGCATATGTATATGCAGAACCCCACATGCCTGGTACTATTTCCGCCAAAAGAAATGTTCCACAGTGCCTAATGGACCATTTTCTTTATTACAAATGTAGCCTGTGGCCCCACGGGGCCCGGCTAGTTGGGCTACATGCTGGCCCTCTGAGGAAACAAAGAAAGACACAGACGCTGGGGTAATAAAGGTACCATTACATGTGTTGTGTGTATTTATTTATGTAAGTGCTGGAGCAAACCAGGCAGAGGAAGAGCAGGGAGTAGTGGGAGGAGGGGGAGAGGAAGAGAGAGAGGACAGGATGTCTTGGTTTTAGAGATTAAATGAGAAGCCAGGGCCGTGCAGAGGGCCTGGGAGGGGACAGGAGTGGTAGATACTGCATCAGGATTGGCCAGCTCCTAGCAGATTTTAAAGAGTTTGGCGAGTTGTTAGATGCCAGTATTGCCTTTGGAGCAGGCGGAAGGCCAGTTTGTCAGAGGATGTGCCGGAATTCTGCCATTTCCTCTCAGCCACCCTGCACATGCGTTTAAGGGTGATGAGGTCAGAGTCATACCAAGAGTTGCACTTGGCTTTGGGCTTCAATTGGATGCTCATGACAGGGGCAAGAACATCAAGAGTATCAGATGTAGCCGACTGGAGCATGGAGAGGGCTCTGTCAGGGTGGGAGTCAGCCAAGGAGGAGGAGGAGGGGGGGGGGGGAGAGTGGTAGCAAAAGCCTCAACTGACACACTCTTCATGGGTCGGATAACTGATAAGGTAGGTGTCAGTGCTGGAGTAGGCTTGGCCTGAGGGGTCGAGGGTGAGCTGGGAGGAAAGGAGAAAGTGATCACTCCAGGAGAGAGGATTGGTGAGAGGGATTGAAAGGGGAAGGTCAGAAGAGATCAGAAACATCCAGGGTGTGTCCTGCAGAGTTAGTCGGGCCAGAAGAGAGAATGGAGAGTGAGAGGGAATCGCAAGAGGTCGCGAAAGAGTCCAGAGGAAGGACAGGAAGAATCCAGGTGGATGTTAAAGTCTCCAAGAAGGAGTAGTTAAGTGGTTGAGTCCAGGAGGGAAGGGGAGAGGTCCGCCCACTCGGAGGCAGGAGGAGATCTGACCAGGTGGCCGATAGGTGGTAGCCACAGTAAGGGAAGGGCTAGCAGGGAGAGAGAGAGAGAGAGAGAGAGAGAGACTGCAGATGAGGCATTCGAAAGATGAGAAGGCCTGCGTAGGAATGACAGAGGCAGGAATCCACTCAGGGAAGATCAGGGCTACACCCCCTCCAGAACGGTTGGATCTGGGCACAGAGAGGATCTTGGCAGCCACTCACCACACAGACAATGAACAGCCAATCAGAAAGTAAATACAAACATTCCACCTTCTCTCCTCGTGTAATCTTCCTCCATTGCTAATTCTAAAATCTGAAGTAACAAGCAGTATTTCTTCCTACCACACTAAAATGGAAAACTACATGCAATGGCTGGAGGACAATTATCCTACAGAGGAAGAGATTAAAAGAAGAAGACACTGAAAAAAATGAACCAGAGTAAAATACACCACATTCAGGATTTTTTAAGTCTATTCTTTATATTTATGTAAACAGAGTAACAATAATATTTTAAGGAACACATATCAGTCACCAAACAGATATACTTTACCTACTATCAAATGTCTATACAACCAACACAAATATTTTTAAAGTGTATTATAGCTTCAATTGTTTACCAATTTTTCAAATATTTTCAAACAGATGAAGTAATTCAAGTATCAAGTAGAATCAAACAAGAACCACCACAACATCTACCCACAAAACTAATCATGGATTCATTAACATAATAAAAACAACTATTAATATTCAAAAAGAAGTACAATCAATGAAAAAGGACATTGAAAATTTAAGAAAAATCATGGACAGTAAAAATCCAGATAATTGGGCTAAAGAAGAAGTATCATGTGTTCCAACTAAAAGAAAAAGAAAGCCCACAACCACATGCCCCCAAAATAAACCTGTTTTCAACAAACTTTGTTTGCACATTTTACACATTTATTTACCTTTTTCAATCATGTACACTTATATGTATTATTAATGAATAAAAAGTATTTCAAATGTTACAATAACTGTTTACCAACACTACACGCTGTCATTATATTTTCAAATATTATCCATAGCCACGGCTACACAATGGCTAACAACCCAGTACATGGGGTTTGTTTGGAATAGCCACGGACCAACACCTCCAGTCATTGATATGCTTAGATGTGATCATGAATATACCAATGGCGCCAGATTTATAGTAGACGTGGCTATAGCATTGTGTGTGTTTTTTTAAGAAACAGAGTAAAATAAATAAAATAAAAAATACTTTCAGATAAACCTTCAGCTTCACTAACGTGAATACAAAAACTAAATGCCTACATATAAATGCCATTAATTGACCAATCTAATTTTGTAGGTCCATGTTCGTGAAAGTCAAAAAATACATTAAAAAATACTTGCCACACAAACAGAGCAGATGAAAAATATACAATAAACACCATCTAATAGCAATGGTTAATGTAATTAAAACACACAACACTGCAAATAAACACTTTCAAATATGTAAATATTCATTAACACTTACTTTCACATCAGCCACATTCCTGCCATGTACACAGTGAGAGTTCTGCAATCAAAAAGATGAAACTGCAGAAAGTGATGCCTTTTATACTTTCCAAAACAAATACAAAAAAAGAGAACTACATACCAATAAAACTACTAAAATGGATGATGCATTTTCACCACAACCTATCGCTGACAGCTACAGAAATAGAAAAGTACAACAACCAATAACAAGCAATGAAACTCACAAAATCTATGTTTCCTCCGAGCAATATCTTTCATACCCGTAGCAATTCGGCACAGCTAAAAATCTTATTTTTTTGTCCGCGGCTACATGTACATTTTTCTGCAAGCTCAAAACCAAAATAAATCGGCCTTCAAACCTTAAAATGAGAACACCTAACCAGATAAAATAACACAAACAAATCCAATTGTGTACTGTATCATCCACATAAAAATATGATCATCGCACAAGCACAGAACATTTATGATTTATAGACCATTCATGCACCTATGAACGTACTTTTCAATGGACAATGTTATAGAAAAGCCACACATGGATGTTTGCTGTTAGCCACAGCTATGTGAAAAAACTATGAATACAAAAATGTATTTCCACTCCCCCAAACTCCAAAAAAGTGTCCCTAACATGCCTACTAGCCACCCTCCACTCCCCATGTTCCACACCCCAAAACACTCAATGCATCGACAATGCTATTCTTGGTTCTTGGTCTTGGTTGTAGGCACTACCTCTCCTGACCTGTTCTGGACTGCTGAATGCTGGCCTTCCTCTCTCGGTCCCCTTCCCTGTCTTGTTGGTCAGAAACCTGGGGGTTAAAATTACTGCCTCCTTAGCCATGGATGAGCAGGTGGCAGCAGTCTGCAAGACTGGCCATTTTAATCTCTGGGTCCTGCAGAAGATTCTGCACTTTGTTCCTACAGTATGCCAAGCACTGGTGGTCGCTATCTGTTGCAGCCTTGCTACTTGATTAAGCGGTTACAACTTCTCCAGAATGCAGTAGCCAGATCTATCCTCCACCCTCCGTTTGGAGCAAACATGTCCCCTCTGCTGAGGCAATTGCACTGGCTCCCCGTTGCAGTGAGGATTATGTTCAAGTCCATGTGTATTGTCCATCGGGCTTTTTATTGTATTGGAGCAGAATATCTGCAAGTTACATGTGTGCATTACGCTCCTGCAAATCTGCCCTCTTGATAGCTGTTCCTCGGTTTAGGCTAGCCCACTCAGGTGGGCGTGCCTTCTCTGTTGTGGCTGCCAGAGCCTGGAACGATCTTCCCCGGGCTCTGAGGAGGACTGCCGATCATTTTGCTTTTCAGAATAAACTGAAAATAAACTGAAAATGTTATTTTAAATGCGTATCTCAACTGAAACCTACTTAAGCTATCAGCTCCATGCCGCCTCTGGGCGTACGTCCGATCAAAAAAAGTTCTGATAATATAACATATTCCACCCATCAACAAATTACAAACTCGAAAACACACACATTCTGCTCATACAAACTACTAGAAATTCAAACTATGAATCATTTTCCTAAAATCAGAGAAAGACTGCACATATCATGGCTGGTTTGAAAACTGTGTGGCTGATCGGAGACAGTTGGCTGTTTTGGTTGCTTGATTTTTGTGAGAAACATGAACATGGACCTAGGTTTGAGAGGTTTTAAAATTAAATGGTTTGGATTGCAGTGAATGCGTTGTTTCAAGTTTTAAGTGTTAGGTCTGAGAAATACAGGGCAGCCAGACATCATACTAATTTCATTGTGGAGGCAATGATTTGGGGAATGTATCAGGTGTGTCCCTTAATTTAATGATGAAAGAAGACATGGGAAAATTAATGGAACTATTTCCTCACACCATCTTTATCTTTTGCAATTTGAGGCAAAAATGGAGATGGACCACCAAATTCAATAGTAAAATTGAGAAATCACAGAGAAATGTTAATAAAGTAGTTTCAGCATTCGTGAGAGACCACAACCAAACATGGATTTCAAACACAGTTCAGCATGGCAAATTTCTATAGACATGATGGAGTACATCTAACCGATTAAGGAAATGCAGTGTTATTTCATAACATCAAAACAGTCCTCAAAATGTGCTAAAATACTACACTCAGTGTACCCCAAAACAGTTTAAGGACTACTTTTCACATATAAATACACAAATATAATAAAATAGCCCACATTTCTTTTTATATTATACCCACCTCTACAGTTCATTGACTTTTATAAAAACTGCGGTTACAAATTGTTACTTAAGGGGGGGGTGCACTTCGGGTTTTATAGTACAATAGAATTTAAAAGATCAATACAGTACAACACTACTCATGTAGTTATGGAAGGTAGCTGAACATAAAGAAAGCAGAGAATAATAAATGAGAGTAAACTAGGTAGGGAAACATTTAATAGGCACAATATATAATAACATGAGTACCAATACACAGACTAAAATACAGTGTGTATGGGGCATCTAAAACTAGAGTATGAAGGCTCCTTTTTGTATCAATTTTTTATAACTATGTTCTTCTGTTCGATGAGGCCCACATATGTGGCTACAGGCAGAGGAAGCACGGTCGTCGGACAGTTCTGGGATAACGAACCCATAGCAGAATCCGTGGGATTGCCAAATGCCAGTTCAGTTTGCATGTTTGTATGTTATGTATCTGTATGTTGTTAATGGGAATAATAAAGAAATTTTTTAAAAAAAGCTATGTTCTTCTGTTTTTCTCCACAGTCTCACATGTACGAAAGTCTGAAAACACACAGCCAAAATACATAAGACTCCCAAATACCTGATTTTTCCTCCCCACCACCACTCTACCTATTAAATTAACTTTCAAAAAGAAGTAAAACACTGACACCCCAAAATCTATAGTCGCAGGTACTGAACTGCACATACCCTCCGCTATCAGTAGTCCTTTATAGCCTCCGAAGTAGCCGTGAATATCAGAAAAAAGGGTAAAAAAAGAAAATGCTTTCCTACTCCCAGGCCCTCACCAAGTGACCCCTTCATCTGTGCAAGCTCCCCCCCACCCTCCCTTCCCCCCACAACACACGCTGTTTCTGTGATGCAATTTGCTTTGAGATGGCGGCTATTTGAGTCTATAGCCGAGGCTACCGAAAGCTTTGTGGTGGAAATTCAGTACGTAGACCCCCTCCAATCCCCAAATTTCACTTGGTGCCCTCTAACCCCCCCCACCTCTAGCCTGATGGCATGTGCATGTTTTTCAACCTGCAAACAGATTTTTTCCTGCATTTCATTTGCCCATATGATCGGCTATAGCCACGGATATCTCTCGCATCGAAAGAAAAGCAAGATGGCAGTAGTTTCGTTTCTGAAAAAACCTCCAGTTTCAGGTAAATTACGAGATATACACCCCCCTTCTCCATCAAATATTTAAAATACTACTGCTTGGAATAACCCCCAACCCACGCATGGATCACGAGTCAATGATTCATGCACAAGTTGTTCGTGACTTGGCCCAAATCCATCCAGTGGTTTGGGCTGTGCGCTTTGGAAATAATGGACCTTGTTTGTCTATAGAATTTTGAGGGGTTCCTATGGGAGTCCGACTCACCTTCATTAAAGGGCGGCTGTCACCACCAAATATATATGTCATCGCACTGTAGTTAAAGTGAGCAGCATTATCCACAGGAAACCCAAAAATTGAATTGCTAATAACTTTTGACCAGTGGTTGAAGTGGGTGGGAGCGGTGCTCCTCTTCTTTTGTTTTTTTTATTAGGTTGAACCATTCCTATAATTTTATTTAAAAAAGAAACTTATGGAATAGTTTTATTTTAAAATAAAGTGTAGGAAGAAGGTGAAACATGCAATTTCAGTGCACTGCACTGAACGTTCCCTTAAAGAGAAGGCGCATGTGTTTGGGTTGTGCGTGGGAGGGGACGTAGCGATGGGGTTTGTAGAGAGCGGGGTCAAGCTAGTAGGGAACATAGTTCCACCACTACTTTTCATACACTTTGACCACTGCTTTTGACTTTTAAAATGAAACGGCTGATATTTTGCAGAGAAAATGTTTGTCTCAGGCCTCACAAGGCTAGACATTTTGGGAAAGATTTGTAAACAAATGAAAATGTTATTAAGAAAGCATAGAAACACCGTTTTTGGCCTACTCAAATTCATTTTCCCATAGAGAAAAGTTAAAATTCCTGCAAAGAGCAGGGCAAAAACCATTGAATTGGACCAATTAGAAACAACTTGGCCGCGACGTGTTGACTCAATTTCTGGGAGGGATCTGGGGTTATTCCATCCAGTAGTTTTTAAAATATTTGAAGGGGAAATGGGTGGCCACTTCTCCCAAACTTATAGCTGTATCTCCCATGATGCATTGCAGCAGATAGGCTTTTCAAAAAGGAAAAAGCCGCAATTTGTGTTTGTTTGTTCGATGCAAGTAATTATTGCGATAATTAACGCGGTCATACGAAAAGTGCAAAAAAAACTATTTGGAGGTGGAAAAAGGATGAAATCACATCAGGCTAGAGGTGGGGAGAGGGAAAGAGGATATCATGGGAAGTTGGGGAGAGTTGGGGTGGTCGGAAAGCCAGTCACGGTGCCAACGTTTCCGCATTACCAAAGTAATACCGTGATAATTACTGCCGCAATAACGGGGGGATGCGTCATGGATAAAACCGTGCTTTATCCGGTAATTACAATGTGATTACCACAGTAATTATCAGGGGAATGGAAATGAAGGAACACAAAATAAATGAGTGGGCATCTGTTACCAAATCTACTAGGCAGGGGGGAATGGGTCTTTGTTCCAGTGGCCCTGTCCAGTAGGCCCCAAAGAAACCTATTGGTGCAACATGTGGAGCAGTCGTGGCCACTGGCCACGGCCGAAGGCCAAGACGTGTGGGCTTCAAAGAAACCAGGTGCTCTATCACGCCTTGGGCAGTTTAGTAATAATGAAGTGGTATTACTGTTACCACCTCATTACTATGAGTGGGCGGAAAGATGGAGGATTCACCTCCAGCTGTGAGCGGGGAGGTAAATCTCCCAACTTTCTGGCCATTGTTGGCACAATTACTGTGGTGGAATTACCACTGTGGTTATTGCACCAAAAATGCCCCATTGGGTCCAATGGACCCAGAACAAGTGGGGCTTACATCCCCACCACCACTTGCAAGTGGCGGTAATGGTAATTGCATTGTGCGGTATTCAACTGGAATTTACTTACAGGATACTGCCTGTATTGCTCTTTTCCGAAAGTGCACGGAACAACTATAAATCACCAATGCAATTATAGAGCAAATACTTTGAACCATGAACAGACAGACACAATAACTCACAGCCATGCACTCTTTAGAAGATAATCAGCTTTACGGCTATTTATTCAAAGATTACAAGTACATAGAAATAACTCATAAAAATAATAAGGACATAGATCACAGAAGAAGTAAAGTCGTCAAAAAGAAATACATCACCGTGAGCGTAACAGGATTCCTCATCTCGTCCAGAAGCGGCTAGAAGACCCCGGGAACAGCCAGGCCGAGAGCACCACAGCTCACAGGAAGGCCGGACAAAGCGTCCTTCTCCGGCTGAAGTCTCACCTGACCACCTCCGGGTTTCCGCATATATACACACTCCACAAAGGGAAGTTAATTCTCGAACATTCTAGAAATTGCACTTGCGCAGTTGAGGAACAGCCATCGGTTGCCAGCTGGGTCAATCGAGAGCTCCCCCCAAGAAGCGCAGTGCCTCCCTTCTCTAAAAACACGCTCCACAGAGAACAGTAGCAAGCCATAACAACGTTATCTTTCCCAGCAGAAATGGCCTTGACCGCATACCAGGTTTGGAAAAGCAAGTTTGGCTCAGCACTGTGAATCTAACACTCAGCAAAATGTGTGCAGTGTTTCACTGCGGTATGAAGTAAATATCCAACATGGCTCCGAGCGCTCCCAGAATGCATTGCGCACCCGCGCCATTTTGGATCAAGCATAAATCAAGCATAACAATTCCACCCTTTGGATATTTATCTTCCATATCCCGGTGGCACAGGAACCGGTCTCTGAAACCTACGCAATGTTAAGACTAAATTGGGAATACATTGAATGCAACAACAACAAGCAATTATAATAGACAATATAATAAAAATGCAAGCAAAAATGTAACGTAGTGTACCCCCAATATCAGGTATCCATGAAAATAACCAATCCCACCAATTTCTATTACGATCTTGAGACACTTGAGAAATGAGATCCCTCAAACCTCGAATATGACTTTCAATAGATTGTGAGTGGTCACTTAAATTGAAACAACACATACCTTCAAAGGCATTATACCCTAAATTATGTTTTAGCAATAGGTAATCAACAGCAGCTCTGTTCTGTAAAGTTGCTTTTCTAATAACTTGACTATCAAGGAGTAATTCTTCTAAAGCCTGCGAAGTATGATTAAGACTTAACTACTAAACACGCTAATTTCATCAAAGATTTGTAGCCTCCAGCAGCTAAACCCCAAACACCCACTAATGAAAGGGTTAATGCCAGAACCTCAGCTTCTGATAACAAATGTACATGTGAATCTCAGTCAGGAGATAGCCCTACAGATTCAAAAGTTGACCTTTTACCTCTAATTATCACTGAGTGTAAAGGAAACATCATTAGTCCTAATCGAGTTAAAGCACATGGACCTCCAGAAATGTTAGCTGGAATATAAGTATATGTAATGTTACCACATGAAAAGAGCCATCCTGTTGGAAGTTTCACATGATTCAAATGACTAGCAGTTATCACTGTATGATTGCAGGACATAATATTATTTACACTGGTGCATTTGCGTGACATTCGCGCACATAGTCGCCTTTCGAACATGGTATTATTGTACTGGTTGGTCAACTCTATTTGTCGGCATTTGCCAATTTCTTGTGCTTTGCATGTCATAATGTAACACACATCACCCTGAGTTATATTATAAGTAATAACACGTGTCAAATTTCTCCATTTTCTGTCAGTCTCTCGGCAGAACCGACAGTATTCGTAAACTGAAAAAGATTGGCCTAATGTCTGAGTTTTGAACTAAAGAATCATTATGTGTGACGCCGAAGATATGCTTTAAAACTGGAACAGGCACCGGTACTAAACACGTAGTCAATAAAGCTTCAGCATTGGGCACATCAGTAAGACAAAAGTGTGATATGTTCAGTACTTGCTGTGCCAGATATATTCACATATTCTCCTCTTGGGTAATCGTAGGAGAGTGTTTTCGCCTCCCTACGATCGCGTCTGGTACGACTGGCATCAAGGTTGTTTTCACTTGCTACTGATGTGTTTGTCGCATTTCACGAATCCATGTCTTCGGTCTGGTGGGCTTTTCGGCACTGGCATAGGGCTGCTTGGGGACAACATTATTCATCACTATCAGTATCCCCTTGATCACTGGCACAGATGTGACATTTTTCGGTGGTAACAGCAGATTGTTTAATTTGCCAAATGGAGTTCATTTAGTGCCACAGTTAAACCAACCAGCCCCTGGATCTACAAAGCAAACCCAGAAAAGAGATCAGTGTTGCACATCACTCTCTCAGGTAACATTTGTCTGCGGGTACATATTGCCATTTCTTTCTACCAGGCTCCATAACTAAAACAACTTCATCTTTGCCTGATGCAATGACATCTGCGGGCACTGGTGGGCCACTTGGCTTTTCCACCCACACCTTTGCACCCGGTACCATACTGTCTGAAGAGCCAAAACCGTGATACCCACGGATAGTTAACACTGTAGGAGGCTCCCCTTTCTTAATCATGGACAATTTAATGGGAATAACAATCGATTGGGCCACTCGATCACCCTTGTGGATTGACAACAATTGATCCCCACTATTCATTAGGATGACTTTAATCTCACCTTGGTAATGAGCATCAATTACCCCTCCCAACACTTGAGCTCCCTTCAATGCTAGGCCAGATCTAGGGGCAATCCATCCCATATGCTCTGGGGGAATCTGTACTCCAATCCCTGTTTCAATTACAACTATTCCTCTTGGATCTAATCTTATTTCTTCATTAGAATGCAAGTCTACCCTGGCTGACTCTGGAGTTGCTCGATAGGGAGCTAAAGAACCTGGAGTAATTTCCCAGTATAATAGTGTTTCTCTGACTGAATTGGGTTGAACCTGTAAAGTAGGAGTCATTAGTCTCAAAGGAGTTTCATGTTCATTCACAGGCCTATTGTTTAACACTTGCACCGCATCAAACACGCGATCACGCCAGCCTGCCAAACTGCCGTCTCCAGATTTGCGCAACTGTTCTTTCAGTAACCCATTCATTCGTTCAATTAGCCCTGCCGCAGCTGAATGGTAGGGCACGTGATAGATCCACTCAATGTTCTTTTTTTTCTGACAAAATTCTTGGATTAATTTGCCTTTGAAATGTGACCCATTGTCACTTCGAATCTGCAAAGGCACTCCATAATGCAATATGATCTGATCTAACAACCTGATGGTGTTCAATTGGGTTGCACGTTTGCACGGCAAAACCATCAAATATCCGTAGTAGGTATCCACAATAGTGCATGCATACTGACAACCTCTGCTGATTGCCATAGGACTGATATAATCAATCTGCCAAATTTGACCTGGTAATTTTCCTCTTCTCAATGTGCCTTGAACAATTTGAGGCATCGGTCTATGCAATTGGTGTTGGCCCACGGGACATTGCAAAATAATGGTTTTCACTACTTCTAAGGGAAGACCGATGCCTCGAGCTTGTGCCCACCTCATAGTAGCCTTTTCTCCAAGGTGTCCACATTTCTGATGGGCCCATTTGGCCAAACCCTCCATATCGTCTTCCCGAGCCTCTGCATCCACTGAGGAAATCTTGGTGTGTTCATCTGCAACAGAATTAAACCAACGTTCTAATGAATCTGTGGCACAATGCGCGTCCACATGATCTACAGTGACTTCACTTTGTAACAACATTTTGGCAATATCCTGCCACAGTTCCTTTCCCCACAACTCTTTTGAATGAATCTTCCATCCATTCTTTTGCCAAGTTGGCAACCACACGGCCAATCCATTCGCCACGGACCATGAATCTGTGTACACAACATTGACCAGGGGTCTCTTGTTTCAACGCTTGGTAAACCGCGTAAAGTTCTGCGAAGTGACTGCTCTTCCCTTTCCCTGTTGTTGTCAACATCTTCTTTGTTTTGGGATTGTATGACACTGCTTTCCAGTACCGCTCAGTTCCCACGTATCGGGTTGAACCATCCGTGAACCAAGCATGCTTTGTTTGCTCCACGGTCAAATCGCTGTAAGGTACTCCCCATTTCATGGGAGACTCACGTTTTTCAGGCACCTCCCGTGGTATATAATCTGAGGGCGGTATGTTGGCTACTTGCTCATGTAGTTTTGCTACTCCACCCTTTCCTGATTTGGCTCTATCTTGAATATACCATTTCCACTTAATTATGCTGGCTTCTTGAGCATGTCCTACACAATGCGTTTTAGGAGAGCTCAGTACCCACTGCATGATTGGCATTTCAGGTCTCATAAATACATCATGACCCACCGTCATCTGTTCAGTATCAACAAGAGCCCAATAACATGCCAGCAATTGCTTCTCAAATGGAGTATATGAGTTGCCAGCATCGGGCAACTTACGACTCCAAAACCCTAATGGCACACGTTTCCTGTCTTGTTTCTGCCACATACTCAAGTTAGCATAATTGTCTTGTACAGACACATTTAATTCCACTTCGCCATAAATCAAGCACCTGCTGCACCGTGTCTTTCGCCATCTCAAAGGCTTTCTGCTGCTCTTCCCCCCACTGAAACTCATATTTCTTTCGTGCCACCTTGTAGAGGGGGGCCAATATCTGCCCTAAATGCGGAATGTGTTGTCTCCAAAAGCCAAACAGTCCTATAAACTGCTGAGCTTGCTTTTTGCTCGTTGGAGTGGTCAATTCAAGTATTTTCTGTCGAGCTTTTGGCACCATTTCTCGATGCCCATGATGCCACTGAATCCCTAGAAATATCACTGTTTCAGCTGGACCTTTAATTTTACTCGGATTAATCTCCCACCCTTCCTTTTTTAATCCTTCCATAAGGACATCTAGCTGACTTTGCATACTGTGTTCATCCTTGCCCTGAATCAAAATATCATCAATGTAATGAGAGATTTGTATGTCAGGTTTACACGGTATCTTGTCTAAGTGCTCTGCCACCAGCCGGTGACAGATAGTCGGGCTGTGCATGTACCTCATGGGTAGTCTTGTGAAAGTGTACTGACGTCCACCCCACATAAATGCAAACTGTTATTGACACTCATCAGCAATTGGCACGGAGAAAAATGCATTAGCTAAATCGATCACTGCATACCAAGTCCCCTCAAACTTTTGGACATTTTCAATCAAGGTAATAGCATCTGGGACTGCAGGCACTAAGGGAGGAGTATGTTTATTCAACTCCCTGTAATCCACCGTCATCCTCCACGACCCATCTCCCTTTTTAATAGGCCAGAGCGGATTGTTTCATGAGGTGGTAATAGGGCGTAATACACCCGCCTACACGTACTCTTTAATGGTGTCTGAGATTTCCTTGTGCCCCCAGGAATGCGGTATTGTTTCATTGCTACCCGCTTGGTTGCCACTGGCACTTGTACTGGGGGCATCTTCAATTTGCCTACGGTAATGGGTGTACAAATCAATGCACACACCCCAAAATGATATGTTTTACCGCCAAGTCCCAAGGTTAGCCCTTCGAAAATGTCAAAGCCAATTATATATTCAGGTATCGGGACAATCAACACTTGGTATTTCTGCCTCTTTAAATTGCCTATTTTCATTTCCACTCGCGTTTGCACTGCGGGGGTCTCCTTTCCCCCTAAACCTGTAATCGTAAACTGTTTGCCTTTAAATCGTGTTGGATTACCATGAATCAAAGAGGCCTCTGCCCCGGTGTCTATCAATGCTCGCACCCCTTGTGTATTTCCTGGCCCCCAAAAAATCTTATCAACATGAGGCCACCTATCCACTTTTATGCGGGAAGACGCTGGCGGAGCTTGGCCGAAGCCCTAGTCAAACTTCGAATTAGTGTGACTCGACTCCGCCTCTAGCATCGCACTCACCACCTTTCTCAAGTCAGCGTATGTCGGCTGGTACGGGGAAGGTGTCCCCATAGACCCTTCGTCTTGGTCTTCCGCAGGGGGAGCAGAAGGTGAGGTGTCCCCCTGTGGCGTGGTGACTACTCGTTTCTTAACCTGTTTATAGCGCTCTTTGGCTGCAAGTCCTCATTTTTTGTATAATTCATACATTACTCTGGTTTAAATGCCATCAATTTCTTCGCGTGGCATGCCATCTTTTAACAAAGCCAAAAACATGTCTTTTCGGGACACTCTGGAGTCTGCTATCTTGCCGCCTGCCTTCAGTTCTTCTCTCACTACGCCCCTCTCGCTCTCGTGGCTTGTTATCGCTCTTATCCCACTCTCCCAAATCTGCAAGTTGCCAAATGGCATCTGCTACCTCATCAGTAGCCTTGCCCGTCATACCTACGAGCAAAGTCATAATGACACTTTTGTATGCGGGTGGCGCAGTTCTAATCACCATGTTTCGAGTTGAAACAGAGCGGCACGGCTCCCATGTGATCAGGCGCATCTATGTGAATCGCCTCTTTCATAGCATGCTCTCTGACTTTTTGAATTGCTTCTCTCAACGTATACCACTTTGTTTCTTCACTGGGCCAATCTGTGGTAATAGGGTATTTACGGTTGCATGCTTGGGCTACCAGGTGCAACAAAGACACCTGCGTATCTTGACCATTTGCGTCCGGGGGTGGTCCTGCTCTTAAGACCACCTGTGCATTGGTGTCAATTGACCGGGGTAAAAAACGTGGTGAATCCGTAGAATCTACCAAAAATCCTGCAGCACCCCCATCTAGTAACCTCACCATCCATGTCAATAAAGCTTCCACTGATTTTTGCCTCAAACGGGTAATAATTTCCCCAACCTCCTGTTGTGTGTAATCCTCCAGCGTGGTTAAATCCACCATTCTGCCAGCAGGATTCTGCGGGTGTGGTCCGGCTCACTGTCTTCTAACAGGCTTCGCCGCCACCGTTTTCTGTTTCGCCTCTGGTTTGGGGTCAGACTCATCTGCGGAACTACTTTCTAGACTGGTCAAATCAAAAATATCACCATCCCACTTGTCCGGATCCCAGTCTACACCAGCGGTAGCGATTACAGTTGCCACCTTTCTTTTGTTGACCCCTCCCCGTCTTTTCCTATACTTATACCGTGCTACTCTGACTGCTGCCCTCTCAGCCACCGCCTGATATGGGTCGGCCTTAACTTTAAACAGTTTCATTTGAATCTGCTGCATTAACGCAGTCTGCCGTTCTGCAGCTAGCTCTCTCTCTAATCGCAAAACCTCATTTTTCATTTCCACCTTCATTTGATGTATTTTCCTATAAGCATGCAAAAGAACCCAACCTCGTCTACCTAATGTCGCACATTCTTTGTCACATTCTACTGGAACTTGTTGCAAGCATGCAATTACATCAGTCGGATCGGCATCTCCCAATCCTTGATCCCAAGTTTCACTTAAACCGGCACCACATGCCCATGCCTGAGCCAATTTATCATATGGACTCTTAGTTCAACCTGGGATAACAACATCAGAACAGTCGCCGCCAACGGTAACGTTGTTCTTCTTGAACAAACTACTCATTATTGCAAACAAAGCAAAACCTCGTTGAACCTATATATTTTTTTTTCCACACTGCAATCACTCTCACAGGCACTCAAACACTTACAAAAGAGAGGACAAAAAAAAAAACTTAACTATTCAAAAACTTCACTCACACGACAACCAAATCCTATCTGCGTTTCAACAGATTCTTGGACACTCGGAACAACTCATCACGAGCATCTTGTTCATGATGCCAAAAATGTATTGCTCTTTTTCCGAAAAGTGCACGGAACAACTATAAATCACCAATGCATTTATAGAGCATATACTTTGAACCATAAACAGACAGACGCAATAACTCACAGCCACGCACTCTTTAGAAGATAATCAATATTCAAAGATTACAAGTACATAGAAATAACTCATAAAAATAATAAGGACATAAATCACAGAAGAAGTAAAGAAGTCAAAAAGAAATACATCACCGTGAGCCTAACAGGATTCCTCATCTCGCCCAGAAGCGGCTGGAAGACCCAGGAACAGCCAGGCCGAGAGCACCACAGCTCACAGGAAGGCCGGACGTAAGCATCCTTCCCCGGCTGAAGTCTCACCAGACCACCTCCGGGTTTCCGCATATATACACACTCCACAAAGGGGAGTTAATTCTCGAACATTCTGGAAATTGCACTTGTGCAGTTGAGGAACAGCCGTCGGTTGCGAGCTGGGTCAATCGAGAGCTCCCCCCAAGAAGCGCAGTGCCTCCCTTCTCTAAAAACACGCTCCACAGAGAACAGTAGCAAGCCATAACAACGCTAGCTTTCCCAGCAGAAAGGGCCTTGACCGCATACCAGGTTTGGAAAAGCAGGTTTGTCGCAGCACTGTGAATCTAACACTCAGCAAAATGTGTGCAGAGTTTCACTGCGGTATGAAGTAAATATCCAACATGGCTCCGAGCGCTCCCTGAATGCATTGCGCACCTGCGCCATTTTGGATCAAGCATAAATCAAGCAGAACACCGCCCAACTTGTGATTGCCCCTTAGTGTTTTAAGATATACAGTGGGCACGTCCAGGGTCTGTGCTCAGAGGCCAGGGCCTTAGGCCATGTGTAGTGGCTCCAAAGGAAACATATAGGTGCACCATGCACAGTGGCCCAAGCCAAAGGCCACGGCTTGTGGTTGCTGAATAAACTAGGATATAACAAAACCCTTGAAATTCATTGAAAAACCTTTAGTTAAGGGACAGTTAAGGCGATCACATTTCACACAGAAAGCCCTTGAAAATTAGCAGATGTCGGAAGTGATTATCATCTAAATTCGGCATCCCACCTTGCAAAGCCCATGAGCACATACATAGCGCACAGATTCACAGTGACAAACAAAATGAAAGGCTGGAAAGATAGCTCAGTAGGTTAAGCGTTCGCTGCTGTGGATCTGTGTGTGATCTGCAGGTCACAGGTTTAAATCCCAGCAAGGCCAACTCTGCCTTTCATCCTTCCGGGGGCCAAAAATGAGTACTAACTTCCGTTGGGTGATATTGCATACATGTGTGTTCCATGTGAAGTGCTTAGGCGTACGCATTATATAAATAGCACATCATTAAATCCTATTGGTCATCAACGGGGGAACGCTGAGTTGAGATGATCATCGCTTCTCACATCGGACCAAGTTCAAGGGTTTTGTTGCGTTGATTATGATCACCTGAACTGTCCCTTAACTAAAGTTTTTTCAAAGAATATATATAAATGTATTACCTTTCTTAAATACTTTATTCGTTTTTAAACCCTAAAGTACAGACATGTAAACACAAACAGTAATAATTACATATACAAAGGAGGGAATAGAAAGCAAGTTAATACATTAAAACGTGGCAATATCGAGCAAATTCGAAAATCAAAAAAACAAATTCATTTCATTTTGGAATTATGCAGTGAGGAGAGAGAACTCGCAGCTCCAGTTGTTGGCCCTGTACCAACAACAGTAATGTCCATATTTAGAAATCCAAATTAAAATAAAAAAATGAACACTTGTAAACCGAGGGGCTCCGCATAGAAATGCCTTTCAAAACATCCCCACATCAATCAAGACACATTTTCCAAACTACCTAAAATATCTCTGGAATGAGGGGAGAGACATCTCGCAGCCCCTTCTACAGAAATAGTCATATCCACAGTTGTTAGAAGTAGTCCTAATTAATACCACGTATACAATCACTAAAGACAAATCAATCAGTATACAACTTAAAAAAAAATAAAAATATATATGTTATATATTTGTACATGTACATCTTAACCATCCGTACGATAAAGGGAGAGGTAACTAACAACCCCTGTTCCACCGACAGTGATGGCCATGGTGTTTGCTAGTAATCCTCAGTAATACAGCAGTATCTTATGAGCCCACAAGCTCTAACTGTCACTTCCGACCGGGCGAGGCTCGAAAGATGAATTCAGCACCATGCGATACCAATTCTAGGTTCTCTGCCTCTCTGCAATGAAGCAGTGCATCCGAGATATGCCATACACCAGCTTCTCTGGGAAAAGTTGCGCATCCTCATCGCATATAAAGAGGAAATGAGTCACAATCCTGCAATACTCATAACGGCACCTCATTGCAAATGCATCCATCATCCTAGTCACAGCACCTCATCACCTGCTTCCTCATAATCGTCACAATCCCAGTTATCACTGCTTCCCTTACCCTCGTTAGTCCATTACTGCGACACCCCCATCCTTGTCACTGTCCCTCATTAAATCTACCAGCCACCCTCGTCAGCCCCTCATTAACCCTATCTTAGCATCTCAACCTTCCCACGTTGCCTCAAAGCCTCACTCATCCTCATCACAGTGCCTAGTTATCCCAGCATCACTCATCCCGATCCAAGTTCCTCATTACTCCCACAGCCTTCATAACAGTTCCAAATCACGAACACATCTCTCATTTTTGTCACAGTCCCACGTTACCAACGCATCCCCCATCCTTGTCAAAATCCCTAATGACCACTCCATTCCTCATCCTGGTCACAAATCCCTCAATATTACCCCAACTTCCTTACAAATGCACCCATCATCCTAGTCACAGTCATACATAAAGGAACAACATCCTTTCATCGATGCCCGTTTTGACGACTGGTGTTTTTACGTGGAATATTTGCGGAAAAAAACTTTTCTAAATGTATTTGGAGTGTGGGAAAGAGCATATAAAGGGTTGTGGGAGTGGGGAATAAAAAAACATGTAGATGAGAGGGGGTTTGGGGGCGGAATCCCCTCAAAAATAATTTTCACTAAAATTCAAAACGTTTTTCGGCAAACATTCCACTGAAAAACACTGGTCGTAAAAACAGGTGTGAGGAAATGACATTCATATGAACCCCATATAACCACTACATTGAGCAGGTCCTCGTCACAACTGTATCTCTCAACCTTGACACACAGTCACTCAACGTGTCAGACTCATGGGAAAGAAATTGGTAAATAGCACACCTACTCCAAGTGATAAATCACTATTTAAAAAGAAGGATATCAACAACTTCGGTGCAGGGGGAAGTACAAACAACGCTGGCACGAGGTAACGGTTCTTTTCCTGACAAACTCGGTGCAGTAGCGGTATGATTTCTTTGGCTTTATTTTTCTCCACGTAGTGGCATTGAGTAATCTCTCTGACACCCACTTGGTGCAACAAAAGTGTGATTCCTTTGGATTTCGTCTGGTAGTCTTGGAACCGTCTACGCATTTTGGAGAACAGGTCTGGAAATTCAGTATGGGTTGGACTAGGATCGTTAAATAACATTGTATGTTGATTGATTATTTGAAGTTCATATAGACATTATTTGTATATAATGGTATTCCATTTATATTAACAACTGTATTTCTGCTCCTGAAGAAGGGGTGGTCACCCCGAAACACGTTGAGCATCTAATATTACAAAGAGGCTTTTGATGAGCATCCTTAAATTTGTGCTGTGAATTCTTTTGCTCTCCGAAATATTCCATTGAAGAATTATTATTTACATTGTATTACAATTGTTGGCTGTCATCACATCATATAAGTGTGCAGGGGACGGGAGTCCTAATCTTTAGGACACCATCACCATCGTCTCCCTTATACTCATCACAATCCCTCATCACTGCATCCCTTACCCTTGGTTACTCCTTCATTACCACCACACCTCCATCCTCACCACTGTCCCTTGTGAAATCTGCATCACGCATCCTTGTCAGTCCCTCATTACCTTTAATTTAGCATTCCCATCCTTGCCACATTGCCTCATAACCAAAGCCTCCCTCATCCTCGTACAGTGCCTAGTTATCTCATCCTGATCCCAGTTCCACATTACTCCAGCAGCTTTCATAACAGTTCCTAATCACCAATGCATCGCTCATTCTCGTCACAGTCCCTCGTTGCCACATCCCTCATCCTTGTCAAAATCCCCAATTTCCACTGCATCCCAAATGCTTGCCACAATTCCTCATTATTACTGCACCACATTCTTGTCACAGTCCCTCATTGCCCTTACTTGAGGAACCACATAATCAGCACAGTGCCTCATGACCACAGCATCCCATCCTTGTCACTCACCCGTTACCACTGCATCCCTCATCTTCATCACTGTCCCTCTTTACCAGCACAACCCTCATTGTTGCCACAGCCCCTCGTTACCACTGCATGTCTCATCCATGTCAGTCCCACATTATCACCACACTCCGCTTCACCACATTCCATCATTGCCAGCGCATCCCTCCTCCTTGACGCAGTCCCTCATTACCACAGAACATGTTCATCCTCATCACATAACCTCACTAGCCCCTCAGCCTCATCAGTCTCCCTTTACTCTTGCATCCCCCATTCTTGTTAGGGTCCCTCAGTACCCTTATCCCACATCCCTCATTCTCTTTACAGTCCTGCACTACCCTAGCACAGGCATTACCCATCTTTGGCCACAGTCCATCATTACCTCACAACACTGAACAGCCCTGCATTATAAAAGCATCCCTCCTCACCAATGCATCTCCAAAACTTGCTGCAGTCTCTCAATTCCACTGCATGCCTCTTCCATGTCAATCTGTTACCCTTGCATCCATCATCCCTGCTACAGTCCCTCATTACCCCAGCATTCCCTCGCCACAGTCCTCCTTTGCCTTCATTGATCCCAGCAATCCCTCCCCGGCCGTCCATCAACCTGGCAATCAGTCATCCCAGTGCCTTGTTAGCTCCACATTCCTCATCCTCCTTATGGCAGCTAATTATCCCTGCAACCCTCATTGTGCTCACTGTCCTTCATTACCTCTGCAACCCTCACTCCCATCACAGTCCCGCAATACTCTTAACATGGCAATACTTCTCGCTCATCAGTCCCTAATTAACCCACCACCCCTCCTCCATGTGAAAGCTTCTCACACACTGTTAAAAAAACGAGGTTAAAAAAAAGTGAGGGCATTTACACCCTTACCAGATTGCAATTCCTCACACAGTCCCTCATTATCCCAGCAATCAACAGTCTTCACAGTTCTTCTCCAACCTTACCTAGCATACCTTCTCATCAGTCCCTCATTACCCTTAACCCAATAATCCCTTATAGGGCCTTATCAGCGGTTGGGCGGAGCGGAAAAAATGCGGCAGTAATGCTATTAACACTGCATCACTGCTCTGCCCAATCCAGAGTTTGGGGGAACTCAGAGGATTGCCCTCCAGCTCTGAACTGGGGTAAATCTGCCTACTTTCTGCCCATTTTCAGTGCAATTACCATGGCACAATTACCACCACACTGTCGTAAATGCCCCATTGAGACCCATAGAATCCGGAAAAATGGGGATTTACCCTGCCCCAGCAACTTGTGGTCCAGACTAATATGCTGGATCAAGTTGCGGTAACGCTAAATTGCATTCAGTGGTATCCCGGCAGATTGACCACCAAGATACCGCCCAACTTGTAATGACCCCCCCCAGTCTTTCATTACCCCAGCAATCTCTTATCTTTGACAGTACCTCACTAGAACCACTTATCAATCTCTCTAAAGTCCCTAATTACTCCCATATCCCTCTTCGTGCACAGTCCCTTATAAACCTTCAACCCTCATTCTCTTGACAGTTCCTTGTTACCCCTGCAACACATCCTCACCGCCCATCATTACCCCTGCAACCCTGATTCCCATCACTTCCTCATTGCCCCTGTGTCCCTCATCCACCCCTCATTACTCCAAAGTCCCTCATCAGTCCCTCATTACCATTGCCTGCCTAATCTTCATCACAGCCCTGGTTACCCCCAAATCACCCCGCTTCACAGTCCCTTCTTAATATTGTATTCCTCATCCTCTGCTCAGTGCCTCATTAGTACAGGATCTCTCATCCTTGTCAGTGCCTCATTGACTCTGCATCCCCATCACAGTCCTTCATTACCCCACTATTCCCCAGCTCTTTACCGTCCCCAATTACCCTTACCTGGCATCCATTCTAAACACACTAGCATTAACCTGGCATTACTCATTCTTACCAAAGTCCCTCATTAGTGCTCCAGATCTGATCCTAGCACTGTCCCTTATTACCCTTTCCTCACCAACCAAACTGAAAGAACTTACCTACCGCCATTTACCTCCAACACCAAAAATATCTCCTGTGGCATGCCACAAGGCTCTAGTCTCTCCTGAATCCTCAACATCTACATGCCCCCCTTAAAGAAAATCATTCAAAACCAAAGACTGACCATCTACAGCTATGCAGATTATACAGACCTCATCGTCAAGATACCCCAAGACCCAAACAACACCCTCAAAAACTGCCTCACCACATACAGCTGGATCACAACCAACAATCTCAAGCTAAACCCAACCAAAACAGAAATAAGGATTACACACCGAGAGGACAATGCAACAGACACCCAACTGGACTGGTTCCCCTGGCATGGAAACCCAACCATAAGCATCAGCATTGGTAGGAAATCTGGGAATATTTATGGACAACAGACTTTCACTAGAACCAGAAGTCAACACTATAGTCTCCGTAGGTAGAAGCATTTCTTTGCTAATTGGAGGGATCCTCCCCCATCTCTCCTTCCCACACAGAACCCTTGCAATCATCTCCCTAGTATTATCAAGAATCAACTATCCAAACAGCGTTTACCTTGGAATACCAGAACAGGTCACTAAAAAACTCCAACACATCCATAGCACTACAGCAAGGATACTCAGATTAAAACGAAGAGATCACCTCACACCAGCCCTGGGAAGTCTACACTGACTCCCAGTAAGAAAGATGCATTAACTTGAAAGCCCTATGCCCACAAGTCCTTGCATGGACAAGGAGCTGAATTCCTACAGGCCAACATCAACCACTACCAACCAGGAAGAAACCTAAGATCAAGTGATGACCTCCAAATCAAAACAATACGAAAAAAGGAGAATTCGGAG
This sequence comes from Ambystoma mexicanum, assembly GCF_040938575.1. Classification (NCBI taxonomy): domain Eukaryota; kingdom Metazoa; phylum Chordata; class Amphibia; order Caudata; family Ambystomatidae; genus Ambystoma; species Ambystoma mexicanum. The sequence goes on along the minus strand of NC_090931.1, from coordinate 1,240,664,164 downwards.
GAACCGCATTCTCACATCTAATCGCCAATCTATGGAACACAATCCCAAAGGAGATAAGAATGACAGAAGACTACCTCACCTTCAGGAAAGGACTAAAACCTGGCTGGTCAACTCACAATGATTAACATTTATTTATTGGATATTTGTATGGTGCCTATACACAACTGTTTCAAGGTGGCAGGTTTGATAAAACAGGCACCGCCAGCGATACCAATGGGAACCCAAGATAACCCGATGACAGTACAAATTTGGGAACCAGCAAAAAAACTAATACAAACCACCAAGTACTAACCCTCCCAGCTCCCGACTCCTCTCCAGCATACACCGCACTTAGCTCACACGATCTAACAGATCAGTCTAATAAAAATAAAAACTCCATGAAACTAACAAACATCCCAACCACTGGATGTTGCCCTTCTGAACACAATAACTCCAGTGCACACTGTTGTAGTGCATCTCCTTTAGAGAGGAGATCTCTAGTGAGGAGAAAGTACATTATGATGTCACTTGGAATGTTGATGCTGGTTTCTTGTTTGGTTCTAAATGAGACAGTTGGAGGAAAGAGCTGAAGGGAAGGGAGGCCATGAGATGTGGGGTCTTCTTTTCTGATTTATTAACTTAAATAAATCTACTTATCTAACTTACCTGTGTCCGCCTCATCTTCACAACAATGGCGACGAGGATGGGATCAGAGGCCATGGAAGGCAGGTGAAGAGAAGACCCCGGCTGAGATAGGCCGCTCCTGTGGGCCCAGTTTTGAGTGAGACGTACGGCCTGTGAAGTGGACTTATCTCCTGCTGCCAGTCGTGCCCTTCAAGCCCTTCCTGCGTGCGCCGGCAGGGCGCGTGAAGGCCAACTTCATTTACCCGAGTGCGGCCTCTGAAGGAGAACGCAGCACAAACAACGGTTGCTGAGAGGAACTCCCTCGCTGTTCGTGGCTGCTCGCTCGGGCCTGCGTGATCGGCTGATCCGATCTGCTGCTGGGATCAGAGCTGCGCTGATCGGCTCGCAGCGCAAACGTTCCAGTTGGGCAGGCGCTGTCAATTAGAAGAGGCTGCCGGCGTCTGAAGAACTCCTGGGAGGGCCGCTCCGCTTCACCGTAGCGTTGAGCGGCCACTGTGCGCAGGCCTGTGTGTACGCACCTCCCCAACACACATCTCCAACGAAGTAAGTGCCCGAACGTATTAGTGGCTCCGTCGCAGCGTTCACTGTGTTGCCGGGCACAGACAGCTGAGGGAAGGCTTGGGAAGCGGACTCTGAACCAGAGTACCGTATTTCCCCTAACACAGGGACATGTGAGCAGAGCATTACCGTGAACCATATAATAGAAGGGCGTGGCCATTTTATGAGGAGCTGGGTTACTTCATATGTCATTTGGTGTATCAGTGCAACAGGGAGGTCTGAAGTATTTAAAAAAAAAAAAAACATGCCATCAGGCAGGTAGGCTTCAACCATAAGCAAGATACTGTGCAGTGTGGTGTTGCAGTGTCAGTCCTAAATGTATGGACAAGCGACCTTACAGAGAAATATTAAGGAAAATTGAAGCGTGGCAATTCCACTGTGCAAAAGCAGTTCCTAGCGCAGGGAGAACATAAAAGCAACATACTAAGTGACATTCTGCAGACAGATTAAATGGCAGCTTTGCCAGGAATATCGGGACCCCCCATTTTTATGCCTGCTCCAGGCGCGGCGAGAATTATGTGGCCCCAATGGCGCAAGGGTTTTCTGCACTACATGAAAGCAGCCGGCGGGACAGCCTATTCTAGCGAGAAGAAGTTGGCTCTGTGGTTACATTTTTTGGGTTTCGAGGGTCAAAGAATTTTTGAAACTCTACCACAACTTGTGAGTGACGGGAGCGGGGATGAATTAAATGAGTTCGAATCCGCATTAGTGAAGCTAGATAAACATTTTAACCCAAAAAGAAGCACAATTTTGGAAAGGTACAATTTCCGGATGCGCACACAAGCTCAAAGTGAATCTGTTGAGGATTATGTGACTGCTTTGCGACATTTGGCTCTTACATGCAAATTTCAAGGAAGTTTCGACGAACATATTCGTGATCAATTCATGACACATTGTCGATCCAACAAGATACGAGAGGTGTTGTGGCTAAAGGATGAGCCAAGTTTAGATGAGGTATTGGACTTGGCGAAACGTGTGGAGCATTCCCTGGCATGTGTGGCCAGACTTTCCAAAACTGAAGGAGGGGAGCCCAAAGAAAGTAAACCGGAGGTGTTATCCGTAGCCGAGGGAAAGAACAAAAGGAAAGGAAGAAACAGACAGTCAGGGAAGAACATAACGGAAGAGAGGAAGGGTCAAGATTATATGCAGAAATGGGAAAAGAAAGAGGAAAGGAAGGACGAAAGGTTGTGTTATCGGTGTGCTAGTGCAACGCACTTTGCATCATCTGTGGTGTGCCCAGGGCGGAAAATTACATGTTCAAAATGCAAAAGGAGAGGACATTTAGCATCGTGCTGCAAGAACTACCAATTTGGGCAAACAGTCCAACAGAGAGTATTGTAAGTAAATGAGGAGGAAGATGGCAGGTCATCAGAAGACGAAGTTGTGGTGCCATTACAAAATGTTATCGTGAATACAGTTAATGTTGTTACAAATGGTGGGGATCTTGAGGATTGTGAGAGACCTTACGCTGTGGTAATGGTGAATGGGCATAAGGTGTCAATGATGGCTGACTCAGGGTCGAAAATAACCTTAATATCCAGAGTTGCCTTTGAGAGCGAGATGAAAGGGGTAGTATCTGAGTTATCAGACCCCGACATAAATCCAGGAGGGTACAATCAAGATCGCATTGATTTACTGGGTTATGTATGGAGTAAATTTGAATTCAAGGGTCGCAGTTGTGATGGCAAAGTGTATGTCACCAAGAAGGGACAATCTTTATTAGGATGGAGAGAACAAAAGAATTTGGGGATCAGACTCGATCCCAATCGCCCAGAGCAAGTGCTGCAAATATCCGAAGTGTCTGCAAGTCATGATAGGTACATGTCGGAGTTTAGGAAAGTGTTTAATGAGAAGTTGGGAAAGGTAAAGGGGTTTCAGCACCAGATAACATTGAAGAAGAATAGTATGCCTATAGTGGCAAAACTCAGGCCGGTGCCTCTAGCCTTGAGGGAGAAAGTGCAAAAGGAATTACAGAAGCTGTTAGAGTCAGGAGTGATTGAGAGAGCTGGGGGGGTTGAATGGGTATCCCCAGTGGTGATTGTGAAGAAGAGTTCAGGTGACATAAGGTTATGTGTTGACATGCGGGAGTTAAATAAGTGTGTGTTGGTGGATAGACATCCACTGCCCAACATGGGTGAAATGTTGACCATGGTGGGTGGGGGGAGATTTTTCTCTAAGTTAGATATGACATCAGCTTATCATCAGGTCGAATTAGTGGAGGCATGTAGGAAGGTTACGGCTTTTGTAACGCATGAAGGTGTTTTTCAATTTAGGAGAATGCCATTTGGGCTGGCGTCCGCTTCATCAGTATTTCAGAAGATCATGGATCGTTTGTTGAGGGGACTGAAGGGAGTGTTCTGTTTTCAGGATGATGTGTTGGTGAGCGGTGTAACGATGGAAGAACATGACAGAAATCTACGTAAGATTTTGAGGATATTTGAGGAGAGAGGCATTACTTTGAGAGGTGAGAAATGTGTGTTTGCAGTGACGAAAGTGGACTATCTAGGACATGAGGTGTCAGGGGATGGTGTTAAGCCCAAGGAAGATATGATTAATACCATTAAGAGTGTTGAGAAACCTAAGAGCAAGAATGAGCTGCGCTCTTTTTTTAGGAATGACGGAATTTAATCACAAATTTGTGGTAAATTATGCGGACAAAGTACAGGAGATGAGAAAGATTCTCAAGAAGGGTGCTGATTTTGTGTGGAATAACCAGTGTGACAGGGAATTTAACAGGATAAAGGAAGAAATAAATATGGCTGGTCCATTAGGGTGTTTTGACACGAGGAAGTTAACCATGATCACAGTTGATGCTAGTGAGAGTGGACTGGGAGCTGTGTTATCTCAAAAGCAAGAAGATGGTTCTGAAGAGGTAATCGCCCATGCCTCGAGGGGTCTCAAGGGAGCGGAAGTAAGATATTCGGTACTGGAGAAGGAGGCTTTGGCATGTTTTTGGGCTGTAGAACGTTTCAGAAATTTTGTGTGGGGTGTAGAGTTTGTGTTGCGAAAGGATCACAAACCTTTAAAAGCTATTTTTGAGAATAAGGGTCTTGACAAAGTATCCCGGAGAGTGGCAGGGTGGGTTACCAGGATGCAGACACATTGTTTTAGAATGGAGATCATTCCCGGGAAGGAAAATGTTTTAGCCGACAGTTTATCAAGGATAAGGGTGGCAGCAACCGAGAGTATGGGAAGTGAGGAAATGGAATTGGTGTTTGTCAACACTGATGGCATTGTATCCAAGCAGGAGTGGTTGGATGAAATGGAGAGAGATAGCATCATAAGGAGGGTGATCACATATGTTGAAACCACGGTATGGCCAAATAAGGTGGAATTGGCGGAAGGAGTGAAGCCGTTTTGGGAAGTGAAAGATGAATTGTCTGTAAATGATAAAATTTTGTTCAGATGGGGTAGAGCGGTGGTACCGATAGGTTTAAGGAAGAAAGTGGTAGATTTAGCACATAGCGGTCATATTGGAGTTACCAAGACCAAAGGAGTGTTAAGAGAAGATTATTGGTGGCCGGGTTTTGACAAGGAGGTGGAAGATCGTTTAGCAAATTGTCAGTTTTGTGTTGAGAGTGGAAAGGGAATAGCGGCCAGAAAGCAACCTTTAGTGGATGTGGGTCTCCCATCCAGGGTATGGTGTGATATAGCCATGGATATACTAGGTCCCGTGGAACTGGGTTATGCCCGGGGAAAGTATATCGTTTTGGTAGTGGATTTGTTTTCCAGATGGGTGGATTTTAAGGTCGTGAGGGAGATCACGAGTGAAAGTATGATAAAGGTTCTGCAGGAAATCTGTGGAAGTGAAGGTTTGCCTGAGACCGTGTTGACCGACAATGGTCCCCAGTTTATTGGAGAACATTTTTCTAACTATTTGAGGAAGTGTGGGGTTGGTCACAAAAGAACTTCATTGTACCATCCCGAGTCAAATGGTGTAGTTGAGAGAATGAATAGGTGTGTAATGGAGAGTGTACGTATGGGAGAGGAGTGTGGTTTAGACAAGCTAGCTCTAATACAAAATAGAATGTGGGCTCTGAGGATGGCGCCGCATTCTACAACCGGTCTATGCCCGTTTGAGCTCATGAGGGGAAGGAAGCCATATTCCATGGCTTGTCCGCCATGGCTGGGAAGATGTAGGGAGACCGATCTTGTTGTGGAAGAAGTGAGAAGATCGTTAGTGGAAAAAAAATCAAATGGGGTCAAGCGTGAAAACTTGAGGAGAGGAAAGAAGGAATTGCGTGTGGAGTGTGGTGACTGGATTAGGATAAAGAAAGCAGTGATAAGGAGAAAGGGGGAATCTCTTTATTCAGATCCTGTCAGAGTGGTGGCAGTCATGAAAGGGGCAGTGCGAGTTGCTGGAGGGCAAGTGTGGAGTAAAGATAGAGTGGCATCTGTGAGGAGAGGAAATGTGTGAAAGCCATATGTGGGGATATACCCAGGAGGAAGAAGAAGGGAATGGCAACTGTGCCACCCATGGCGTTTGTTCTAGACAAGTTTTATAGTGTGAATTAGTTAGTGTAAAATGTTTGAGTTAAACCTATTGTATGAAATGAGACGGTGTTAGTGTAACATGCCGAAAGGTAAAAGGCGATCAGATATATATATAAAAAAAAAAATTAAAAAAAAAAAATTGAAGGGAGATGTGTTGTAGTGCATCTCCTTTAGAGAGGAGATCTCTAGTGAGGAGAAAGTACATTATGATGTCACTTGGAATGTTGATGCTGGTTTCTTGTTTGGTTCTAAATGAGACAGTTGGAGGAAAGAGCTGAAGGGAAGGGAGGCCATGAGATGTGGGGTCTTCTTTTCTGATTTATTAACTTAAATAAATCTACTTATCTAACTTACCTGTGTCCGCCTCATCTTCACAACACACACAATCCAAAAACACCTAGAAAGCAGAAGACACCAGTTCTTCCTGGTTCTACAAGCACCAATGGAAAAGCTCAACCTCTATCCTACTCCCTCATTAATCTACCACACACACTTTCTTACAGAACCACATGAGCGCCTGGCGACCATGCCAATAGTAACAGCGCGCATTATAAAACAACTTAAAATAACAAACCTTTCCCCAGCCTTCCTCATACACTCAGTCCCTAATTATCCCTGCATCTTGCACCCTTGTCACAGGCCCTCATTACCAGAGAATACTTCCAGCTTATTTCAGTCCTCCTTTACCCAGCTCCATTCCACTCCACGGCCCCTCTCTGGCCTTAGGTGGCCTCCTCTCTCGTTGCAGTCCCACATTAGCCTGCCAATCTCTCATCCTCATCACAGTACCATATTGGCCCCACATTACTCATCCTTTTCATGGCCCCCACCATCACTCCTCACGCTCACAGTTCCTCCACAACCCTCATCCTCGTCTCAGTCCCCCAGTACCCATAACCTGGCAATCCATATTCCCCCATCAACCAGGCATCCCTCATTGTTTTCACAACCCTCACTACTGTTATACAGATATCCTACAAAGTACGGCATTACCACCATATCCCTCATTCTGGTTTGCACCTTATGACCACTGCTTCCCTCACCCTCTTCACAGTCCCTCTCTAACATTGCCCAGCATGCCTCCTCCAAATCACAGTGCCTCATGTACCTTACCTCCAGCAATCCCTCATCTCCATCCCTCATCCCAGTACCTCCTTGGCCCCACATTCTTCATCCTCCACATGGTACCTCATTATACCTGCATCGCGCTCACAGTCCTTCATTACCTCCGCACCCTTATCGTCATTACAGGCCCTCATCACACCTGCAACCCTCATTCCTGCAATAGTTCCTCCATAACATTTTGTCCTGTTGGTCGTTGTTTGTCTCTGTGTAGCGTCCAGATGCCTTAGGGCTTTGGCGCTTAATAAATAAATAGAAATAACCTCATATCTTGTATATACCATTGAGTGTCCATTTAAGCTACTCTAACGTAGGGAAGACCACCCATCCCATAAAGCAAAGGATCTCAGAACATAGATCCTGCATTAGAAACAAAGTCTGTGACAAGCCCCTAGCAGATCACCATATTACAGCGAGAAAAACCGATCTGTTTTGGTTTGTTCTGCCAACATTGAGACCACACCCTCAGGAGGGAAATATGGTGGCTCGATTACACAGACTGGAACAGAGGTGGATTTACTGTGGGCGGTCTGCGGCCGCCCACAGTTCAGAGATCCGACAATGGAAGGATCTCGTCTGGCAACGGGTCCCCACCACTGGTAGTCACAACGTGACTAAAGAAGATGAAATTGAGACGATTTCTCGCAAAAAAAGTTAATATTTGTAGCAACGAAACACGAGGACTCCCAACAAAAGCGTGCAGTAAAAATCTGAATATGGCCACCCGGGGTAGATATTTAGGAGGACAAATGTTATTTGCTGTGACAGTATGACCCAACGTGACAACAGTAGGCTATAGAAGCGACAAGCAGTTTTTAGCTTTAAAGCAAAAATGGGGGGCGTGGCCAGCAATGCAAGGAAGACGGGCTTCCACAGGGCTCCCAGCACAATCCTATAATTATGATATTTTCTGTGCACCAATACCTATGACAAGGCCCTCTGCAGGGTGACCCAGAGACGAGGGATCACCAGATGTGTTCCCGGATCAGGAAATAGACATTGTGAGTGGCCGTGGAGCGAGGACAGGTGCGGGCGACAAGACTTGGGAAAATAAGATGGCAGCGGCCCGACTGTTGGAGAGCCCTGCTGCGGCCGAGATGAGTTTCCAGGGTGTGGCAGCAAAGAGCAGGGCTGCCAAGCAGCGCTGCATTTGGTATGCACTGAGAGGAAGCAGGGAAGCTTAAGCGATGCTGTTTTCCGATGTGGGAAGTAGCGGTCCAGTCCAAGGAGGACCACAGAGAACAGAAGAGGTGAGGCCTGACAAAGATAACAAGAACTGAGTGGGCAGTTTCAGTGGCGGGCATCCAGGAGGCCACCAGAGTTGCTGGTTGGAAGAGTGCTGGGTGCAGGGTATGCCTGGAGCAGAGCCCTAGTGGCCAGGCAGAGTGGAGGCACAGAGTGGTGGATCAGATCGTGGGGGGTCTCAAAATGAGATCCATGCTTCTGGAGTGGCAGTCAGAAGGGTTACCAGCAGACCGGGTGAGATGCCACAGGAGTAGGTTTCTACAAGAAACTAAGCGGCACAAGGACTGGGGCTAGTAGCTGTGGGAGAGGCCAGTTGCTGAAGGTGACTTGGAGGTCCAAGCTACAGTATCCCTAACATTGGCTGAGTGGAACCACGCACAGGCTAAGCCACCAGGGGATGGAGTGGACACGCCTGGATTTGGCAGGGAGACGCCTGCAGACACAATATATCAGTGGTGCTGGAGAAGCAAGATTTCGGGAGATGGTTGAATAGGTGACAGCCCATATGGGAGTTTGGTGGACATATGTCGGACAAGAGAAAAAAATTGCGAAGCCGAGGCAGACAAAAAAATTGAGGCATTCACAAGGAAGGGGGAGCTGGCAGCGGCTTTGGCAGTCCCGACAGCACCGCGTCTTGGAGGGGGCCAGACGGTAGCACTGAGAGGAGCGGATGATGGGACACTCGAGGCAATAGCAGCCCGGAGAGCATCAATGGAGATGAGATCAAATGCGACTTGGAGGTCTTCTGAGGCAAAATGTGTGAAAGTTGGCTGGCAGGGTGGGAGAAGCTGAGCAAAATTGTAAGAGATATCCACCACTAGAAAGGAACTGAAAGGAAAGGTCCTGGAACTCACGATGAAGGTCCAGACACTGGAAGATCTGGCGGAAGATGCAGAAGGATGGGCGAGGAAGAGTAATATTCAGATTTTGGCGATGCTGGAAGGCGAGAAAGGCAGAGATCCCACCACATTCATTGAAAATATGTTACACCAGGAGATAAGCCCAGGAAAATCGACAGATTTACGGTCGAGAGAGCCCACAGATCCCTAGTGAGACGACTTCCCCCAGGGGCACCGCCCCAGCCGATCAATGCCAAAATCCTGAACTTCAAAGATAGGGAAAGGTTCCTGACCTTCTCTAGGGAGGGTGGTGTGATCTGACGAGCGTCCACTGAGCTGCGATCTACCCAGACTATACCCTGCAAGTTCAAAGAATGAGACGCTAATTAGTCCCTAGGAAGGCACGGCTGAGACACCAAGGCATCAAATATATGCTATTGTACCCAGCAAAGTTAAAGGTCATTTACAAAGGAAAGACATTGTTTGAGGCCCCGGAGGAGGTGAATGCTTGGATCGACGTTAATTAAATTACACCCATGACAGACAAGAGGGGCAATACTTGAAACCGAGTTGCCCGAGAAGGGGAAGCCTTGGACTCACGGACATCGGATTCTGTCATAGAACAGGTGCCATGGTGGGAAGCATTTACTATTGGATTTACGCTTCCTGTGTTTAAGAGGTTGGAGACCGGCAGTTCCGGATGTCTGGCCTCCCACAACTATTTGTAGAAGCTGACAAGCAGTGGTGTCCGACTGTCAAGTCCTACGAGAAGGGGGTGGGATGAATGGTGGCAAAACCCGCACAGACGGGTTCTGTTTGGTTGCATGTTCAAGTTTGGTGTTCCAAAACAGCTTGGCGGTGTATGATAGCAAGGGAGTAAAGTTTCCCAAGGGAAGGCAGGGTGAGGAGATCAGGAGGGATAGGTGAAGGGGGGCAGCGACGGGGTGGAAGATGGGGCTTTGATCGTGTGCAGCATGGGAGAAGGGAAACGTCGGTGCGGAACTGGCCACGTGGCTGAATTGGTGAGTGTCCACCTGGAATGTCTGAGGGCTGAATAACTATGTCAAACATGTCAGGGCGGCTTCATACTTGCACCGTACGGGGGTTGGGATATGAATGTTACAAGAGACATCTCACAGCCAAGAAACAGGTTAGTATGCTCAGGAGATGGGGAGGAGTGGGATTAGGGTCTGTCTTTTCTACCTATGCCAAAGGGGTCCTTATTTGGGTGGCCCCTGCTGTGCCCCTCCGGGTGTTTAACGTCTGCACAGATAATGAAGGTAGGATGGTCCTGATGCACAAAAAAAAAAGGTGTGCGTGATTTATACCTACACCCCCCCCCCCCCCCAACCATGATGCATCCACTTTCTTTTGCTCCTTGTATGTCAGGTTAGCCCCCTTTCGGGGGATGACGTGGATTGGGGGTGGTGTTTTTAACATCACTCTCGACCCTCCATTGAACAGATCAGATGATGAGCATGCTACGCCAGCCCCACCGGCAAAAATCCTAGAGACACTGTTGGCAGAGCTGGAGTTACAGGACCTCTGGAGGTGGCTGAAGGGAACCTGGAGGGAATTGTCCTACTATTTAAGCATGTACATTGTTTACACACGCATTGATTATTTTTTTGCTGGTGTGGAACAGCTTGGGGAGTTTTTATCTGCCTCATACGAGGGTAGTACACTCTCCGATCACTCCTCCTTGATTGGGAATTGGGTAATGAGTATATGTCCGGCCCCGGTGCCAACATGGAGGCTCAGGGCGAAGACTTTGCTGGACGGACCCTTTTGGGATTGTATGGCTGAACAGGTAGAAGAGTAAGAGCACTTTGTTAGTGCTAACTTCAGCACTAGCAAAGGAAGTGTCAGCAGCTCAGGAATTCTGTGGGATGCCTTTAAGATGGTGATGAGGGGTGCTGCCAATGCTAAGGCGGGAGGAGTACAATGAGTTGGTGCAGGAGCTAGCAGGAGCTAACGAGAGCGGAGGCAAGCATCAAGTAGTTGCAGTGGCTATATCCTAGGGGGGATGAGGTGAAAGGGAATCTCATCGGGCTCAGCCAGGAATGTTTGGCATAATGGTAATTACTTGGCAGATACAGGTACATGAAATACTCTGACAAGCTACATGAGCAGGGCGATAAGCTGGCAAGACTGTTAGCTTGGCACTGCCGCAGTGAGGAGACTCAAAGCGGGATTAGGAAGATAGTAGATGGTTGTGCTGAGCTCTGAAGGTCACAGTGGGAGATTAGCAACATCTTTCAGGAATTGCATCAGGCTTTGAAGGAGGCAGATTGAGTGGACAATGGGAGAGAGATTGCAGAGACACTGTCGGAGATGGACTTGCCCACCCTGGACCCAGAGCATACAGTGGCATTGGGGCCACCACTTAGAATAGAGGAACTGAGGTCGACAGTTTGCGCATTGCCCACGGGGAAGACACCAACAGGAAATGGCCTACCATCCCGAATGCACAAGGAGTTTGTGGATGAAATGGCCGAGGTTGCTAAAAGCCTACGAGTCAGGGCATCTGCCACCAAGCATTGGAGATATCCATAATAGTTCCAATATTAAAACCAAGCACGATGGTAAAATCCTCACACCGTTCCTGGCAGAGCGACTCAAAGGCGTGATTGGGATGTTAATTCATCCTGATCAGATGGGATATGTCCCAGAAAGGGCGACTTTTGGGAACATGCAGAGGCTACATGTAGTAACAGGCAGGACTCAGTCGTGGACGGAAGACTGTGTGGTGGTGGCGTTCGACTGTGCGCTGGAAATGGCAGTATGCCTCCCTTGAACGATTCGGGATAGGCGAAGGCCTGCATAGGTGGGTCAGAATGCTCTATGCAACACTCACTGCACAAGTACGAACAGGCAGACACATATCCGTTCAAATGGATACAAGGAGGGTTACGAAACAGGGTGCCCACTGCCCCCATGCTCTTGATACTGGTGCTGGAGCCCCTGGAAGCGTTCTTGAGGACAGAATTCAAGGATGCTGGCCTACACTTGGATGGGGTAAACCATGTGGTTTCACTATATGCGCACGACATGTTATATGTCAGCAGTCCAGAGGATAACCTGGCATTCTTCCTGGAAGTGTTGGACAATTTTGCAATCTCATCAGGGATAATCAGGACAAAATCCTGGATTTTCCCACTGGCAGGATTGGTGGAAGAGTCACACCTACCAGACCTGGGGTTAAAGTGGGAGGTGAAGACATTTAGGTACCTTGGAGTTAATGTACATCATGATGTTAGAATCGCTACTTAGCAGAATACAGTACAGGCCAACGTGGTACTGGAAGGTTCAATCACATTTTGGGATAAATTGCTTCTCTCGTGATGGGTAGGACTGCACTACTTCAAATGGTTGCCGTCCCCCCACCCCCATCTATTTTATCACTTCCTAAACATACCATATCTCATCCCAAGTCCCTTCTTTAGGGAATTCAATGCTGTAATAGGGGACTTTATATGGGGTTCAGGTAGACGCAGAGTGGCCCTGAACACACTGTGCAAAGACTATGAAACGGGGTGCAGGGGGTGGGGGGTGGACCTGCCACACTGAGTTATATTATCTAGCAGGCCAACTTAATATGGGAACAAGCATCAACCAGCTGAAAATAAGGCAGTCCTAGTGGTGGCGTGTCAAAATAAAAAGGGTCTATACTAAGAAAAACCTATTGCCAAGTCCTTATGCTAAATAATAATAAGAAGTGTGGGATAGAAGTTTCAATAAAGAAAGAAGTGTTCTCAAATAAGAAGTCAGGATGTGATTGCCAGGGGTCTCCCTTCCCCATGTTTTTTGCACAGGATAAGGTACGTCTCCTGAGCACAGCACAGACTTCAGCTTTCACCAGCATGAGCCGACAGTTCAGCTCCAGCTATCAGGGTCTCTGATGGCTTAAAATTCTCTTTCCACTAAAAGGTCTCTTACCCTCGGGGGCCTGATAGTTCCAACAAACACAGTTCTGTTTTAGAAATACTTTGTGGGACAGCTTCACCCCTGGGCCCCCGTCTTCTGGGTGCCGACCCTGCCTATACTACTTTGGGCAATGGATTCACCCCTGAATCCCCCTCTTTTGGGCGGTGACCGTTCATTCACTGCTTTGGGTGACGGTTTCACCCCTGGGCCCCCCTCTTCGGGGCGCTGACCGCTTATTCACTGCTTTGGGCAACGGCTTCACCCCTGGGGCCCCCCTCTTCTGGGCGCTGTCACTGCCTATACTACTTTTGGGCAATGGATTCACCGCTGAATCCCCCTCTTTTCGGCGCTGACCGCTCATTCACTGCTTTGGGTGACAGCTTCACCCCTGGGTCCCCCTCTTCCTGGGGCTGACCCCTCACAGTTTTACCCGACTACTTCTACAAATGCGGAATTCACTTATCTTACATTCTCTCAATGCAGGATTCCCTTCCCTTACTTTCTCTACAGTACTTAGGCCAAAGGTTTTCAACTGTACAGTGATTTTGCTTGACCTCCTATATGACCACTTTGACCTATCTGGGCTGTTCTCCTACAGCCTTCAGGTATCTGTAGTTTTTCCTCAACATGGGATTGACCAGAGTCTCTCAAGTTAGCACCCACATGGTGTCGATTCCTTCTGCAGCTGGTTTTCACTTTTACAATTTACAGTTCTTTGAACTTTCTTCAAATGGCCACTTTGCGACTATGATTCAACACAGTTCGATTCTTATCGGCTTTCCCTTCAACTCATCGGCTGTGATGAACCGCTTGGCTTTTCTCGTATCAAGAGTCAAGGCCGGTACCAGGGTTGCAGGAGTATCCCTCCCTCCTGCTGATCAGAGTAGGCCCGCTGCATGTACCATCGGCATCTGTTGCAACACACTTGGGCTATTGTCCTCGGTCTTAAGATTCCTTCTGCTGAGGTTTCGCGGGTATGCGTTGAAAAGGGCAAAGTAGTGTCTTTCCTTGTTAGCCTCTCAACATTGGGCACCCTTTTGTGAAACTACAAGCTTTCAGTTACCAGTTCAGTTACCCTGTTGGGGTTGGTTACATGGGAGTTGGGGTTGATAACGATGATGTAAAAAAAAAATAATCACTTGTGTTACAAGGAAACGCAATAAAAATGATTTTTGTAAAAAAAAAAGCAAATATGCTCATATTACTGAGGCAAACCAGCCTAACGGGGAATATTCATGAGCATGTGAATCCATGTCAGACCCCATGCTGGAGAACCAAGAGTTAGAAAAGTGTGAGCCTCTTCAAGTAGCACGATTCTAACAATATTGGAATTAAAACAAACAAGATCAATGCTATCATCCTGTACAAATTCAACATGAGAAATATCCAAAGACCTAATTAGTTTTAGTCTCAGGGTTTCATTAAGTAGAGCCAAAACATGTTGGTGATTAAGGGGGAGGAAAGTGTTAACTTTAAATACACGTTAAGCTACAATTTTTAAGACAAATTCCTGACCCTATCAAACCTCTGATGAGAAATTTCTTTGGGTTCTACAGCCCTTTACCCGAATCTCTGCGAGAGGTGACCGGGTTTAAGTTAAGTTTAACATTTGTACACTCCTGCTCAAAACCACTACACATCACAGAATTTACAGGGTCTATACTACATGGGAGCCCAAAGCTCGTCAGCTTTTTCTGCTTTTCTTAAAGCGTTAGGAAGACAGGAGACGTTAATGAACCAGACAAGGGTTATTTGGGTGGACCACCGGAAGATATTGAGCTACCACACAATGAGCAGACTGAGGGGTAGCAGGCCTGGAAGCACTCAGAGGATTTACCTCATCAGGATGGATAGTAAAAAAAAAACTAAAAAAAAATTCACATCTGTGGCGACTGTGCTGAGAGAGTTTGTGCAGGTTTCAAACAAATTAGTTCTAGCACTCCTTCCTTCCATGGGTGTATTCTTCTTTCTGCACCCTTTATTACCATGCTTAAGAGGAACGCCCTCAACTTCAATCAAGGCAAGCACGCTTCTCCTAACAGTGGCAGAGGAGTCACCTTCACCACTTCCGCAAGTCTGATTTCTCTAAGACAATCAAGGCTGGCTTTTAATTTACAGAGGAACTTTCTTGACCCCTTATTCCTATGTTTGGGAATGGTTTTCATGTTCTTGGACTTTGTTTTAATTGACTATCTTACAGCATCATTGCTTACAGCCATACTACATTCTACATTTGACTCATGGACACTCTGGGGTCCCCCATTCCCCACAGGATTATTTGACACATTGTGTTCCAAGTTAACAATGGCCAAAACTGGTGTAAATTCATCCATTGTAGGCATAGGCATATAACAATTGAGCTTCACTTAATATGCTGCCAGGCTTCTCACACTGTTGATGTGTGTTTTCAAATATGAAACCTTCAATAAAATGTAACTAAGACAGTACATGAGACAGTTCCTGCTTTTGAGACTTAAAATCTTCAGAAAAACATTCAAAAGATTTGAACAAAGAGGTCAAAGTAAAGTTCAAAGCATAGAGAATCGACGGAAAGTGGTTAACAGCAGCTACCGGAGGAGGGGGAAATAGCCCTGGCTCGCTTAGAGGGAACATAGGAGACAGCTGAAAGTTAAAATACTTTTGATGTATCTGAGGTGCACAAGATAACCTTGAAGCAGTAATTTCATTAATGGCAACTGCTCCACCTCATCCACATTCAGTTCAGTCACAACGTTGATAGATTAACAGTTGACCTCCGTCATGACCTCTGGACTCATGAAGGTGCACGGCACTGCGACTATTGCATCAGTTTACAAATTGTTGCTCATTGGTTGTCCAGTCGTAGGTCCCTCTGTCTCAGTATCACCAACCTGAGCAAGGGCTCTACCAGAGGGCGGATGCTACCAACACAGTTAGAGCTTGGGCTAAAGTCGTTCCTAGGTGAGTGTCTGGGAGATTACTCCGGTCAGCTCCCGCCTTGCTGTGGAGGGCATACATAATAGCAGGGCAAAGAACAAAAAGACAGAAATTACTCACCAATGGCAGCCTACTGATGAGAGCAGCCCTGGAACGCCTGACTCCAGGGCTGACCACGGACTGCCACTGACTGCATACTCCAACACCACACTCCACGTGATGCGCTACACACTGTCAATAGGATTTAAAGGGACGCTGTGCAGTATCCAATAAGCTCCTCCCAGCAACCAGGTATAGAAACGCAAAGTTACATGCAAAAGATTGTACAGCAGGTAACAAGACCAAATTGCACACACACTGCTTACAAAAAGCAAAACATCCACGTAAAAGGCCAGTTTGCACTCACTGTGATATAATACCCTCTATCTCAGTGTTCCTTCCGATGGCCTCCACCAGTGGTTCAAGAACAAAGTAAAAAAAAAAAAAAGGAGCAGGTATAGTGGACATCCTGGCATGTCCAATTTGTCATTTTGAAAGTAGAAACACATCCATTCACCTAGAGGCATCCTCCGTTCCATGTGCACTGCTTCAATAAGCAGCATGCAGACAACAATGCTGCAATGACGGACAGCCATAAATATACAATCCCAGTTTCCTGTCAAATGCCTTCTCTGCATCCATGGAGGTGGCAGCAAAAGGTTCTCACCTACTTTTACACAATCTTTGGATGTCTAGCAGGAGAAAGTTGCTCACTCCCTCCATGACTGGGCTCTGTGACTGGGAGGAAGCCTGCTTGTTCACCCCCCCCCCCCCCCATTCAGCTGGCCTAGGCCCTCCTGAAGACGGTTTGCATGCACTTGGTCATATATTTTTCAGTCTATGTTCAGGATGGAAATTGGCCTGTAGCTGGGAGACATTTTCCGCCCTACACTACCCCCAACAGTTTAACTAATAAACCTTCTGTTAAATCCACAGTTAAAACATCAGAATCCCACCTGTTTGTATTGCACCCAATGTCACTAAGAAAAGCGTCATCCATTGGTCTGCCCATGATGGTTCTTTGTAGTCTCTATTCTTTTCAGTTCAAGCTTATACAGAAACACTTGCATTTCATGTATTCTCGCCTGGCAATCCTTTGTGTATAGAGTTTCGCAGATCTGATTAGAAGGGTAGACAGCTCCACACCTCGGGTTTTCAGTACTTCCACCTGATTTTCTAGTCTGTGCTGTTGTAGGCGGTGCACCAACTGTTCAGAGCTCTTCTCTCCACCCTCTCGGGAGTCATGGTTGATGTTACAAATTGTAACAAATGGCCTATCTGCCATTCTGCCAGCGGCAGAACCAAAATGGACTTTGGATGGCCTCAGGGTCGATATTATAAGCCACTCTGGGGCCGGTTTTATAAGCCACATTAATATCCATGGAGCTGGGCTGGATTTTTGTAACTGAAGTTGTACTTGTTACGTTGTCTCACACAGCCTGCCGCCACCTCCCTGCACAACGGCAAACGGATGTATTTATGATTAGAATGCACACAGTGTCAGTCGGAGAACATCAACAAAGAAAAGTTAACACTTAGTGTTAACTTTCCTTTGATGATGCACCAATAGCATGAGTCGTGGGGCTGCCAGTGCCCCAGCCATCCACTGGCTTGGCGGCAGGCAGGCAGATCCACATTCTCTTCAAGAACTCCAACAATTTCTGTCGTGGGGGGTGGGCTCTACATCAAGTTAGCTTTTGTCTGCCTTGGGTGGGGGGTCAGGCTGAGGCTGACCCAGGGTTGACTCTTGAGCCGTGCCCTCAGGTCAGGGGGCCTGTTGATATGTAGCAGGCTAGCAGTGGCAGCCAATCATGCTCAAGACGCATGGGCCGTTATGCGCATTGGTGTGTTGCTGGGTGCCACACCCAGCACAATGCGCAGATATTCAAAAGGAAGTGTCGATGACAGAGGAGGGAGCAGGCATCAAGCAATGCACACCCGACAAAGATGAGGGGCCTATTCAAGCTGCCTGGCCCAGCCGTAAACTGCAATGGAGAGTCTCTGGAGACAGAATTTGTGCATGTGGGTTACACAAAGTAAGTAATAAAAACATTAAATTGAATGGGCCAGCAGGGTTCAGGAGTCAGAGAAGAGGCAGTTACTTCTGAATGAGAACAGTCAAGTGAAGTTTTGTAATTAATTCTTACTGTCTGTTAGCCGAGAAAGGGCCCGAGCACTGCCACTCAGTCAGTGTGTGTTACAGCCGTGCAATCATTGTGTCAGCATGACTAACAAATACAACTCAAACCACAAGGGGATGTTTGAGCACAGACAAAAACAAATATGAAAAAATAAATCACATTTCCAATCAGACTAAATGAGTGTCTTTTGAATGAAGATCAGGTTTTCTCAAACACCTGTTGCAGGCAGCAGCATCCCTGTGCAGTGGTCTGCGTGGGTCATTGCTTCCAGCACCTGGCTCAGTGTGGACTAGACAGTGGAGGGCTGGTCTTTGTAGTAGTCCTTACAAAAGTGCACCATGTGAAAGGGGAACACTGAATCCTAAAATGCTCCGTTTGTGTGTACAGAAATGTGCGCATGCAGGATTGCCAATTTGAATGAATGCCAGAACAACATGCTTATAGTAGTGTGGACTCAACCCACATGGAAGAGCTTCCCTGGACAGACTGGGTGCAGGGAAAGGTGAAAGGTACTGTCCTGGTGGCGCATACAGGGCCTAGGTATCCTGGTTGATGTGAAGTTTTTGGAAACAGGATCATTGTGCAGTCTTTCATTCTACTAATTGAAGTGTCGACCTGCTCCAAATTCCCATTCCCCTCTTACCTTTATCTTCCTGTCTCCACCCTCAATATTCTATCAAACCTGGCCCCAAGTAGTCAATTGAAATCGATTTCTCATAATGTGGCCCCAGGGGGTGTAAGGGACCTGGCTGTCCATGTTGCTTGTCTGTGCATAAGGCGTTTATGGTGCAGCTCAGTTGGTTTGTTGGAGGCAAACTCACTGATGCTAGCTAGTGGGCACTGGGTTTCTGGTCCAAGGTCTGAGACAGTCTACGATTGTCTATCCATTTTAAGAAAGCCCCTCACTTCTTTGGGGCGATACCCGGTGGGAGGGCTCCACAAATGGAGGAGGTCCAACTACAGTTTAGGTGAATCTGGCGGGACTGGTTCTGAAGTAGTTATCTGCTGCGGCAAAGTCAGAACAGAGTTACCAAATGTGCAGCCTAATGTATAAAACATTAATACTGCTCTGTGATGCTACTCGGCAAAAGAAATGTTTACGCTGCTGTCAAAGGTGCTATGCTCCTGGCAGTGCTGCTTTGTGTTAAAGGCATGTGAATCGTGTTCTGTTGTGAAAACACTCAGTGCTGCCCAGTGGTAAAGGCATTTGATGCTACTCAGTGTGTCAGTGTTGAAAAAGCACAGTGAAGGCGGTTAATTGTAAAGGTTTAAATTGGGTGGGCCTGGAGGGTAGTGGTGACGATACATTATTTAGGTGTCTCCAGTGTCACAATAAATATGTGCAGCAAGGTCTATTATCATATCTGCTGGCTCCTTCATGCAGTGAGATTGTATGTATGTCACACTTATCAGGTCATGATCGAGCCTCTCTGAAAGCTCTCCAAGACTGAAAACGAACTGCATCCACGCCACGTGTCTCTTTAACCCAAAATGAATTGTCCTGAAAATCAATGTTTTGTTGTTGCCAGAGATTATCTGTGAACATCTTTCTTCTGCATCATGTGTTCTTTCGGGAGAGCATTCCTCCGAATAGATTCCTCTGGTCGGAAAGTGCTGAACATTCCATTAGGATATGGTGTATCGATTCAATTGGGTTCATTTGTTTGCACGGCCCTGGCTTCTCGCTTCACAACCAAAACTCGGGGCAGCCTGTCCCCACTTTCCTCTACTCCTCTCCCTCCTCCACCTGAACCTAGGCTTCCCTTGGTCACTCCCTCTCGATCACTCCTCCTTTGCACCCGTAGCACTGGATGAGGTCACCAAGACTGTTAGCTCTATGAAAGTCTCCTCCAAACAAGTGCTTCCCTGCTCTTCGAGAACTATCAAAGACAATGTTGCTGCCCTTGCTCACTCTTTGGCCGAGTTCTGTAATCGCACTCTTGCCACCGGCTCCTTCCCTTCACCTCTCAAGGACTCCCTTGTGCACCCCCTTCTCAAAATGTCATCTGCAGAACCTTCCTTACCAGCTAACTACCACCCCATCTACACGACCCCCTTTTTGGGCAAATATTTGGAGAGGTTGGTCATCTCCCAACTCGTCCACCACATTGACTCTGTTGGCTATCTCCACGACCACCATTCTGGCTTCAGAGCAGCCAGAGGCATAGAAACTGTTCTCCTGAACACATGTGAAGACCTGCTCTCAAACCTCGCAATATTTGCGATACCCTCAGGGCAACCTTGTGTGCTCGAATCTCTGACCAGAATACGTAAACGCTGTGAGGTACTGAGAATTGGGGTGTAAGGGAACAGAGAAAAATGCATTTTTTAAGTCAATCACCTTGAAGTGGGTCAACCCAGTAGGGATGTTACAGAGAATGGTGGCAGGGTTCGGTACCAACGAAAATTGTGCCTCAACAATATTGAGGGGGGTGCAAATCCTGGACCATCCTTCAACTAGATCCCTTCGCTTTCTTCACAGGATAAATGGCTGTATTGCATGGGGAAACAGAAGGTTGTATCATGCCTTGCTTCAACAATGCCATAATGTCCTCAAATCCCTTCATCCGCCTCCCTAGGTATGGAGTACTGTGTAACCTGTGGTAATATTACACCGGGTTTCAATGTTATCCTTACTGCACCAACACTCTTTAGAGGCCCACATCAGGATTGCTGGGCCACAAATGGTCAGGCACTTTTCCCAAATCCTCCTTCAAAAATGGTGATGTATGTCTAACTAGGAGCATGGTCTGTGGTACTTTCCTTTGTTCTGTCGCTATCAGGCAAGGCACTCCAATTTCAAAGACCACCTCTCCTGTGTTTTCAGTGTCTTTGAACGATTGCTTATCGGACACGATCCTCAGCGACATGGTCAGATTGATGCACAGAAATGTGCCCCACTCTCTGCCTTCCTCATCTGTGCCCGAGATAAGCACCCTGTTCTTCTTGATCACTACAGCCTCTAAGAGAATTGTAACAATGTTGCCTGGTGTTACCTCCTGTAGCACATCAGGCTGAAATAAAAACTCAATCGATACCCGCCAAGTTTGATTGCTGATCTCTGGACCCAACTCAACAAAACCATCACCCAATAAAGAAACAATACTGAATGTAGGCAAACCCCTCTGATCGTGCTGTTGCTACAATAGGCCTGAAAATGTGCTGCTTCTCTTACCGGATACAACCCTGGAGTTGAGCATACAATACATTCCTCTGTGAAAGCCATTGACATCTGCACCTTACTCAGGATATCCCTTCCCAAAAGATTTGCTGGGGGTCTGTACAATACAACAAAGGGACAGATACATTTTGAGTACCTACCTTAATACGAAGATCTTCAGTATAAGTAACCTACAGGATAGCCCCAGAGAATCCCTGTGTGTCAATTGTTTTGTCTGACAAGGGGAACTCACCTTCATTAATGCAAGAGTTTGTAGCCCCTGTGTCGACCACAAATGAGAATGTTTGGTCACCTACCTGCAGGGTTCCTCTTCCGGATTGGTGGAAACTGACAGGACTGGCCACCTTAGAGACCCGTGTGGGGTGTCCTACTCCTGGTACAGATTAGCCTTGGGTAGCAAAAAAGGATTTGCTCCAAAAAGACTTGCTCCTCTGTAGCGAGTAACCATTCCTTGGGGTAAAGGATTCTTGTCCCAGGTCTGCACCGATGCTTGTGCTGTCATGGTTGGTGGGAACCTGAAGGTCTGTGCAGTCCCAGTTGCTGGGTTCTGTTCAAGCCATGCCTGCTGCGATTGCATCAAGCCTGGGGCATTTGGCAGGGTCAGAGATTGCATCGGGTGTGCTTCAATGTTGAAATACTGTGGTCCGCCACAACAATCCCATGACAGGCGTCCCAACCTTCCACATGACGAACACTGAATCCCATTAAATCCTCCATTATTATTTCCCATTGGCCCAATAAACCATGGAACCATTCCTCTGAACCCGCCAAATGACCCACTTCCCTGTGAAAATCCTCACCTGCCCCTCGGAAACCCTTGCATCGGCCTTGGACCAGGGACATACCAATCCATCCACCCCTGTGTAATACCCAGTTCACTGTGTCCCTGTTGCCCCTGCTGTCCTTGAATAAAATTCATAATTATTGCCCCTTCTAGACAAATCTGCGACAATTTTGTTTGAATGAGTTTAGCCCCTGCTTTTTGTGTCTGCTCTACAACACTTTCTTGGCATCTTTTTGGAAAAATGCACAATATGTACTTGAATTTCCAGCCAACTTTTGGACTCTATTCCTACCACTTTATCTAAATTGTGTTGGACTTCTTTGTCCCACGCTTCTCCAGGGTCTGCCCTCCACATCTCCTGAATTAACTGGATGTGTTCTGCAGGACTAACCAATGTCATTGTTTTAGCTAAAATCTAATTGATATCAGGGGGTCCATAATCTGCAAGACCTCCGATACATGCGTCCTGCAAATATTAAAAGCCGCTCCATCGCAGTCATTTTTAACCAACTGAACTCCCGGGCCCCCCCAATCTCCTCCAAAGCTCTTCTTACCGCTCCCCCATCAGAGCTGTGAATATTGTATTCATATCCCCTGTAGCCAACATGACACTGGCAGTGTATTGCTCTAATGCATAAATCCACTTCCCGCCTCTACAGTGAGCGAAGGGAGTGTCATCAGGTTATTCCAGTACATGTGTGACCACAGAACATAATACACCTTTCGCCAAACCCTTCTGGCACAGAAACTGAGTGACACCAGTTTTTTTACTGGGGCTTCCCCCATCTCTCCCCTACTACTTGCTACAGCCATGCGAGTACCCTAGCACGTGCAATGACTCCATGGTGTGCTCATTCTATTGCTGCTACTGAAGCAGGAGGTAGGGTGACTACGCTCTGCTCTCCGTGCTCGACATCCCATTCCTTTCCTTCATTGTCTACTCCAGTTAACACATCGCCTGACCCTTCTACCGGCTTGAAAGCATAATCAGCACTACCATAGGGTGCCATCGCCCGTCCTCCCTGCTCAAACACTGTACCTGTGTCAGCATACCTGTTCTCCATATTGAAGGCAAGTCCCTGTTTAAGCACACTCCAGAATGAATGCAACGTTCTAGGGAAATAAGCCAGGAGATAGCTTGCAAGGATAACAAGTTTTAATTGTACAGAATACAAAATATCAGCAAAGGACTCTGCTGCTCAAGAACGTTCTGGCTCCAGAGTGAATGTTGGTGCTTTTTGAGAGGCCACAGTGTCATTAATGGCATCTCATATAGGGTCTAAACCCGTAAAGTTGATTGGTAAGACAGTATCCATGATCCTTCGCCATATGTGTGATACTAACTGCCCAATACAGTCTGAAGTGTCGTAAAAATAGAGAAAAGTACCAACCTGGATCAGGTACGTTGTTTAGACGAAGAGGGCCTACCTAGTGACCCTACCCAGCCCCCAGACTGGATAGCCCAGGCTGGATAAGATTTACAGGGAAACCCTCAAGGGGAAGAAAACACTTTGTAGTAGGTAGATGCCGTCGCTCTGGATGTCAGGTGGTACCTTGGCGGAGGATGCAAAGGAAATCCCCAATGTGGACTTGTTCAGAATAGTTCAGAAGGAACTGAAATATAAAGGGACAGGTTAGAGCAGTCAAAAAGTTCAGGTGGCTCTATTCTGTGTAGTACGGTAAGGGATTAACCAATATCAGATGTCAATGGCTACAGTGGGGTACTCCGAAGGTAGTGTAGCTGTTCCGAATAACTTCTAAATGCAGATGAGGGTTGGTGTCAGAATGCGGAGGGGACAGGTAAGAATGGAACGGAGACGGATCAAGAAAAGCCTACCATTACAGAAGTTATGGGGATGTGTAGACAATGTTGCTGCTGTCAATGCAAGGAGAGACGGTTAGGGCTTACTGGCGGAAACGCAATGGAATCCAGAGCTCCATGGATGCACAGAGGTGAATTCCTGGATCTGGATGCGAGAGGAGATTAGAACCAGGTGATCTATTTGCTAAACAAAGGAAAAGGGGCAATTGGAAGGTGCCCGTACCATGAGGGGCATGGTCTCAGAGCCGGGAACAGTCTGATGAGAACAGGAGTGGGTGCCGAGGGAATCAGGATAGCAACCAAGCTTTAGCTAGGAATGGAAGTAGCACAAGAGTGAGAAAAGATTAGGCAGTGTAGTCGCTAGGATTCGCTAGAAAAGGAAACAAACTTACGAGCAAAGCGTTCAGAGGAGTAGCAACGCACCGCTGCGCTGTCCCGGCCGCCAGATGAACGCAAGCAGGAGTCGGGGGTGGAGTCTGGATCCCACGTCAAAGGCTACAATGCAGTCTACCGAACTCTGCGCTATGTTGGGAGGATTGTAGATCAGGGAAGCAACACAGCGCCACCTATGCCAAAAGGACCATCTGTGCATGTTAGCCATAACAATAGGGGATGACAGGCTACAATTGGTTGGCTTTGCCACCATCTGTCAGGCTCCACGTGGGTCAGCTGGGCTCATCGTCACGGAGTGAAGGTCAGGTCTCTCATAAGTAACAAAGGTCTAAATTATTATGCTACTCTAAGCCTACTACTACATCACTGTGGCATGCACCTGGGAGGCTCGGGGCACTGGTGCCAGAGGGAAGGGAGGAAGAAATAGTCATACTGACCCACACATTTTGGGCTTCGATGATACCGCTGCTCTTGCACCCAAGGTTTTCCACCCTCTTTTTGATCTATAATTTATCCCTCCCTTTTCCTTGCATACAAAGAATGTATTTATTTGAATCAGTAAAACAGTCGTACATGCTTCGATCTTGTGTATCAGCGGTTTGGGCTATGGGTCTGGGTAGGCTGGGTGGGGGGGTTAAAGGCCTGCTTACAGCTGGGTTGTGATGGAAGGACACAGCGAGGAGCCTGGTGTTGTCTCACGGTCTTGCCGGACACATTCCACTGAATGATACTATGCAATTGCAACAGTGAAGGGACAAAAGGACGCTTCTGTGAGAACTGGTCATGCAGGCTCGCACTGATTTAATTGTCTGGGCCTATTCAAGGTTTTCCATTGAGCTAAAAGTTCTACCGCACTGCCATAACTACAAAATGGCGTTCATGTTCTATTCACTCTACGTTTATGCATTTGTTATTTCTGTTCTACAATGGTTGTGCCGAATTTATTAGCACAGGTCTTCTCCTCCTTATACACTACACTACCTCGTATGGAATTACCTTAAAGTGCCTAGAGGGGTGGGATAGACTCATTTCCATCCCAACATTCCCCCTTCCGCCAAGTTCCTGTAGGCACCTATGGCTGTCAGGTAGGTACAGCATGCGTCTATTTGCGCCCCCATCACCCCCACCCCCCCCCCGAGAGTGCGAGGTGCGCTGAGAAGGAAAGCACGTCCTCCAACATACAAGTAAGAGGGTCAATCTCCATAGAGTCTGCCCAGTGACAGAACCTAGTCCATTTACTTTTGTGCTGGATCCTAGTAGCATGGCTCCTAGCGCCCTGAATGATGTCCAGGTTAGCCTGTGACAGGCTCAGATGCTTCAGTGTGACCTGCTCAGGAACCACGCTGTGAGGGATAACTTCTGCGGAGCTGGGGGGGGGGGGGGGGGGGGGAGTGACCCTGCTCCCCTGCTGCATGAAGGTGAGCCAGGCCCAGTGGCAGGTGAATGGGTGGCATGTCCGTCGGGCTGAGGAGCTTCGGGAACCATGGTCCCACTGGTCACCACAGACCTATGAGAATGATGCAGAGGTGACACAATGCTCTCATCCTGCAGATCACCCTGTGGACCAGGGGCGTAGGAGGAAATGCATATGCGGTCGTTGTTAGGGAGAATACTCAGAAATGTGCCAATTCCTCTCTACCTTGGAGACCCCCAGCTCTTTTACTGGACTTTAGGACATTTAATTTCTAACCTGAAGAGAAAGCAACCTTTTTCCCCACACTCATGTAATTTTTCTGTGATTTGGACTCTCTTTTTACTTTGGAGTCTGACAAACTCCATAGGCATCATCTTTGCTTTGTGACAGCACCTATAGTGCAGTGACACAGGGAAGCGTCTTAGATTTCCGAAAGGTTTAAAGACCTTCTCTTGGTCAAACTACTGTTTCCCAGAGCAGTGAAGTGAAATTGACTTTACTTACATCTTTTAACTTTCTAGACCAAGCGCACACTATCTTACCATAGAGTGCTGGAGGGATTACTTAGTATCACCTTTGTCTATTCTCTCACGTAACATTTTTATGTTACCCTTTCTACAATTAATGGCTGGTGGCAGTGGTTTACTTTTTACTACCATTGTGTGCGTTTACCGGGGGCTGCGTACGCAGCTGCAGTAAGGCACCCATGGGTGCCTATTTTGTCAAAATGGCCCCGGTCTTCTTTATTCGCCATTTCTTGGCAGAAAGGTCCTTCTGGAGATTTACTATGCGCGCCACACCAGGTTTGGTCCCTTTGTTCGTTTTGCCTTTGGTGGGATACACGAGTGAAGCCCGCCTCTGGCTCCAGTATGTCCAGCAGGGGCAGGAAGTGAGGGAGGGGCCCGAAACTCCCTGTGCTTAATCCCCTTGGTTACAGGAATGCACCCAAAAGGTGATTGGCTGGCTGTCCGGCAATGACAGCCACCTTGCTGTGTGATTGACAGCTAGGCTGGAATGAATAGGCGAAACCTTCATAAAAGGCAAGGCTTTTGGCTTGGAAGGCAGATTTGACCACTGGACGAAGGAATCCGAAGAAGAACTTGGAAGAGACGCCTGCTGAAACTCCTGGACCGTTAGTTTGCCCGGTGAAGCCCTGCTGCTGTGCTGAAGCTCCAAATACGTTTCGACCAGAGAAGCGCTGCAAGGATGACTTCTCCCCTTGGGTTGGTGGGACCAATCAACCCAAAAGTGAACTTGTTTGGACATCCTCTCGGAGCTAGCTGTACTTCCACTGCCGCTGGAACTGAAGTGCCAAATTGAGTGAATCGCTTTTAAGTCAGACCCCAAGCGCCAGGAAGATCCTCCCACCTTCCCTGAAGCAGGACAGACCAAGCCTGAGCCACCTCAGAGTGCTGGACCCCAGATGCGAGGAAAGTCTGAAGTGGTATCCGAGAACCACGCTATTGCCATTTGCTGGCAGACGCGAGGAGCTGAAACCATGAAGCGCCCCTGAATTGAAGTTTGCCCATTGCTCCCGCTGACCTTCCCATTGCAGTGCAGGAGTCACCAGATGTCCTCCCTCTTGTCCCCACGACTGAGACCCAGGAACACCATGATCTGCAGAGCTGTTCAGGAAAAGAAGCCAGCTGGAACTATTTCCTCTAACCAAAAGGTACTTTAAAACTGTGACTTCCCTCTTGTCGTGTAGCCTTATTTGATCTCAGTTGAAACCTGTCTTAGTTGCCCTTGCAGAGTTGCTTACAGATTTGCCCCTCACAAGCCTCCCAGCATGGGGCACTTCAAGTGAACCTTATTTCGACAAACTTTTCTAAAAACGTTGTGCAAGACCTTTACTTACCCGCAAAGAAGATATTCAGCTCCCCTAGACTTTGTTCAACTAACATTGGCTGTCCTGGCTCCCTGAGAGATGGGCTTGCCTCTGGCTCTGTGCCTTTACCTTTCCTCAAGGAAGGGTTAAATTTACTTGACATTGGAAGGTTTAGCAAGTGCTTACCTGTTATGAATTATTTGTTAACCTTTATTTTAGTCCCATATCTAACCTTTACACAAAACTCAGTATTGCTCTAAACCTACCAGTGGTAAATCAATGTCCACAGTGTCCTAGCTATTTAAGTCACCTGAGGGTGTAGGAAGTGTCTGTGTGCCATCCCCAATCGGTATCATCCGATTTAGGGAAACTAAGAGTGTGTTTTGAAGTGTATTATAATTGTTACATGTTTTGCTCCCTTCTGAAGAAGGCTTATATAACTTAAATAAATTAATAATGGTTTAAATCAAGACAGCTTGAGTGTAAGTGTTTATTTGACTGTGAAACTGTTACAGCCCTACTGCTCACGTTGACCCCTCGAGATAAGCCTGGCTGCTCAGCCACACTACCAACCTGTGTAGTACAGACTTATACCAAAGGTTTGGTTCCTATTGCCAGGATGTCAAAGTTGCTGTAGTCTTCCAAAGGATACTGCACACAATCTTGCCTGACCATCATGCTGTTCCACTGTATCTGGAACACATCACCCAATGAACCGGGCCCTTCCCGTAACAGGACGCAAACTGTGGGCACTTCCTGTTGGACAAGGTGGCAAAGAGGATGTCCCCATCTGCTGAAGATCACGAGCAGGACCTGATTGTTCAGTTGCCATTCGTAATTGGCTGCTCCCAGTCTGCTGAGCCTGTCCGCCTGCAGATTGGACTCCCATGGGAGGTGGCTCGCACTCCGGTATATGTTGTTTTCCAGGGCCCATTCCCACATGCGGATGGCTAAACAGCACAGTGGAGGGGACCTGGTGCCACCCTGCTTGTTGATTTAATACATGCTGGTGGAGCTGTCCATCTGAATGAGGACCGCCTTGGCACAAATGAGCAGCAGAAAAGCTTTGAGAGCAAGCCAGCTAGCTTTCAGCACCAGCCAGTTGATATGGGCCTCCTGCTCCTGGAGGGACAAGACTATGTACTCTGCGATTGTCCCGTGTAGTGCCCCAGCCTTCCAGGGAGGAATCTGTTCTGATGGCGACTTGAGGTGCTGCCTGCTGCAAGGGCTTTCCCGTCTGCAGGTTGCAGTCCCTGGACCACCAGGCGAGGTCTGGGTGGAGAGAGGGAGGAATGCCGACAAGCTCCGCTTGGGAGTCCTGCTCCCGATTCCATGAGGCTGCGCAGTGCAGCGGTAACCTCATCTTGAGTCTTGTGTGGGGAACTGCCAGTAGGACTGCTGCCATGATACCCAAGAGATGCTGGTGCCACCAGGCTGAGGTCACTTCTCAGCTGACGAAGTGACTTGTGGCCTACTTGAGGGCCATGATCTTATCCTGCGCGGGGAAAACTCTCTCCGATATCGTGTCCCATATGAGGCCCAGAAAGGTGAGGTTCTGTGTAGGCTGCCGCGGAGACTTCTTGAGGTTGATAGAAAATTCCAGCTCATGGAGTGTGATCTTTAGGGCGGAGGAAGTGTGGTGCACCACCTCCAGAGATCTCGCCCTGACAAGCCAGTCGTCCAGGTAGACATGGTGGCCTTGGGCCCTGAAGAGGGTGGCATTCATAAGTCTGGTAGATACCCTGAGGGCTGAGTTGAGGCCGAAGGGTAGACCCTTGTATTGGAAATGGAAGCCCATGATACTGAACTGTAGAAAGGACATATGAAGCTGCCAAATTGGGATTTGTAGATACGTGTCCTTCAGATCTAGGGAGCACATGCAGTCTACCCTGCACAATGTCTCCACAATGCATGCTGGCGTAACCATCTTGAAGTTTTGGAGAGGGTGGGAGAAGTTGTTGGTGGAGAGGTCCAACACAACTCTAAGGCCAGCCTGGTTCTTCTTTTGTATGGCGAATATCCTGGAGTAGAAGCCTGAGCCTCACTGGGAGGCTGGGACTTCTTCCACCGCCTGGCTCAATGCGAATGAACACATTTCTGCCAACAGAGCTGTCGTCCCACCCTGTGGGAGTGGAGGTGGCGGGGGGAGGCATCTGTAGACGGTAACCAGTAGACACTACGGATAGGATTCAGGGGTCTGCGAACCTCCGACAACAAGACAGTGAAGGACAAGCCCGTTTTGCATCAGACACACGTTGGAACCAAAGGGGTACGTCATGCCTCCTTTCCCGCGGAGGCTGGTCCAGAGGAGGGGGACTAAAAGAAGATCTTGCTGACCCCCTT
Source organism: Ambystoma mexicanum (assembly GCF_040938575.1). Classification (NCBI taxonomy): domain Eukaryota; kingdom Metazoa; phylum Chordata; class Amphibia; order Caudata; family Ambystomatidae; genus Ambystoma; species Ambystoma mexicanum. The sequence continues at coordinate 1,240,634,494 of NC_090931.1, read as the reverse complement.
CTGCTGTTTGCGTCAGTGCTGACACGGAGAACGGTCAGACTGTCTCGACCTCCGTTCTTGGAAGCCCCGGAACCCGCCGAACACCTGCCCATTGTCAGAGCATTGATGCGACTGGGTGTACGCCTTGGGCGTGTCCTTCATGAGGATGAAGCCGTTGCAGTTTGGGAACTGTTTCTTTTTATCTAGCTCCTCATCGGTGGTGGAATAGAAGAGGTCGCCACTGTCGAAAGGAAGGTCCAATATGCATTCCTGGAGGTCAAGGATGAACTTGGTAGCCCCTAGCCAGGCAGTCCTTATGTCCGTGGCAATGCAGATGGCCTGGCCTGAGGTGTCAATGTGGGCCATAGTGGACTCCATGATGTTCTGCACCACCAATTTAGCTTCTGCCAGCCTCACCTTGAAACGTGACTGGCTCTGCACCTGAAGTTCTGGAAGGAAGTCCGCTATTTCCCGCCAAAGCTTCTCGTTAACGGCTGCCAGCATGGCATCTACGTTGGATTCACAAAGGTGCAGTGTGGCGTTAGAATAAACCTATCCGTAAGCTTCCAAGATCATCTTCTCCTTGCCTAGAAGCGCTGAGGACAAGGGGGCCGAGGACGACTGAGGCTTGGAGTAGAGTAACGCCGCAGCGATCACCGAAGAGTGCGGTTGAGGGTGTGCTGACAGCAAGAGTGGATCCTCCTCCAATTACCTATCCTTGGCATCAAGGTGCCGATTGACAGGCTATGCCAAATGGGGGTTAAGCCATCCCTTTTTGGCCAAGGCAACAAAGTTCTTCTCCATCAGGATCCCCGTTCTAGTTGCATGGCGTAGAGTGAGGACCTCAGCCAGGACCCCCCGCCTCTGGTTGTTCCACCTCAGGTTGGGGGAAGCCCCAAATATTCAGCCAAACCAGAGAGCCGTTCATGAAAGGCCTTAGCCGAGGGCGGCATGTCTGCGTCCTCCTCCTCGTCTCTGTCCACCAGTGTGTTCGGTTGGTCCGGTGCGGGCGCAGGAGTGCTGGGCACCGAGGGCTGCGGTGTAGGAACCGGAGGCTGGTGTGGAAATACCTGAACTGTGGGAGGCAGGGGAGCTGGAATCGAAGGACCCAGCAAGGGCAGCAGGGGCTGCAGCACTGGAACCATAGGAGGAATGACTATAGGCGAAGGCAGAGGGGCCAGAGGGAGCATGTCCCTGATCACATCCCTAAGGTTGGCCCCCCATCTGAGGGCATCTCACCGGCCGGTGGGGTGGCATTGACGGGGTAGCAGACAGCTGCTGGGGCCGGTGTGTACTCTGTCTTGCCGGTTGCAGGGTTATTCTGCCCTGCGATGCTGATGCATAAGCTGTAGGCCATGTACGTGGTTGAGACCAGTCCCCACCATGAAACTCGTTCTCTGCACCATGGGGGGGGTATCGGACAAGCGACCATTTTGTCTGGCACAATGGCCATCTTGTCAGGCTGCGTTCCAAAGTCATGGTGTTTGCTTCGCTGGGCCCGGCCTCCTCCAGAACTATTGGCGGTGGAGCATGAGACCTACCCTGCATCTCTGAATGGGCCTGGTAGGCGTGTTGCCCTCAGCCGCATCGCCGGTAGTGCTGCGTACAGGCACCCCTTCAGACATGTGTACAATTCTAGAGCGTAACCCCTCGGGTGCACACACGGTAAAAGAAACTTGCACTCTCTCAGCACTGTCCCCGGAAGGATCCAATGACCCCTCGGCCTGGTGGCCAGTAGCTGAAGTAGCCACGGTACATGTGCTGGTCCAAGAACCCGACTGGTTCCTCCCACTCGGGCGGTTCCTTGGGAAGGAATCACCCTTGCGGGGTGCGATGGAAAAAAGCAGCCCTACCTTGGGCCGGGACTTATGTCTGACGAAGTCCTTCAAGTCCTCTGGAGGCAACTTCTCCAAGACCTCCCTCCACCAGGCTAACCTGTTCTTCAGAGCGTGCGGTGTAAGCACGTCACACGAGGTACAACCGTCCCAGTCGTGCTCGGGGCCAAGGCAGCAGAGGCAAAGAGCGTGGGGGTCAGATGTAGAAAAGAGCCCTTTGCAGGCTGGTCAACTGCTGACCTAGACATGCGCCGGGGAGGAGCGTGGTGCCAGAGGACCGAGTACCTGATTAAGACCAAAAAACAAGTGCGTGGTATTACAAGACCGAAGCCAAACCCAGGAGCGCTGGTGAAAGCCGCTCATTCCCATCGACATGGAAAAGGAGACTGAGGAGTGGCAGCGGTGGGGGTAGTCAGGGGAGCACACGCTCCCAGGGACGTGTGCCTCTAAATTTAAAGGGGAAGAAGGTTTTTTTCTGTTGAAAAACGTTCTGTCTCCCGTCCCTAGCGAGGAACGCCCATGCTGTATGGAGGAAAGGGGACGGGATGTAGGAGTACATCTAGTATGCCCACATACAAAAACCAGTGCGCACGCTAGATAGACCACTGAAAGCACGACACGCTGCGCTAGTCATAGAATAAAGAAAGGAATGACACAGATTTTATTCCTGTCAGTGACCGCCATTATGGATTGGAAATTTAAGTTGCATTCAGTTGGAGAACACAACTAGTAGGCCTAAACAACACTGACACCATCACGTACTGAGACATTAATGTTACAAACACAATGTAACAGGCACAGGGAAACAAAACATGCCTTTTAGAAGCAGGTTTCACAAAAAAGTCTCCCTTAACCAGCTCTCCTGGCTATTAAGAACGCCTGCTGATGGAACCAAGATTTCAAGAGAAAGTACTAATCATGCTTTCCCTCCAAACATGTACCTGCAATAGGGGGGACACAGATCAACCTCACTACACCCACAAATCACCAGCTAGCCCTGTAGCTACAGTGGATCAATGCCCAATAGGGCCTGGCAATACAAGGCTACTATTCTCACAAAACAAAAAGATGCAGCGTTTCTTTTAGTTTCTCTCATGTTGGAGCATACTTCAGCAAAAGCCTTGTGAAAACATTGCATATAGACGTCTTCTGTCCTTTAGGGTGAAAATGCATGCATAAAAGTCCTCTTTCTCAATCTCCTTTTCTTCGTGGTTTTCAAATGCAATATTGCAGAGACATTTTCACCAAGTAGCTTAGCTGACTATATTGGCACTGTTTAAGAATGAGATTTTAATTTTCAAGAACACATGTTCTGTAAGTTTGCAGACAATTCACAATCACACATTACACAAACTAACCCAAATAAATTTCCATGGTTTCCTTTTTGCACATCGAATGAAACGTGAGTATGCATACTAAAAAAAACAACTCACACAGGTATAAAAAGATTGTGTCTTTATTGGAATGGTGCTAGGCTTTAAATGCACCAATTGTATTACCTTGGTTTGGTTTTTGATCAGAAATGACACAATAGAGATCTGAAATACTGATCCAACAGTCCAGTCTTTTCTTTTCTTTCTCCAGCAAGTAATAGCATGAGAATGCACAGCGTAATCAGAAAGCACTAGCAGGCAGAGGATCAATTAAGAATACTACCATAGCTCCTCGGTTCACAAAGCACTTTCAGTGGCAATGTGTGGAATCAGGGTTCTTATATCAGATGCATTTTGTATTAACTGGTGACGTGAGAAAGAAAGCAATTATGTGGCAGTTTGCAAGTTTTAATTAAATATTTTAATTGCTATTGGTAGATTTCTCAAGGGTTAGGATTTGCTTCCTCAATTGATATTTTTCCTCAATGTGTATAAAAAAAAAGTATGAAATATAAACAATCTCTTGCATTGTACACCAAAGCATACAATTCAAGTATTATAGAACTAACCATCTACACAGTCAACTCCCATCAAATGTTTGCTAATCCATCAATATACAAAATATCAGGGCACAAAAAAACTAAAACCCACTTTGTTTTCTTAAACACAGGATCAAATATTCAATCGAAAGAAGAAAAAACAACACTTAATTTTGGCGTTCTACAAGGTCCTCGTATTGAGACATTAAAATATTCCATTTGAATTGTGTTTGGTCTTTATCATGTTGTTATCCATTTTTAAATGCAGTCATATTGACTAATATTGTGGAGGTTGCAGTATCCCCAACTGCGAGCACCCAGGATGCCAGCTTCAAGACATAACTCCAAACACAGGATTGTGGCGACAGATACTAGGTCCAATCTCTTCGTAATCTTTTTTGGTGTGGCATACTTGGTAGAACTCAGGCTAAAATCGGGTGGGCGACAAAGAACAAAAGTTTAACATTTTACATGTAATTACATAGGTGAAATTGTACAGGCAGTTACACTTTCAGCTTGCTTTCTAGCATCACTTTGCAAAACTTCAACACATTTGAAAGCAATTTTAGAGGTTTCTTCCAAAGACAATTATTAAAAACCTTTCTATAAAGAAATATCGCTAATTTAGGGTTTTACTCAAAGTAGTTTTCCAGATGTTTGGCATTGCATTTAGTTTTGTCAAGATTTTGCTCTACATACCAAAAATGTAAGCAGTCAAATGAAAGTTTGAAATATCTATCAAATCAAAATGTTGCCATCAAGTTGTGGTGTTCCCAACGAATTTCAAATTCTATACAAAATCTGTTCCTACACTGAGAATTAATTTCATAATTACATTGCAACATGCAGGTTTTCCAGCAATCTAAAGTATGATTAATGTCATTGCGAACAGTGAACTCAATTAACTCAATCCAATACTTGTATACCAAAATACAACTTACAGTGGATGCTAACATTGATCCGCCAAACCAGACTGCATATCGCTGCATATGATGTGTAATGACCTGTACATCAATAGGTTTTGGCTGCAAAAAATAAAAATGAATGTTTAATACATCTTAGTATCATAGGAGAGATTATCTATTTGTAATGGCTATCAAATAAAGTATGTTTAACTGATGCAAACCATGCTTCTCAAATTCGGACAGTATACTTGAGGTAAATCACAAACTACAATTGGAAATGAATTTTCCCCCCAAACACCACTTTCATACTCCTGTGTGAATACTCTCCTAATGTAGGTCTTCTCGTGTTTTTATTTTGGTTGTGCTTCCAAGTGCCTGTACTTTCTTTTTTTTTTACTCATAACTTTTTTCGTCTTAGTCCAGAATACAGACGACTTCTACAAGAATAATCTGGCATTCATTCTATTTACCTCAACGGCAGTGTGAGGAGCAAACTACTTACCTTTAGTAATATTCTTTCTATTTATTGATCTCCCTCCTAGAGATCATCTTAGAAATAGATCCAGATGTAGGCTTAGTCAGAAAATCTCTAAAGCATGTTCTGTGTGCATGGGTGCACTCCATGACCGGCTGCTACACAGCATCATGGGCAATGATGCTGGATGAAACCGCTGTTAAATATATGCAACTGCGCATGCCCCAATGGCTCAGTTTTAACCTAATTCTCCACACTTTAAAATAAACGGCAGAAAAGTCACAAAAGAAAAAAAGCAAAAACTGTTGAAATTGAAAATGATATCCCAACCAGTCATGGCAGCAGGTGGGGTTAAGGTGATCTTTGTGAAAAACACGAAAGCAACGAGGCTGAAAAGACAGGGTTTTTTTGGTCCAATGGCAATAATAAAAATTGAATTTCTTGCACTTTTTTTAATACAGAGGGAGGACTCCCAACACTCGAACGTGCGGTATCTGCTTAGATTCACATGCTATGCATAGGCGACATCTAGTGGAAGCTGCAGAGTATTACAGTTGTTTCGAAACTCGAAAATGGATGACAGGGTGTGCCAGTAATACTATCCGTAGTGTGATGTTCACTGTACCCATGGTCCTTCATGCGTCGAGGTCCCTCAGATTGTTGTGTTCCGACATGAGGTTGCATGAAGTGTTGCTTGAGTACAGGTCTACCCAAGCTCAAAGCTCAAATAACTTCTATGCACCTTCTCGCACGGGAGGAAGGGGGACGCATGTGAATCTAAGCAGATACAAGCATCAGAAATACGATTACGGTGAGTAATGTATCCCTTCTGAGGCTTGTGGAATCTGCTTAGATCACATGCTATGCATAGTTTAGCCAGCAGTATTAGGAGAAGGTGGTGGGTTGTGAGAAGGAACAGCAGCAAATATATGTTTTAGAACCGCTTGCCCCACCTGTATATCTGCTTTGGAATGTGTGTCAATGCAGTAGTGCTGAGTGAAGGTGTGTACTGAGCTCCATGTAGCTGCTTGGCAAATACTGTCTAAGGGGACATTTGCGATAAAAGCCAGAGTAGCTCATGTGCTCCGTGTGGATTGAGCTCTTGGTGTGAAAGGCTGCATTTTATTTGATAATGAATAGCATCATTGTATACATTTGACTATCCATCTGGAGATGGCATTCATGGAAATGCGGTCTCCTTCTCTCCCTGTGACGATGGAGACAGTTTGTTTTCCTAAGCGGCCTGGTCTTGTCTACGTAGTAGAGGACTGCTCTCCTCACATCTAGTGTGTGGAGTTTTACCTCAGCTGAGCTAGTTGGATTCTGAAAGAAAGCCGGAAGCGCAATGGATTGGTTTACGTGGAATTTAGAAATGAATTTAGGAGAGAATCTAGGATGAGTACGTAAAACCAATTTATCTTTATGGATAATAAAGAAAGGGTCGTGCACTGACAATGTTTTCAATTCACTAACTTTTCTTAGTGAAGTAATAGCCACTAAGAAGGCAGTTTTGTAGGTCAGGTGTTTAAGACTTGACTGATGCATAGGCTTCAAAGAGGGTCCCATGAGCTTTGTAGTACTACATTGAGATTCCATGCTGGTGGGGGGTTTGAAATTGGAGGGTGGAGTCTCTTAACTCCCTCCATGAATGCCTTAATGACTGACACTTTCCACCACGATACTTTACTTTGAGAGATGGTATAGACTGATAAAACTGCCAGTGTCACGCTCACCTGGTCTCCACGGGGGCGTAGCACGTAGTCGTATGACCAATATCTGTACTGGCGTAGTTTTGATGGTATGATGGCGTCCTCTCCCCAGTTATCTCCCCAGAAGGCGTTAGCCTGCAATGTTGAAACAAGATGTTAAGTAATGAGTGGGTTGGATTGGTCCCACTTCCTGCAACCTCTTGATGCCCGACTCCTCTCCTGCTCACCTTTGAGTTTGGCTCTCCGTCCTGCTTGACCTTCAGCAGATGCGCAATAGGCTCAGTCTTTCTCTGGGCACAGTTAGTTCACTGTTCCTGAGTGTCTCTTGCTGTGTTTCGGGAATGCTTGGATTAATCAGGTAAGTCTCTATCCCAATGACAGCTTGGTATAGATGCTCAAATTCTTATTGTTCCAAGGTTTAAACGTGTTTTGTCTTTCTTGCAGACACAGTTTCGTATGGAAGGTTAGAAGAAGAATTCACTCTCATAGGATGCTGAACTGGTTGCCTCCAGGTGAGTATTAGCGCGGATGAATGGCGCTGGATGGCTGAAAAATTGTTCGTTTTTGTATTGTGCGCGACTAACCTGCTGTTTTCTGTTCCCTTTTTGCAGGTGTGGCGCGGCCCCAAGATGAAGAATGGAAGAACCGCTCCGAAGTAACCCGGAGGAATGCAGAATCCCGGGTGAGTATTGGATGCCTACGCAGAAGTCCTTTCCCAACAGGGGCGGCGGTCAGAAGACCTGCTGGAGACGAGGCCGATGAACGGAATTGCAGGTAAGGCCTTTGTCGCTGTAGTAACACCTGTTCTCCTTTTCTTCTTCCAGGCACCAATGGATGAAAATCTCAGACGGGCGTGGCTGTACAAGCTCGAGGACAGAGCCGACACGGTGAGCGTTACGGTGCAGGAGTGCAGAATAACACGAAGCGTGTTCTGCCTGCAGGGTGTGGCTTAAATAGCCTTGCAAGTAGTTCCAGATAAGGAACAAGTTACTTACCTGTAACTGTTGTTCTCCAGCATGGGTCTGGCATGGATTCACATGCTCATGAATATTCCCCGTCGTCAGGCTGGGAATCCTCGGTAAAGAATAAAAATCAGTATCAGTTTCGTTTCTGATCGGTCTTTCGTAGTAGTAACCAATCACTGATCTCTGCGTCATACTGACCACAGCCAATGACTGCCCTCTACCTAAGCCCCGCCTCTGGCAGCCATCTTCAGATTTGGTAGCACGTGAAGAGGCAGTATGACCAAGTGAAGAGCCGCAGAGGGGTAGGCGGGAGGGTTTGCATGTGAATCCATGCCAGACCCATGCTGGAGAACAACATTTACAGGTAAGTAACTTGTTCCTTCTCCAGCATGGGGTCTGGCATGGATTCACATGCTCATGAATATAAGAATAAATAGCAGTACACACATGCACAACCACGGGGGGTGGCAAAAGGCTCAACATTAAGCATCTCTTACCTCCTCACCAGGCTCACCTTAAGCGAACAGGTTGCGCAGCACTGCTTGGCCGACCCTGGACTCCTCCCTGGAATCCCGATCGACGCAGTAGAATCTCGTGAAGGTGTGCGTCGACCTCCACATAGCAGCCCTGCAGATATCCAGCAGGGGCACACCAGATAAGAACGCCGTAGTAGCAGCGATCGCTCTGGTCAAATGGGCTCTCGGACGGCCTGGCAGCGGTCGGTTAGCCAACCGGTGGCAGTGCATGATGCAGCCAGAGAGCCATCTGGAAATAGAAGACTTCGAGAGAGCCTTCCCTGGATTCACAGGTCCAAAGTTCAGAAACAGCTGTGATGTCCTCCGGAAACTCTTTGTGCGGTCCACGTAGAACTTCAGCGCTCTAGCCACATCCAGCGAGCGCAAAGTCCTCTCGGCCGGCTACGAAGGAGACGGGAAGAAAACAGGTAACACCAAGGGCTCATTAAGATTCAAGTCCGACGGCACCTTGGGCATAAAGGAGGGGTGCGTCCTAAGCACCACCCTCGAGGCATGGAAAGTCAAGTACGGTGCTTTGCAGGATAGGGCCTGGATCTCTCCCACTCGTCGTGCAGAGGTAATGGCCACCAGGAATGCAGTCTTCCACGACAAAAACTTCATCGGTGCGGAGTGCATCGGCTCGAATGGGGGCCCCATGAGCCTGGTCAGCACCACGTTAAGTTCCCACGCCGGGGCCGGGGCCTTCACCGGCGGGAACGACCGGAACAGTCCTTTCATAAACTCTTACCAGTCGATGGGACCACAGGGACGTCCGTCCTCTGGTTCTGGTATATCTGGAGATCGCCGCCAGATGAATCTTAATGGAGGCATGGGCTAGCCCAGCCTTTGCCAGCGATAGCAGGTACGGCAACACTTGAGGGGCCGTAATCCGTAGGGGGTTGATCTTCTGTGCTCGGCACCAGATAGAGAACCTCTTCCACTTATGACCGTAGCATTTGAAAGTCGAGGACGCCCTGGCCTTTGCAAGAACCTCTCTGCAATCGGCCGTTATTTCGTAGCCTCCAAACTCTAGCGCTGCAGGAGCCAAGCCTGCAGGTTCAGCGACGCCGGGTCGTGGTGGAAGATGGCGCCTCCTTCTCTGAAGAGAAGGTCCGCGTCTGCTGACAGCTTGATGGGAGGGGACGTTGACAAGTCCAGAAGGTCCGGGAACCAGATCTGCCTCGGCCACGCCGGTGCGACGGGGATCATCCTGCACCGGGACCTCTTGAGCTGGTTGATGAGTCGAAGCAGCAACGGCGGGAACGCATACAGGTATAGGCCGTCCCAGGGGAACGAGAACGCATCGCCCATGCTTCTCGGCTGGGGAAACCTGCTGGTGAACCTCTTGCACTTCGAGTTCGTCGCTGTTGCGAACAGGTCGATTTGGGGTTTGCCCCATCGTCGGAAGAGTTGATCCACCTGATCCTGGCGCAGTTCCCACTCGTGACACGCGCGTAGCTCCCTGCTGAGCGAGTCGGCAATGGTGCTGCTTTCTCCTGCCAGATGGAAGGGAACCAGGAACATCCCCTGGGCGACCGCCCAGTGCCACAGATCCTGTGCCTCCTTGGATAGGGCTGGGGATCTGGTGCCTCCCTGCTTCCGTATGTAAAACATTGTCGTGGTGTTGTCCGTGAAGATCCGCACCACCTTGCCCTTGAGCCACGGGAGGAACGATTTGAGAGCCCAGAACACGGCTCGGAGTTCCAGGACGTTGATGTGCAGGAGCCTCTCCTCCGGGAGCCAGAGGCCTCTTGCGTGGAGATCTCCGGTGTGGGCGCCCCAACCTTGCAGGGAGGCGTCCGTCGTCACCGTCTCCTGGTACGCCGGCGTCTGAAAGTCCTTGCCCGCCGTGAGGTGCGCTCGAACGCCCCACCACTGAATCGCCCACCGGAACACCTCGTTGAGGGGGACCCTGTCCTCGAAGGTGCCCGTCGCCTGCATCCAACGGGCGTCGAGAAATTCTTGAAGAGGCCGCATCCGTAGTCTGCAGAGGCGCACCAGGTAGATGCAAGAGGACTTAATCCCCAGGAGGGACTTGATGGACCTCACCCTGGCCACGTCCGTGGCTAGCAGGCGCTGCACTTTGCCTAGAATGGTCTTCGTCCGTTGTTCCGACGGGGCCGCCAGGCGCCTCACTATCGAGCTTCGCTCCCAGAAACAGGGCCACCTGCGACGGCACCAGGTGGGACTTTGGATAGTTTATGGCGAATCCCAGGTCTGAGTAGCTGGACGGTCCTCGCAGTGTGTTCGACGGCGAGCTCCCTCGTCCTTGAGCGGATGAGCCAGTCGTCCAGGTAGGGGTAGACGTGAATCCCCTGCAGGTGCAGCCGCGCCGCCACTGGTGCTAGGCACTTGGGAAAGACCCTGGGGGCCGACTTCAATCCGAACGGCAGTGCTCTGAATTGGTAGTGGCGTCCCTGGACGACGAACCTGAGGAACTTTCGGTGACTTTTGAGGATGGGAATGTGGAAGTATGCATCCTCCAGGTCCAACGACGATAGAAAGTCGCCTTCCTCCAGCTGGAGGGTGACCATCCTGAACTTTTGTGATCTGATGCATTTGTTCGAACGACAAAAGTCCAGGAAGGGGCGCCAGCCGCCCGTCTTCTTCCTGACGAGGAAGTACCTTGAGTACACCCCGGAGCCTCTTCGGGACAAGCTCCATGGCGCCTTTCCTGAGCATCGCCCGTACTTCCAACAGCAGTTGCGGGACGTGATTTACCTTCAGGGCCACAGGTGGAACGTGAGGGCACTTCTTCAGGAATTCAATAGAGTGTCCTCTTGCCAGGGTATCCAGCACCCAACGGTCGGTGGAGATGGACTTCCACACGCCGACGAAATTAGTCAGCCGGCCTCCCACCGGGGTGCTTCGGTGGGGGCCCGAGACCACGGCCGGTTCAATCCTGCTTGGAGGTGGTGGCCTTGCCGCCCTGGCCACCTTGCCGACGGCAGCGAGGCGCTCCCTGCTTGCCGCGACCCCTGTAGGCCTCCTGAGACGAGGAGCGTGCCGCCTGGCAGTAGGACGACGAGCCACCGCTGGATCCCTTGGAGGCACCCTGTCTGCCTCCGGAGCTCCGAAAGGGCCGTCGTTGCTGAAGGGCTCCTAGGGCGCGGGCCGTGTCCGTTTTTATGTTTTGGAGGGATTCGTCCACCGCCTTCCCGAACAAGTTGCTGCCGTCGAACAGTATGTCCAACACTCTGGTCTGGACGTCCTGACGGAAGTCGGTCGCCCGGAGCAACCCGGTCGTCGTAAGCAAACACTGTTGCCCAGCTGGCGGAACCCGGTATCGGCAATATCGGTTGCCACCGTTATGGCGTGGTCCGACGCCACCTCGCCCTCTTGCAGTATTTCCAGGGCCTCGGACCTTTTGTCGACTGCAGGAAGTCCAATATGGGGGCCAGCTTAAACCAGAGCTCCCTGTCGTAACGGGCCACAATCGCCAGGGCGTTGGCCGCTTTGATCGTCGCCGCCGCAGACGAAATGACCCGCTGCCCCATGGCGTGCAACTTCTTTCCCTCGCCGTTTGGCGGGGAATTAGACGTCGAGGCTCCTGACCCCACTGCTTTCTTCTTCGCCGCCGCCGAGACGACCGAGTCCGGCGTTGGCTGGGCCCTGAGGCACAGGGGAGCGGTTTCGGGGACCCGGTACTACTTCTCGTACCGGTCCCGTTTGGCTGATGCCGTGGAGGGGTTTTTGAGAACCGACAGGCCCTCCTCCCAGATGTCATCGATTAGAGGCACCGCGATGACAGTCTTCCTCTTGGCCTCCCGGCGCTGATAGAGGAAACCTTCCTTTTTCTGCTCCTCCGGGCAGAGCTGGAACAATTCGGACGCCCTGGCGATCATGGCGTGGAATGAGCCAATCTCGTCGGGCGGCGAGGCCCGGGAGACGGGAGACCCGTTCCGTCGTTGTCGCCCTCAGAACCCGTTGTCGAGCCCAACGCACCGTCATCTCCCGACTCGTGGGAGGATGAGGAGGGAACTGTAGGCCTTACGGGGGCGAGCGGAGGAGAGGGTTGGGTCCTCCGTCGTTTGTTCTGAGGACTTCCCGACGGGCCAGGTTGCGGGTCCTCCGGCCTGGGCCGTGGGAATCTCGTCCTTATCTCAGGGCATAAGGACTGGATCGCAGACAAAATGGCCGCTGAGCCAACCTGAGGCCTAGGTTCCGGCAGCGCCAGACAGGAAGGCTGCTCTTTCTCGCCATCGTCGTCTTCCTCGGTTATCTCCCGAGGATCTTCCTTACGGGATCGAACCTTCTCGAATTGGACCTCGAGGTTCCTCACGGCCTCGGTCAGTTCCTCCTCCGAGGCTGACTCCGAGCTCGAGGAGGCTACCGTGCCCCCCGCGCTTCTTCCATCATGGCGGCCGTGACGATGGGCTGAAAAGAGGATTCCCTCCTTGGCGGCAGGGAAACTGTAGTCCCAGAGGCAGTCTCCGCTGGCGGGGTCTCTGCCGGCTTGGCCAGAGTCGCCTCGATAGAGGACTTTGCCTGCTGGGTAGGGGCCTTCACCACCCTAGGTGCGTCCCGGGCCTTCTCCTTCGGGGGAGGGGCGACGCCTCGCTCCCCCTCTTCAGAGATTGGACGGGGCTTCTCCTGAAGCTTACCCAGGGTCTCGGACTTCCTCTTCCCCGAACCGGAGCGCTGGCTCGTGGTTGACGGTGCCGGGGAAGGTGCGCCCTGCCTGGCGACTGAAGAGCCCGACCTTTCGGCGCTCCCAGAGCCAGCGGACTCGCGGCGCTTGGCCTGGTGTTGGGCCCCCGTCGCCGGGGCGCCCGCACAGGACTTAGAAGCCCGCTCGGACCCTTTCTTCTTCTTCTCACCCGTTGAGCCCTTCTCCAACCAGCCGGCGAGACAGGATCGACGGTCCCTCATGGTCCGCTCTGACAAGTTCTTGCAGGAGTCTTGTCCCCATGAAGACAGTAGAGGCATCGCAAATGTTCGTCTTCCTTAAACACATTCTGCAGCCCGCATCCAGGGCAGCTGCGAAACAGCTTGGGTCTGGGCGATAAACTTGCATCCTGGGCCATCTCGAAGTAGGCCGCGAATCTTCTGGAATCCTCCAAGAAGTTGATTTGACGAAATCTTCACCCTTGAGGGGCGTAAGAAAATCCTGCAACGGGTAGCCGTTAACGGGAGTAGAAACGGTGGAGCTTGAGGCTCGATTAACCGAAAAAAATGTGAAAATTCACCTGAAAAAGCGCGAAACACGCAGTAAAAGCTCGAGAGCTAAGCACGAAGACTCCCAACACTTGAACGTGCGGTAAAAATCTGAAGATGGCTGCCAGAGGCGGGGCTTAGGTAGAGGGCAGTCATTGGCTGTGGTCAGTATGACGCAGAGATCAGTGATTGGTTACTACTACGAAAGACAGATCAGAAACGAAACTGATACTGATTTCTTTCTTTACCGAGGATTCCCAGCCGGACGACGGGGAATATTCATGAGCATGTGAATCCATGCCAGACCCCATGCTGGAGAAAGTAGTCCCTTCACCACACCCTCTCTCTCAGGAAAAGTAGTCCCTCTGCCACACACTGGATATACAGAAGGCTCAGCCTCACTAGGCAGATTAAGTAGTTCCATAAGTTCAGCCCATTTCATGAGCCTGGCGCCAACGGCACCAGGACTGAGTCCATGAGGCTCTGGGGCACTTCCTTGGGGCCTGACAAGTCCTTCTGGGTGACAGGGACTGGGGTGGGCCCAACAGTTCCAGGGGTTCGGAGCACGCACCATGACAGCCAAGTGGACCTTTAAAGAGTTGAATACTAACCCCGAATATAACAAGTTGCGCATATAATTTGGAATGCGTGAAGGAGTACATTCTATGGGGTTTTATTTGTTTTGACTGGCACCAAATTACAAATCTTCTCCACTTGTCGAAATAGCAAGGCCTAGTGTTTGGTTTTCGTGCCTCCTTGAAGATACCCATACACCGCTGTGGTAGATTAAGGTGTCCAAACTTTATGACTTCAGGAGCCATGCTGCCAAGTTCTTTGAGTGTGGCTGCGGGTGCACCGTTCCCCCCCCCCCCCCATGTTGGGTTAACAAGTCGGTTAGGTACGGGAGCTTGATGGGGGAAATCGCACATCACAGTTCGCACATATGTGGATACCATGGTTATCTCGCCCACATAGGAGCAACTAGGATGAGCGTCATCTGCTCCCTGTGCATCTTGTTCACTATTCTGCTCATTAAGGGTGTTTGGGGGGGGGGGGGGGGGGGGAGTGTGGGGGGTTTTAGGGAGATTTTGACCGGTGGGGAGAAAGTGTAAGCAAATTTCCCTGACCAGCTCATCCATAGGGCGTTCCCCTTGAAGTCTCGCTGGGTAAACCTGGACGCGAAGTCTGGGCATTGCTTGCTTTCTCCAGTAGCGAACAAGTCTAGTGTGGGGTAACCCCACTGAGAGAAGGGTTGTATACGAATTGTTTGAATGTCAATTGTTCGAATAACAATTGACCTTCTGCACAATTGACCGAATTTAAACGGTCAATTAGGATATATATGCGGCCCCCCACCCAATCCAACCCCCACCCCAACCCCCCTCCAAATCCCCTTATATTATTATTACACCAACCCAACCCATAATATATATCAAAATGACCATACGGTCAATTGTGCAGAAGGTCAATTAGGACCCCTATTATTCGAACAATTGTGTCATTCGAACAATTGTAAACGAACAATTTGGATAATACCGAGAGAAGATGTGGTCTACAACGCTTGAGTCTAGTTGCCATTAGTGTTCCTCTGGTAGTGTCATGACCACTGAGGGGGCGCAAGTTGTGCCACAAGCAGGCTCCCATCAGAACCCTGAGGGCCTTAAAACCACTGCAAAAGGGCTCCTGGAGCCAGTCCTGGCACCTTTGGCACCAGGCTTATATGTAGGAAGGAAGGGCTGTTCAAACTAGGTCCCATTTATGTACATGGGCCTTTAAATCCAACAAGGAAGCACCCACACAGTCTACTTTTAAGAACCAAGCCATGCGGTCTAGTGTTTCGGGTGTGGCAGGCCTGGAACTACTTTCCCTGGTACTACTTTACCTGGGCTATATAAACCAAACGCTGACTGCAGAACATGCTTTGTGTTATTCTGCAACCAGCAGCGTGATGCTCACCGTGTCCCGCTCCTGGTCTTCAGCATTTTCCTGTTATCCTGCAACAACAAGATTATTCTGTTTTACCTGAGAAAACACCATCCAGCACTCAGCATCTCAACTGGCTGCAATCTGGAAACCGAGAGAAGAAACATCACTCACCTGTGAGTACTAGCTTAAGGACTTCCAGCGAACCGCTACCACAGCTACTGTTTGACCATTGCGACCTGCAATAACGAGAAAGGGAAAGATAATATTAGAACGCGCGCTTCCAAAACATCGAATTCCATCAATCTTACCTGAATTCCATCGCGCTACACCACGCTTCCACCTGGAGCACCACAGCAACATCTGCAAAGGTAGAGACATTCAGGTTCGCTTTCAATATTAAACAACCGCACAGCGCTGTACTACCTTAACGGATTCCGGGGGCCTGTTTTTCATCACGCTCTCATCCACTCGTAGCCCCACAGCCGCCTGTGAGAAGAAAGCACAGGTTAGCTTCAAAAGACAAAGGCACTGCGCTTCGCGCTTTCTCTTACCTAGAAACGTGCCTCTAGATCCGGCACGCCAGTATCAAGACCTTCACACCTGAAAAGAAGGAGATAAAGACATTTACGAATTCCCATCATAAACAGAACAAAGACTTACAATTAACAAACCTACCGGCCTACCAGCAGATTGGGGGTCACAGCTGGCCTGGGCCCAAGGAAGGCGTACTGCACCAGTGAAGCAACTCTGGCAACTCGCCAACAAACGTCAAGCGCCCCTACACAAGAAACGCAGGGCGGATAGCTCACCCTACAAATAACTAAGGTTCATTATTCAGCACTGGGCAACTACGCATCCAGGGTTCCAGATCTCAGAGCCTTCCAGACACCCCCGGGGATATCAGGTGAGCGTAACAGGTATGGGATCTCTGCTCAGAGAGTCTGCTAGAGTGTTGATTACCCCTGAAACGTGTTGGGAGGATAGGGACATTCCCCTTCGGAGTGCCCATTTCCATATTGTCTGCGCCATCTTGGACAGTGTGTTCCCCAGTTTGTTGATGTAGAACACTGCAGTTGACCTAAACTGCTTGGTTCAATAGTTGTATTTCGAAGGCTTGCAGTGCTTTGAATACTGCTAGTAGTTCCAGCAGGTTGATATGGTTTTGTGTTGTGACGCGAGTCCACAGACCATGTGCTGTGTGGTAAAGGTAATGAGCCCCCCACCCAGAGAGTGACACGTCTGTTGTGACAATCGCTTGTGCTTCGGGATCGTGGAAGGGTTTTCCCCTTTAACTGATTTTCTCTTGACCACCAGAGTAGGCTTTGTACTAGTGTTGGCGAAACTACCACTAGATCATCCCACGGACCACTTGCTTGAGACCATTGTTTCGCCAACAACTCCTGCCTTGGTCGCATGCGCAGACGTGCGTGTGGGGCTAGGTATATGCATGATGCTATCCTGCCTAGCAAACGCATTGCTTTGCATACACTCATCTGGAGACCGGCTTGATACTGGAGTATTTGCCGAAGCATGTCCTGCACTTTCCATGGATGGAAAGGCTAAGCCTGTTCTTGTATCTAATTCAGCTCCTAGGAACGGTTTTGATGCGTTTGGTTCAATACTCTACTTTGTTTATCGAGAAGCCCAACTGGAAAGGAAGATCTAAGGTTCTTTTTAAAGATGGGGAGTTTCTCCTGTGATCAGGTAGGGGCACACTGGGATTACTTGCCTGCGCAAGTGCGCCGCCGTCACCACCACTGCCAGTACCTTGGTGAATACCCTTGGAGCTGATGCTATTCCAAAGGGTAGCACCTTGAATTGGTAGTGCTGGTTTGCTACTGGTTTGCTACTTTGAACCCCAAGAGTTTTCTGTGCGCTGGGAGCATTGACATATGAAAATAAGCATCTTTCATATCCAATGTTGCCATGTAGTTCCCCCCGTTATAGCAGGGGAATTACTTGTTGTAGCATTGTCATGCAGAACTTTTGTGGTGTTCCATAAGTGTTTGCAGGGCGTAAGTCTAATACTGGGCGCATTGTTGGATATTTTTTTGGCACATGTATGTTGAATAAATGCCCTTGTTTACCTCGATGGATGGCACAATCTCGATGGCGTCTTTGAGGAGCAGCACGTTGACTTCTATCAAGATGAATAAACCAAATACAAATGAGTTCTTCTCTTGATGTCTTCCTTTGGCACGGGGGGTGGTTTGATGGTGTTTCTAGGAGCTCCATGCAATAACCTCCCGCTACCGTCGATAACGCCCAATTGTCAGTGGTTATTCCCTCCAATGCGTGGGTGATGTTTGAAATTCGTCCCCCTACTGGGGAGGGATGGGAGGGGACCAGTAGCGGGCTGTCATTGCTTGGGAGGCGTCCCTCCACCTCTGGCAGTGGAAGACCTCCCCCGGCCACGGGACTTGCGCTGGCCGCTTCGATAGCCCTGAAACGCTCGACCCTGGTTGGTGTTCCATGAAGAACTCTGGTTTTGTCCATATCCGGAACCGCTTTGGGAACTTTGGCAGCGAAAGCGGGGAAAGTTGTTCCCGCCCCTTTGTCCAGTTTGTTTATTGGTAAATTGCCGAAGGGATTTGAGTGGATCATACTCCTCTTTGGCCGACTTCCGAGCATTCTCCACCGCTTTGCCGAACAGTACATTAGGTTCCAACGGCATGTTGAGCAACATTGCCTGCGTCTCCAGCTTAAAGCCAGACTGGTGAAGCCAAGCATGGCGCTTGAGAATGGTCCCTTCTGCAATTATACATCCAGCATGGTCTGCAGCATCGAGATTATTCTTTAGTAGGCTGCTGGCAGTGGCCTTGCCTTCAGCTGCTAGCAAGTTCAGATTTTAGAGGCTCTGGAGCAGAGTCAACAAGGGCCGTAATTATGTCCCATTTATTGCAGTCATAGCTTGCCAACAGTGTTGAGTTGTTGGCAATACCAGCTTGGAATGCAGCTGAGGTTGCAATCTTTCCGCCCATGATATATAGCTTCTTGCTCTCCTTGTCTGGGGGAGCTTCCGAAGAGGCCAAAAGGTGTACCGGAACTGTTCTGGGTACTTGTGACAACCAATGAATCTGGCCTAAATTGTCCTCTGATATATATAAGGGATCAGATGGTGCCAGGCGAAATAGTTTCTCTATTCACGGATTGACTGTCCTTGTTTGATTGGGCATTTCAAGGGAGGGTTGGATCCACCTTTGAATGGACTTTAAAATAGGTATGAACTGGGTGGCAGCTCTTGTCCCCCAGGACATCCTCAAAATCTTTGTCCTGCTGAGTTTCGCAAGTCTCAATCCCCAAGTGCTTAGCTTCTTTGAGTAAGAGGTCATTAAACAAGGGCTGATTATCCACTGGGGAATCAGGTAAAGGGGAATCTTGTGGAACTGGAGTCTCTATAGTATACACCTCTGACTCATTATCATTATGAGCTGGGGATGACTCCAGGGTAAGGTACAGCAGGTATGAGCGGCTTTGGCACCCCTATTTCCCCGACCACCACGGGTACTTCTACGCTGACCCCTTTGACTGGTGGCTCCTCTCATTCTACCAAAGGAGGAGTAGTAACGAAAAGAACCTCCCCTCTACTGCTGTCCCCTAGGGCGGAAAGGCAGAGGTTGACGCACAGCTGTGCTCAAAGATTTCGCCGCAGCTGATGCGCGCCATCAAAGGACTTGCACATCCGGAGCAAAACCCGACTTCCGCAACCACGCAAATCTGCGTATTACGGTGCTCGCAGCCATGGACCAGCTAACACTGTCGGCTGTGTCCAAACCCGACTGAAGGGATTCACACATGGCATCCTTGCCATCCTGCGCGAGAGCAAGGAACCCATCCCTTTCTTCCACTTCAGGAATTCTACAGTGTGTGTGAAAAACTAGCTAAGGCACAAGTGGAGTTTGCCGACTTCAATGCCATACTCCCCGCAGAAAACACCTTGCGTGCCGAACCATCTAAGTGTTTGTAGTCTGTATGAGGAGGAGGGATGGTAGGGTACACCGCCTGCCTTGAGGTGGCCGTAGCCGCCTCAACCACCAAACTCTCGGGACTGGGGTGAGATGAAAGGTAGCTGGGATCACCACCGGAAGGGTGGTATTTTTTAGTTAACAATTTAACTGCTGGAAAAGCTTCCAGTGTCTGCCAAGCAGCCGCCACCCTTTTCTGCAACGTCAAATAAAAAGGTAACACCGGGTTAGAGGACGGACCTTGATCCAAAATATCCGTTAAGTCAACCTGAACAAAAGCTTCAGGAGGACTGAATCAGCTAAAATACTCAGTGACCCTAGCCATCGGTCTCCTGTAGGACGACTCAGCATGAGCCCCAGGCTCAGGTCGCAAAATTCCACCTCAGGAGAAGTGTCCAAGACACTGACATCATGAAGAGATTGCCTCAACTCTTCCAATTGACTGTCCTCAGAAAAGACAGAAGCCACATCAGGCTCAACAGGGACAAAATAAAAATCTGACCTCTCCTCCTCCTCATAGATGTCATCCAGAGGGAGGTAAAAGTCCTGCCTCGGGAAGAAGAGGGTCTGGAATCCTTAACAGGCCTCACAGACTTGGAAATGGCCTTCGTTGGAGGATCCACAGTACCAGGGATCTCCATCGGTAAATTCTGGTGAAAAGGCCCCGAAAGGCAACGAGGGAGCCGAAGGCTTCGGCGTCGAGCGCGCTGACGGCTTTTGCATTGATGTCAATAACGGTGCCGAGGGCTGTTGTGAAGGCAAAGCTTCGATGTCCGTATCCAACAGACAAGGCGTTGACAGAGTCCACGCCGACCTTGAGCCCTTACCAGGTTTCTGCGGTCTCGCTGGGGACAAGACCAAGACCTGGAAGCACGTCTCTTGCGACCATCCTGAGCCTTTGTCCGAACGGGACCTCAAAGATCCCGATGAGTCGCGCCGAGGACCGGACCCCGAAGGCCTACGAGCCACGGATCGAGACCTTTCCTTGCCGCCTTCTTCCGAATGCACAGGCGGAACTGTGCCCTGGAATTGTAAAATCGCCAGCATCTGCTCCCTGAAGGCAGCCAATTCCTCCAGAGTCGAGGACTTAGTTGGACATGGCACTTTACTCGCGGCTCCATCCTCCGATGACAGCGCTTCCTGGAATGCCGAGATGAGGACGGCGAATGGTGGGAACCACTCCGGGACCGAGATTCCTTGGGACTCCTCACGATGCAGAGAGTCGCCCCATCGGTGGACATCCCCTTAGAGGTTTTACGGGACTTACTGGGATTAGAACCCCTACTTACCTGAAGCTTTCCCTTTCGCTCCCACAAGGCCTTAGCAGTCAGCGACTGGCATTTGGAACCGTCATCAGTCCAGGCACCACAAACAAATGTGATGCGGGTCGGTAATCGACATCCTAGACTTGCAGTCCCTGCAAGTCTTGAAGCCAGAACGCAGAGTCGGAGGAGTAGAATAAGACATTCACGAGGAATACACAAGGCACACCGCGTCTCCAAAGCAAACACATTTGTGGAAAAAACGGAACTGGGGCTATAGGTGCCATGCGTCCCATTTATAACTTCCGGTGACGTCGCCCTCGACGGAGGCCTTCAAGGGACATCGACTCGATGCCATTGACGCAAGACAGCCTCGGCCGAAAAAGTTTCTGAAGTACACAGCTGTGGACATTACATGTCAAAGATGTGGAATACGTTGGAGGACACAACCCATTCAAATGATACAATTATGGTTATTGTGGAAATGTGTGGAATTTTGGAAGTGAATTTAAAAATGGTGATAAAAAGGAGTTTAAAAAAAAATCAAAAAGTAGGGAAATCTACTCCAACATTAGGTAAACTTCATTACACCAGGGACAGTGTAAACCCTTTAATAATAAAAGAAAAAAAGGCATGCCCAGACATTTTAAAATGTTCATTTTTCATGCTTAAGTTTAATTTTCATCATGGTTTTATTCGCTTTTTCCGTACATTTAAATAATGCAAGTTTAGCTAATTATATTTTATACTTTGTCTTCTACCTCAGAGTCCAACCACATATTTAAGTACCTTAGCAATTGTAGAAGGCTAATGGTCTAGGTTTAATCTGTTTACATTTACATAAATGTATGTGTGCGTTGTATTTGCATGTACAAATGCCTATCTTGTGCATTTACGTTTGTTTGCCATGCTCAGAAATACATAAACGCCAAACACAAAATATTGTTTCGGGGGAAAAAAATAAAAAACAACCTTAAGTTTGCCACCACTTAGTTCTTCGCTGAGTTTCAATCTGGCATCTACAGTCCTTTTCAAATCTCGCTGCAGACGACGACCAAAATCTCTGAACATGGTTGAACCTCCAGAAAGAACAATGTTCTGTGTAACAAATGAAACCTGATTAACACATATACATAGATCATTTATTAGATTATTGCAAGAACACTTTTCTATTCTGGTTCCTTCAAGAAAATCAATTTCAAACTTGCAAAACTTCTCCAATGAAACCTTTCCTTTTTAAAGACATCACTGTTAAGACAGTTTTTCTAAAGTCCGAGGGAGAGAGGACTGCAGAATCAGCACAAAGAAACTATGTTACGGAGAATTCTCAGAAATGTGCTAATTCCCTCCAACCTGGAGACTCCCCAGCAACTTTGCTGGATTTTAATGACTTGTTTCTTTTTCCTGGAGAGAACGAGACCCTTTTTCCCCACTCATGTATTTTAATGTGATTTCTGAACTTTGTGTTTCTTTTGGGTTATGGAGCCTGACAAACTCCATAGACATTATTTTACATTGTGTCACACAACACCTTCAGTGCAGATGCACAGAAGTCTTTCAGATTTACCAATGTAAAATACCTTCTCTGGGATAAACTGTTTCCCAGAGCAGTAAAGTGAAATTGACTTTACTTACATTTGTAACTTTCTAGACCCAGCACACACTATCTTACGATAGGGTGCTGGAGGGTTACCTAGCGTTAGGGAGAATTCTCAAAATTGTGCCAATTCCCTTCGCCTTAGAGACGAGCAGCAACTTTGCTGGATTTTGAGGACTACATTTTTTTACCTGGAGAGAGCGTGACCCTTTTTCCCCCACTCTCTCATGTATTTTGATATGTGTTTTACCTTTGTGTTTTCTTTGGTTATGGAGTCTAACCAACTCCATAGGCATCATCTTTTTCATTTGTGTCACACAGCACCCTCAGTACAGTGACACAGGGAAGCCTTTCAGGCATTCCCAAGGTTTAAATACCTTCTCTGGGATAAACTACTGTTTCCCAGGGTAAATAAAGTGAAATTGACTAGTCTTTTAAATTCCTAGACCTAGCACACCCCATCTTACAATCAGGCCTCCAGATAAGGTGCGTACTAGGTCTCTTTACGCATGAAAATCTTGTAAATACGACCGCTTAATTATTTTCCTGTGTACATTTACACACAAGTTTAGAGCAGAGGGCAGTGCAAAGGTCAGGTTACTTGACACAAACCAGAAGGCTTCTTTTCATTTTTTATCTACATGGATGTAATTGCAAGCCATAAATAAAAGCCTCTGAAACAGAATGCATTTCTCTGAAGCCTTTCAAAAAAAGAAAACTGCACACTGTGATAAAAGGATTGGTTTATTTCCATTCAGCTTCTGCTGTGTTGATGCTCATGGACCAAACAGAAGCACTGTGCATATTTATTTTCCTAGCATTTTAGGATTGTAAAATTAATAAGATGGAAAACTAAGTTGCAATTGAGAATTAATATTTTGTAACAAATTATGCTTTTTTCCAGTGAAAGCAAACCAGTATTGCACAATTGTATTTTTCAAAGTTCCTGTGCTGTGTGCATGATCATGCGGAGGCAGATAATTTTTACACTTATAATTTAATGTACACTCCAATTATAAAAAGTGTGTAAAATGATGACTATGAACGGTCTAGTTTACATCCATTCAACCTTGCAGTCAATGGGGTACATTACTATAAATGGTCAGTGGCAGAAGAGTCTTTGTTCGAGTCATTACACCAATCAGAGGTGTTCTAGCCTCCCAAATCTTCAAGACTACAATTAAAACACCTAAAACCTTACTCTCCAGGAAGTGCAACCACTGTTCAAAAACAAATGAAAGTTACAATTGTAATTGAAATAGAAACTCAGCAAAACCTGTCCCTGTTTTAATCCAGATAGGTATTTGACTTTATGCAGCACTTCATACATGGTTCGTCCAACATCTAGGCACTGTGATTATTATACCTCAGGTCAATACTCAGTTAACCGACCTCTGAAGGATGTTGGCCAATAAGATAGCTCAGCCGTTGCTGGTATCTGTGCGTGATCTGTAGGTGGCAGGTTCGAATCCCGGCAAGGCCAACTCGGCCATTCATCCTTTCAAGGTTGATGAAGGAGTACCGATTTAGGTTTGATGACTGTGGTAAATATGTACTATGTACAACGATTTTCCAAAAGCTCTATAAATAACCATTTGACCTTGAGATTAGATATAGAGTTTAGCATGGAGCCCTTGCCTCTCTGCAATGTTGTATCATAACATTAGCATACCATTGGCATACCATTAGGAAGTAATAGCTCCAGGAAATGAGGACTTTCATTAAACATCAAAAGACAGTTCTGCTATTGAACCTCAAAACACACAATACAATACATGCATGCTTGTAATTGGCTAGGTTTTTGTGTTTTCAACATTTAAATATAGACTGGATAGATAGAATGGACAGACCTTAGAGAAATAATGAAAGGTGTATTCTGTCACAATGCAGAAAGCTGCCCCTTAGTAATGATTTCCATACAGTTTTTGCACATGTCTGCTGGATGTCGCATACATTTTACTTACTCTCTTAAAATCACATTTACTCTCAAAGTAAAAAAATAGGGAATAAAATACCCACCTCATAATCTTATCTGGAGCACTGCTTACAATAGAGTACTGGAGGGGTTTTGCCATATCCCCCGCCTCCAGATACTCATGTAGCATTCAAATGTTACCCTTCCCTCGGAGAATGAGTGGTGGCAGTGGTTTTACAACGAACTACCATGATTTTTCCAGACCGTGAACTGTTCGCAGCTCCGGTAATGTTAAATTGCGGGAGCCATGTTTTTCAAGATGGTGCCGGAGCCTCCTTTGTTGAAACAGGTCCCAGGCGTCTTTTCACCATTTCTTTGTGGAAAGGTCCCTCGAGTTTTTCTGTGTGTGCCAAACCAGGTTTGGTCCCTTTGTTCATTTCGCCTTTGGCGGTCTTCTGGAGTGAAACCCGCCTCTGGCTGCAGAGTGTCTGGGGTAGGCAGGAAGTGTGGCAGGTGCCCAAAACTCCCTGTGCTTAGTCTCCTAGGAGACCCAAATGCACTCTGTGGTGATTGGCTGGCTGGCAAGGACTGCCACCCTGCTAGGTGAGTGGCAGCTAGGCTGGAATGAACGGGAGAGAACTGAATAAAAGGCGAGTCTTTTGTCTTGGAAAAGAGAGTCGACCACCGTTAGGCAGAATTGCATGCATTACCCTCTGGGACCACCACACACAATTAGGACTACAGGTGTACGCAAGACCAACTTTTGGTATACGTCTGTACCACACAGTTTGTTGGTAGCGTGCGGAGCAGCCAGGCTTATCTCAAGAGTGAATGTGAGCAGTACAAGTAGATACACAAAGGACTTTCAATCACAGTGGTTCAAGTAGACACTTATACTCAAGGTTTCTTGCTAAAACACTGATCAATTTCTTTACACAATAATTTATAAAAATATTTCACTAGAAGGCGGCAACTTATTATAGACCAATACACTTCAATACAAAACTAAGTTTTTGAGACAGTTTGAGCTCCCTTGAAAAAGGAGCCAAATGGCAGTTCAGTTACTTAGCAGTGAGCAAAAAGGACAAAAGTAAGTAGAAAAGATGTATATACTTTCTAGCAGTGCAAATAGTTTCAGTTCACCAGAATAGTTCAAGTCAAGTCAATAGGCCAGGCCAAAGTCAATGGGCTAGTGTTCTGGATAGGAAAGCAGTTCTGGCATCAAACAGTAAAGTCTTTGAAAAAGTTCGCAGAGGTAGTTTAGGCGAAAAAATAATCATTTGTGGGGTCACAAGTCGATTAGGCCTACAGGTTGGGAAGGTTTCACACACTTTTACCGCGGGAGTGGCGTTCTCCCGATCAGGTTGGCACAGTACCTTTGTATGAAGAAAACGTTGCTGAAGTCGTGGTTCCTGGCAGTTCCTGCATATCTCACCGTTCCTGAGCATCAGTCGTGGGGACAAGAGGAGGACTTCGGGGGATTCCTGCACTGGATCATTAAAAAGCAAACAAAATGGAGTCACTTCAGTTTCCAGTAGCTGTAGATTAAAGAACACAAACTGGTGTCCCTCTCCTTGGTTAATCCTAACCAGCCTGGAGAATGGTCTCCAGGTGTCTTATGAGTTGAATGGTCCCACCGACTCAAAGGAAAAAGCCGTCCTTGAAGGAGCTTCTCTGTCGATTGGAGTTTGGCAATTCGGACTTGCAGCAGGGCTTCACCGGGCAAAACAACTGTCCAGTGGTTGCAGCAGTCGTCCTCTTCCAGCTAGTCTTCGGTTCTTTCGTTCCAGTGGTCGACTCTGCCTTCCAGTCCTGGAGACTCGCCTTTTAAACAGTTTTCTCCCTTTCATTCCAGCCTAGCTGTCACTCACCCAGCAGGGTGGCTGTCCTTGCCGGAGAGTCAGCCAGCCAGCCAATCACGCCAGAGTGCATTTGGGTCTCCTAGGAGACTAAGCCCAGGGTGTTACGGGCACCTCCCTCACTTCTTGCCCACCCCAGACACTCATACGCCAAGGGCAGACTTCAGTCCTGAAGCCTGCCAAAGGCACAAGAACAGTGACCAAACCTGGTTTGACGCGCAGAGACAAACACTAGAAGGACCTTTCCAAAAAGAAATGGCGAAAAAAGAAGACCGGGGCCCGTTTAAACAAAGGGGCTTAAGGCACCATCTTGAAAAACATGGCTCCCGTGCTTTTTAGCTACCGGTGTTCGTGGTCGGGAAAAATTATGTAAGTTCGTTGTAAAACCACTGCCACCAGCCTTTTCAAGAGGAAAGGGTAGCATTTGACTACAACATGAGTGTTTAGACACAGGGGATACTAGGTAAACCCTCCAGCACCCCATTGTAAGATGGTGTGTGCTGGGTCTATGAATTTGGAAAGACTAGTAAAGTCAATTTCACTTTACATTCTCTGGCAAACAGTAGTTCATCCCAGAAAAGGTATTTAAACCTTTGGGAAGTCTAAAAGACATCCTTGTGTCACTGCACTGAGGGCGCTGTGTAACACATGAAAAGATGATGCCTATGGAGTTATCTAAAACGCCATAATCAGAGAACACAAATATAAAACGCACATCTAAATACATGAAAGAGTGGGAAAAAAGGCTCACAATCTTCCCAGGTAAAAAAAAAAAATTAACTCCTCAAAAATCCAGCAAAGTTGCTGGGGGTCTCTAAGGTGAAGGGAATTAACACATTTCTGAGAATTCTCCCTAACAAAACTGGGATCAAATCAAATAATACATGAGAGCGGGAAAAGGGTCTCACTCTCCCCAGGTTAAAAATGAAAAGTCCTAAAGTCCAGCAAAAGACCTGGGAGTATCTAAGGTATAAGGGAATTACCACAGAATTGAGATTCTCCAGCATGTGGTCTGGCATGGATTCACATGCTCATGAATATTCCATGTTGCAGGCTGGGAATCCTTGGAAAAAGAAAAGTTTTATTTACTAAAATGTCTTTCTCCAATAAACCAATCACTGAGCTCTGGGTCATACTGCCCCCAGCCAATGACTGCCCTCTACCTAAGCCCCTCCTCAGGCAGCCGTCTTCAGATTTTTACTGTGCATTCAAGAGTTGGGAGTCCTCACGTTTCGCTCTTCGAGCTTTCTGCGTTTTTGCTAGGAACACTTTTCGGTTTAATGAAGCCTGTGTGCACCATCGATCATACTTCCGATTCACGGCGACCCGTTTTTCAGCATCTTTCATCGCCTGCTCAAGGGCAGAAATCATCGAGCGTTTCTTCTTGGAAGCTTCCAGAATTCTTCAAGCCTAGACAGCGCCGGATCATGTCGGAGAAGGACTGAGCTTCCCTTTTCAAGCTGTGCACCAGCTGCGGTTTGCGGAATGGACAACTTCTTCCCTTGGGTTGGTGGGACCAACTGACCCAAAGATGAACTTGACTGGAACACCTCTCCCTACTGGCTGTACTTCTTGGCTGCTGCTGGAAAGGATTGCCAGGGGACAGGAACACCAGAAACAAGTCTTTAAGCTGGACTTGGGAGATCCAGGAAGATCCGGAGGACCCTCCCAAAGCAGGGTGACCCAATCCTGATCCACGTCAACAGAGTGCTGGACCCACAAAGCAAGGGGAGCCCACAAGGTGTCCAAGAACCGCGGTAATGCTATTTGCCGGTAGCTTAAACCGCGAAGTGACACTGATCTGAAGTAAGCCCATTGCCACCGCCGACGACCTTCAAACTGCAGTGCAGGAGTCCTACAGACGTCCTCCCTCCTGTCCCCACAACTGAGGCCCATGAACACAGGAACTGCAGGACTGCAACCAGAACAGAAAACGGCTAGATCCATTTCTTCAGACCTAAGGTACTGTCCTAACTAGGGATACTTATCTCTTGTTGCTTGTAACTTGCTTGCTCTCACAGTGGCTGCATTTTGCAGAGTTGCTTGCATCTTTGCTTTTCACAAGCCTCCCAGCTTGGGGCCCTACAGTGATTATTTTCTACAAAGTCTCTAGTTAACATGGTGCAAGACTTTTGTGTAATCTACCAGAAGTGCCTCAGTTCCCCTAGACTTTGTTCAATTGACATTGGCTGTCCTGGCTACCTTTGACTTTGCGTTTTTCTGTCCCTCAGAGATCATACATCTGTTACATGTATTGCTGGGAAAGGGTTAACCTATACTTCATTGGGGGATTGAAAAGTACTTGCATGTTCAGAAAACTTGTTAACCTTTGTTTCCTTCCCTTACCCTTTCCTTTTTCCACCTCAATAGTAGATTAAGTGTTGAAGTGATATATTATTGTCAATAGTGTCCTAGCTAATGAAGTCACATCAGGGTGTTGGAAGTTTGTGTGTGACACATCCCAAAAGTGCATCT
This sequence comes from Ambystoma mexicanum, assembly GCF_040938575.1. NCBI lineage: Eukaryota > Metazoa > Chordata > Amphibia > Caudata > Ambystomatidae > Ambystoma > Ambystoma mexicanum. The sequence goes on along the minus strand of NC_090931.1, from coordinate 1,240,606,043 downwards.
ACTTACTTAACTGAAGGAGTATTTTTGAAGTGTATTTTATTGATACATATTGCCCTTTCTAAAGGCGGCTTATTTTAAACCGGTTAAATTAATTATTTTAATAAGAAACCTCTAGTATATGTGTTATTTGAATACAAGGATAAACCTGGCTGCTCAGTCACCCTACCAACTTGTGTAGTACAGGCCTATACCAAAGGTTGGGTTATCTATTGCCAAGAGGACAAGGCTGGTGTAGTCTCACAGGGTTACCACATACAATCTTGCCTAACATCAGTTACGACTGCTTTAAACCGGAGGTAGGTTTTCCCACGGTTGATTCTGGTGAGAGGTGCCCTGGAGCTGCAGGTGCAAGGATTTTTCAGGTCGTGTCCAGGAGCCAAGTGCAACCCTTTGTGGAGAAATGCAGGAAGAACCAATGCAGACCATTTCAGAACGACAGGGGAAGGAGAGTTCCAGCAATGGCCACTACACGGTCAACAGCAGGCATCCTCCCAGTCCAGTTTAAGACTACCTTCCAGAGCATGATTCCTTGAAGCTGCAAGCCCGAGATTTGGCAGGAAGGCGACTTGCACCACAAGCAGCGACTACCGAAGCTCCGGCTGCAAACATGGCACAGCAATGGTTTATAGCGAGGTAGCCCACTGGAGAGCTGGTCAGTCCACCGGGTGGTCCAGGGACGGGATTGCATTGGTTTTCCGGACATGTTTTTCAACGTGGGGCCACACGCAGAAAAGGGAATGCTGGGCCCCTTCAGGAGTCTTATTTGGATCTTCAGTCAGCTGTTCTTCTACACAGCATACCTGGCTCCAATGCTGATCTGAAGAAATGGCTGCAGGAGTCCTCTTCATATCTTAAATCCTGGCTGGAGGCAAGTCCAAGCCCACTAATGGCCATGATCTGCACCATTCAAGCTGCCAGCAGTGGTTCAATCTGGGACCACTGTGGGATTAACTCATGTCCCCCACCGAGACGGTCACACCTCCTTCCATACACACATCACTAGCACGCCAAAGCTGGGGCTTCCCTGGCCAAGTGTATGACCTTACGTGGGATTTCCTGACCTGGCAAGCCAGGAAGAAGACCAAACAATATGTGCAAGTAACACACTAAATGCTTGTGGTGTGGCCATTTTAGGGCACTTGCCACATTTAGTAGCCATACGCAGTAAAACGCAAATGTGCACACTAGGAATAACGCAATAAATTGTAAAAATGTGTCAGCCTCCACCAGCTTGTCTTTAGGCACATACAAAAGTAACGAAAATCCCAATTGTAAAAAGCTAGGGTGAAACAAAAGTATCCCCATTACCACTGCATTGTAAGATGCTGTTCGCGAAGTTAAAAAAATACAAATGTTTCCCCAGGACTGATGGTCTGAAGGACAGATCAGTATCCCCATAACAAATTGAGCAAAAGGCCAAAGGAGTGATTCTGAGGCTTCACTTCCCTGTAAAAAGTCAGGACAGGTTGAACAACAAAAGCAAACAGTTTGGGGGTCCATAGAAATATGGAGGGGAAAGTTGCCAAAAGAGAAATCTTTCCTAACACTTGCCATCAGAGGTGTTGAATTAGCCATTATGGATAGGCCACAGACGTTGCCGCTTTCCTTCCAAAAGCATAATTTAATTTGCTCCGACCCCATGGGGTTATTTACGGTTGGATGAAAGTACCTTCCCCCGCTTCCTGCCTTCACAGACACACTGGAGCCTAGGCGGGGACCCCAAGAGTTTTCCACCAAAGGCAACAGTGACATTCAGACCTCCCGTCTCCCAAAATGGTAGGAGCGGTAACAAAGGACAACTACGCAAGCCTGTGGGAGACTACACCAGTCTTGTCCTCTTGGTAATAGGTAACACCTATTGGTATAGGTCCGTACTACACATGGTGGTAGAGTGACTGAGCAGTCAGCCTCATCTCAAGAGGGGTAAATGTGAGCTGTAGAGATGCAACACTGAGATTCACAATTACAAGTATCCAAATAACACTTACACTCAAGGTTTACTAGTAAAAATTATTATTTAAGTCAGTTTTAAATAAGCCTTCTTTAAAAAGGGCAATATGCAACAATAAAACTACACTTCATAACACTTCCTTAGATTTAAGATAAGTAGATAACCTTTTGGGATGACACACACACACACTTCCTACACCCGCAGGTAGCTTCAATTACTAGGACAATGTTTGGCATGGATGCATCACTTTTTGGACTAAATGCAATTCTGAGGTTGTGGAAAAGAAAGGTGGTTAGGGAAGGAACAGGTTAACAGTCTCATTGCATGTGAATATTTTTCAATCTCACAATGAAGTCTAGATTAGAGATTTCATAGCAATACACAATAAACGTATGTACCACCCATGAGGGACAGTTAGAACCAAAGTTAATGGGTCAGAAGAGCCTGCAGGGTACCAGGACAGCCAAAGTCAATTTGAGCAATGTCTAGGGAGCAGACACTTGTTTTCTATAGCACAAAAGTATTGCAATGTTTTTAGAGAGTTTGTAGTAAAAGAATCACTGTTGGGCCACATGCTGTTAAGCTTGTGAAGGACAGAGCTGGAATTAACTCTGCAAAAAGCAGCTACTGCAAGTATCCAGTGAGAACTAGCAAGCTACAGACAAAAGAGGTAAGTACCCCTTAGTCAAGACAGTACATTAGGTTTGAAGAAGAGGATCCAGCTGGCTTCTGTTCTGGTTGCAGTCTTGCAGATCCAGGGCCTCAGTCATGGGGACAAGAGAGAGGAAGGCTGGAGGACTCCTCCACTACAGTTTGAAGGTCAGCGGCGGCTACGGGTTCTTTTCAATTCAGCTGCACATTGCGGTTTCAGCTACCGATCAATAGCACCACCGCGGTTCTCTGACACTTGATGGGCTCCCCTTGCTTCTGGGGTCAAGCACTCTGGTAAGGTGGGTCAGGCTTGGGTCGTCCTGCTGCAGAAGGGTACTCGGGATCTTCCTGGAGCTCAGGTCCGGCTTAAAAAGGATGCACTCTATTCTGTGTTTCCTGACCCCTGGCACTCTGTTCCAGCAGCAGCAAAGAAGTACAGCCAGCAGGGATAGGTCTTCCAGCAGAGTTAGTCTTCGGGGCAGTTGGTCCCACCAACCAATGGGAAGATGTAGTTTGTTCCGGGCTTCTCTAGTCTATAAAAAAAATTGGAGCTTCAGCACAGCAGCAGGGCTTCACCAGGCAAACCAACGGTCCAGGAGTTGCAGCAGGTGTCTCTTCCATGTTCTTCGGATTCCTTCGTCCAGTGGTCGACTTTCAAGCCAAAAAGCCTCGCCTTTTATGTAGGTTTCTCCCATTCATTCCAGCCTAGCTGTCAATCATACAGCAGGGTGGATGTTGCCGGACAGCCAGCCGGCCAATCGCCTTGGGGTGCATTCCTGTAAACAAGACTATTAAGCACAGGGAGTTTCGGGCACCTCCCTCACTTCCTGCCCCTGCCAGACATACTGGAGCCAGAGGCGGGCTTCACTCGTGAATCCTGCCAACTACTGTTCACATACAAAATGAACGAAGGGACCAAACCTAAGTAAATCTCAAGGACCACCTTTCCAACAAGAAATGGCGAAAAAAGGAAGACCCGGGCCATTTTGACAAAATGGGCACCCATGGGTGCTTTACTGCAGCTGCGAACGCAATCTGCAGTAAAAACTCCCAATGGCAGTAAAAAGTAAACCACTGCCACCAGCCATTAATTATAGAAAGGGTTACATAGAAATGTTATATGAGAAACTAGACACGGCGGATGCGAAGTAGCCCCTCCAGCACCCTATGGTAAGCTAGTGTGTGCTCCGTCTAGAAAGTTACAAAATGTAAGCAAAGTCAATTTCACTTCACTGCTCTTGGAAACAGTAGTTTCACCAAGAGAAGGTATTTAAACCTTTGGGAAATCTAAGACTTCCCTGTGTCACTGCACTGAATGTGCTGTGCGTCACAAAGTAAGGATGATGCCTATGGAGTTAGTCAGACTCCAAAGTCAAAAGAAACAGTGGTTCAAATCACAGAAAAATACGTGAGTGGGAAAGTTCTCCATCCAGGTTAGAAATGGGGTGCTGGAGGGGTTACTTCGTATCCCCTTTCTCTAGTTTCTCAGTTAACATTTTTATGTTACCCTTTCCACGATTAATGGCTGGTGGCAGTGGTTTACTTTTTACTACCATTGTGTGTTCTACCGCGCGCTGCAATTGAAGCTGCAGTAAAGCACCTATAGGTGCCCATTTTGTCAAAATAGTTCTGATCTTTTTTTCGTCATTTCTTGTTGGAAAGGTCCTTCCGGGTTTGGTCCTTCCAGGTTTGGTCCCTTTGTTCGTTTTGTCTTTGGCGGGATTCACAAGTGAAGCCCTCCTCAGGCTCCAGCATGTCTAGCAGGGCAGGAAGCGAGGGAGGTGCCCGAAACTCCCTGTGCTTAGTCTCCGTAGTTACAGGAATGCACCTAAGGGTGATTGACTGGCTGTCCTTGGAGGACAGCCACCCTGCTGTGTGATTGACAGCTAGGCTGCAAATGAATGGGAAACAAATGCATAAAAGGCGGGGCTTTTTGCTTGGAAGGCAGCGCCGACCACTGGACAAAGGAATCCGAAGAAGAGCTTGGAAGGGACGCCTAGCTGCAACTCCTTGACCGTTGGTTTGTCCGGTGAAGCCCTGCTGCAGAACTGAAGGTCTGAATTCTCCTAGACTAGATCAGACCTGCAAAGGACGACTTCTCCCCTTGGGTTGGTGGAACCAATCGACCCCAAGACAAGCTCATCTGAAAATCCTCTCTGAGCTGGCTGTACTTCCATTGCTGCTGCAGGAACCGAAGTGAGAGGAACACCAGAATCTAGTGTCTTTAAGTCAGACCCGAGCTCCAGGAATATCCGCCAGACTCCCAGGAAGCAGGACTGACCAAGCGTGAGCCACAACGGAGTGTTGGGGCCCCAGATGCAAGGTAAGTCCATAGTGGTATCCGAGAACCGCGGTGGTGCTAATTGCAAGAGCCACAAGGAACTGAAACCGCAAAGTGCCGCTGAACTGAAGTTTGCCCATTGCTGCTGCCGACCTTCAATTCGTAGTGCAGGAGTCCCCAGATGTCCTCCCTCTTGTCCCAACGACTGAGACCCAGGAACAACAGGATCTGCAGACCTACACAGGAAACAAAGCCAGATGGAACCAATTTCTTCTAACCAACGGTACTGTAAAACTAAGGAGACTCATCTCTTGTTGTGTAGCCTTGCTACTTCTCAGTTGAGACTGGTCTTGGTTACTTTTGCACAGTTGCTTGCAGCTTTGCCCCTCACAAGCCTCTCAGTTTATGGCCCCAAGGAGATTCTATTTTTTCAACAAAGACTCCTACCTGCAAGAAGTGCTTCAGCTCACCTAGACTTTTGCTCAATTAACATTGGCTGGCCTGGCTCCCTGAAAGACTTCTTACACCTCTGTGTGCTTCACCTTTCCTCCAGAAAAGGTGAAATTTACTTTGCACTGGGGGTTCAAAAGTACTTGGCTGCTTCAGAATATATATTTGTTTAACCTTTGTATTATTCCCAAACCCTTTTCTTGGACACCAACTCTGTATTGCTCTAACTGTACCAGTGATATGTTAATGTCCACAGTGTCCTAGTTCTTTAAGTCAACCCAGGGTGTAGGAAGAATCTGTGTGCCATCCCAATGGGTACTTGCTGATTTAGAGAAACTAAGAGTGCGACTTTTGAAGTGTATTTTTGTGTTACTTATATATTGCTCCCTTCTGAAGAAGGCTTATTCAGCTGACTGTTTAATTGTTTAATCAAGAAACCTTGAGTGTAAGAGTTTATTTGAATAATTGTCACTGTGAATCTGTGTAAAAACCCTACTGCTCACATTGACCCCTCTTGAGATAAGCCTGGCTGCTCAGCCACACTACCAACCTGTGTAGTACAGACTTATACCAAAGGTTGGGTTACCTATTACCAGGACGACAAGGTTGGTGTAGACTCCCACGGGGTACTGCATACAATCTTGTCCAACACAAGAAATTGCAAAAAAGAAGACCAGGGAAATTTTGACAAAATGGGCACCCATGGGTTCATTACTGCAGCCGAGGAATAAGGCTGCAGTAAAAACGCAAAATGGTAGGAAAATTAAACCACTGTGACCAGCCATTAAAAGTCATGAAGGTAACAAAAAAATGTTACTTGAGTACGTAGGAAAAGGGGCTACTAAATAACCCTCCAGTACTTCCACAAAAGATGGGGTGTACTGGACCCACATAGGAAAAACAGGCAAAGTCAATTTCACTTTACTACTCTTAGGAACAGTAGTTCACCCAAGAGAACGTATTTAAACCTCATGAGAAATCCAAAGGACTTCTCTGTGACACTGCACTGACGGTGCACTGTGTCACAATACAAAAGGTAGATGCCCATGGAGTTTGTCAGACTCCAAAACCAAAGAGAAAGAGTCCAAATCAGGACAAAAATATGAGTGAGAAAAAGGTCTCATTCACTCCAGGATAGAAATTAAAAAGTCCTAAAGTCCAGCAAAAGAGCTGGGGGTCTATAAGGTTGAAGGGAATTAGCACAGAAATGGGAATTTCTCATTAACATTCTTTTTTTTGCCATTTTCTGTTTGTTTCTTCTGGGCTCTTGCTCTGTTATTTGAAGCAGGTTTGAATCATTTGTGTGTTTTGCCTTTGGCAAGTTTCAGCCTTGAAGCCCGCCCAGGCTACAGTTTCTGGAAAGGCAGGAAGTGAGGGAGGGTCCTGAAACCTCCCTGTCCTTTGTCTCCAGGAGTGCCAGAGTGAAACCAGTCCCGATTGGCCAGCTGGCTGTCCTGAAAGGACAGCCACCATGCTGTGTGATTGACAGCATGGGCTGTGAATGAATGGGAAATTGCATAAACAGCAATGCTTTTGGGACTAGAGGCAGAGTCTACCACTGGAGAGATACAGTGACGAGACGTCAGCAGCACCCTCCTGGACCACAAATTGCCTGGTGAAGCACTGCAGATGTGCTGACCCGGTTTTCAATTGACTGGGAAGACCCATACAGGATGACTTTCTCGCTTGAGCTGGTGGGTGTTAAAGAGAATTCTCAAAAATGTGCCAATTCCCTTCACCTTAGAGAACCCCAGCAACTTTGCTGGATTTTGAGGACTTGATTTACCTGGAGAGAGAGAGACCCTTTTTCCCCACTCTCTAATGTATTTTGATGTGCGTTTCACTCTGGTGTTTCCTTTGGTTATGGAGTCTAACTCCATAAGCATCATCTTTTCATTTGTGTCACACAGCACCCTCAGTGCAGTAGCACAGGGAAGCCTTTCAGGCTTTCCCAAGGTTTAAATACCTTCTCTGGGATAAACTACTGTTTCCCTGGGTAAATAAAGTGAAATTGACTACTAGTCTTGAATTCCTAGACCCAGCACACCCTATTTTACAATAGAGTGCTGGAGGGGTTACTTAGCATCCCCTGTGTCTAGATTCTCATGTAGCAGTCAAATGCTATGCTTTCCTCTCATAATGGCTGGTGGCAGTTGTTTTACAACGAACTACCATGATTTTTCCCGACCGCAAACTATTCGTAGCTCAGGTAATGTTAAATCGTGGGAGCCATGTTTTTCAAGATGGCGCCTAAGCCCCTTTGTAAAAAACAGGTCCTGGTCTTTTTTCGCCTTTTCTTTTTGGAAAGGTTCCTCAAGTGTTTCTCTGCGCGCCAAACCAGGTTTGGTCTCTTTGTTCATTCGCCTTTGGCAGGCTTCAGGAGTGAAGACCGCCTCTGGTGCCCGAGTGTCTGGGGTGAGCAGGAAGTGAGGGAGGTTCCTGAAACTCCCTGGGCTTGGTCTCCTAGGACACCCAAAAGCACTCTGTGGTGATTGGCTAGCTGACTGTCCGGCAAGGACAGTCACTCTGCTGGGTGAGTGACAGCTAGGCTGGAATGAATGGGAGAGAACTGAATAAAAGGAGAGTCGCTTGGCTTGGAAGGCAGGGTCGACCACTGGATGAAGGAACCGAAGAAGAGCTTGAAGAGGACGGCTGCTGCAACTCCTGGACCATTGGTTTGCCCGGTGAAGCCCTGCTGCAGGTCTGAATCGCCAAGTTCCAATCGACAGAAGCCCCTGCAAGGAGAACTTCTCCCTTTGAGTTGGTGGAACCAATCAACTCAACAGTAAGCCACCTGGTCAACGATCTCGGAGCTGGTTGAATCTCCTCAGAGTTGCTGCAGGAAACCGTAGAACCAGGGAGAGGGACACCAGTTTGTGTGCTTTGCTTACAGCCAGCGAAATTGAAGTTTGCCAGTTGTGAGCCTTTGACTGTCCCAGTGCAGTGTGGGAGTCCCCCGACGTCCTCCCTCTTGTCCCCACGACTGAGGCCCAGGAGCAGAGAGATCTGCATGAACTGCCAGGAACAAAAGTCATCAGCTGCCTCCTTCTTCATTTGTAAGGTACTGTAAAACAAGACAGTACTTACCTCTTGCGTTGTAAGTGCTTGAAACTTTTGCAACTAACAGGCCTAATCAGCTTGTGACCCAACATATGATTCTTCTGCCTACAAACTACTTCTAAGAACTTTTGCAAAGAATGTTCTATTTACTTGCCAGAACCGCTTTATCCCATCCAAGACTCTAGCCCATTGACTTTGGCCTAGCCTATTGAATTGACTCTTCTGGTGAACTCCAAATATTTGCACCGTCTAAGAATAATTGTAACCTTTCATGTTTTGACAACCTCTGCCTTTTACGCCTCTTGAAAAGTATTCTGAATGCCAACAGTAATATATTCATGTCCCCAGCACCCTGGTCACTAAAGTTACCTGTGGTTGTAGGTTGTGTCTGTGGGCCATCCCAAAAAGGTCTTGTCTGATTCAGAAACTTAGAGTGTACAGTATTTAAGTATATTTGTGTGTTATTATATAATTGCCTCCTTCTAGTGAATGTTTTTATAATTGACTGATAAATAAATTAAGCGTTTATCCAAGAAACCTTGAGTGTAAGAGTTTATTTGAACACCTGTGATTGTAGACCTCTGTGTAACATCACTACTGCTCACATTTCCCCGCATGAGATAAGCCTGGCTGCTCAACACACTACCAAAACTGTATAGTACAGACTTATACCAAAGGTTGGTTTGCATACACCTGTAGTCCTAGTGGTTTGTAGTGTTCCCAAAGGGTGCTGCATTCAAACTTTGCCCAACAGTGGGACCAACTAGCCTTAAGACAAGCTTCCATTTGGCGCAAACCCTGCTTGCTGTGCCTCACCAGAGCTGCAGAAGCCCAATGCCAGGGGCACTGACCATTGCCGAGTGCATAGTCATGCAAAATCAGAATCCAACCAAATCTCTGTGGGCATCCCAAGGACCCTACAGAAGCAGGACATCTTGATCCAGAGTCCCCCTCACCAGAGTCCAGGACCGAGGGAGCAAGCTTCTTCCAATCAGATATTGGTTCTTAATTGATGACGAGGAAAAGGCGCCAAAACACTGAAGTGCTATTGAAACACAGGAAATCTGTAGTCGAGGAGTCACTCTCCCGAGTACTGCCACAGGAGCCCTCCAGACTTCCTTCCTTTCGTCATCACGACCAAGGTGCAGGAACAAGGGTCTGCCAATCTGTAGCAAGGAGGAATCCAGAGGGGACATTTTTCTTCAAATCACAGGTACGGTGGGGCTTGGGGTGGTTCACCTTTTAGCCATAAATTGTGCTTCCTATTTTGAAAAGTGCTTTTGTTCCACTTAGGAGTTGATAGCAACTCACCTGCACCGGCCTGAACAGCTTGTGCTCTCTGCAAGGTAGCTCACTTCAGTTACTGTGATTTCTGCTGAACTTACTAACTTTGTCAAGACTTCCTCTAAGAAGAAGTGCAGCAGAACTATTGACTTTGTCCATTAACCTTGGCTGTCCTGGCTCCCTAAAGGCACCCTTTTAACCCTTCTGGCTTTGGCAGTACTTGTTCCCTCATAGGTTATAATTGTGGACACTATTATTGCTGGGATACAAGTTATCTGCCTCCCTTTAGGAGATTGTAATTGTTTTACATTGTGGAAAGTATGTTCTAAATCCGATTCTAACCTTTCCTACTTTTACAAACTCAACAACTGAATTGGTGACTGAAAATAAGTGCAATACTGATCTTAGCTGAAATCACATCTGTGTACTGGAATATGTGTTAGCATAAAGTATTTACCAACTGTTATTGTCCTTTACAACCTGAATCCAAACTTTGAATGTTACTAGTAGGTAAAACGTTTTAAATAATGCTTATTGAAACCTTGTATATATTATAATATACACAACTATTTGGCTACTTGTACTTACTGATTTCAATTGTACAGCTCACATTACCGACTGCCCAGTCACACTACCAACTTGTGTAGTACAGGTCTATATTAGGAAATAAGTCTTGTGTAGTCCTCACCAGTTTATATGCACCAAGGCTTACCCAACACAAACTATAAATCAAACCTCCCACACTATGGAGAGACATAAAAAGGTCACCCATAAAAACAGTAAAAGACTAGGTGAGAAGGGGGGGTGCGGGGGGGGGGAGGAGGAGAGTGTCACTCACCTAGGGACAAGGTAAAATAATTACCAAGTTCAAGCCAAAAGTTCTGGGGTTGAGACAGGTCAGGAAGATTTATCAAAATTTTACCCAACATGGCAGGACCCCTCTTATCCTGAATTCAGATAAGCACCGAAACTCAGCCCGACCAACCAGTCCCAACCCACTTCCTATCTTGCAACACACATGGCTTGGACCAGCCCATGAAAAGCACAGCTTTCACGAGCAAATGCATGACCTCAAAAGAAATTACCTGGCAAGGCAGAAAGAAGGCTAAAGGACCAAATGGCCAAAGAACCTTGTGGCACAGCCATGTTATGACACTAGTCACAGTCAGTAGCCAAAAGCGGTAAACGCATGAAGGCTAAATACAAACATGGCAAAAATGCAACTGCTGACACAAGTGTCTTTAGGCACATTTAAAAGTAACCAAAAAAATCCTCAGTGTAGTCTAGGGTGATACACAAGTATCTACATTTTAAGGAACAAGTTATTTACTTGTAAGTATTGTTCTCCAGCATGGGTCAGGCATGGATTCACATGCACATGAATATTTCCTGTCAGGCCGGGAATCCCAAGTAAAAGAAAAAACTGTTTCCCTTACAAACTGCATTTCTCCTCTAAACCAATCACTGAGCTAGGGTCATACTGTCCCCAGCCAATGGCCGCCCTCTCCCTAAGCCACTCCTATGGCAGCTATCTTCAGATTTGGTAAGCACATAAAGTGGCAGTATGACCAAGAAGAGCTGCAGAGGGGTAGGAGGAAGGGGTTGCATGGGAATCCATGCCAGAGAATATTAGTTACAGGTAAGTAACTTGTTCCTGGTCTGGCATAGATTCACATGCTCATGAATAAAAAATACATAGCAGTACAACATTACGCAACCAAAGGAGGCGCCAAGGCTCAACAGAAGGAATTACTCATACCTCCGGAACAGGCTCACCTTCAAGCGAAAATGTTGTATAGCACTGCTTGGCCGACCCTGGACTCCTCTCTGGAATCCCTGTTGACGCAGTAGAATCTTGTGAAGGTGTGTGTGTGTGGACCTCCACGTAGCAGCTCCGCAGAGGTCCAGAACGGGCAGCTCAGACAGGAACGCAGTTGTAGCAGCGATCACTCTGGTGGAATGGGCTCCGACGGCCAGGCAGCGGTCGGTTTGCCAACCAATGACAGTGTCTGATACATCCACAGAGCCACCTGGAGATGGAAGCCTTGGACAAGGCCTTCCCATGGTTCAGAGTACCAAACTTAAACTGCTGAGACGTCTTCCGGAAACTCGTGCATGCCACATAGAACTTCAGAGCATGTGCCACATCCAGCAAATGCAAAGTCGCTTCAGCCGGCGACTAAGGTTTTCGGGAAGAACACAGGCAACACCAAAGGCTCATTGAGGTGGAATTCCGACAGAACCTTCGGCATAAAGGATCGGTGCGTCCATAGCACCACCCTTGTGTCATGATAAGTCAGGTCAGGCTGTTTGCAGGACAGGGCCTGATCTCCCCTACCCTCCTGGCAAAGGCAATGGGCCAGAAGGAAAGACGTTTCCCATAAGAGGAACTTGAGAGGGGCCCAATGCATAGGCTCGAAGACACCCCCCGACCCCTCAATGAGCCTCATTGGTACCACGTTGAGTTCCCACACCGGGGCAGGCGCTTCACTGGCAGGAACGATCGAAACAGTCCTTTGAGGAACTCCTTGATGAGATGGTGGGACCAAAGAAGATTGTCCTGGAGACCTGGTGTAGCATGAGATAGCCGGCAGATGCACCTTGATAGAGGTGTGCGCCAGTCCCGCCTTGGCCAAGGACAAGCACTAAAGAATCTGCAGGGGCGTGAACCTCAAAGGGTTGATCTTCTGCAACCAGCACCACGTAGCAAAACTGTTCCACTTGTGCTCGTAGCACTTGAGTCGACGATGCTCTGACCCTGGCAAGGACCTCCCTGCAGTCCGCCGGCAACTCGTCCCCCCTCATCTCTAAGGCTGCAGGAGCCAAGCCCTCAGGCTCAGCGACCCTGGGTCGTGATACAGGATTGCGCCTCCTATGGTGAGCAGATCCCCGACCACTGCCAGCTTGACCGGGGTTGGCGCCGACAGGCTGAGAAGGTCCAGGTACCAAATCTGCCGCAGCCAAGCCAGGGCAGTGAGGATCATACTGCATCAGCACCGTTTGAGTTTATTGATGACTTGCAGAAGAAGCAACTGAAGGAACACGTACAGAAACGTGTAATCCCATGGGAAGGAAAAAGCATCCCCATCCTCCTCGGCTGGTGGAACCTGCTGGTGAATTTCTGACATTTGGAATTCATTGCCGTTGCAAACAGATCGATCTAGGGTCTGCCCCACTTGAGGAGGAGGCGGTCCACCAGATCATGTCAAGTTCCCACTCGTGGCAGGAGCGCAGTTCCCTGCTGAGCGAGTCAGTGTTCTTGACTCCCGCCAGATGAAATTGGACGAGGAACATAACTTGGGCGATGGCCCAGTGCCACAAGTCTTGCGCCTCTCTGGAGAGCACTTGGGATCTGGTACCCCTCTGCTTCCTGATGTTGAACATAGTAGTGGTGTTGTCCGTGAAGACTCTCACCACCTTGCCCTTAATGGACGTAAGGAACTACTCAAGGGCCCAGAACACTGCCCGCAGCTCCAGGATATGGATGTGGAGATCCCTCTTCTCCAGCAGCCACAGGCCTCTGGCTTGGCGACGCCTGGTGTGGGCTCCCAAGTTCTCCAGGGAAGCGTCCGTGGTGACCTTCTCCTGGTACGGGGGCTCTGAAATCCTCTGCCCCCAGCAATGTTGGAGCACACGCCCCACCACCTTATTGCACAATGGAACTCCTTGTCCAGAGCAATCTGGACTGCAAAGCTTCCTGACACCTGGATCCACCGAGCGTCCAGGAATTCCTGAAGGGGTTGCATCCGCAACCTGCGGAGCCGGATCAGGAAGATGCACGACATGCCGAGCAGCGACTTGATTGTCCGCACCACAGTGCTCTTCAGTGCCAACAGCCATTGTACCTTGCCCAGCAGTGCCGCCATCCTCTCCTCAGAGAGCTGCCAGGCAGGAGACTGCTGAGCCTGGCCCCCAGGAACAGCGCGTTCTGTGATGGTATCAAGCAGGACTTTGAATAGTTGACGGAGAACCCCCAGATCCGTCAGCAGCCGGACAGGCCTGTGTGTTCAACAGCTACTTCCCTTTACTTGGCCCGGATGAGCCAGTCGAGGTACGGGTACACTTGTATCCCCTGTAGACGCAGAAGGGCCGCCACTGGTGCTAGGCACTTCGTGAACACCCTGAGCGCCGACTTCTGTCTGAAGGGGAGGGCCTTGACTTGGTAGTGCCTTCCCTGTACCAACGAAGCGCAGGAACTTCTGATGCTTTTCGTGAATGACATGGAAGTTTGCCTCCTCCAGATCCAGTGATGTCAAGAATTCTCCTTCCTCCAGTTGGCCAAGGACGTGCTGCAATATGACCATCCTGATTTTTTGGGAATCAAGTTATTTGTTGAGGCACTCAGATCTAGAATGGGCCTCCAGCCCCCGATCTTCTTTACCAAGAACTATCTTGAGTAGACTCTGGAGCCCTGGAGTCGCATTGGATCCAGCTCTATCGCCCCTTTTCTCATCATTGCCCATACTTCCTGCAGGAGTTGAGGGTTGTGCTACTCCTGCTGGGCCACCAGCGGTATCCGTGGGCACTTCCGCTTGAACTCTAGTGTGTCTGTGCCCAAGAGCGTCCAGCACCCATCGGTCAATTGAGATGATCTTCCACTCACTAAGCGGCCAACCGGCTTCTAACTGGGGCGTGTGAGTGGGGGCCCAACGTCCTGGCTGGTTCAATCTTGCTTCAGGGCCTGCGTGCCGCCCTGGGAGCCACTACGTCGGCCACCTCCACCAAAAGCATTGGAACGGCCTCTGTAGGCCTCCTGGGTCGTGGACCGGGAAGGTCGACTGTGGAAGAGGACCCTCTGCCAAATCCTTTCGATGATCTGCCGGACTTCATGCCAGAGGCACGAAAAGAAATGCTATGTTGAAGAGTGCGCAGGGAACGGCCCGTTTCAGTGTCCGTCTTAATGGCCTGTAACGACTCGCCAACTGCCCTTCCCAAAGAGGTTGTCTCCGAAGGGCATGTCCAGCACCCTCATCTGGACCGCCTGACAGAAGTTGGTGGCTTTCAGCCAGCCATGACGACGGAGGCAGACACTGTTCCCCATCTGCTGGAACCCCATGTCAGTGACGTCCAGAGCCACTGTGACAGCATATTCTGGTGCCACCTCCCCCTCCTGGAGGATGGAAAGTGCCTCAACATGCTTGTCATCAGGTAGGAACTCCAGCAGCGGGGCCATTTTATACCACAGCTCCCTGTCCTACCTGGCCAGGATTGCAAGTGAGTTGGCCGCCTTAACTGTTGATGCCGCCGAGTAGATCGCCTTTCTTCCCACGGCATCTAACTTCTTTCCCTCGCTATCTGGAGGGACGGAGGATGAAGTCGAGGAGTTAGACAAATTCTATCTCGCTGTTGCCACCGACACCACCAAATCTGTGGAATGCTGCGAACGTAGGCACTTGGGAGCAGACTCCGGCACCCAGTATTTTCTTTCCAGCCTATCCCTCTCTGCCAGAGCCGGGTTTCTCATCAAAGCTAGGCCCTCCTCCCAAAAGTCATCAAGGAGAGGCACCGCCAAAATGGTCTTCCTCTTGGCCTCGTGCCTTTGGTGTAGGAAACCTTCCTTCTTGGTCTCTTCTGTCATCAGTTGGATGAGTTTGAACGCTCTGGTGAGCATTGCATGGACCGACCCCACCTCCTCCGGGAAGGCGGCCTTGGCTGCTGCAAACTGCCCGGTGTGACCATGTCGTCATCCGTGTCTGTATCCGTCCCTGTGTCCGGTTTTGTAAAACCAATACAAATAAAAAACTTTTTTTTTCTTTTTTTAAAGAATCGACACCAGGTGGTGTAGGGTTGAAAGGATGTCCAGCGATGCATCCCTCAGAGGGGTCAGGGCGGTAGGCCTACTGGGCCCTGCGCCGCCATCTGCATTTCTGCCGTCCCCCTCAGCGTCACCCACATCCTCCTGGATCGTGTGTACGGACACCTGGTCTTCCTCGTCCAAGGAAGAAATATCCGTACCCTGGAGTACAGTTGAGGGCCCCCCTTTTTTTCTGAGGGGTCAGGTTCAGGCATGGGGGTGGCATCCCTTCTCTGGTGTCTTCTCCATCAGCTTGGTCGATACCTCCCGCCTTGGGGGCAGGGATAATCTGGGCACTGGCGGGGCTACCTTGACTTGGTCAGCCCCCTTGGCCTTCGGGAGGGCGGCCGCCACCAACTCCATGGTCGACATCCCCAGGGCCGCCTGGGCCTTCTGGGGCAGGTTGGTCTCCTTTTCAGGCTTTTCTCGCAGCTTCGCCGGGATAGGCGATTTTCTCTTTGAGGAGGAGCTGGAGATGGAAGATGGTGAAGATGAGCGCACCCTGCCCATAGCAGGACCCGTTTGCGGAGCGCCCCCGACGGAAACAGACTTTCAGTGCTTGGCCTAGTCTTTGGCCCCCATGAATTAAAGCGCCTTCAAAAGGACTTAGAAGCCCACTTCTCTGACTGGTCACTCCTGGGTGAGGCATGCCCCTGCTTGCCGCACGGGGCAGAGGCCTTGGCACGGAGGCACGCCGCCAACCTACTGTGACGATCCATCACGGTTCGCTTGGAGAACCAGAGGCAGATTTCACAATCCACTTCCCTGTGATCCGGATGGAGACAGTAGAGGCACTGGAGGTGTTTGTCCTCACACATTCTGCAGCAGTAGCAGACCTAGAAGAGGTAGCTTCCCTACTTCTCCTCCAACATGGTCCAGAGTGCCGAGTAGACCCAATGACCTTCTGGAATCTTCGATGAAACTTCGATGATTCTTGCCCTCGAGGGGCATTGAAATTAACTGAAACGAATCCCGCTTGTCGGCCGAAGGAGAGAGAGCACACAGGCTCCGATTGACAAAAATAGAACTTTTTTCATCGAAAAAAGCACAGAAACATAGAATAGCTCACGGAGCAAAACATGAGGACTCCCAACACTTGAACGTGCAGTAAAAATCTGAAGATGGCTGCCAGAGGAGGGGCTTAGGGAGAGGGCAGTCATTGTCTGGGGGCAGTATGACCCAGAGCTCAGTGATTGGTTTAGAGGAGAAATACAGTTTGTAAGGAAACTTTTTTTTTACCGATGATTGCCGGCCTGACAGAGAATATCCATGAGCAGGTGAATCCATGCCAGAACCCATGCTGGAGAATATGCATTGTGCAACATGAGTTACCCAAAAAGATAACCAAATCAAAAGACTAAGGGAAACAGTTTCCCAGTACTGACAATCTAAAGTATTAGTCAGTTTCCCCAAAACAAGTGAGCAAAAGGCCAGTGTGGTGGAGCTGAAAGCTTCAATTCACTGTAAAATGTCAGGGCATGGTGTAAAACAAAAAGCAAAAGGTTTGGGGTGAATAGAATATGGAGGTAAGGTGACAAAGAGACATCTTTCCTAACAGTTGGGGAGGTGATTTGTGAGAGCCTTAGTTTACCCTCCGATTCTCCAAAATCCAAATGGCAATATTGGGCTATGTTACAGTTTGTCATGTGAATGCACAAGCTTAACATAATCTTTGCTTCATATGTTCTTCTGCAATTCTTTTAAAAAATATGCAAACAAACTGGTTCCCTCCCCCATCCTCCCCGAGTCTCCGACCCAACAGTGTCCCGCATAAGAACATTATGAAGGCAGTGAAAGAGGGTGTGCCATTTTTAGGTTTTTAAAAGTATTTTTCGCTTATAGGATCTTTACAAACTTTAAATTGATTACTGAACATGGTCTTCTGAAAGTCAACTGATGTGCAACCTTTCAAGTTAGTTAGCTTTTCGTGCATTTACCTTATAAAGAGGGCGCCGTACATCTATCGGGCAGTTTTGGATAACTTCATCCACTACTTCCGAGATAGGTTGTGTAAAATCAGGATTAGCAAACTAGAAAGAAGACGGACAAGACATTATGGAGGAAAATTGCATTATATGGCAAACAGGATTACATCAACCAGGCAGCATTTACAGGGAATGGGGGAATGCTCAATATATTTATTATCACAAAATTCAGAGGCAAAGGTCTTCTCTTCCAAATCTTAGCTTCAAAAGCAACCAAATTTAAGAAAACAGACACATATACAAATGGAAAAACATACGTCATTAAATGCGATTTATTTATGAAATGGTCCATTTTATGATCTTCACAATGTAGTTCTCCTCACAACACTACATGAAATGTATATTCACCTCAGGATGAAAGAAAATTTCTGGTCCCAGGAATCTTTCATAGCCAACATCGATGCTAAACTCTTTCTTTGAGATAGCATTCACTCCAGTAAACTGTTTTATCCACTTGGAGCCATCTGTATCATACTTGCTAAATTCTTTCACTAAATCAGGGCAGACATAACTAAAACGCTCCTAAAACAAAAAGAAAAACATCTGTTAAATCAAAAAATACATATTTTACTTTTTAAAAGCATAGGATCAATGAATGTTACTGTCTACATTGCTCCATCAGAACTAATTCTAGGATTCATCATATATCGGCATTGAATCCAATTGCAGGCTAATTTTCAGGTCTGAATATTACCTCTATAACCATAATGCAAAGCTAATGTATCTAGTAGGTTACAGATTCTTGCTCCCACCAATTTCCTGCTGGCTATATTTTTAAATACAATCCTCACTTTTTAAATGGCATTGATCCAACCACCATCTTTTCAATCCCCCTTTAATAATTCTAAAGCAATTATCTGTAAAATCAGGATGACAAACACTTGAACTGAAATAATTTAACATCCTACTGTGTTTTACTTCCTACTACTTCATGAAGCTCACCAGCTCATCACTGGATCCGCCTGAAACTTCCTGGACCAATGGTACTCACCAGGCCAGAAGTGTGAGTCCTTCTTGCCTGGGTGGAACCAGAGTGCTGTAATGTGGCTGCACACATCTTACAGTTCCTCTAAGAACATCCTGGCCCAAACTAGTTAAGGGGTTTTACAAAAATTGTTGTCTGCGACAGACCTTAGGAAAGCCCACCTTGGGTGTACAGGGCTTACACTTCTTAGGTTACGCCTGAACTACCGAAAGGTATGGTAGCAATGGACAAGCAGCCAGGCTTGGTCTAAGGAGGTAGGATGGCTGTAGTAGATTCACAGAACTCTAGGCACACTTTGGCTCAGGGAAAATCAATCACACTGTAGAGTTACATAAAAAAATATCGATTATATACACTAAGGCAAACAGCTGTACTTCCAAGTTCAGATAATTAGAAAAACATTCACAATAAGATCACTTGCAATATTCTTCGAGTAGATACATACGTTTATAGAGGCAAGTCTGTTCAGAATAGCTTTTAGGATAACAGATCCTAATCAACAAACTTAAAACATATATGCAAAACCTTGACCCAAGCCGGTCTTAAGAGTCCAACCCTATTCAGAGGGGTCACTGGGCAGGGTAACCAGAAGATAGGCAGAAAAAAAATGAGGGAAGGCAAAGTAAAGTGTTCAGAGAGGTAGTATCCAGCAGGATTCATTACAGTTTAAAATAAGTAAAAACGCTGGTTAAACAGTAGCTCTGGGAGGTGCAAGGGTGCAGAAATAAGAGTCGGACAGTTGGCATGGACCTTTATTTAGAACCAAATAAATTAAAAGAAAAGCCCATCTTGCCCTACTTACTAGGAGGGGTTGCTCTACCTCAACAAAAGTACTAAGGATGTACGTAAATTAAAGTGCCACCATCCTGCATCAGAACCTATTTTCGTCACTTACACTTTCAAACGAAGAAAAACTGGATGTCTCATTAATCCAGAAGGAACCCCCTCTACTATCCCCCTCCATTCTGGATGTAGACCCCAGGGCACAGTTTTTGTGAAAAAATATGTAGGTCCAATGTTCACTAAGAATCAAGGTCAATGGACTAGGAGAGTCTGCAAGGAACCAAGACAGCCAATTGCAGCAAAGTCTATGGAGCCGAGGCACTTCTTTGACAGCAATGTTAGGCAAAGGTTGAATGCAGTACCCTCTGGGAACACTACAGACAACTAGGACTACAGGTATAGGCAACCCAACCTTTGGAATAAGCTTGTACTACACAGTTTTGGTAGCATGTTGAGCAGCCAGGCTTATCTCAAGAGGGGAAATGTGAGCTGTAGTGGAGTTACAAAGATTCACAGTTACAGGTATTCAAATAAAATCTTACACTCAAGGTTTCTTGCATAAACAATTTATTTATCAGTCAGTTATAAAGCCTTCTTCAGAAGAGAGCAATAGAATTGTAACCCAAATATACTTCAATACTGTACACTTAGAGTTTCTGAATCAGACAAGGCTCTTTTGGGATGGCCCACAGACATAACATACAGGTGACTTCAGTAACAAGGGTGCTGGGGACATTAATATCTTACTGTTGGCATTCAGAATACTCGCTAAAAGTTGGTAAAAGGCAAAGGTTGTTCGATCACAAGAGACCACAAATATTCCAAAGCAGGGGGGCGTGGCTACGAGGGCCATGTAGGAGGACGCGTTCTGGAGGAGCTCCAGAGATCCTGCAATGATCCGGGCAAATAAGTGCGTGAAGACGGGCCGCCGACCACTGAAAATACACATGCAGGTGTGTGAATGATTGGGCTACGTGTGGTGAACTTCTGGATGGTGCAGGAGTGACGGCGGCAGAGATAGGTGCGGATGAGATAAGGAACACCGGAGACGAAAGACGACACAAAATGGCCGACCAGGGTCCGGAACAAAGGAAGAAGTGGGCCGCACGGTGACCCAGCGAAAGCGGCGCACTGTGTGCACATTTGTCACTTGAGCAAACTATAGGTCCCCTGGGTCATGTCGAATAGAACGGTGAGGCCGAAGGTGAAACAGCCCACCCTGGACGACTTCACTAAGACGTCCCCGGGTCAAGACATCACCAAGAGCAGGGACAAGCTGGTTGCGAGCGGCATGCCGACTTTGGGCGCCAACCAGGAAATCCTCGCGGCGATTGCGGACCTAAGGGCGGCGTGGGAATCTAAGCTCGAACTAGCCGTCACCGAACTAAAAACGGCGCTGGACCTCAAGGTCGGAGAGGTGCAGGAGGACGTTAACTTACTCCGGCAGGATGTCAGGGCCTTGGCGGAGCGCACGGAGTCCCTTGAGAAGGAAGTCGGCCCGAATACTGCGGATTGCACCTCCCATAAAGCCGAATTGCACGCCCTGATACAGAGAGTGGGCAACCTGGAGAGCAGAGCGGAGGAGGCGGAAGGACGAGCCCGACGCAATAACATCCGCATCGTGGGCCTGCAAGGGGGATGGAGGGACGCGATCCTATGGAATTCATTGAATCCATATTATTGCAAGAGATACCCGGAGGAGCCCTATCCCAAGGATTTGCAGTAGAAAGGGCACACAGAGCCCTAACGAGGAGGCCGCCGCCGGGGAACCCGCCTAGGCCTGTGATCGCCAAAATTCTTAATTACCGCGACCGGGAGAGGATACTGGAACACTTTCGTAAGGGAGGAACGATCACACGAGGAGCGGCAAACATCACAGCTTACCCGGATTATACCCTGATTGTGCAGCGTAGCCGCATGAATTTTGGGTCAGTAAAGCGGAGACTGAGGGAAGCGAGCCACAAATATGTTACTTTATCCTGCAAAATTGAAAGTCATTCATAAACATAAAACTCTGTTTTTTGAGACCCTGGAGGATGCCATGGGATGGCTCGATGCACAAGGATGTCCCCAGGAGTCAGAAGTTCGGACGAGAAAGAGCTCGGAAGAGATAAATGAGGCATGAAGAAGGTGCCGCAAGATGGTGTGGCACGTGGGACTTGAATATAGTCGCTTGCGCAGCCTTCAGTAGAGAAGGTCAGACGATTGCACGATTTGTCATAAGCACTGTGGTTAATGTTGACTTAACGGGAGCCTTACGGAGCGATTCTCTTTATCCCACGATAGTTTTAGTTGAGTGGCCATTAGGGCGACCTCACCCTACTGAGCTCTGTGCATCGGTCGGTGCTTGCAGGGCTAGATGTGGGGGTGCCTGAGCTCCGAGGATGGAGCTGGGCAGCAGTTGGGGTGTGTGATGTTGGGGAAGGGACGGGTGGGGGAAGGGGAGGGAAGTTGGGGTTTTGCTGTGTACATAGTTAAGGGGAGTTCGAGCTGGTACGAAAAGCTACTAGTACGAGAAGCTATCTGTATCATGTGGGCAAAGGGGAGGCGCTACATGGGAGGCAGGAAGACACTTATGAGCCATGGGAGACCTTAAGATCGTAACATGGAATGTCAGGGGACTTAACAGCTATTTAAAAAGGAACAAAGTCATGATGTACCTAAAAAGACAGAGGATTGATATTGCGCTGTTGCAGGAAACACACCTCACCCAGCGAAAATTGGAACTGGTGGGGAAAAAGTGGAGAGGCACCATAGTGGGCTCTCCGTACTCTGCCTACGCTAGGGGAGTGCTGGTCTGGGTGGCGCCGCATGTTCCGCTCCGACACAGGAGGTGGTGGACACGGAGGGCAGGCTGGTCATACTGAGGGCCTTGGTAGAGAATAGAGAGGTGTGCATTATAAATACATATGCCCCTAACCAAAACACTGCCACGTATTTCAGAACCCTATGTACTCATCTGGGCGCGTGTGTGGGGGGAGCGGTTATTTGGGGAGGGGACTTTAACTGTGTGCTCGACCCAAAGGCAGACAGATCTGATGGGAAGATTGATCGGCCCACCCCGGCGGCCAGGGTATTATAGACATTACTAGAAGACTTTGGGCTGGCGGATGTTTGGAGACTGAAACACCCTAATGAAACAGTACTCTCACTACTCTGCTCCGCAGCACTTACACACGAGGTTGGATTATTTTTTTGCCACGCCAGATGTGATGATAGAGACCACCCAAATAGAATATAGAGCAAGGGTCCTGTCGGACCACTCGCCCCTGGTGCTGACCTGGCAGTACTGTCGCCCCAGGGCGCGGATACCGACGTGGCGCCTCCGTGAAAACTCAGTCTTCAGGGAAGACATCAGGGATGCGATCTTGCAGTACTTTGAGATGAACACGGGCAGTGTGGATTCAGCGGGTACACTCTGGGAGGCTTTTAAGGTTGTGTTGCGGGGTACTGCCATTTCTAAGTCAAAAGGCCTGCAGGGTGGGGTCCTAATAGAACTAGAGAAGGCGGAGAAGAAACTGGAGCGCGAAAGCGACAAGGCAGGAGGGGACGCAGAACTTGTACTCGAGTTGCAGCAGAGGTGCGCGGAGCTTTGGGAAAGGCTCTGCAACCGTAACTACAAAAAGTATGTCGAGAGGCAACATGCAGGTGGGGACAAAACTGGCTGCTTGTTGGCGTGGTTATATAAGAGCGAAACCCCCAGGTCCCCGATTAGGATAATAACTAGAGAGGACGGGGAGGTGGTTAACACCCAGGAAGGAGTCAATGAGGCATTTTTGGACTATTATAGAACATTATATGAGGACAGAGGAGGGGAAAATCAAGAGGAGATTAGTGAAACACTAAAAGACATGGAACTACCTAAGATTAGTGATGAAGAAAGGGAGGAACTAGACGCACCTATTACCCTAGATGAATTAGAGAAGGTGGTAAAACAGCTGCCCACCTGCAAGACCCCGGGTACGGACGGATTCCTGGGCGAGTTTTACAAAGTATATAAAGCAGAGGTACTCCCCCCCCCCCTATGCTAGAGATGTTTAATGAGTCTTTTGAGAAGGGTCGGCTACCGGATACGCTTAGAGAAGCACTAATCGTACCGCTCCCCAAGCCCAACAACCCAGGGCATTGCTGCGGCTCCTATAGACCGCTGTCAATGTTGAACCAGGACAGTAAGATCCTGACGGCGGTCCTGGCTAATAAACTACGAAGGGTCATCAGTAAACTGATACACCCGGATCAGACAGGCTATGTCCCCAATAGAAATATAACTCACAACCACAGGCGACTCCACCGGGTGATTGAAGAGGGGAACAGAAGCGATGAGGAAATGGTGGTGGTGTCCCTAGATGCAGTCAAGGCTTTTGATTCAGTGAGGTGGCCATGGTTGCTGGCGGCCCTGGAAGAATACGGGATGGGGCCGGGTTATGTTAGGTGGGCGAAATTGTTGTACAGTGAACCACTGGCCAGAGTACGCACGGGATCGGTGATATCTGAGAGGTGGCAACTCAGTAGAGGCACCAGACAAGGGTGCCCCTGGTCCCCGATGTTATATATTCTAGCCCTGGAGCCCTTAGCAGTGTACCTCAGACAACAATATGACTTGGTTGGTATTGAAGTAGGGGGAGAGAAACACCTAATATCCCTACATGCTGACGATTTGTTACTGTATTTGAAATATCCGGAGGAAAATCTTCAGTATATTTTAGAGGTCATGGAAAAGTATGCGGAACTGTCCAGCATAGCGGTAAACCCCCAAAAATCGAGCATGTTCCCATTGGGGGGCTACATAGGAGTCCGTCTGGAACGATTGCCAGTGTTGTCCGTACCTTGGGCGGCTGATTCTTTCCGCTACCTCGGAATAGATGTATATCATACTGTGGAGGGGGAACACTTGTACAACACTGAGGTGGCTGTGAAGAAGATCCGCACGAATATGAAGTTTTGGGAGAAGCTGCCGCTGGCGATGATGGGGCGGGGGGCGATGCTCAAAATGGTGGTCCTGCCTAGGCTGTTGCATTTCTTCAGTAATATACCACACCTGATACCCAAGAAGTTTTTTGCCAAACTGAACAGCATGTGTAGGGACTTCCTGTGGCACCGCACCTGCAATAGAGTGGCGCTATGGAAGCTACAGAACTTCCATGATAGAGGGGGCATCAAGCTGCCGAACTTTGAGGCCTATTATGTAGCCAGCCAATTGCAATATGTAACCAAATGGCTCTCTGATGAAGAAACTCCTGAATCTAGGCTGTTTGGGCAGGATTGCGCCCCGTTTTACCTAAAAGAGATTATCTGGGTTCCTAGACTTGAAATGAATGAACGCCGTATGCTGTTGCTTGGGTGAAAGATGTGGCACAGAGTATGCCAATTGATGGAGAACCCGTGCCCGTGTTCCCCACAGGTGCCACTAGTTGCCTTAACTAAGGGAGACAACCAGCTTAGGATGATAATCAGGACCTATTGGGAATCGGTTGGGTTGGCCACATTGGGAGACATATGGCAAGAAGGGGCTATTAAAGAATTCGAAGACCTGGGAGAAGAGACAGGGTTGCATGGAGGCCAATATGTTACGTATCTTAGGCTAGTGCAGACTATTCGCAAAACCTGGCCGGAGACTGTGCTGGCGGAAGAACCAGACGCTCTAATCGGAATGATATATGACATATCGGAGGAAGGGCACGAGATCTCTAGACTATATGAGATGGTGATGACCCGGGTGGGGAAGGATTTGACTGATTTGAGGCTGGACTGGGAAGCGGAGGTGGGGGCGCAGTTGACCGATGGAATGTGGGAACGGGCCATGGGATACCACAAGAAAGTGTCCAGAAATGCTAGATTGCAGCAGATACAGTTATACATAACGCATAGAGCCTATATGACCCCGAAAAGAATATCTAAGTTTGCGAACGCAGGAAGACAAGCATGCCCGAAATGCGATGAGGAAGACGCAGATATGGCACACATGTTCTGGTCTTGCCCAGTGATCGAAGCTTTTTGGGGGGAAGTGGCACGGAAACTAGCGGACAAAGGGGTCCCGCTACACAGATACGGCCTGGGCCTGCCTGCTGGGAGGGTTTCCCAGACCACGGAACACTAAACACCTTGGGAAACTGAGGGACCTGGCATATGTGCTTGCTAAAAGAAGGATAGCCATGAGCTGGAAGCAATGCCACAAGCCACGGATAGAGGTATGGTGGCGGGACTTGCAAAAATGGGCGGAGGCTGAAACGGTGGTATGGCAGGAGGCATGTAGCAATTGCGGGGAGGAAGATGTAGGTAACCTGACGGCTTGGAGAATGTTAACAGGACTGTTTGGCACAGTAGTGGATCCTGCAGCTTCGGAAGGAAGCGATACCCAGCCACACGCAGCGGATACAGAACCGGAAATGCTGATAAGCTCGAGAGGGCGGGGGGGAAATTGGGGTGCAGTAATGAGTGTCAATTGATGTTTACGAGTCTATTGTTAATAATGCTGCAAGTTTGGTTTGTATTGTTTACTTTCAAAATAAAATTAAAAAAAAAAAAAAATATTCCAAAGCAGTGCAGATACTTTTAGAGTTCACTAGAAGAGTCATTCAATTCAATAGGCTAAGCCAAAGTCAATGGGCAAAAGTCTTGGATAGGATAAAGCACTTCCGGTAAGTAATGGAAAAGTTTTGCACAAGTTCTTAGGAGTCTTTGATGAAAAGAAGAATCAAAAGTAGGGCCACAAGCTGATTAGACTTGCGAGTTGTGGCAGTTACAAACACTTCTACAGTAAGAGGTAAGATCTCCAAGACTTGTTTTACAGTACCTTGGTAAAGAAGAAAAAATGCAGCTGATGACTTCTGTTACTGTGCAGCTCTGCAGACCTCACTGTTCCTGGGACGCAGTCGTGGGGACAAGAGGGAGGACGTCAGATGACTCCTGCACTGTACTGGGACTGTCAAAACCCGCAACTGGCAAACTTCACCTTCAGTGGCTGTTTTGCATTTCAGCTCCTTGCTAACAGCAAATCGCAATCAGCGCGGTTCCTGGCTGTGAAGGTGGACTGTCCTTGCTTCTGGTGTCCCGCACTCTGCTGAGGGGGCTCAGGCTTGGTCAGTCCTGCTTTGTGGGAGTCCGGAGGATCTTCCAAAAGCTTCAGGCCAGCATAGAATTAACACAATCTGGTGTCCCTCTCCCTGGCTATACAGTTTCGTGCAGCAACCCTGAGGAAATTCAACCAGCTCTAAGATGGGTGTCCAGGTGGCTTACCTTAGAGTTGATTGGTCCCACCAAATCAAAAAGGGAGAAGTCGTCCTTGCAGGGGCTTCTCTGTCGATGCAAACTTGGCAAGTAGTCACTGCAGCAGGGCTTCACCGGGCATCCTCTTCAAGCTCTTCTTCGGGTTCCTTCGTCCAGTGGTTGACTCTGCCTTCCAAGCCAAAACACTCACCTTATATTCCTTTCTCCCCCACTCATTCCAGCCTAGCTGTCACTCACCCAGCAGTGTGGCTGTCCTTGCCGGACGCCAATCGCCACAGAGTGCATTTCGGTCTCCGAGGAGACTAAGCAAAGGGAGTTTCGGGCACCTCCCTCACTTCCTGCCTACCCCTGACACTCTGGAGCCAGAGGCGGGTTTCACTCCAGAAACCCTGCCAAAGGAGAAATGAACAAAGACCAAACCTGGTTTGGCGTGCAGAGAAAATCTCTAGAAGGACCTTTCCACAAGGACATGGCAAAAAAAGAAGACCGGGGACCATTTTGTCAAAAGATAGCTAACACGGTTATCTTTACCGGAGCTGCGAACAGCCGCGGTAAATGCAAACCATGGTAGTTCAAAATGAAACCACAGCCACCAGCCATTCTGTGAGGAAAGGGTAACAAAAATGTTACATGAGCATCCAGACACAGGGGATAATAAGTAACCCCTCCAGCACTCTATTGTAAGATAGTGTGTGCTGGGTCTAGCAAGTTACAATGCCAAATCAAGTCAATTTCACTTTACTGCTCTGGGAAACAGTAGTTTATCCCAGATATGTTATTTAAACCTGGGGAAATCTAAAGGACTTCCCTGTGCCACTGCACTGAAGGTGCTGTGTGACAATGTAAAAGATTAATTTAAAAGTTAAAAGTCCCAACGTTTAGCAAAAGAGCTGGCGGTCTCCAAGGTGGGAGGAATTTAGCACTAAACTGAAAGTTCTCCCTAACAAGCCAAAGGTCTTGCACAAAGTTAGAGAGTGTTGTAGAAAATCATTGTTGGGCCACAAGCAATATTACACTTGTGAAAGTTACAGCTCAGAGCAACTCTAGAAAAGCAGCTACTGCAAGTCTCAACTGAGAAAAGCAAGTTACAGACAAAGAGCTAAGTACCCCTTAGTCAGAACACTACCTTAGGTTAGAAGAGGATCCAGCTGGCTTCTGTCTTGGTTGCAGTGTTGCAGATCCTGTGTTCCTGGGCCTCAGTCATGGGAACAAGAGGGAGGATGTCCGAGAACTCCTGCACAGCAGTTTTGAGGTCAGCAGCAGCTACAGGCTCTTTTCAGGTGAGCTGCACTTTTCAGTTTCAGCGCACAGTAAACAGCACCACCGCGGATCTTGGACACCAGTTGGGCTTCCTTTACTCATTGTGTCCGGCACTCTGGTGAGGTGACTTGAGCTTGGGTGGTCCTGCTTCAGGAGGGTCCTCGGGAGACACCTGGAGCTTTTGGCCGGCTTACAGACGCTGCACTCTACTATGGATTTCGATCCCTGGCACTCTGTTCCAGCAGCAGCAAAGAAGTGCAGCCAGTTGGGGAACGCCTTAAAGCAAAGTTGGTCTCATGGTTAGTTGGTCCCACTAACCAGAGGGAAGAAGTTATCCTTTTTTCCAGAGCTTCTCTTGTCTAGGAGAAAAATGAGTCTCAGCACAGAAGCAGGGCTTCACCGGGCAATTCAAAGGTCCAGAAGGATGCAGCAGGCTTCAGTCATGGTTTCTTCGTCGGGTTTTTCTTCACAGTGGTCAATGGTCTTCAGTCCAAGAAGCCTCGCCTTTGATGCAGGTTTCTCCCATTCATGCACAGCCTAGCTGTCACTCACAGCAGGGTGGCTGGGTGCATTCAGGTTGCCCTAGAGACTAAGGCCAGGGGAGTTTCGGGCACCTCCCTAACTTCCTGCCAAGACACTGGAGGCAGAGGCAGACCAAAGGCAAAAACGAACAAAGGGGTTAAACCTGGTTCGGCGCACAGAGTAAAACCCAAGAAAGACCTTGCAAACAAGAAATGGTGAAAAAAGAAGACCGGGCCATTTTGACACAATGGTCACCCATGGGTGCTATACTGCAGTTGAGGATTCAGCCTGCGGTAGAGAAGCACCATGGTAGGAAAATTAAACCACAGCCAGCAGCCATTTAAAGTAGTGAGGGTGATATAACAAATGTTACATGAGTAGGTAGGAAAAGGGGATACTAAGTAACCCTCCAGCACTCTACATAAGATGCGGTGTGCTGGACCTACAAAGAGAAAGGTAAGTAAAGTCAATTTCACTTTACTATTCTTGGGAAGAGTAGTTCACCCAAGAAAAGGTATTTAAACCTTATGAGAAATCTAAAGGATTTCTCTGTGACAATGCACTGAAGGTGCTGTGTGTCACCATACAAAACGTAGATGCCTATAGAGTTGATCAGACTCCAAAAACAAAAAAGGAAACATAATCCAAATCAGATCAAAATACATGAGTGAGAAAAAGGTCCCACTCACTCCTGGATAAACACTAAAAGACCTAAATAGTCCAGCAAAAAAGCTGGGGGTCTCCAAGGTTGAAGGGAATTAGCAGAGAAAAACAAGTTACTTACCAACTGCGGGGGCGCTGTTGCCCACGGGAGAAAATGGCCGCTCCTGTGTGAGCTCCGGAGTGAACCAGGGCCGTAATGCAGATATAACTGTTCAACGGGTCCGGTTCTACTTCTATGAAACATGGATTGAATGGCAACCACTACTGAACGGGACTGCAAAACCTGGAAGCCAACAGTGAACGTCTCTCCGAGATAAAGCATTATACAAACTCCACGGAAAGCGGGGAACCGAGCCTGAAGTCAAGCCGGAACTCTAGGGGAGGAGCCCGGCGGAAGCAGGCACGCTCGGCGCCCAAGACACCGGAGGCCCATCGATATTGGGGCCTGCTGCGGGTGCTCCGCTCCTCGTAGAGCACCTGCGGGGACCCCCCCACTGGCTCCCACCATCCCCCTCCTTCAGGCACCTCTGAACGGCCAGTGCTCGGCCCGTGCCCAGCGACGAGAATCCACTGACGAATTGCAGGACCGGTACCCCCCTCGGCGAGCACAACGCAGATAAGTGGGGCGGCGAGTGGGAGGTGGCAGCACTGCACTAGGCGCGAACCCAACGGCCCCCGCAATATATTTGGGGCGAATTACAAACATACACGGCAGACAGAAACGATTAGAAAGAATTTTGGATTGTGCGTAGCGGACAGTGTGTACGAAGGTGGGAAGTGAGGCCTTTCAGGGACACTACAGAACCGTATCCTCACAACTAGCGGCCAGGGGGCTTTCACGACAGACCGTATTGAGCTCCTACCACAGCACTGGTGTTGCGACACCGAATACGCACTACCTGCAACAAGTATATTGACACCGACCCCCCCCCCCCACCTCTGATAAGACTTGCCGCGAAGCGAGTGGTGTGTTAACCTGATCAGGCCTGCTGCGTGCTGTGCACACCGGGGGCCACGACCACACATTGCAATTGCTGCCGTACTTCGATCAGAGAAGGCAGAGCCCGTTAATCCTGCTGAACAATCAATCAGAAAAGGGGGATAATGCCCAAGAATTTTGGTCACAAGAAGAACAAGGGGGCTATCGACAAATGCACCACGACTATCCAGAAAGATCCAACACCCGAGATGGGGGAGGTAACGATCCTGCTCGACCAGCAGGCTCCGCCTATCATGTTGATGGACCCTCAAGCGGTCTTCCTCGCAATGCAACAGGGTTTTGCAGCACTCAACGACAAACTTGGCGGGATCACCGCAAACGTGGCGTCCATTGAAACAAAATTGGACAACGTTATACAGATCTTTCCAGACTTCACACTGGCGGTACAAGAAAGGAAGCAATTCAATGGGGTTAAGAAACTGCTCCGGGAACGGCAGGTTCAGTACGCCATACTTTACCCTGCAAGACTTTCAATATCGAAACAAGATCCACTTCTTCACCTTTCCCGAGGAAGCCGCCAGCTTCATAGAGACACATATCCCCACTCCGTCGAGGAGCACTGAAGTTAATGAACAGGAGTAGTCTTCACGGGTACACATTAACAGAATGTTCAACTAATGATGCATAAGTCCTGTAACATCGGCTCCCCAATTTTGGGGTCAGCTCTATGTGGGGGCGGAAATGTTTCAATAAGTGATATGCTGCATTGCAATGTCCCCCGCAGACAATAACAAGTGTGAGAGCAACGTATGGAACCGGTTACCCTCATTCAAGGTTTAGAAAGGCACAGGCCCTGGGAATCGCCGCAGGCCCCCCTGTAGCAGGTACACATGCAGTTGGAGGGGGGGCGGGGAGAAGGGTTGGGATCCTAAAAGCACAGTTGAAGTTAGGGGAACTGTGAGGGTGGGGGAGAGTTTGACACGTTGGCGGGAGTTATGTTATGGTGGGGAAGAAAGTAAAAAGCACACAGGTAATGTACACTGGAAAAACTGAAAGTATTGTAAAGAAATATTCGCAAACACACGTTCACGATCACTTCATGTGGAATGGCTGAGACAGGCATTGATGATATTAAAGTAATGAGCTGGAATGTTCGAGGTCTAGGCTCCAGAGTGAAGAAACAGAAAATTATAGCATACATTAACAGACAGACCCCCAAGATTCTCTTCCTACAAGAGACGCACATTGGGCCACAACAGGAGGGGCAGCTGGTTCCGAATTGGGGAACACACCAATATTACACAACTTATTCGAAAAGGGATAGAGGTACAGCAATCTTGTTACACAAGACCTTGCGGTTCACGTGCAAAGAAGTGGAATGTGATTCTGGGGGGAGATGTGTTAGTAAATGGTACTCTACGAGATAAAGAGATAGTCCTCCTTAACATATACGGGCTGAACATAGACGACCCGGAATTCTACTCCACAATCTTCGGGAAACTGGCAAACTTCCCCACTGCCCATTTGATATGCGGGGGGGACTTTAATACCATTCTTGATGTGAATATCGACCGTACTTCGACACAAGTGAGAGCGCTAACCAAAGCAGCACAGACAATTATCACACATGGCAGATTTGAAACTGAAGGATGCATGGAGGACGCTACAGCCCTCTGAGAGGATCCACATATTACTCGACATACACGACATGCACTCCAGGATAGATGTTTGGCTGGTGGATAACAGTATTATCATGGGTCACAGACACTCAGATACTCCCCAGGACATACTCGGATCATTCCCCCATACTGATGGCATTGCGAATACCCTCGCCGCGGTGGGCAGGCCCCCATGGAGATTCAAACCGGCTGCGCTACGAGATCTGGCCTATAGAAACGAAATGGACTGGCACATACAAGAATACTTTGATCTCAATGAGAACTCAGTGTCCTCTCTCGCGATATTGTGGCGAGCATTTAAGGTGCATATAAGGGGCGCATCCATATCAAAAGAAAGTGGCATCCTCAAAGACATTAGGAATAGATTGCAACGACTAGAAGCGCAAATAGCATCAATACAAGGCCAGTACGTGCTTACTCCAACACCACAACTCACTTTAGATATAAAGAACAAGCTAGACGAATACACAGAGACAGCGGACCAAGAGATCCGCTACTTTGACAAACCGGCGGCTGCACGCCGCTACGGAGAAAGCAAACGCCCGGGGAGGTTGTTAGCCAGAGCAGTGAGGGGAGAAAGGGGATCAACAGATATCCCATGTATACAAACAGCGGATGGCTTGGTCACCACCGATCAGGGTAAGATACGCGACACATTCCCACGCATTCTATGAAGAACTTTACACACCTCAATCCAACGCTACGGATGCAGAGATTGAACATTATCTCTCCCAAATCCCAACATTACTGGCGGAAGATACCAGGGAGTTGTGGAGGCAATTGAGGCACTTCCCAACGGGAAGGCCCCTGGCACCGATGGCCTTAGTGCAGAGTTCTACAAGGAGTTTAAACATCTGTTAGTACCCAGACTACTGGCGGTGTGGACCGAAGCCCTAGATAAAGGAGAGCTCCCCGAGACCACAAAAGCAGCAGTAATAACGCTACTGCTCAAATCAGGGAAGCCCCTGGATGACTGCGGGTCTTATAGACCACTATCATTAATTAATACAGATGCAAAGGTGTTGGCAAAGATACTCGCCACTAGGTTAACACCTTTGATGCCATATATGGTCCACGAGGATCAGGCAGGGTTCATTCTCGGCAGGTCTACGGCCACTAACATCAGAAGATGCCATGAGATCCTGACTACAACACCCTCAGATCAGCAGGCCATAGCCGCGTCACTAGATGTGCATAAAGCATTTGATACGGTATCCTGGCCCTTCCGGTTCGGGGTCTTGCGAAATTACGGGTTCGGTCCAAACTTCCTGAAATGGATACAATTACTATACACAGGCCCCCAGGCCAGAGCTAACGGCACCCTAACAGAAAAGCTTGAACTACGAGGGGGCACTAGACAGGGTTGCCCATTGTCACCATTACTGTTCGCCCTAATAATAGAACCACTGGCGGACATATTGAGGACTCATTGCAGCACATACGGGCTGAGGATAGGGAGTAAACTGCACATTATAAATCTATATGCAGACGACATTTTGCTGTACCTAAAAGACCCAGAAAGAACATTGGGGAGGGTCCTGGCAGAAGTAGAACGGTTTGGTAGATTCTCGGGCCTACGACTTAACCCCAACAAATCAGAAGTGTTCCCAATTACTGAAAACACGAGTAAATCCCATGACCTGCATGGCCTACTGTGGTGCCCGACACATTCTGTATCTGGGAGTGTGTATTGCTAGGACGGTTCAATTATCGCAAGCACTAAACTATAACCTGCTGGCAGACGCTCTATGTATTAAGTTAAAGCATTGGAGTGCTCTACCCATTTCCATGATGGGTAGGATCGCTTTAGTAAAAATGATAATTCTCCCAAAGCTTTTTTATCTATTTAGTACGGTGCCGGTCTGGCCGGGGCGGCCTTATTTACCAAGATGTCCAACGCATGTGTCACATTTGTATGGGGTGGTCACCCTAGGGTGAGCTGGAGGGTTCTAACTGATGTCTACCCACAGGGTGGTTTGATGGCACCGGACCTTGAACTTTACTACTTGGCTGCACAGGCACAATATTTCTTAACCCAGCGGGCCATGTACCGAGCCAGCCCGAAAAAGAGGCCGTGTTGGTGCTCCACCAACTTACAAAGTCAACTCCCAAGCATTACAACGCCACAAAACCATCAAAGGTGGTGACTACGGCATGGGCCAAAATAGTTGAGATATTTGACACGGATAAGATATACCATCCGAGTATGCTGCTTTGGGGCGACCCCCAAACACACTTCAGTATAGAGGTGGAAGTAGCCACCCACTGGTCCTCCAGGGGCATATCACAATGGGGTCAACTGTTCACGGATGGGCACTTTATTCAGTGGGATGATATCAAGGACGTAGTGAGGAATACGCACGGGACCAGACAACAATATTCCCGTATACAAGCAGCCATATAAAGTATATGTCCGACCTTTCCTAATGAACCACCGCAGAATATGGGATTGGGATTATATGTTCACGGGCGGATCTCAAAAGATAATGGTGTCAGCACTGTATAAGATTATACTCCAAACACGCCCGATAGAGCAACGCACAACTAAGGCCAAGTGGGAACAAGACCTGGGAGAGCAAATTGAAAACGATGAATGGTCCCGACACTGTGCACTTACCAAACAGATTTCATGTAATTCTAGATACAGGCTAATTCACTATAAGCTAATATAAAGAACACACTACCCCCCCCTTTGAAGCTCAAACGCATATATCCGACCATGTCCGGGAACTGCCCGAGATGCAATGCTGAAAATGCAAACATTTACCATATGTTAGGGGCATGTGTAAAACTGAGGGGATATTGGGAGGGGGTGTGTCTGGCCCTAGATGGGATGGCAAATCAACCAGTGGAATGGACCCCACGGATGTGCCTGTTGGGGGTAGTCGAGAAAATGAACCCGATATGGCGGAAACTGTTGAACTTAAGTCTGCTCCTAGCCAAAAGGGCGATTCTGCTCAAATAGAAAAGTGCAACTCCCCCAACCAAGGCAGACTGGGATAGAGACATGGTATGGGCAAACGATATGGAGGAACTATACATACATAGACTCGGTATTACCTGCTACTCGGCCAAAGAATATATGGGAAAGATACAAACTGTACTTGAAAAGGCCGAGCAAGAACACTCTGAAAAGTAATTGAAATTGTATAATGTATGAACATATCAGTACTACAGCTAAGTGTTTATTTTTGTTGCACACAGTTAATACAAAGAATATAAAAAAATAAAAAAAAGTTACATACCAACTGTAACGTTCTTTAGATTGGATGTTTCTCCCACATATACATCTCATCTTAGATATTATTACCTTCCAGCTTTGCACTCTGCTCGAGGCTAAGGCATCGATGTCCCTCAGCGGCATCCGTCGAGCGCCAACGTCATCCGTTGTATAAAAGCCGCAAGTCCCGCCCGTTGGCCTCAGTTCTGTTTTTTCGTTTATTATAGTCAATGGATTGTAGATAATGGCGTACCTCTTTTGACCCAAGCATTAAAGGAACTTTGAGTGTAAACCACGTAAACTGTACTGTGGGGTAGGCTGGAGGGTCAATGAGGAATAAGTAGGAGGAACATCCAATCGAAAGAACGTTACAGTTGGTAAGTAACTTGTTCTTCGAATGGATTGTGTCCTACCACGTATTCCTCATCTTAGAGAGACTCCCAAAGCAGTGTTTGTATTGGAGGTTGGAGTATGAGAGATATTAAATCATGTACAGAATGAAGTACTGCTTTAGCAAAGAGCCCCCCCCCCCGTGAGGAAGTCGAATCTAGGGAATAGTGTTTTATAAATGTGTGCATGGATGACCTGGTGGCTGCCGTGCAAATATCTTGTACTGGGACACCCCTTTGAAGTGCTGTTGAAGTTGTCATGACCCTGATGGAATGAGCTCTCAGCCCATCTGGAGGATCTTTCCCAGCCAGTCTATCATTCAGTTATAGCCAAAGAACAAGTTACTTCTTACCTTGTAACGTTCTTTCGACGGGATGTTCCTCCGACGTATTCCTTATCTTTGATAATACGTTTCCAGCTTGCTGGCCTCGGAATTTTTTTCTGTAGAGGGTGCTGCGCGTCGACGTCCGCCCAGTCGATGTCCCTCGACGGCCACCGTATCGGCGCCGACGTCACCATGCCCATAAATAGCCACGCGCTGCATCTGTTGCTCAGTTTCGTTTTGTAGCATAAGACAAGTCATGCCTGAATTGGTTATTGACCTTGAAGGAGCGTAAGCTGCAACCACAAGGGAAGTATCACTGCGGGGATGGATGGGAGGGGCGGATAAGGAATACGTCGGAGGAACATCCCGTCGGAAGAATGTTACAAGGTAAGAAGTAACTTGTTCTTCGAAGGGATTGTGTCCTCCGACGTATTCCTTATCTTTGATAGACTCCCATAGCAGTGGCATGTAATTGGAGGTGGGAGTGAGAATGTTATGTATCCCTTTAGGGATGGACCGAATGTAAATCGGCCTTGCCAAATCTGGTCTCTTGAGTAGTGGAGGAATCCAGATTGTAAAATTTTGTGAATGTATGTGTGGACGACCATGTGGCAGCCGCACATATGTCTCGGACCGGTACCCCTGGTTGAATGAGCCCTGATCTTTTGGGGTGGCTCTTTCCCTGCCAGTTTGTAACATTCCAGAATGGCCAAAATAATCCACCTGGAGATGGTTTGTTTTGTTATGGGTAGTCCTAACTTATGACCCGAGCATCCTACAAACAGTTGGTCTGCTTGCCTGATCCTAGCCATTCTGCTGATATAAATGCTGAGAGCTCGCCTTGGGTCCAGCCTATGAAGCCTTTCCTCCTCTTTCCCCGGATGGGGAGGAGGGTAGAATGAAGGTAACGTAATTTTCTGAGTAATATGAAATTCAGAAACCACCTTTGGGAGGAAATTAGGCTTCACCTGTAGGACAACTTTGTCCTTGTGGAAAATTGTATGTGGGGGTTTACAGGAGAGAGCTTGTAGCTCGCTCACCCTCCTAGCAGATGTTAGTGCTACCAATAGGACAGTTTTAAGCGTGAGAAATCTCAGCGAACAAGAGAAGTGGTTCGAATGGAGTGCCCATTAGGAAGTTTAAGACTAAATTTAAGTCCCATAAGGGAACCTGGAATGGTTTTGGGGGATAAACATTAGTTAGTCCCTTGAGAAATTGTACCACTAGAGGAAGTTTGAAATACGATGATTCCTCTGCAGTGCGCTTGAAGATAGAAAGCGCTGTGAGATAGCCTTACAGTGCCAACTTGAAGGCCCGAGTTTGCCAAGTAGAGTAGAAACGATAACACCATTGGTGTACCACATGAAAAAGGGTCGATATTCTCTACCCTACACCAGCTGCAAAATTTGTTCCAACGGCAGCGATAAAGACTTTGTTGCTGGCCTTCTGGCCGAAAGCAACACCTCCATGATGTCATCAGGGAGATCCCAATCCTTGTACCTCACCCTTTCAGAAGCCAAGCGTGAAGGTTGAGGGTTCTGGGTGTCTGGATGGAGAACCTGACCTCCCTTCTGCGAGAGAAGATTCTCTTTGAATGGAAGACGGATTGGAGGGCAGATGGACATATCTAGAAGGTCCGGGTACCACGTTCTCCTGGCCCAATTAGGATCATGGTTTTCCAGAATCTTCTCAACCTCCTGATCATTTGAGGAATAACAGGGACTGGTGGGAACGCGTAAAGGAGTGGAAACTCCCAGTCCACTACGAACGTGTCTCCTAGAGCTCCTCTCGGGGGAAATTCCCTTGAACAGAACAGATCGCACTTCCTGTTGGCGCTTGTGGCAAACAGATCCACCTGAGGGGTTCCCCAAAGGGCGAAGATCTCTTGAAGGACTTCCTGAGCTAGTTCCCACTCGTGGGAGACTGTGCTCTGCCTGCTCAGAGCGTCCGCTGTCAAGTTCTTCTCTCCGGCTAGGTGGACTGCTGATAGAGAGATTCCTTCTTGGATTGCCCAGAACCAGAGCTGCATCGCCTCTCTGCACAGTGGTAGTGATCCTACGCCTCCTCTTTTGTTGAGGTAGTGAATGGCCACCGTGTTGTCTGTCATTATCGGGACATTTCTCCCCTGTACTGATGGCAGGAAAGCTTTCAGCGCTAGTCTGATGGCTCTCAGCTCCAATAGGTTGATGTGTAGTCTGGACTCCGATGGAGACCAACGACCGCTGATGGTCAAGTCGTTGGCATGGGCTCCCCACCCCGTGAGTGAGGCGTCTGTGACTACGGTTATCTCCGGCCATGGTTGCCAAAACAGTTCTCCTTTCAAGATGTTCTCTGGATAGGCCCACCATTGAAGGTCGCGGGCTACCTTGTCCGGAATCCGGAGGAGATCTGTCATTCTCCCTGAGAATTGCGACCACTGACTTCAGTGCCCACTGAAGAGATCTCATTCTCAGGCGAGCCTCTGGCACAAGGAAGATGCAGGATGCCATGAGGCGTAGCAACCTCAAAAAGTCGAAGGCTGGGAGACGTTGGGCATTTTGAAACTTGGTGACAATCTGCAGAATATCTTGAGCCCTCACCTCTGGTGGCAAGGCTTTTCCCAGGGAAGTGTCCAGGACCGCTCCAATGAACTGGAGTCTCTGTGATGGTATCATCTGTGACTTCTTTAAATTGAGGGAGAAGCCCAGTTTGTGAAGGAAGTGGCAGATATAATCTAGTTGGGCCTGGGCCTGTTCCGAAGATACAGCCCTGATCAGCCAATCGTCCAGGTAGGGGTAGACGTGGATCCCTTCCCTCCTTAGACTCGCCACCACTATCGACATCAGCTTGGTGAAGACCCTCGGGCGGAGGTCAGCCCAAATGGCAGAACTCGAAATTGATAATGAGAGTCGCCAATTGCGAACCTCAGGTATTTCCTGTGTTTGAGATGGATTGGCACATGGAAATAAGCATCCTGAAGGTCCAGAGATACCAGCCAGTCCTGGAGCTGGAGGGCCTGAAGGATCTGAGAGAGAGTTACCAAGTCCAGGATGGGTCTCAGTCCTCCGTCCTTCTTTGGTATGAGAAAGTAGGGGGGAGTACCAGCCCTTGTTCCTGTCCGCTACAGGTACCGGTTCTATGGCACCTTTCTCTAGCAGGTCCATAATTTCCTGCAAGAGGAGCGAATCTGGAACTTTCAGAGAGCTGTTCCCCGGTGGATGACTCTGAGGGATGTGTAGAAAGGGTAGGCAGTAACCCTGGGCAACTGTCTCCAATGCCCAAGCATCCGACATTATAGCCTGCCATTCCGTCAGATGGCGAGTTAACCTGCCCCCTACAGGTGTATTGTGTGGAAAGGCCTCAGAGTGGTTTGGGGACGGCTGATGCAGATGCCGAGGGTAAAGAGGCACCTGCTGCTGCTGCGGCCTTAGTACTTTTGACCCATCCACCTCAGGTGGATCTCCTTTGGCCTTTGAGCCAGCGGTCCTCTTCCTTTCCCGAATGCGGAATAATAGCGAAACGACTTTCCTCTCCCAGAGGTTCCTGAGGGGCAAAAAGGAGTTTGGCGGATAGCAGCTCCTAAAGATTTTGCTGCTGCTTTAGAAGTCTAACTTTTCTAGACTGTCATCAGCCTTTTTTCCGAATAGTGAAGAGCCGTCAAAGGGCATATTCAAAAGTCTGGCCTGTACATCTGGAGCAAAGCCAGACTTTCGCAACCACGCATGCCTGCGGATTGTTGTACTTGCCGCCATGGCCCTGCTGATACTGTCAACGGAATCGATGCCACTTTGAAGTGATTCGCACATGGCATCTTTGCCATCTTTAATAATGTTAAGGAAGGCTTCCTTTTCCTCTCCTTCGGGTATGCAGTCAGCCGCTGATTAAGCACACTCCCATTGTGTGTGACTGAACCTGGTGAGCGTACAGGTGGCGTTGATGGACTTCAACGCCATACTACAAGCAGAGAAGACTTTCTTCGCCATAGAATCGTACCTCTTGTCATCTCTATCCTGTGGGACAGTAGGGTAAGCGGTCCTGCTGCTAGATGAAGTTGCCGCTTGAACCACCAGGCTCTCTGGAGTCGGGTGTTTTGATAAGTATTCAGGGTCAGCAGCCGCTACCCTATACTTGGCTGACAATCTTTTATTGACCGCATGGATAACTTCAGGAGTTTCCCAATTAGATGTAATTTTCCTTTGTAAGGCTGCATGGAAGGGGACCACAGGGTCCTCCTGTGGACCTTTGTCTAATATGTCTGTTAGGTCATCCTGTTGAAAAACAGGGGAAGGCGCAGACCAACCCATAAATTCAATAATTCTTTCCATAAAGGTTCTATAGGGCGTTTTGCATGCTCCCCTGGGTCTGGCTTAACAAATTCCACTTCTGGGGAAGTGTCCAGCACACTTGCCTCATGTAGTGACTCTTGTAGGTCCTTCAGCCTTCTTTCCTCAGAGGTGAAACCCTCTGAAATAGGCAGTGTGGTCCTCTGTAACCCAAATGTTTCCTGGTCAGAATCTTCCCCCTCTTCATAAATTGAACATCGTCCAGGGTACTCTGACCTCTGAAATGGTGTAAAACCCATCTCTAAGGCAGAAGGAGCCAAACTCTTCATTATTGGGCGAGAAAACGTTGATGTCGTAGACGCCGATGTGACAGGCTTCGAAGGCGCTGAAAATGGCGTTGAAAAAACTCGAAGGGGTCTCGAAGAACTCGAGAGGATCGGGATCCTACTCGAGGACATCGACGACTGTCTCGGCGTCGTGCCCGAGGCCCTTGGGATCACCGTTGGCTGTGGAGTAGCCTTGGTCTTCTCTTTCATCGGCGTCGAGTCGATCGACCGATGCGTCGAGGAACCCTTCGACAACAGCGTCGATGGCGCCGATTCATGAGTCGAAGGAATCTCCGACGACGGCGTTGAAGGAATCCTCGACGACGGCGAAGGAATCCTCGACGACGGCAAAGATGGTGCCTTCTTACCCGATGGCTCGTGGCGCTCTCGGGTGGAATGTTTCGCTGGGTGCTGCGACTCGCGGCGTTTTGATTTTTTGGGTTTTTCACCCGGGGTATCACCCTCAGCTGTCTTCGAGGGGGTCGAGGCCGCGTTCTCGAAGACGCTTAACATTTTCTTTCTGAATTCCTCCCACTCAGTTTGAGAGCTGTGTTTTGTGGAACAGGAGACCCTTTCTGGGGACACAGAAGACGACGAGGAAGGGGATCTCCGACGTCTCTTTTTCGAGTCTTGATCTCGACGAATGGTGGGAGCTACTTCGAGATCTAGAATGGGAACGTTTGACTGCGATGAGACAAATGCCTCGACTCAGCTGAAGAAACCTTCGAGGAGGTTTTTGACTTACCTCTCTCGAGCTTCCCCTTGCGCTCCTTCAAGGCTTTTGCCGTCATGGACATGCAGTCCTCACACTCCGAACAATGGTGCTCGGATCCCAAGCACCACAAGCAGATCCTGTGGGGATCCATTAACGACATTTTTTTACCACAGTCTCGACATTTCTTGAAGCCGGATCGCGGCGTCGTCGGTTCCGATGAAGATGCCATCGAGAACGAGTAGGTATTATTCGAGTAGATATAGAGTTATCCTGACTGAACTGAGCAACGACGTTCCGAGGCCCCACGAAGCGCGGAAAAACGGAACTGAGCAACGGACGCAGCGCGTGGCTATTTATGGGCATGGTGACGTCGGCGCCGATACGGTGGCCGTCAAGGGACATCGACTGGGCGGCCGTCGACGCGCAGCGGCCTCTACAGAAATAATTTCTGAGGCCAGCAAGCTGGAAACGTATTATCAAAGATAAGGAATACGTCGGAGGACACAATCCCTTCGAAATTATCCTTCTGGACAATGTTTGCTTAGTCACTGCCAGCCCTAATTTACAACCAGTGTATCAAAGAGTTGGTCGCACTGACGTAACCTGGCCAGTCTTGAACTATAGAAACTAACAGCTCTCCTAGTGTCCAATCTGTGTAGTCTTTCCTCCGCCTTACTCGCGTGAGGGCGGCTGGGGGATAAAAAGCAGGCAGTGTTATCTTTTGTCACAAGTGAAAATCCGAGACAGTTTTTGGTAAAAACAAAGGTTTGACTCCAAGAACAACTTTTTCTTTGTAAAAGATGGTGTGAGGAGGTCTGCTAGAAAGTGCCTGCATCTCACTCACCCTGCGGGTTGAAGTAATTGCAAGTAGAAGTATGGTTTTTAAAGTAAGGAGCCTTAACGGACAAGAATGTAAAGGCTCAAACAGAATGCATTTGAGAAACTTTAATACCAAGTTTAAGTCCCACACAGGTACTTGAAAAAGGTATTGGAGGAAACACATTATTAAGAACTGTTAAAAATAGTATAATTAAGGGTATTTTGAAATAATATTCCTACTCAGAGGAGCGCTTAAAAATAGATAGCGCTGCTAAATACCCCTTTATCAGCCAATCTGGGGCTCCAGGTTGATACAAGTGTAGAAGAAAAGATAATATTGTGGGAATATTACACTGAAAAGGGTCCACATTCTTATCTCTGCAACAGTTACTGAACTTGTAACGACACCGGTACAGAGATTTAGTTACAGGTCTTCTGGCTGAAAGCAAAATCTTCATTACGTCATCCGGAAGGTCCCAATCCTACTATCTCAGCCTCTCGGAAGCCATGCGTGAAGGTTGAATGTCTTGACCTCCGGATGGAGAACCAGACCTTCCTCTCGTGAGAACAGGCCCTCTCTTTGTGGAAGACGTATTGGAGGGCAGATGGACATGGGCAGAAGGTCAGGGTACACGTCCTCCTGGCCCAATCGGAGGCAATTAGGATCATGGTTTTGCTGAACCTCCTTAGCCGCCTGATTACTCGAGGGATCACAGGGACTGGATGAAACACGTACAGGAGTGGAAATTCCCAGTCCACCACTTACATGTCTCCTAGAGCTCCTCTGAGGAAAGTCCCTTGAGCAGTACAGTTCGCACTTCCTGTTGACACTGGTCGCAAACAGATCCACTTGAGGGGTTCCCCAAAAAGCGAAGATCTCTTGAAGGACTTCCTGAGCTACTTCCCACTAGTGGGAAAGTGTGCTCTGCCTGCTCACAGCGTTCACCGCTGTGTTTTGCTCTCCGGCTAGATGAACCGCCTTCTTGTATTGCCCAGAGCCATAGCTACATCGCCTCTCTGCACAGTGGTAGGGACCCTAATCCTCCTCTTTTGTTGAGGTAGTACATGGCCACTGTGTTGTCCGTCATTATCAGGACATTCTTTCCCCGTACAGAGGGTAGGAAGGCCTTCAGCGCTTGTCTGATTGCCCTCAGCGCCAATAGGTTGATGTGTAGTTTGGACTCCGAAAGAGACCAAAGACCGCTGATTGTCATCTCGTTGGTGTGAGCTCCCCACCCTATGAGTGAGGTGTCCATCACTACCGTTATCTACGGCCATGGTTGCCAAAAAGATTCTCCCTTGAAGATATGTTCTCTGCAAACTCACCATCGAAGGTCCTGTGCTACTCTGGCTGGAACTTGAAAAAGATCTGACATTTCCCCTGAAAATTGGGACCATAGAGTACTGAGGGCCCATTGACGAGATCTCATCCTCAATCTGGCTTCTGGCACCAGAAAAATGCAGGATGCCATAAGACCGAGCAACCTGAGAAAATCGAAGGCCGGTAGATGCTGGACATCTTGGAATTCTGTTACCATCTGCAGAATGTGGTGCGATCCCCCTTTCGGAAGGCGAGGCTTTGCCCGAGTAAGTATCCAGGACTGCTCCGATAAACTGGAGTTCTGTGATGGTATCATGTATGACTTTAAATTCAGAGAAAAGCCCAGTCTGTGAAAGAAGTGGCAGGTCTTGGATAGATGCTCCTGGGTTTGTTTGGGAGAACGTACCCTGATCATCCAATCGTCCAGGTAGGGGTAGACGTGAATTCCCCCTCTCCCGAGACTCGCTGCCACAACCGCCATCAACTTGGTGAAAACTCTCGGGCGGAGGTCAACCCCAAAGGCAGAACTTGAAACTGATAGTGAGAATTGCCAATCGCGAACCTCAGGGACTTCGTGTGTTTGAGATTTATTGGCACATGAAAGTAAGCATCCTGAAGGTCCAATGATACCAACCAGTCTTGGAGTTGGAGAGCCTGAAGGATCTGAGAGAGTGTGAACATTTTGAACTTGTCCTTCCTGAGGAACTTGTTCAAGTTTCTGAAGTCTAAGATGGGTCTCAACCCTCTGTCCTTCTTTGGCATAAGGCAATATGGGGAATACCCACCCTTGTTCCTCTCCGCTACAGGTAAATGCTCTATTGCACCTTTTAGTAGCAGGGTTAAGATTTCCTGCAACAGGAGCGGGTCTGGATGTTTGGCAGAGTTGTATCCCGGCGAGTGATTGAGGTTTCTTTTGAAAAGAAAGGCAGTAACGTTTGGAAACTGTTTCCAGTGCCCAAGCATCTGAAGTAATGGCCCACCATTCTTCCAGATGCTGTGAGATCCTGCCTCCCACCGGGGTCTTGTGGGTCAAAAACTCAGTGGCTTTGTGGCAGCTGCTGCTGCAGCTGAAGGGACAATTGCCCTTGCTGAGGCAGATCTAGTACCTTTTCCTCACCCCCGAGGAAATTCCCTATGTCCCCTTTAACTGGCCTGTCCGCTTCCCTTTCCAAATGAGGAATAAAATCGAAAGGGACTACCCCCTCCA
Source organism: Ambystoma mexicanum (assembly GCF_040938575.1). Taxonomy (NCBI): domain Eukaryota; kingdom Metazoa; phylum Chordata; class Amphibia; order Caudata; family Ambystomatidae; genus Ambystoma; species Ambystoma mexicanum. The sequence continues at coordinate 1,240,561,943 of NC_090931.1, read as the reverse complement.
AGAAGATGAGCCTGTGTAGGGGAGTTGTTGAGTTTGTCGTATAGTGGCACTGAGTGATTTTGCTGCCACTTTGGAGGTCTGCAGCTTCTCCAAACTTTCATACGCCTTGCTGCTGAACAACTTCGAGCCGTCAAATAGCATATTGAGAAGTCTTGCCTGCACATCCGGTGCAAAACCTGACTTCCTCAGCCACGCAAACCTACTTAGCACAGCACTAGGCTCCATGGACCTACTGATGCGGTCAGCAGTGTCCAAACCTGATTGAAGGAATTGCCCCGTAGCCTCCTTTCCATCCCTTACTATGGCCAGGAAACCTTCCCGTTCTCACCTTCAGGGATGTGTTCAGCTGCCGCGGTCATACAGTCCCACACAGTGTATGTAAATCTTGCAAGGGTGCAAGTTACATTTGTAGATTTTAATGCCATGCTCCCCGAAGAAATAATCTTTTGGGACCATGCATCAATCTTCTTATCATCCCCATCTGGGGGAATTGTAGGATATGCCGCATTCCTAGTAGAAGTAGCCGCCTGAACTACAGGACTCTCAGGTGATGGGTGTTTACTGAAATATTCAGAATCTGAAGAACAGGGTCTGCATTTGGAAACTATTTATTTTTTTATTTACTGTCGGAGTAGACTCAGGGTTTTCCCATGCAGTGGTCACCTTCCTTTGTAGAGATACATGAAAAGGAAGTATGGTGTCTTGTTGAGGGCCCCCCGAAAGGATGTCAGTCACATCATCCTGATAAATAGGTGAATTTCTGCTCCACCCAAAAAATTCAAATACCCCATTTATTAACTTTCTGTATCCTGCATCAGCATGCTCAGCTGGGTCAGGCTTTTCAAATTCATATTCTGGTGATGTGTCCAGACCACTTGCTGACTGCAAGCACTCAAATCTGCCATCTTAGATTGAGGGTCAATCAACTCCTCAGGGACCTGTTTTGTTCCAAATTTCACACCAGCTGGTGAAACATCTTCCTCTCCTGATGACCTCCCTCATAAATGGAGAACATGGTTTTAAAGAAATCCTGCCTACTTTCAGGTTGAAATAATTTCTCAGGTGGCTTAGACTGACACAGATGTCCATTTTGCAAGAGGAATGAACGAAGACGTCGACGGCATCGAAGTTATAGGGATCGCCTTCGATACAGTCAAGGTAACCTTTGACACTTAAGGAATTGTCAACACCGAAGGAATTATTGACGCTGTTGAAGGAGCCTTCGACATAGTCTACTGTGCACTCAACATAGCCTTCTTGGAATGGTCTGTCGACACCCTGTGCTCGATCGCCTTAGACAGAGGCTTCGAGGAAGTCTTCAACAAGGATTTTAATGGCGGATGTGTATCCGACCCATTTTATCGAGTACTACCCCCGATTTTTGCACCCGTTTTTATGAGGTGTCAGGGAGGACTCCCTGGACAACACCCTCAACGATTTGTCAACAGATTTTCTTGTCTTAGATCATCCCCTGTCACTCTTTGTAGGAGCAGGAACATGGCCTTCGCTAGACTTCGAGGGGGTCTGGGCCGCATTCTCAAAGATCTTTAGCATAGATGTTCTGTAGGCTTCCCACTTTTTCGGGGAATCGTGTTTTGATGGACATGTAGTTTCCTCAGACGACATTGTGGAAGAGGGAGACCGGTGTCATCTTTTTAGAGGAAGAAGAGGACTTCCTGGATCTGCTCCTCGACCTAGACTTTTTAGATTTGTGACGTCTTAAAATAGACTCAGCCGAGTTTCCCTCCCCCCCCCTCAAAGAAAATTGAAGACTCCTCCCCCACCACCAGTTCACCTCTCCATTCCTTTAATGCTTTATGGGTCATCGACTGACAGAAACCGCACTCGTCTATACAATGGTCGGAACCAAGGCAATTCCGATGGGGGTGTTAGTGACATCTTCCTTCCACATTTCTGGCATTTTTATAATCCAGTCTTCAACGTGGAAGGATTAGATGACATTTTCACTAACTGAAGCGCCGTTTTCTCGATCAGAAACAAAGCTAATGGAAAAAAACAGAACTGAGGCCAACGGGCGCACCTCGATGCTTTTATACAACAGATGACATCGCTGCTTGATGGAGGCCGCCGAGGGACATCGACCCCGCAGCCTCGAGCAGAGCGCCCTCTGGTGGAAATATTTTTTTTCTCCGAAGCAGCAAACCTGGAAGGTAAGAATATCTAATATGAGGAATACGTTGGAGGACACAATCCATTCGAAATGAGAATTCTCCCCAACAACTTCCTCCCTTGGGCTGTTGGGACCAACCAGCCTCGAGACAAGCTTCATTTTGGCATAACCCCTGACTTCATGTGACTTTCCAAAGCTGCAGAATCCCAATGCCTGGGGACCCCCCCCGACCATCATCGAGTGCATTGTCGTCGAAAGTGCAAATCAGGCAAACATTTTGTGTGCTTCCAGAAGACTCTAAAGAAGCAGGAAATCTTCATCCAGAGTCTCCTAACCAGAGCCCAGGAACGGGGGATCAAGTAACATCCAACCAGAGCCGTTCATTTGTTCTTTGGCATCGAGAAAAAGATGCCAAAACCACAAAAGGCTGCTGAATCAAGGATAATCCATTGTTGCAGAATCCCTCTCAGGAGTGCTGCAGCAGTAGCCCGCCAAACATCCTCCCTTTTATCACCACGACCAAGGAACAAGAACAAGGTTCTGATACACTGCAACAGGAAGGCATCCAGCTGGAACAAATTATTCAATTCTCTGGTACTGTGCGGCTTGGGGTAAATCTACATTTTGCCGTTTGTAGTGCTTCCGAGAGCTTGGAGGGTACCATTTTAAACCCTTTTGAGTTGACCTCAACTCAACTGCACTGGCTTTCCACCTTGTGCTCCTTCAAGGTGGCTCCTCTTGAGCTTCAGTATAAAGATCACAGAACTGACTATTCTAAAACATTTTCTTAGAAGAGGGCATCAGAACTTTGAACTGACCCATTGACTTTGGCTGTCCTAGTTCCCCAACGGCTCCTCTTCTGTTCCCTCGCAGGTTTTGAGTGTTGAACACTATTATTGATGGGATAAACGACTGCCTACATCCCTCTGGGAGAAAAAGACTATTGTTAGTGCTACAGTGTTCTATTCAACTCTGACATGTTTTCCCTCCAAGCTCACCATTGTATGGCAAACGGTAAGTGCTACTACTGACCTTAACTGATGTCACTACGTGTGCTGGAAATGTTTTGGTTCAAAAGGAATTTACTTACCTGCATTGTTGCTACTTCAATAATAACAGATTCTGAAATTCGGCTTGATGTTACCATTAGTTGCTGCATAATGTGATTCATTTGCTTTGTGTATATAAATAATTGTAATCTAAGTGTGTAAGTGTTCACTTGTCACAACTGATGTCATTGTACTGCTCTACAGCTCACAGTACCCCTTCTAAGATAAGCCTGGCTGCTCAGCCACAACTAACTTGTGTAGTACAGGCCTATGTAAAAATGTAGGTCACTAATACCAAGCTGATAAGTCATGTAAAGACCCACACCAGTTGGACTCCACAAAATCTTACCTAACACTTCTCCAGCGTCCATTGACTGACGTGAATCTATTAGCGTTGTATAGTTTTCTGGTGGAACCCTTTTGGGCCACACAATCGGAATGCTGGGATCCTAAACTACTTCCCCATGTACCAAGCTCTGAGGATGGGCAATGGTGTTGGTGGCAGGGGAGCGGGGGGGTGGGGGTTGGTCGGAGGGTCAGGGGGGCGTTCGATCAGCCCTGCTCTTAAAACAGGCTTTTCCTTCTGTGAAGATCCACTTTCCAAAAAAGAGTAGCAGATGTAAGTGCCAAAAGTAGCAAGGCCAGTTTCAAGGTTTTGCATTCAAATGAATTCATGCCATGACTGAACTTCTGAAATGTTCCATACTTCAGAAGAAAACGAAGCAAAGTGTAGGGTAGAACTCCCATGTACAACTAATGTAATGCCACTTTTTTTGATTGGCTAGGGACAACGTTGGATTGCTATCAAGTATAGTGAGGAGAAGCCTGTGCCTCCCTGTTCAAATAAAACATTACAGTAGTGTTGTCTGTGTGAATCTAAACCTCCCCAACCTCTCTGTCTCCAAAACTGGAAGGAAATGTTTAAGAAAAAGATAGCTTTTCAGTTCCAACACTACTGAGCTCCCATTTCTCTTGTGCCGACCAAAAACTGTGCAACCCTCAAGTACAGCAATACATGCCACCATCTGAAAAGCTAATCGAATAAGTAGGTACACTTCTACAGGCTACCAAAGAAGAACTTTTAAGAAAGTTAATAACCGTGGAGAAGCTTTCAGCAGAGTCTCGATGTTGGTCCCATTATCCAGAAAGTTGAAACTAAATAATACATTCTGAGTATACACAAAATAGTAGAAACTGTGCCTTAGGCTTTCATTATTAAAACAAATAATCCCGAAAAATTAGGATAACCATTTTCAGTGTTACATAAGCAATGTAGTGTATGTTACTTCAATTGTACCTGCCTCCTGCAAAAAGATGAATCCATTCGAAGTGTACAACTTAATGGATACCTTATGGAATCTCACATGAGTTTCCATATCCTGTTGCAGCCAATAGACAACCGAACAGTTACCTTAACTGCTTTAGCAGTTTCCAGAGATTGTTCAGGAGGAATCCCCACTTCTCGGTCCCGCAGCAGTTGTTGAATGAAGTACGTTATATCTCTACCTGCAATTGGTATGTGCTTGATACAGCTGCCAATCACATAACCTTCTGCCTGGAAAGACAAGATGGAGAGCCATTAAAAATCCAATCCTTACAAAAACTTCTTTATCTGAACATTTTTTTAATAAGAATGTTGGGGAATTTCTTTCAAGTTGTTGTCCGACAGAACTTGGGAAAGCCCATCTTAGGTGAACAGTGTTACACTTTTTAGTTTAGGCCTGAATCACACAAAGGTTGTTAGACTGTCAAGCAGCCAGGCTTATTCCAAAGAAGGAGGAGGGCTGTAGTGGGGCACAAAGAACTTCGAGCATACACTTAGTTAAAGAAAACACTAATAGACTTAGGAGTTATATACAAAAATAGGCATTATTTACACTAAAGCAGAGGTGATAATTCACAACTCCAGTAAGTAATTTATTATCTAAAGAATACCCCCAAATTGATCTCATATTACTATTTTAAACAGTTATAGTAACTTTAAAATAGCATTGGTTGTAACAGATTATGTAGTAAAACCATCTGAAACATATGTACAAACTGTTCCAAACTTTTATAACTTTGAATAACTTTTGTCCATTCTATCTTAATGAGTCCAACCTCATCTTTTGTGAGTCTCTCAGAGTTCTGCTGGGTCACTGGGCGACCAGGACGGAGCACAATATTAGGGAGATTTATCATTTATATGCTTCATCCACTCTCCTAGTGAGACCCCCAGCACTTTTGCTGGACTTCTGGACCTTTTCTTTCAATCCTGAATGAGTAGAGCCTTTTTCCATTCATTCATTCATTCATTCATTCTCATGTGCTCTGTCTTTTGGAACGCCATTCTTTGTATTCTCCTGTACTATGGAATCTGTCTGCTCCATAGCTCTTGAAGGCATCTAGGTTTGTACTATTGCAGCACACAGCTCCTTGTGGACAGTGTTGCTGGGCATCCTTAGGGTCCTCCTTTAAGATCCGTTTTTCTATATTCTAGAGTAACTACCATTCTTAAGGATAGAGATGCTTAGCATCTCTCCTAAAACTCTATAAGATTCTTCAGTGGAGTGCCAAAGGGATACATAGTATCCCCCTTCCCTCTGCTGCTGTGACTTTTTAGTCGCATAGACGATCTAATTACGGCTGGTGGCAGTGGACGTGTTCTGCCAACTATTGCATAGTGTTTATACCGCAGGCTATGTCCATAGCCTCGTTAGTGCACAATAGGGGCAACCAAGTACCAACTTGAGGCCTCTCTTTTTTCACCATTACTAGCGTGATTGTTCCGTGTTAGCACCTTCTACCATTCTGGGAGGGGGAGGTCTGTGTATTTTGCTTTTGCTGGGAACCCTGGGTTGCCCCCAACTAGGCTCCTGAGTGTCTGGGCATGGCAGGAAGTGGGGAGGCGTCTTCCATCCTATTGTCTGCCAGAGTGCCTCAACAGGACCAGCTCCCACGGGGGGAGGAGGGGGGGGGGGTCTGGGTGTCCCGATTGGAGTGAGGCTTCGGAAGTGAAGAGCAAGTCAACCACTGGGAGCTGAAGTAACCGAAGAAGACCAAGATGCCTGCCTAACCTTTGTTATGTTATGTGCATTTATGTAAGCGCACGTACACCCGAGGGCATCTTGCTGCTGAGGAGGAAAGGCAGGATACCGTAGTGCCGCTAAAAGACCAAAGTTTTTAGTCCTTGCCGAAAAGCAAGGTGGTCAGATATGTCTCGCAATGGAATGGTGAGGTGGTCCCACGCTCTTGCAGCGGCAACAGAGAAGGCACAACCACCCATGCGGGCTAGCCTAAACCGAGGCACAGCCACCCACCGGGCAGTGAGAACGAAGAGTACGGGTGGGTTGGTAGGGAGTGAATTTACTTTGCAGATATTCTGCTCCCATTCCATAGAAGGCCTGGTGGACCATACACAGATTTGAACAGGATCCGCTGGGCAACAGGGAGCCAATGGAGTTGTCTCAGTATGGGGGTCATGTGGTCTCCAAAAGGCGGGCAGATGGAGCGAGCAGCAGCATTCTGGAGTAGCTGCAAATGCCCAATAAGATAGCTGAGTCGGGCTAGATATAGTGAGTTACAGTAGTCCAGGACTCTAAAAACCAGGGCACCCACCACAGGTGCCTGGCTAGCCGCAGGAATAAAAAAATGGAGGACTTTCCGGAGGACCCCGAGTTTAAAGTGACCCGATTTGCAAACTGCTCCAACCTGCTCATCCATGGTCAGAGTGGCCAAGAAGAGTACTCCCAAATTCATGACAGACAGAACAGGTACCGGGAGTGGGCCTAGTGAAGGGGGCCAGAAATCGGCCGTCCAAAACACGAGGGGTAGAGGTACCCACAACCAGAACTTCGGTTTTTGAACGGTTTCCCTTTGCAACACTGAAGTGACCACTGCTATCTTGACCTTTTTCTGTGCAACAGATGAGCTCCGAAGAGGAAGGCTCCTTCCCTTTGGCTGGTGAGAACAACCATTCCCAAGAAGCACTTTGAATTGAGCCATCTCCCAAGGTCCTAGGAGTTTCCAGAGCTGGGGTACACCAATACCAGGAGACCTGCTGCCCAGTTCGAGTGTATCGTCATGGAAAGGCCGAATCTGTCGTTGCTGAACCCGTAAGGACACTCCAGAGATCCAATCCAATCCATTCCATTCACCCAGACCCCCTCATCATAGTGTGGGACTGCAGGAAGCAAAGAAGATGGACCGGGCAATCCATGTTCTTTGTTGGTGCTGCAGAAAAGGCACCAAAACCGAGTAAACAAAGAAGTTGCTGAAATTTCTGACCCAGGTCCTACCTCGAGACTGTTGCTAAGAGATCCCGTCCATTGTTCTGCCTTCAATCATCAGACCATGGAGTCCAGAGATCGGGTCCAGAGGTGCAACATCGCGGAGCATAGAGCATGAACATTTTCTTCTAACCTAAGGTACTGTGGGGGAAGGATTATTGCTGACCTGATTCCAACAAGTTGCTGCAGAGCGATGGAGTGCACCTAGAATTCTCCAGGGTCACCCCATCTTACCTCCGACTCAAGCCGCTGCTTGTGTCCCTTCATCGAGTCCTTCTAGTTAACTTGCTGCTTCTATAACACTAGAGACTGGAAGAAATCATCTGGAACACTTTGTATTCTGCTGTGTTTGTTGGGATGGGGCAACCCAGTCCAAACCCCCTAAGCCTTTTAGAGCAAGGAGAGTTGCATTCGAAGCACTATGATGGTCCATGGGGAGAGGGGAGGACTGCTAGGACCACTCAGATAAAGAAACTCGCCTTCAAAACCCTCTCAAAAAAGAGTACAAGTGTCATGATCTCTGCTTCCAAAAGGTCAGGGTTTTCCCAACTCCCTTGGAAGCAGATCCATAACCCAGGTTCCGAGTGCCAACCAGTCCCAATTGGGACCTTTTGGACCCAGTCCTGGCGCCAGTGGCACCAGGCTCATAAATATGCCCAGTCCCAGCGCTGGAAGCGCCGGGCTCATAATGCTTGGGTGGACTTACCTGCAGCAGACCATGCTGCTTACTTGCCTGCCAGTTGAGCCTCTGATCCTCTTCTGTTTGGAACTACTTTTCCTGTTGGGTGGGGCAGGAGCCACTCCCTAGGTTCAGAACACTGGAACTCTTCTGGAAAGCATGGACTCTTTTCTTACCTAGGCGTGGTTGTGGAAGCAGACACCTAAGCACTACAGGAGGCTATTTAAACCACACCCGATGGATGAATCTTGCTTTGCGTTATTCTGCATCCTCTGCAGCAGAACGCTCATCGTGTCTTCTGCATCTGATCCTGGGCCTAAGGAAAAAGGCTTACCATCCTGAATCCAGTCTTCAGCAACACCTATAAAGACAAGAAAGAACAGGTTAGCATTACGGTCTTCAGTGACAGCGCTTCACTTACCTGGTCCATCGGCTGTCACCAACGCCTCGCGCTGCATTCCGGCATCTGAAAGACAAAACAAGGTGCGTTTAAAGACATTGGGGAACTTTAATACTCACGTGCCATTACTCCTTTCCACATCTAACCCAGTGGGTATTCCGGCACCCTGCAGCCGCTCCGAACTTGTACCTGCAAAATAAAAAGACAGTTAGAGCGCATCGTGAAGCAGGCAACAAGCGCTTACTTACGTGCTTCCAGGCGCTTCTATTCATCACACGGGCTCCATCTTCAACTCACTTCAGCCCGTCATCCGCCATCGCCGGAACCCTGCAAAACAAGAGACATCATTACTAAAGACTTTTAAAGACATTAGAATTACTCGAAACTTACCGTTCGTGCAGTAAACGACGGACAGCAGTCCTCTGAAGTCAAGAGGCCTGCTCCCCTTAGCCAGTGAAGAAACTGGTTACAGCACCCTGCCCCGAGGCAGATGGAGAGCACGGCGTTCACTTACCTAAGGTGAGAGCGTTAACCTTTGGGGTTCTACAGGAGACGAGAAAGGGAAGAAGAGAGAGACATTCAATAACCCAGTTCATTAATCCCATATTTTCTATCTGCAGACATCTTACCCTTCGAGTCAGACATACAGTGCACAGAGGTCCAGCCCAAAGAGCCAGCCGTGTGTTACACATCACCTTTGAAGATACGGTATACGCCCAGTCAAGATCGGCGCCTCTACGGGAATCAGGTGAGCGTTACAACAAGAAGGTAATCCTCCTTGCCAAAGCAAAATCATTCGAATCCAGAATCTCTGATACCAACTCCAATACCAAAGAAATCTTCCCTATCTTCAGAGAATTAGAGACCCCTCTTCCCGCCCTACCCCCCCTTAACTTCACCAAAGGTAAGGTATGGTGTGATGAAATTCAGACAGGCAAGCGCAACAAACTTGGCACACTCCAAACCAAAATTCAGTCCACTAAACACCTGCTCCCAACCACCACCACCACCGCCCCTTCCTCCTCCCTGGACTCCTCCCCGCTTTTCTCATTCAAAGCCATACAGGAACAAGACATGATCAACCTCATGAGGACCCTAAAATGGTCCAACTGCAAGGGTGACTCCTGCCCTGCCTCTATTATTAAAGACTGTGCCAAGACCCTCGCACCATTCCTGACAGTTTTCTTCAACGCCTCATTTGCCACTGCGAAAGTCCCCTCCTGCCTCAAGAAAGCCTGGGTCCGGCCCATATAAAAAAAAATAATTAAAAAAAAACAACCCTACCTCCACGAATAACTACAGACCCATCACCACCGTCCTCCTTGCTCAAGATACTGGACAAGGCAGCCTACCTGCAGGTACAGCACTTCATTGATGAAAACCAGCTCCTAGGGCTACGTCAATCTGGTTTTCACCCTAGGCACGGGATGGAAACAGCCTTACTGAACATAAAAAAAACAGATGGACGATGCCAGAGACCTAGGCAAACCAGCTCTACTCCTACTCAGACTCCTCCATAGCATTTGACCTCGTAGACCACAACGTCCTAGGTCACCACCTTACCACCAAAGCCAGATTCTCCCCTGACGCCACGAACAGGATCACCTCCTTCCTACAAGGCAGAACCATGCAAGTATTCTCTGATTTGGCCTCCGCCTCACCCACCATCATGCTATGTGGAGTTCCACAAGGCTCCTGCCTCTCTCCCACTCTCTACAACATCTTTACTCGCCCACTCTCATCCTCGACGCTATGGCGATCTCCTACACAAACTAAGCGGACGATACCCAGATCCTCCTCACCCTCACTGGCTACTATGACACAGACTGCTATGCTTAACGACATCTACAACACCATCCAAGCCTGGATGGCAGCAAACGGACTATGCCTCACCTCTGACAAGAGGTAACTCCTCCTTGTAGGATCCCCTGACACTAAAAAACCTTGACTCACAGTTTAGCCATTTCACCATCGACTCCATTAAAATCCCAGTATCAGACTCAGTCAAAAACCTTGGAGTCTATTTGGACTCCAACCTATCCATGAACAAACAAGTCAGTGCCATCGCCTCCTCGGCAGCCTACCATGCCCAACTAATTAACGCAGCTAGGCCATGTCTCTCCAAAGAACTGCACCAACATAGCCAGAGCCATCACAGTTTCAAGGTTAGACTACTGCAATGTTCTCTTCCTAGGAACCTCCACCAAAAACCTGGATAGTCTACAAGTCATCCAGAACAACGCAATCCGCGCAGCTCAAGGCATCTCTAAAAGAGATCACATTACTGCCGCCAAGAAAGCAGCCCACTGGCTCTCAATAAAAGAGAGGATCTTATTCAAAACCCTGACCCACAAGTGCATCCACCTCTCCGCACCGGAATACCTCTCACAAAGGATTCTCCCCTCCACAAAGCCAACTTGAACACCCTGCACCAACATGCTCTGTGTGCCTATGGTAAGAGGAACTAGAGCAGGTGGCTATAGCTTCCCCTACCTAGCACCTTAACATTGGAATGCCCCCACCTCCTACCCTCCCATGCGAGGCATCCCTCGTGACATTTCGCAAAGCCATGAAAACTATGCTCTTCACCTGAAGTATGCCATGATCGCCAGATAAAGCTGTTTTTCACATAAATGTGCCATGCTTATATATATCTTAATGTATATTTGCTCTATATGTGTTCAACATATAAATGCTGCTCCCCTTATGCCCTCCCCCTATGACTAAGCTCCCTTCAAGTAACAGCGTCTCCATTCCCAAGGGCTGCTGTGCGCTATATAAAATACAATTACAATGGTAAGTGAAGTAAATTTCACTCTACTGCTCTGGGAAACAGTTTATCCCAGAGAAGGTAATTAAACCTTTGGGAAATCTGAAAGACTTCCCTGTGCCACTGCACTGAAGATGCTGTGTGACAATGTAAAAGATGATGCCTAAGGAGTTTCTCAGACTCCATAACCAAAAGAAACAGAGGTAAAATTCACATTAAAATACATGAGTGGGAAAAAGGGTCTCACTCTCTCCAGGTTAATAAAATCAAGTCCTCAAAATCCAGCAAAGTGGGGGGAATTAGCACATTTCTGAAAATTCTCCCCAACAGTCGGCCAGAAGAAGGAACTCATAACTTGCATCAGACTAGGATATATGTTATTTATAACGCACTTAATAACCAGGAGGTTTCTAAGGGCAGACCCGGGGATCGAACGTGTGGTGCTCCATGTCGTCTTGCTTCCAAGGTGAGCATGTTGCACCTGAGCTATCCTCCCGAGCCAATGGCAGAAAAAAACAACCTGAGGGACCTCAACGCATAAAGGACTATGGGTACACTGGATATCACACTAGGGATAGTATTACTGGCACACCCTGTCGATGTACCTTTTTGAGTTTCAAAAAAAACAAAAAAATGTAAAACTCTGCTGCTACCACTAGATGTCGGCCTATGCAAAGCATGTGATCTAAGCAGATCCAGATATATATATATATATATATATATATATATATGATACATTACTCACCGTAATCGTATTTCTGATGCTTGTATCTGCTTAGATTCACATGCTGTGCATAGGCCGACATCTAGTGGAAGCTGCGGAGTATTACAGTTTGGTTTTCGAAACTCGAAAATGGGCGTCGACACAGGGCGTGCCAGTAATACTATCCCTAGTGTGACGTCCACTGTACCCAAGATCCCTCACGCGTCTAGGATCCTCAGATTGTATTTTTTCTGACATGAGGTAGCATGAGGAGTAGCGCGAGTACAGATAATCCAAGCAGATAGACAGAAAGGTAAGACTACAAGCAATCATGCGCCTTCTCTCGGAGGGGAGGAAGGGTGGGTCGCATGTGAATCTAAGCAGATACAAGCATCAGAAATACGATTACGGTGAGTAATGTATCCCTTCAGAGGCATGTGGAATCTGCTTAGATCACATGCTGTGCATAGATTAGCGAGCAGTACCAGAAGAAGGAGGTGGGATGTGAGAAGGGTCATGAGCAAATAAGTGTCTTAGAACCGCTTGTCCCACTTGTGTATCTGCCTTGGAATGGGTGTCAATGCAGTAATGCTGAGTAAAAGTGTGAATAGAGCTCCAAGTAGCTGCTTTGCAAATGGTGTCAAAGGGTACATTTGCAATGAAAGCCAGAGTGGCCTCAATGCCTCTAGTAGAGTGGGCCCTTGGCTCAAAAGGCAGAGTCTTTTCAGAGAGTGAGTAACACAGCTGGATACAGTTAATAATCCACTTTGAGATGGCACCTTTAGAGATGCGATCCCCCTCTCTGCCTGTAGCTACGGAGACAAACAGTTGATCTGTTTTCCTTAGCGGTCTGGTTTTATTTACATAGTAGAGGACCGCCCTACGCACATCTAGGGTGTGTAGTTTCACCTCAGCCGAGCTTTGCGGGTTCTGGAAGAAAGCCGGAAGCTCGATGGACTGGTTTACATGGAATTTTGATATAAATTTAGGCGAGAACCTAGGGTGTGTGCGTAAAACCAGTTTGTCTTTATGGATAGTAAAGAAGGGATCCTGCACTGACAGAGCCTGAATTTCACTGACCCTTCTTATAGAAGTAATAGCTACTAAGAAGACCGTTTTATAAGTCAGGTGTTTGAGACTGCTTTTATGCATGGGTTCGAAAGGGGGGCCCATGAGCTTGGCTAGCACCACATTAAGGTCCCACCCTGGTGGTGGGTTTGAAATAGGAGGGTGAAGTCTCTTTACTCCTTCCATGAAGGCTTTTACTACTGGTACTTTCCACCACGAAACCTTGCTATGAGAAGTGGTGTAAGCCGAGAGGGCTGCCAGGTATACTTTCAGTGAGTTAAAAACCAATCCTGCATCTAGCAGGTGGAGCATGTATGTAACAATAGTGGAAGGAGTGCAATCAACTGGGTTGATTTGTCTACTCTGGCACCAGATAACGAACCTCTTCCACTTGTCAAAGTAACAGTGCCTTGTGTTTGGTTTCCTAGATTCCTTTAGGATGTCCATACACCTCTGTGGTAAATTGAGGTGTCCAAACTCTATGATCTCAGGAGCCATGCTGCCAGGTTCATTGAGTTGGGTTGCTGGTGCATTGTTTGACCTTGGTGCTGGGACAGTAGGTTGTACCAGGCTTGAAGTTTGATGGGCTCGCACACCGCCATCCTGCGTAGGTGTGGGAACCACGGTTGTCTTGCCCACATGGGAGCAACTAGGACGAGCGTCATCGTCTCCCTGTTCATCTTGTTCACCACTTTCCTGATGAGAGGAGTTGGTGGAAAAGCGTACGCAAACATCCCTGACCAGTTCATCCACAGGGCGTTCCCCTGGGAGTCTGGTTGGGGGAACCTGGATGCAAATCCTGGGCATTGTCTGTTTTCGCTTGTGGCGAATAAGTCTATAGTGGGGAAACCCCACTGAGAGAAGAGATCTTCTACAACCTCTCTGAAGAACCCATTCGTGTTCCTCTGGGAGGGAGTCTCTGCTTAGAGCATCCGCTAGGGAATTGAGCTCCCCTGGAACATGTTGTGATGACAGGAAGATGTTCCGTCTGAGTGCCCATAACCAGATTTTCTGGGCAAGCTTGGACAGATTTGGCGAGCGAGTCCCTCCTTGCTTGTTTAGGTAGAACATGGCTGTAGTGCTGTCCGTCCGGATTTGCACTGACAGGTTTAGTAGGTGGGGCTCGAACGCCTGAAGCGCTCTGAATACTGCCAGAAGCTCTAGCAGGTTGATGTGGTTCTTGACCACTGAGTGAGACCAGAGACCCTGAGCTGTGTGGTGGAGATGGTGAGCTCCCCACCCCGTCAGACATGCATCTGTAGTGACTACTGCCTGTACTTCGAGATCGTAAAAGGGTTTCCCCTGTGCGAGATTTTCTCTTGTCCACCAGTGAAGGCTTTGTACCAGTGTTGTGGAAACGACCACTAGATCGTCCCACTGACCACTTGCCTGAGACCACTGTTTCGCCAACCATTCCTGCATGGGACGCATGCGCAAGCGCGCGTGGGGGACCAGGTAAATGCATGATGCCATCATGCCCAGTAAACGCATTGCTTTGCGTACCGTTATTTGTTGACCGGACTGATAATGCGGAATTTGCAGTAGTATATTCCGAATTCTTTCTTCTGAAGGAAAGGTCAACCCCTCCTGGGTATCCAGGATTGCTCCTAGGAATTGTTTTGAGGCGCTTGGCACCAGGCTTGTCTTCTTCTCGTTGATTGAGAAGCCTAACTCGTGGAGGAGGTCGATAGTCCTTTGAATGTTTGTCCTGCAAATTCCTGGGGTTTCCCCCGTTATGAGCCAGTCGTCCAGATAAGGGTACACTGGGATCGCCTCCCTGCGTAGGTGTGCAGCCGCCACTGCCAGTACCTTGGTGAATACCCTTGGTGCTGAAGCTATCCCGAAGGGCAGTACCTTGAATTGGTAGTGCCGACTGTCCACCTTGAAGCGCAAGTACTTTCTGTGCGCTGGGAACATGGAAATATGAAAATAAGCATCTTTCATATCCAAGGTTGCCATGTAATCCCCTTTTTTAGGAGGGGGATTACCTCTTGTAGTGTGGTCATACAAAATTTTTGGGGCTTGACATACTTGTTGGCAGGCCTTAAGTCCAATACTGGGCGCATTGTCAAGTCTTTCTTTGGCACAAGGAAGTAAGTTGAATAAATACCCTTGTTTACCTGGTGTCCCGGGACGAGTGCTATCGCGTCCTTTTGTAGAAGAATGGCGATCTCCTCGAGGAGAATCTTCTGATGTTCTAAGGAGTGTACTCTTTGTCGTGGAGGATGATTCCGGGGACGCTGCAGTAGCTCTATACAATATCCCGTGGATACTGTTGACAGCACCCATCTGTCTGATGTGATCCCTTCCCAAGCCTGGGTGAAGTTTGAAATGCGTCCCCCTACTGGGGTTGCGTGAGAAGGGACCCTGAACTGAGCGTCACTGCTTTGGTGGAGGCGTGCCGCCTCCCTTGCTGGGTCTGCCTCTGCCTTTAACACGACCTCTCCTATTACCTCTGCCATAACCCTGGGTAGACTGTTGGTTGTTGTTCCACTGTGTACCCTGCCCCTGGGAATAGTTCGATCCTCTCAGGGAATTTTGGCCGCGTGGGCGACGAAAATTACTATTCCCTCTCTGGTTAGGGGGTTTATTGATCAACTGGCCAAGGGATTTGAGAGTCTCGTATTCGTCCTTGGCATTTTTCAGTGCGTCTTCGACCGCCTTACCAAACAGATCGGCTTCCACCGGTTTGTCTAACAATGATGCCTGAGTTTCTGCCTTAAAACCAGACTGCCGTAACCACTCATGTCTCTTGATAACAGTACCTTCTGCTATCAATCTGCCTGCGTTGTCCGCGGCGTCGAAGGTTGCTTTCAAAATGCAACCAGACACGGCTCTACCCTCTGCGGAAATTCGAGCTAATTGGCCCTTTAACGGTTCAGGAGCAGAGGCTATGAGAGCCGCGACTTCTTCCCACTGATGGCAGTTGTAGCTGGCCAACAGGGTGGTGGAGTTAGCAATCCTTGCTTGATAGGCGGACGTTGAGGCTACCTTCCTGCCGAAACAGTATAGTTTTTTGCTCTCCTCGTCGGGAGGAGCTTCTGACGAAGACAAGGGCGTCCCAGCCCTCAACTAGGGAGTCTGGCTTCAGATGTCCTCTTATATAGAGAGGGTCAGACTGAGCTGCCCTGAAAAGTTTTTCAACCCTGGGATTGACTGCTCTGGTGAGGTTTGGGTTCACCAGGGACGGATCTATTCTCCGCTGAATGGATTTAAGGATAGGGATGGTCTGGGCAACAGGCCTCCTTTCTCCCACTAACTCTTCTGCGAAGTCCCTTTCCTCCTGTACACCGTGGGTGTCAATGTGGAAATGTTCTGCTGCGCGAGCGAGAACCTCATTTAGGAGGGGTTGGTTATCGACCGGGGAGTCGGTAACCGGGGCTTCGTTCTCTACCGGGGAATCTACTCTGTATGTTTCCGGGTCATCCTCTTCTTCCTCCTGGTCCTCATCATCCCCATAGTAGCCCGTCCCGGTTTGCTCTTCTATCAACCCAAATTCTTGGTCTTCACAAAAGGAAGCCTCTCCTTGATACCGTGCGTAAGGTTGTACCTCATTGGAGTTTCAAACCGGGCCTTCTTACTCGGGGGGATAGGATCAGTAGAGCCTGAGGGTGTGGCCCCTTGTGGATCATACGAGAGGAAATGCTCTGGATTTTTATCATTAAAATCAGCCAAAGAAGACATTCTTGACATGACCCTATCTATGTTTTCACTGGACCATTTTTTGGAACTGGGAATGACTCTCAGCAAATCTATGGGATTTATCTTGAGTTGCTTTGCTGGTTGTGGACCTATCAGCAGACCTGGGCTTGTCTGTCTGTTTAGGGGGGGGGGGGGTGGAGTGTTTCACAGGTGCTTTTTTCCCCCCTCCCTGTGCATAGAAAAATGTTTTCCCTGTCCCTTAGTGGCTCCAGAGTTTTTCGACGCCTGGCGTCGAGGATCAGGAGAGGTGTTCCTGTCCTTCGAGCGTGGGGCCTCGCTGGCTTTAATTGCGGGCTACGACTCCTGGAGCGCGGCCTGGGGGTGGAAGTCGTCTTCGTCTTCCGACGATCGAACTTCTGTTAGCCTAGGGAGCGAGGCACTCTTGGCAAGAGTGGATGAGTGCCTGGAGTCATGCGGCGATCTTGATCGAGAGCGCCCAGAGGACCCCAAATCGGACCGTTCTGTCTGTGCCTCTTTCCGAGAACTCGACGTCGTTGAGTCTCGGTTGGACTTAGTGTGTTTAGTGTGTGTGTAGTATGTGAAGCGCTTGTGTCGCCGGGGGTCTTCCCCCATAGCCGCCCTGACGGACAACCTTCCGAGGTCGGGGACCTGCGCTCGGCTGTCTTTCGACGCCGTAATGCCCACGCCGTCCGAAAGTACGGTGTCGCTGCCATCGCTGAAGGCGCCCTCCGCTGCCATGGCCGCCTGCCTGGCGTGGTGGGCCCAACGCTTCGTCGAACGGTCCTTAAGTGTCTTAGGTTTAAACCTACTACACACTCTGCAGTTCGATTCGGGGTGGTCCCTCGGCAAGCAGAGATTGCACGTGGCGTGCCTGTCGACCCAAGGGTATTTGCGATTGCACTTGGGGCAGAATTGAAAAGGGGTACCCTCCATACGCACCTTGAGGCAGCGGGCTGTTAATTGTAGGAAATGTATAAGGTGTACCTATATACCAAGAGTGTAGAGTATGTACCAACCCCCAAAATCCCTACTTGCAGGGCCGAGGCCAGCGGCCTACCAGGCCCGGGCCGAGGCCAGCGGCCTACCAGGCCCGGGCTGAGGCCAGCGGCCTACCAGGCCCGGGCCGAGGCCAGCGGCCTTCCGAGGCCCAAATCCGTTGTGCAGCAGCCGACGGTCGAATTTCTTCTCCAGCCGGCGTCGAGTGTCGAAGTTCGACGTTGGGGTGGGGAAGGATGTCAATAGATTATTATTTTAAATTTTAGCAAAAGTATGGCTAAGGCCAGGGGACTCCGCAAAATGCTTCCGACCAGTATGGCGGAAAAAAACAATCTGAGGATCCTAGACGCGTGAGGGATCTTGGTTACAGTGGACGTCACACTAGGGATAGTATTACTGGCACGCCCTGTGTCGACGCCCATTTTCGAGTTTCGAAAAACAAACTAATACTCCGCAGCTTCCACTAGATGTCGGCCTATGCACAGCATGTGATCTAAGCAGATTCCACAAGCCTCAGAAATATATATATATATGTTAAACAGAAGGGTAAAGGTGCTGGGGAGGAGAAAGCTCTCCCACAAACACCTACCAAAAAATGCCCAAGCACACAAGACTTCAAATTGTGTTCAAAATTTCATTTTATTTATCCAAAAAGAGTGAACATAGTATAAAAAGCATACATAACAATACCTAAGCAGACCAGGTGTCATGCAGCACTCACCCACAGCGGGTGGAAAACGCCACGCGTTCCGCTCGACTCGCGAGCTTCCTCAGGCTAGTATGATTCCAAACGTTTGTTTCCTTGTGTTTTTATACCCTTGCACTGAAGGTGATTGGGTCTGCACAGCTGTGCAGCTTACATAACGAAAAAAAAGTTGACATTTACATAACATGAAAAAAAAAAAAAAATTAACAGTTAATTGTTTAGAACTCTATGGTTCTGATTGCAACAAATCCGCCATTGTTCAGTGTGTAAATACATAGTTGCCCACATTTGTGAGTTGCCTAATTCCCCATTACTATACTGGGTGTATGCCAGCTGACGATAAGCCATAACAGCCCTTCACCTTCACTTGCTTTACAATGTTAAAAAAAGTGACCACAAGTAAAAGCGCTAGTGCGCCTTTTTAATTTAATGCTGCACCGTGATAGAAAAAATGTCTTCACGGTGCTGCTCTCTTCCCGCTAGTGGCATAAAATGCCCTGAAACGAATGTGTGCTGCTACTGCCCTGAGACCACAGTGCCCGCTTCGTATAGTAAAATAAGCCTTCAAGTTAAAGCCCCCTATATAGGCACACTATAAATGCAACATGGCAATACCAGTGTATGGCCATATAAAAACAACAATGGTGTTCACTACAGAGGGCGAGCATCTGTGGTATAGACCGCCTGATTCTCAATGACAAATTAAAACAATATCACGATTGGTGAAAAGTCACCATATCGAACAAAGTGACTAATACATTAAAATACAATATAAGACAAAAGCTGAAACCTGAGTTCCTATTCAGTGCAAAAGTATGGCTGTAAAACATCCAGATATCCATAAATTTAAATGAGTATCGAAGTGTGTTGACTCATATAATACACAGCCAATATTTAGCCGTTTCCTCAGCCGTAATTCTCCTTCAAATCTCTCAAGGTTCTCTTCAACTCTTATCATCCGTTTCTTACACTCATCCCCATCTTCTGAGGACAATAAGGTTTCTTCCATGTTTTCTATTTCCTTGATCAATTTGAGCCTATCCAATTTGGCATATTTGATAAGGCTCTCCATCATTCGAGATGAGCAGGTATTTGTGTGTGTAGTCCACTCTTCTATGAGCTGGGGGTCCATATCTTCAAATGTGGGTATTGTTAGTATTCTTAGTCCCCTTGGAATGCCTTGTGCTTCCAAGTACATTTGTAGGGTCATGGCTTCCCACCACTTGGAAATCTCCTTTTTCTTTACTCTCTCCAACTTTTCAAGTTTTTGCTGCACTGTAAGGCTTGCGGGTAGGCTACTATCACCAGTGAGGTCAGTAGCCGCTTTGTCTTGGTCAAAGAGAATCAGTGCCGCTGCCATTCGTTTTGCTTCCACCTGGTCTGCCATGTCTGAGGCAGCAAAAGGCTGTTTGCTGCCCCAGCTGTATGCTGAATGGATTCACTCAGAACACAATGATACCCTGAGAAGTAAGACAAATACTACTAAAGAATTGTGTATGTCTTATCACAGCTCAACCCACAATTTCAGTGGTGGCCATCTCAGGTAGTCTCCCCCTCTTAAATGTCAAATATACCACAACATAAAAGACTTGGCAATAGAGAACTCAAGTTACGTTAACTAGAAGCCAAGCTCATATGCAAATATGATATTCTGAAACCCAATGGTCTAAATATAGACTCAGATGTATGTGTTCCTATATGAATGAGGAATTAAACATTAATATCCAGGTGCTAATCTATATTAACCAACACACCTTGATATGTCCATCCATTCTGCATATATGATTATCACAAGTTTACAAACTATTGTCTATAGTTATGATACCGATCTAGGTAGACCCTCCCTCTTATTGGCTGTGTGTATTATATGAATCAACACACTTCGATACTCATTTAAATTTATGGATATCTGGATGTTTTACAGCCATACTTTTGCACTGAATAGGAACTCAGGTTTCAGCTTTTGTCTTATATTGTATTTTAATGTATAAGTCACTTTGTTCGATATGGTGACTTTTCACCAATCGTGATATTGTTTTAATTTGTCATTGAGAATCAGACTGTCTATACCACAGATGCTCGCCCCGTGTAGTGAACATCATTGTTGTTTTTATATGGCCATACACTGGTATTGCCATGTTGCATTTATAGTGTGCATATATAGGGGCTTTCACTTGAAGGCTTATTTTACTATACGGATGCGGGCACTGTGGTCTCAGGGCAGTAGCAGCACACATTCGTTTCAGGGCATTTTATGCCACTAGCGGGAAGAGAGCAGCACCGTGAAGACATTTTTTCTATCACGGTGCAGCATTAAATTAAATAGGCGCACTAGCGCTTTTACTTGTGGTCACTTTTTTTAACATTGTAAAGCAGGTGAAGGGCTGTTATGGCTTATCGTCAACTGGCATACACCCAGTATAGTAATGGGGAATTAGGCAACTCACAAATGTGGACAACTATGTATTTACACACTGAACAATGGCGGATTTGTTGCAATCAGAACCATAGAGTTCTAAACAATTAACTGTTAATTTTTTTTTTTTTTTCATGTTATGTAAATGTCAACTTTTTTTACGTTATGTAAGCTGCACAGCTGTGCAGACCCAATCACCTTCAGTGCAAGGGTATAAAAACACAAGGAAACAAACGTTTGGAATCATACTAGCCTGAGGAAGCTCGCGAGTCGAGCGGAACGCGTGGCGTTTTCCACCCGCTGTGGGTGAGTGCTGCATGACACCTGGTCTGCTTAGGTATTGTTATGTATGCTTTTTATACTATGTTCACTCTTTTTGGATAAATAAAATGAAATTTTGAACACAATTTGAAGTCTTGTGTGCTTGGGCATTTTTTGGTAGGTGTTTGTGGGAGAGCTTTCTCCTCCCCAGCACCTTACCCTTCTGTTTAACATATATTGAGTGTAGCCTGCTCTAGCCTATATATATATATATATATATATACACATATGATACATTACTCACCGTAATCGTATTTCTGATGCTTGTATCTGCTTAGATTCACATGCTGTGCATAGGCCGACATCTAGTGGAAGCTGCAGAGTATTACAGTTTGTTTTTCGAAACTCGAAAAATGGGCGTCGACACAGGCGTGCCAGTAATACTATCCCTAGTGTGACGTCCACTGTACCCAAGATCCCTCACGCGTCTAGGATCCTCAGATTGTATTTTTTCTAACATGAGGAAGCATGAGGAGTAGCATGAGTACAGATAATCCAAGCAGATAGACAGAAAGGTAAGACTACAAGCAATCATGCGCCTTCTCTCGGAGGGGAGGAAGGGTGGGTCGCATGTGAATCTAAGCAGATACAAGCATCAGAAATACGATTACGGTGAGTAATGTATCCCTTCTGAGGCTTGTGGAATCTGCTTAGATCACATGCTGTGCATAGATTAGCGAGCAGTACCAGAAGAAGGAGGTGGGATGTGAGAAGGGTCATGAGCAAACAGGTGTCTTAGAACCGCTTGTCCCACTTGTGTATCTGTCTTGGAATGAGTGTCAATGCAGTAATGCTGAGTAAAAGTGTGAATAGAGCTCCAAGTAGCTGCTTTGCAAATGGTGTCGAGGGGAACATTTGCAATGAAAGCCAGAGTGGCCCCAATGCCTCTAGTAGAGTGGGCCCTTGGCGTAAAAGGCAGAGTCTTTTCAGAAAGAGAGTAACACAGCTGTATACAGTTGATAATCCACTTCGAGATAGCGCCTTTAGAGACGCGATCCCCCTCTCTGCCTGTAGCTACGGAGACAAACAGTTGATCTGTTTTCCTTAGCGGTCTGGTTTTATTTACATAGTAGAGGACCGCCCTACGCACATCTAGGGTGTGTAGTTGCACCTCAGCCGAGCTTTGCGGGTTCTGGAAGAAAGCCGGAAGCTCGATGGACTGGTTTACATGGAACTTTGATATAAATTTAGGTGAGAACCTAGGGTGTGTGCGTAAAACCAGTTTGTCCTTGTGGATAGTAAAGAAAGGATCCTGCACTGACAGAGCCTGAATTTCACTGACCCTTCTTAGAGGTAATGGCTACTAAGAAGGCCGTTTTATAAGTCAGGTGTTTGAGACTACTTTTATGCATGGGTTCGAAAGGGGGGCCCATGAGCTTAGCTAGCACCACATTAAGGTCCCATCCTGGCGGTGGGTTCGAAATAGGAGGGTGAAGTCTCTTTACTCCTTCCATGAAGGCTTTAACTACTGGTACTTTCCACCACGACACCTTGTTATGGGATGTGGTGCAAGCCGAGAGGGCTGCCAGGTGTACTTTCAGAGAGTTAAAAACCAATCCTGCATCCAGCAGGTGGAGCATGTATGTCACAACGTTGGAAGGAGTGCAATCAACTGGGTTGATTTGTTTATTCTGGCACCAAATAACGAATCTCTTCCACTTGTCAAAATAACAGTGCCTTGTGTTTGGTTTCCTGGATTCTTTTAGGATGTCCATACACCTTTGTGGTAAATTGAGATGGCCAAACTCTATGACCTCAGGAGCCATGCTGCCAGGTTCATTGAGTTGGGTTCCTGGTGCACTGTTTGACCTTGTTGCTGGGACAGTAGGTTGTACCAGGCTGGGAGTTTGATGTGCTCGCACACCGCCATCCTGCGTAGGTGTGGAAACCATGGTTGTCTCGCCCACATGGGAGCAACTAGGATGAGCGTCATCGATTCCTTGTTCATCTTGTACACCACCTTCCTGATGAGGAGTTGGTGGAAAAGCGTACGCAAACATCCCTGACCAGTTCATCCACAGGGCGTTCCCTTGGGAGTCTGGCTGGGGGAACCTGGATGCAAATCCTGGGCATTGTTTGTTTTCGCTTGTGGCGAATAGGTCTATAGTGGGGAAACCCCACTGAGAGAAGAGATCTTCTACGATATCTCTGTGAAGGACCCATTCGTGTTCCTCTGGGAGGGAGTCTCTGCTTAGGGCATCCGCTAGGGAATTGAGCTCCCCTGGAACATGTTGTGATGACAGGAAGATGTTCCGTCTGAGTGCCCATATCCAGATTTTCTGGGCAAGCTTGGACAGATTTGGCGAACGAGTCCCTCCTTGTTTGTTTAAATAGAACATGGCTGTCGTGCTGTCCGTCCGGATCTGCACCGACAAGTTTAGCAGATGGGGCTCGAACGCCCGAAGCGCTCGGAATACTGCCAGAAGCTCTAGCAGGTTGATGTGGTTCTTGGCTACTGAGTGAGACCAGAGACCCTGAGCTGTGTGGTGGAGATGGTGAGCTCCCCACCCAGTCAGGCATGCATCTGTAGTCACCACTGCCTGTACTTCGGGATCGTAAAAGGGTTTTCCCCTTGCGAGATTCTCTCTTGTCCACCAGTGCAAGCTCTGTACGAGTGTTGGTGAAACGACCACTAGATCGTCCCACTGACCACTTGCCTGAGACCACTGTTTCGCCAACCATTCCTGCATGGGACGCATGCGCAGACGCGCGTGGGGGACCAGGTAAATGCAAGACGCCATCATGCCCAGTAACCGCATTGCTTTGCGTACTGTTATTTGTTGACCTGACTGATAATGTGGAATTTGCAGTAGTATATTCCGAATTCTCTCTTCCGAAGGGAAGGTCAACACTTTTTGAGAATCTAGGATTGCTCCTAGGAACTGTTTTGAGGTGCTTGGCACCAGACTTGACTTCTTCTTGTTGATAGAGAAGCCTAATTCGTGGAGGAGGTCGATAGTCCTCTGAATGTTTGACCTGCAAATTCCTGGGGTTTCCCCCGTTATGAGCCAGTCGTCCAGATAAGGGTACACTGGGATTGCCTCCCTGCGTAGGTGTGCAGCTGCCACCGCCAGTACCTTGGTGAACACCCTTGGTGCTGACGCTATCCCGAAGGGCAGTACCTTGAATTGGTAGTGGCGACTGTCCACCTTGAAGCGCAAGTATTTTCTGTGGGCTGGGAGCATGGAAATATGAAAATAAGCATCTTTCATATCCAAGGTTGCCATGTAATCCCCCTTTTTTAGGAGGGGGATTACCTCTTGTAGCGTGGTCATACAGAATTTTTGGGGCTTGACATACTTGTTGGCAGGCCGTAAGTCCAATACTGGGCGCATTGTTAAATCTTTCTTTGGCACAAGGAAGTAAGTTGAATAGATACCCTTGTTTACCTGGTGTCCTGGGACGAGTTCTATCGCGTCCTTTTCTAGCAGAATGGCGATCTCCTCGAGAAGGATCTTCTGATGTTCTAAGGAGTGTACTCTTTGTCGTGGAGGGTGGTTCCGGGGACGCTGCAGTAATTCTATACAATATCCAGTGGACAATGTTGACAGCACCCATCTGTCTGAGGTGATCCCTTCCCAAGCCTGGGTGAAGTTGGAAATGCGTCCCCCTACTGGGGTTGCGTGAGAAGGGACCCTGAACTGAGCGTCACTGCTTTGGTGGAGGCGTGCCACCTCCCTTGTTGGGGCTGCCTTTGCCTCTTCCACGACCTCTTTTGTTACCCTTGCTGTAACTCTGGGTAGACTGCTGGTTGTTGTTCATTGTGTACCCTGTCCCTGGGCATAGTTGCCTTTTTGTGAATTTTGGCCGCGTGGGCGACGAAAATTACTGTTCCCCCTCTGATTAGGGGGGTTGTTGGTAAGCTGGCCAAGGGATTTGAGAGTCTCGTACTCGTCCTTGGCATTCTTAAGTGTGTCTTCGACCGCTTTCCCAAACAATAGATCGGGTTCCACCGGCTTGTCTATTAATGAAGCCTGTGTTTCTGTTTTGAACCCCGACTGCCGTAACCACGCATGTCTCTTGATAACAGTACCTTCTGCTATCAATCTTCCTGCGTTGTCCGCGGCGTCGAAAGTTGCTTTTAATATGCAACCAGACACGGCTCTCCCTTCTGCCGAGATCCGAGCCAACTGGCCCTTTAACGGTTCAGGAGCAGAGGCTATGAGCGCCGCGACCTCTTCCCATTGATGGCAGTTGTAACTTGCCAATAGGGTGGTGGAGTTTGCAATCCTTGCTTGGTAGGCGGACGTTGAGGCTACCTTCCTGCCAAACCCGTATAGTCTTTTGCTCTCCTTGTCGGGAGGAGCTTCTGATGACGAGAAGGGTGTCCCAGCCCTCTTCCGAGTGTTGGTAACCACTAGGGAGTCTGGTTTAAGCTGTCCTCTTATATAAAGAGGGTCAGACTGGGCTGCCCGAAAAAGTTTTTCCACTCTGGGGTTGACGGCTCTGGTGAGGTTTGGATTCACCAGGGATGGATCTATTCTACGTTGGATGGATTTAAGGATAGGGATGGTTTGAGCGACCGGCCTCCTTTCTCCCACCAACTCTTCTGCGAAGTCCCTTTCCTCCTGTACACCGTGGGTGTCGATGTGAAAATGTTCTGCCGCGCGAGCGAGAACTTCATTAAGGAGGGGCTGGTTATCAACTGGCGAGTCGGTAACTGGGGCTTCGCTTTCTACCGGGGAATCTACTCTGTAAATTTCCTGCTCGTCTTCTACCTCCTCCAGGTCCTCATCATCCGCATAGTATTCAGTCCCGGTTTGTTCCTCCATAATTGTAAACTCCTGGTCCCCTTCAGGGAAAGGCTGTCCTTGGTATCTGGGGTGTGGAGTAGAGTATGGAGTAGAGTAAGGCTGCACCTTGAAGGGTTCAGGTCTTTCGAACCGGGCCTTTTTACTTAGGGGGATAGGGTCAGAGGAGCCTGAGGGTGTGGCGCCTTGAGGGTCATACGAAAGGAAATGTTCTGGGTTCTTGTCATAAAAATCAGCTAAGGAAGACATCCTTGACATGACCCTGTCTATGTCTTCACTGGACCATTCTTTGGAACAGGGTATGGCTTTAGTAGGCGATTTAGAGGACTTATCAAGGGTAGCCTTGCTGGATGTTGATGTCCCAGTAGATTTATGTTTGACTGTCTGCTTAGGGTGGAAGGATGGTCTTACAGGAGTGGAAGGCTGTGCTTTCCGCTGTTTCCCCCCCTCCCCGTGCGTGGAAAAATGTTTTCCCTGCCACTTGGAGGCCTCGGAGACTTTCGACGGCTGGCGTCGAGGGTCGGGAGAGGTACCTTGTCTGGAGCGTGGGGCCTCGCTGGTGTTAACTGCGGCCTCGGTCTCCTGGAGCGCGGCATGGGGGTGGAAGTCGTCTTCGTCTTCCGACGATCGAACTTCCGTTAATCTAGGGAGCGAGGCACTCTTGGCAAGAGTGGATGATTGCCTTGCGTCATGCGGCGATCTCGATCGAGAGCGCCCAGAGGACACCGAGTCGGACCGTTCTATCTGTGCCTCTTTCCGAGAAGTCGACGTCGTCGAGGTTCGGTTGGACTTAGTGTGCTTAGTGTGTGTAGGGTGTGTAGCGCTTGCGTCGCCGGGGGTCTTCCCCATAGCCGCCCTGCCGGACAACCTTCCGAGGTCGGGGACCTGCGCTCGGCAGTCTTTCGACGCCGTAATGCCCTCGCCGTCCGAAAGTACGGCGTCGCTGCCATCGCTGAAGGCGCCCTCCGCTGCCATGGCTGCCTGCCTGGCGTGGTGGGCCCAACGCTTTGTCGAACGGTCCTTAAGTGTCTTAGGCTTAAACCTACTACACGCTCTGCAGTTCGCTTCGGGGTGGTCCCTCGGCAAGCAGAGATTGCACGTGGCGTGCCTGTCGACCAAAGGGTATTTGCGGTTGCACTTGGGGCAGAATTGGAAAGGGGTACCCTCCATACGCACCTTGAGGCAGCGGGCTGGTAAGTGTAGGAAATATATAAGGTGTACCTATATACTAAGAGTGAAGAGTATGTACCACCCCCCACTCTCCCTACTTGCAGGGCCGAGGCCAGCGGCCTACTAGGCCCGGGCCGAGGCCAGCGGCCTTCCGAGGCCCAGATCCGTCGTGCAGCAGCCGACGGTCGATGTCTTCTCCAGCCGTCGTCGAGTGTCGAGGGTCGACGTTGGGGTGGGGAAGGATGTCAATAAATAATTTTACTTCAATATTAGCAAAAGTATGGCTAAGGCCAGGGAACTCCGCAAGATGCTTCCGACCAGTATGGCGGAAAAAAACAATCTGAGGATCCTAGACGCGTGAGGGATCTTGGGTACAGTGGACGTCACACTAGGGATAGTATTACTGGCACGCCTGTGTCGACGCCCATTTTCGAGTTTCGAAAAACAAACTGTAATACTCCGCAGCTTCCACTAGATGTCGGCCTATGCACAGCATGTGATCTAAGCAGATTCCACAAGCCTCAGATATAGATATATATATATATTTGGAAAAACAAGGAAAGGTGCGCACTCCAATTCTCTGCATGACCTTCCAGGCCACTGGTGTACTCCTCCGACCGGTTTCTGTGCCAATACACGTCATCAGGGAGGCTGGGTGGACTTGCAGCTCACCGCAGGTGCAGGTGATAAAAATCTGCTGCAAGGGCTACTGTTAGATGTAGTCATCTGGTCAGCAGAGAAAAAGCTCGCGCCCAATCCCACAGTGGAGAAAGGGGGGGGGGGGGGGGAGTGTAGCCTCAAGTGAGGCACTCCAAAGCCGAGCATATATAACCCTGGTGCGGCACCCTGTCAGTCCCTGAGGATTCCACCCCTCAAGGTCCTGCAAAAAATGGAAAAACAGGGAAAGGTGCGCACTCCAATTCTACATCTACCAGTAGCCCTTGCAGCAGAGTTTTATCACCTGCACCTGCGGTGAGCTGCAAGTCCACCCAGCCTCCCTGATGACGTGTATTGGCACAGAAACCCGTCAGAGGAGTACACCAGTGGCCTGGAAGGTCATGCAGAGAATTGGAGTGCGCACCTTTCCTTGTTTT
The DNA here is from genome assembly GCF_040938575.1 of Ambystoma mexicanum. Taxonomy (NCBI): domain Eukaryota; kingdom Metazoa; phylum Chordata; class Amphibia; order Caudata; family Ambystomatidae; genus Ambystoma; species Ambystoma mexicanum. Next base: position 1,240,533,758 of record NC_090931.1, on the reverse strand, counting down.
TCCATTTTTCACAGGACCTTGAGGGGTGGAATCCTCAGGGCCTGACAGGGTGCCGCACCAGATTTATATATGCCCGGCTTTGGAGTGCCTCACTTGAGGCTACACTCTCCCCCCCCACTTTCTCCACTGTGGGATTGGGCGTGAGCGTTTTCTCTGCTGACCAGATGACTACATCTACCAGTAGCCCTTGCAGCAGATTTTTATCACCTGCAAGTCCACCCAGCCTCCCTGATGACGTGTATTGGCACAGAAACCCGTCAGAGGAGTACACCAGTGGCCTGGAAGGTCATGCAGAGAATTGGAGTGCGCACCTTTCCTTGTTTATATATTTATGAAAAATGTTTAGCAAGAGTTTAGCCTATAGGAATATTAGAAATAAATATTTGCATAGTAATTTGGGAACAAAAAGGGTTATTTGAAGATGTGTGTGATATCAGAATGCCAATCAAACCAAGTTTATACAGCCATCTTGATTATTTGCAGTGCGATTTTAAATACTGATAAATAACTTTGCAAGGTTAACAACCATTCCCCAGTCCCCAGTTTATTAATTATGAATAAAAACTTACCACAGGAATGACATGAGTGACACCATCCCCACTGTCTATTACTGTGCCAGTCAGCGTCCGCTCTCCCACTTGTCTGGACGTCCATGAGGCAGCTAAGGCAAGGACGGCCTTAAAGAAAGAAAAACACACCCCAAACAGTTATTTAAATATACTCAAAATTAGATTTTCTCCATTATGAAATAAGACCCTCAATTTCTACCACATTATACAATCAGCATTACAATACTCTTCCCAGCTGAAAGCTAGTCAGGTTTATGTATACTATAAACAAATGTGGTCTACACCTCTTACAGGTGTCTGAAAAATAAAAAGTAAAACTGATCTAGACCCTTCATATTACCCCCTCAACAACATTCCGAGAATATGCTTCATTATGGCCACATTTAATGGATGTGGATGACTTTTCTGTGAACTTGAAATCTTGTGCAGAAAAGCTTTCAACTAGCTAAAGACGTCTCTTTGATATATTCTGCCTGAATTTTGCACTAGAAGTGTTTTTCAAGGCATATGTTTTAGGGAGAGTTCTCAGAAATATGCAAATTCCCTTCTACCTTAGAGATCCCTAGTTCTTTTTGCTGGACTTTAGGAGTTTTCATTTCTAACATGGAGAGAGCAAGACCTTTTTCCTACTCATGGATTGTTCTGTGATTTGGACTGTACTTTTGACTTTGGATTCTGACAAACTCCATAGGCATCATCTTTACATTGGGACACTGGCACAGACAAGTCTTAGATTTCCCAAAGGTTTAAATACCTTCTCTTGGTGAAACTTTCCAAGAGCAATGAAGTGAAATTGACTTAACTTACATTTTTGTAACTTTCTAGACCCAGCACACACTATCTTACAATAGGGTGCTGGAGGGGTTACTTTGTATCCCCTTTGTCTAGCTTCTCATGTAACATTTTTATGTTACCCTTTCTACAATTAATGGCTGGTGGCAGTGGTTTACTTTTTCCTACCATTGTGTGTTTCGACTGCAGGCTGCAATTGCAGCTGCAGTAAAGCATCCCTGGGTGCTCATTTTGTCAAAATGGCCCTGGTCGTCTTTTTTTCGCCATTTCTTGTTGGAAAGGTCCTTCTTGTGATTTATTCTGCACACCAAACCAGGTTCGGTCCCTTTTTTCGTTTGGTCTTAGCAAGATTCACTGGTGAAGCCCGCCTCTGGCTCCAGAGTATCTGGCAGAACAGGAAGCGAGGGAGGTGCCCAAAACTCCCTGTGCTTAATCCCCTTGGATATAGGAATGCACCCAAAGGGGATTGGCTGGCTGATCTTGGAGGACAGCCACCCTGCTGTGTGATTGACAGCTAGGCTGCAAATGAATGGGAGACAAATATGAGGCTTTTTTCTTGGAAGGCAGAGTCGACTACTTGATGAAGGAATCCGAAGAACTTGGAAGAGACGCCTGCTGCAACTCCTGGACCGTTGGTTTGCCCGGTGAAGCCCTGCTGCAGTACTAAAGTTCCGAATTCGCCTCGACTAGAGAAGCCCTGCAAAGGACGACTTCTCCCATTGCTTTGGTGGGACCAATCGACCCCAAGACGAGCTCGTATGGAAATCCTCTCGGACAGGGACGTCATTTAGGGGTCGCCAGAAGTCGCAACTGCGACCTCTGAGGTCTCCCTTGCGAACTCTGTCTTTTTTTAAAAAAAAAAAAATTTTATTTACTTGTGTATAATCACAGCGAATGATTTTTACAAGAAGGCGTCATTTGAAGAGAGTACAGCCAAACAGGCTGTACTCTCTTCAAAGTCAGGGTGTGTCGAACGCAATAGTTATCGCAAAGTTTATCTGTGGCGAAATCATCTATTGTTAGATGCATGAACATTGAAGTTCGATGGCCAGAGAGGCGTCTAGGTTGCGACGTTGATTTTGATAAAGGCTGCTTCCATTATTTTGGCCGTGACGGCAGCCCAGCGGGGTTTTTCGCCAGATATCAAGCAATACCACCATGTTTGCTCATCGATCAGAACCGAGTCGAGCCATAGGGGAGTGAGAAAAGCTGTGCGAACTTGAGTTAAGGCGGGGCAGTTTAGGAGAAGGGGGCGAATGGTCTCAATAGAGTCCAGAGTTTTGCACAGTCTGCACGTGGTGACGGTGGACAGCCTTCTCATCACTAAGATTTCGAGTATGAAGCAAGTTTAGGCGCGCTCTTAGAAATGTTGAACATAGTTTTTTATCCGGGAATCTCAGACAGTACGCCATGGGGAGTTTCAATTTATTGTAAGTCGGTGGAAGATGGTTTAGGAACTTGGTTGCTACCGCTTTGTCGATAGTGCTAATCCAGTCTTGAAGTTTCAGTTTTTCGCGGACTCTTTGCGGGTTCGTGATCAGGTCGTTTAATGTGCATTGCAGATCCTCCAGTTTGGTTTTTTGGAGGTGTACCCATTTTTGAGCAGCCTTGCAGTTCGTTGATTCGAGTTCCTGTCCAATGATGTTGAGAATTGGCAAGCCGTCTTTGATTAGGGTCTTCCTGAAGAGAGCAAGTGAGGCCCCGCTGACGGTGGCGCTTAACGATAGAAGGCCCAGCTCTCTTCTGATGGCTTCGATTGGAATGGCGGTGGGTAGGCCTAGGAGGGATTTCCAGATGTAGCCCTCCAGTGTCCTCCATAGTTGGGACGGTACAGTAAACATGGCGTCCATGCCGTAGGTCAGAGCCGGAACCATTTTTCCCTTATAGAAATTAATGGCCGGCGCTAGCGAGAATTTGCCGTACTTTCTATCAATCGCTCTTAGTTGGGAAGTCAGTTGTTTGGTTTTGGCCCACAGATGTTGTTGCATTTTAAGTTCCTGCGAAGTCCCATCGATGATCACTCCTAGATATTTGAAGTGAGGGACCACTTCGATGTTGGTTTTGCACACTGACCAGGACCGGGTTTTTTTCTGGGAGCGGCCAGATCTAGAGAGGATCATGATTTTGGTTTTTGTCTGATTGATCTGGAGATTGTTGGTGCTCATATAGACTGCCAGGTTATCCAGCTGCCGCTGGAGGCCGATCGGAGTTTGATCAAACAAGATTATGTCGTCAGCGTAGAGAAGACGGGAGAGGGTGCAATTACCAAACTTCGGCGGAAAGCTGCGGACCCGGGCTTCTGAGTCTTTGTAGTCCCCCAAAAAAGCCAGGAAGAGCGCCGGGGCAGGGGGCAGCCTTGCTTTACTCCTCTGTGTGCTTGGATTTCTTTAGACAGTGCTCCTTGTCTATTCAGCCGGACGTTGAGTGTAGTGTTGGTGTGAAGGGCTATTATTGGTTGTAGGACATCGTACGGGCAATTCCAATTTTCCAGCTTTCTCCACAGTCTTGGCCTCTCGACTTTGTCGAAGGCCTGTGAGAGGTCGATAAACGCCACGTATACTGTGGGGGAACCTTGTTTTATTTTGGCTTTCAAGATAGTAAGTATAAGGATGTTCAGTGCAGTACCGCCATTTTTCTTGAAGCCTAGTTGGAAAGGATCGCTGCAGGGAGCCGTTTTCGCCCATCGGTTGAAGTGGTCCAAAAGAAGAGTCGCAAAGAGTTTGCCCATGATGTCCAATAGGGCAATCGGACGATAGTTTGCAGGGGCTTCTCTGCTTCCTTGTTTGAAAATTGGAATGATGGTTGCTTTGCACCACGATGTTGGGATCTTTCTGGTGGATCTACAATGCTCAAACAGAATGCCAATGAAGGAGGCCCATTCAGTGAGACGTTTCTTTAGGTCCATGTTCGTCAGGCCATCCGGGCCTGGGGCTCTTGAAGCTTTTAATTTTTGAATAGCTGCACTTATGTCCGCTGGGGCTGACAAGTCAATCCAAGGGGCTGCGGTGGTGTCGAAAGACATATTCATTGCAGGAATCGGACTGTCGAAGAGATCGGTAAAGAAAGTGACCCAGGCTTGTTCCGGGACTGAGTTAATCATGCTTGAGGCTATGGTTCCTTGAGAGGCGTTTATCAGGGACCAGAAATCCGCTGTTTTCTTTGCCGTTAAGACTCTCAGTATTGATTCAGCGTCATGTTGGTATAAAATGGCTCGGCGTGCTCTGATCCATGACTTGTAGATTTTGTTTTCGTCTTTCCAGCAGTCCCATGCAGCAATGGTGTTGTCTGCCTTAGCGCGTCTTCTGAGCTTTCTCAATGCGTTTTTTTTCAGTGCTGTTTGTTTGTCATACTCGTGATTGTAGGCTTTTGGGATCGACAGACCAGATGACGCGTGATGCTTGTACTTGAGAAGCATAGGCAGGTAGTTCGGCCCTGGGGATGGGTCGAGAAACAGTTCCGTCTCAGTTTCCGAGATGTACTGTTGGGTGATCAATCTGATGTTGGCCGATGTCAGACGAAGGCGCGTTTGTTGGGGATTCGTTTCGACCGATGATAGGTAGCGAGATGGGGTGCGGCCGGTAGAGGGCCATGATACAGTTAACATGTTGTGGTCGCTTGGTAGAGTTTTGACTACTTGAAAATCTTGAATTACTGCGCACGGTGCTGGGGAGGCAAAGATGTAGTCTAGCGTAGCTGATGACTGGCCTCTCTCCCAGGTCGGTAAGTGGGACTGCCCTTCCAGAATCCAGGCAGCATTGTGCAGGTTCCTGGATGCCATAAGGGTCATCCAAGCTTGACCCCTAATCTCCGCTGCTGTGGTGTCGGTGGAATTTGAAGGGATGTCTTGCGGTTGTGTGAACTTCACGTTGAGATCTCCACAGATAAGTAGAAAAGGAGTATTCTATTCAGTAAGGATCTCATCGATTGCCTCAGCCATAGTTTGACAAAAGAGTAGTGTCGATGTCCTTTGAGGATTCCAATAAGTAGTGATCAAGGCGAGTGGCAGTGATGAACATTGCTTTGCACATTGTTTCGGGAATTCAGGCGCAGGGTTCCATTCGATTAAGACCGCCAACACCTCATAGGATCTTGCCGTCGTTTTGATGTGTTTTAAGTTTTGGTCTGACCGAATTCCAATAAGACGACCTGCTGAGGGGCGGCCTAACAGACCTTTGACAGCTGGCGAGATCACGATGTCGTATCCGTCCATTGACGGTTTTTCCTGGAGCCATGTTTCCTGTAAGCAAAATATGTCAAATTGACCCAGCTCGACAGTGTTGTGATCAGTTAGATGGGTATGTCCTCTAGTGTTCCAAGGGGCCAACGATAAGGACTTTTGACGAGATTGAATGTCGGCTTCTTTTGGTAGTTGCTATCTAAGGCGATTTGAGGATAAGGCACCCTTTATCCATTCCCATGGGCCGGATGGAGTTGTCGGGTTTTTGATGGCGATCGGCGGAGATGATTTGAATTGCGCACGGGATCTGTAGTTGGACGGGTCTCTTCGCGGGGACTGATCTCTCCAGCTTTGCTTTCTTTGATCCGAACGGGATCTGTGGTTTTGAGAATGGGGCGGGCGAGTCGTAGATGTTTGTCTGCCATTAATAGAATGGTGAGTTTTCAGTGATGTTCGATTCAGATCAGGGTAGTCATGTGATGGGCGTGGTGGACGGCCAGGTGAGTCTTGGCGCGTCTTCGGAGTCCTGGATGGAACTGTAAAGTGAGACTTCAGTTCGTTTCTTCGATCAACATGTCGTTGGAATGGACTGTGGTCGCTGAGCCTACCTTTTTTAGGATATGTTCCCTTGGTGAGGTTCTTAAGATCCAGAGTTGTTAGTTCAGAGAGCAACAAGCCTTGCGCTTTTAAATCTTCACCGGCTTGGCGGCATATGTCTTGGATTGCGGAGGAATAGATGTGAAGGTAGGCTTTTGCCTTGTTATCTCTATGGTAAGGCTCGACCCTCTTAAAGTCTTCCGAGTTTAATTTCTTTAGGGAAGGTACAGACGATGTTATCTTTAACACAGTTCTTCTGTTCAAGATGACATACTTGTCTTTGCTGGAGATTTGCTCTATTTTGAAGAGACGGGTGGAATCGTCCCTCGTATGGTCAGCGTGTTTTTCTGTTTGGTTTCGGGCTGTGCGTGCCCTGGCGTAGGAGATCTCGTTGATTTGGTTCTTGGTCTCGATCTACTTTGTAGGTCAGGCGCAAGTCTTGGAGGATCGTTATTACGAAGGCCCTGGGTGGGTTTGTGAGGACTGGAAGCCACCGATGACCAGAGTAGAGGGTCTGCTATAGGTTTGGAGTTGGGGGCAGAGGGAGATGTTGGTGGGATGTTGCATTTAGTAGGTCCTTTCTCAGGCAATACTTGAGCGTTGTGAGGCGACGCAGACAATAGGAGACTTGAGTTTAGGCATTCTTCTGTTAAGAAGGGGGACTTGGTCAGGTCCGTCACGGAACCCGCTCGAGTGAGACCATGAGCTGCAGTTCCGGGAGCTGTGTGATGATTAGGCGTCACTACCACAGATTCAAGCTTGCGTTGGGTTGATTGGCGAGCTGAGTCGGGTGGTTGGTCGTTCGTAGCTAGTTTTAAGACTTTCTTGCGTGTAGTCATTTTTACACTTGGAGATGGTTGTGGTTTGTTTGCAAATATTGTAGCAAATTCGTTAACGTGTTTGAGCTAGGTGGTCCGAGTTGACTTGTGCATTGTTGAGTCTGATGGAGAACCTTTTTTGGAAGAAGAGGGAGCCGAGGACATGGCCGACGCGAGGACTGCCTCATGTCTTGATGTGTGCGAAAGGTCATACTTCAGGTCGATGGCAGTTATGTATCCTTCTAAAAAGGTTAGCTTTGACTGTATGCTCGCTAGAATGGCTGTGTTGTCTTTTGAGACGTCACTTAGCATTTCATAGAGTTTGCAGAATGGGGCCATAGCGATGGTTATGGCTGACATGATTGTAGTCCGATCCTTTCTATTGTTAGGCGACTCTTTATGAGGAGGTGAAGGGAAGTCCAATCTTCTTCCACTCTTCACTGGCGTATCTCTTGATCCTAGAGATGGAGGGTTCGCCAATGAGTGCCTGCGCCTGGGGTTGGAGCCTCCAATGTCAAGCGAGGTGGAAGGCCTTGGTGCTGCTACTCTAGTTTGGGAATTGAGGTCGTCCCAATATGAGGTCTGAGATGAGGGGACTTGCTGGTTAGCAGCGGGAATGGAAGAAGTTAAATGGTTCTTTACCAGCGGTTGGGGGGACATTTCTCTTTGTGGCCCAGCTTTTGGCTGCAACAGGTCGAGAATGTCCGAGAGACGCTGATGTGGTAGTCGAGTGGTATTGATTGGATCAGCAATTGAGGAGACCACCCGCCTAGGAGTGGGTGGTGGTGGTGGGGACTTCGCCTGAGAATCTGAAGGTAAAGTTGGAATGTTGTTAAGCGGGCATACAAAGCCCGGTTGAGGCGGGGCTGGCGCGTCCTGTAAGGACCCGAGAAGGGGAGTGATTTGTGGCGGGACTTGCCCGACTGAGGGGAGTTGAGTGCCGTTAACAGCGGTAGTTTTCCTGGATTTAGGCGCTGGAGGGGTCTCGTCAAGAGCTTCCAGGATTTCCGCGTCTGAAAGTTCGGAATCATTAGATAGTTTCCTTTTGCCTTGTGTCTTGTGTCTTAAAAAAGTTCATCAATGCAGTTGACAAAAGCGGGGTGGAGAGATTAAGTTTTGCATAGCCCTTCTTTCTTTGGCCTTGTTGTGAGGCGACCTTTTTGATCTGACTGTTGGTTTTTGGAGGGATGGTCGATGGGTTTTGCTGTTTTTTTGTAGAGACAGGCGCTTTGTTGTTTGTGGCTGATACAGCCGTGGGCTTGGGTGCAGGTTTGCCTTTTTTCCTGTATATTGGTCTTTTTTTGCTTTGGTTGGAGGAAGGTTTGCAACTGGAATTATCCGATGTAGCAGAGGAGTTATCGGAATCTGAATCACGAAACTCCTCTAGCAGAGGGTTCGTAGAAGAAGGTTGGTTGTGAATGTCTGAGGACGTGACAACAGACGCCCTGCTTTCCAGAGTTCCATCTAAGTGTGAAGGGGGCACTGTGGCCTCTGCCGTCAAAGGCGACGCGGGTGAGCTGATTGTAGGGTAGAGGGTAGCCTTGTCAGTTGCACCGGATGCAGGTAGGTTCCGTGGGTGGACTGCACCGACCGGGCCGGGGCTACCCAGTCGGTCCTCCAGAGCCGGGTGAATCAGGGCCATGGTGATCTGGTAGGCCGGGCTCTTCTGCAAGTTGCAGTGTTGTTCCAGGTCGGGTAGATTGATGTTAGGCTGGCCAGGGCTCAAAGCCTCCAGAGGAAGCGGGGCCAGTACAGGTCCGCCCATTCCTACTTGTGTGTTGGACGAAGCAGAGGTGGCCGCCGGCTCAAAGGTGGTAGCCGGGGACGTGAGGAAATAAGCTTGTGCGCGGCTACCATCGCCGATGTGGCCACCCTCAGACCCCCTGGCAGGGGGCCCTCCGGCTCCCGCACAGGATGGGTCACTCACCGAAGTGGTGAGGGGGCGGCCATCACCGGGTGATGATGCCGGACATTGGCGTTGGCCTGGGAGAGGTCCGTGACTTATCTGTGAAAACCTTAGCGTTGAGAGTCGCGGGCAGAGTCAAGGTAAGTGGGGTCTTTTTCATGTGGCTCCTTAGTAGACGCTGATCCGAATCTTCCTCCATCTCGGGTGAAGGATGGAGAGGGGACGGGAGAGGGAGAGGGGACGGGAGAGGGAGAGGGGACGGGAGAGGGAGGGAGGACAGAGGTCCGGGAAGGAAGGGAGGGGAAGGGGGAGGGGCAGAGCGGGACAGAAAGGTAAAGGTAAAGGAACGGAGGGGAAGGAAGAGATGGAGAAGGAAGGAACAGGCAGCGACCGAGGCAAAGTTTTGGAGCGTCGCCGCCGGGTAAAAGGGATCAGAAGACTTAGGACGGCAGAGGAAGGCGCAAACTTTTTTTTCCCAATTTGAATCAGTTCAGAAAGGCAGTTCGAAGGAGGGTGCCAATGGACAGAGAGCGCCTACCTCTGTATCCTTGGAATTCCCTCGGTGCGGCGGTCAACCAGTCAGCCCCCAGCTCCCGGAGCGGACTGGGGCAGACTGGAACTCAGCTCGAGCTCTGCGCGGAAAAGAAGTTTTTAAAGATGGTTGGGTTTTCACTTTTCTTAAAGGTGTACACAGAAGATTGTAGGTCTCGGCAGCAGACAGCACGTCCTGACGGACTGGGGCAGACTGGAACTCATCTCGAACTCCGTATCAATGAACTGAAAGGCTGCTCAAAAATAGGTACACCTCCAAAAAACCAAACTGGAGGATCAGCAATGCATATTAAACGACCTGATCACGAACCCGCAAAGAGTCAGTGAAAAACTGAAACTTCAAGACTGGATTAGCACTATCGACAAAGCGGTAGCAACCAAGTTCCTAAACCATCTTCCACCGACTTACAATAAATTGAAACTCCCCATGGCGTACTGTCTGAGATTCCCGGATAAAAAAACTATGTTCAACATTTCTAAGAGCGCGCCTAAACTTGCTTCATACTCGAGAAATCTTAGTGATGAGAAGGCTGTCCACCGTCACCACGTGCAGACTGTGCAAAACTCTGGACTCTATTGAGACCATTCGCCCCCTTCTCCTAAACTGCCCCGCCTTAACTCAAGTTCGCACAGCTTTTCTCACTCCCCTATGGCTCAACTCGGTTCTGATCGATGAGCAAACATGGTGGTATCGCTTGATATCTGGCGAAAAATCCCACTGGGCTGCCGTCACGGCCAAAATAATGGAAGCAGCATTTATCAAAATCAACGTCGCAACCTAGACGCCTCTCTGGCCATCGAACTTCAATGTTCATGCATCTAACAATAGATGATTTCGCCACAGATAAACTTTGAGATAACTATTGCGTTCGACACGCCCTGACTTTGAAGAGAGTACAGCCTGTTTGGCTGTACCCTCTTCAAATGACGCCTTCTTGTAAAAATCAGTTTTATTTGGTAATGCAAGTTCCTGGGCTGTGGCTTGCATCATGTGGCTCTTTACTTCTAGAGTTGCTAGCTTTCTTGTACAGGCCCCTTAAAAAAATAAGAACTGCTGACCCTAAATAAGAAAGAATAGGAATACCAAATAATGATTCTTTCTGGAATTCTATACAATAATTGCTAGGCACACTTCGGGGGGGCGAGTCACTGATTTAGTCTGTTCTTAAATGCCTCAACTTAGTCTTTCATCCTTCAGAGGTCGATAAATGAGTACCAACACAGGTTGGGTGATATTGGTTGTACATTTTTTGTATATAAAGCTCTGAAAGGTCGTGTTCCATCAATTCCTGTGATATCACTTCAGGGTGGGGTCAAATGACATCACTTCCTGTGATGTCATCAGGGGTCAAGGGTCGTGTGAGGTCACATCCGCTACCCCTGGCATTTTGGTGAAATTACGTTCCTGCTCTCGGAGCTGGCTGTACTTTCAATGCTGCTGCAGGAACCGATTGGCAGGGAGAGCAACATCAGAATCCAGTGTCACCTTTAAGTCGGACCCCAAGCTCCAGGAATATCCTCCGGACTCCCATGAAGCAGGACTGAACAAGCCTGAGTCACCTCAACAGAGTGCTGGACCCCAGATGTGAGGAAAGTCCATAAGGTATCCGAGAACTGCAGTGGTGCTATTTTTTAAGAGCTGCAAGAAGCTGAAACGGCAAAGTGCTGCTGATCGGAAGTTTGCCCATTGCTGTCAGACCTTCAATTTGTAGTGCAGGAGTCTCCAGACGTCCTCCCTCTTGTCCAAGACTGAGGCCCAGTAGCAACAGGATCTGCAGACCTACACAGCAACAGAAGCCAGCTGGAACCAATTTCTTCAGACCTAAGTACTGTAAAAACGAAAGGGACTTACCTCTTGTTGTGTAGCCTTGCTAGTTCTCAGTTGAGACTGGTCTTGGCTGCTTTTGTAGATTTGCCTTCAGCTTTGGCCCTCACAAGCCTCCCAGCATGTGGCCCTACAGTGATTTAGTTTTCTACAAAGACTTCTAAAACATTCACTTACCACCTGCAAGAAGTGCTTTAGCTCACCTAGACGTTTGCTCAATTAACATTGGCTGTCCTGGCTCCCTGAAAGACACTTCTATTTTCTGCAGTGCTTTAACTATCCCTCAAAAGCCACGCATTCTGTAACTTGTATTGCTGGAAAAGGGTTAATTTACTTTGCATTGGGGGTTCAAAAGTATTTACCCGCTTAAGAATATTTGTTAACCATGGTTTTATTCCTCAAACCTTTTCTTTGACACCAAATTCAGTATTGCTCTAAATGTACCATTGATATCAATGTCCACAGTGTCCTAGTTATTTAAGTTGCCTCAGGGTGTAGGAAGTATCTGTGTGCCATCCCAAATGGGTATCTATTGATTTAAAGAAACTAAGTGTATTTTGAAGTATATTTTTGTGTTACATATATCTGCTCCCTTCTAAAGAAGGCTTATTCAAATGACTTAAATTGATAAATAATAGTTTAATCAAGAAACCTTGAGTGTAAGTGTTTATTTGGATACTTGGCACTGTGAATCTCTATGTTCCAACCCTACAGCTCACATTGACCCCTCTTGAGATAAGCCTGGCTACTAAGTCACTACCAACTTGTATAGTACATGCTTATACCAAAGGTTGGATTAACTATTGCCAAGAGAACAAGGCTGGTGCAGTCTCCCACAGGGTACTGCATACCATCTTGCCCAACAATATACAAGTACAATTTTGCACCAATATATTTTCTCTATCCGAGCATGAAAGGTCTGATTTAATGTGATTTTAACTACATGCACTTTTAACATTTGTTTACTTAGTTGTCAAACAATTATTCTTTAAAAATGTAAACAATTCCAATACTTAATCACAATATGACAATATTTCAAAGGAAATTGGTGCACACAATTTTCAAGCAACTTTATTTATTTGGGCATTTATATAGCGCACAAAGCTCAAAAGGCATTGAGGTGCTTTCTTAGGAAATTGATTACATTTGCAGGATTTTAAATGTAATTCTGTCTCGAACTGTGAGCCAATAGAGGTTGCGTCTAGTTGACAAGATGTGTTCACGTTTCGGTATGTTGAGAGCAGCTCTGATCGCAATATTTTGTACAACTTGTAATTTGCTGATGTTACGGGTATCCGATCCTGCAAAAAGGGAGTTGCAGTAATCAATCCTGGATAAGATCAATGCTCTTGCAAGCGTGATACAGTTGTCAGGGGAAAGGAAGGGTATACAAGCTCTTATTAGTTTGGCAGTGTAGGCTGCCGAGGAGACTTTGGCATTGACTTGCCTTGTTAATGTTAGTGCTGAGTCTATATAGAGACCTATAGTTATCATCTCCTTGGCCACTTTGATGTTGCTGTAAATGTTGAAGGCTTTGTATATTTAGGGTAGTTTGTTCAATTTAGCTTGGCTACCTATGATGAGCATCAATTCAGGTTCGATCCCCGGGTCCGGGCTTAGAAACCTCTGGGTATTAAGCGCATTATAAATAACCTATCATATCATAAGAGCCTATGATATGTACGAGTATTTGTGTGTCATCCGCATAGTTTGTATATTCTAGACTGTCAAAAAGAGGCTTGGTAAATACATTATATAATGTAGGTGATAAACATGATCCCTGGGGCACCCCAAAGGAGACTGGGGTCGGGTTGGCTGCTGAGGAAATGGAGAAAACTCATTGTCCGTTTAGAGAGATTGGATTCGATCCAGTCTGGCTTTTGGTAGGAATTGAGCAGCTGTTGCCAAATGTTGGCGTAGGATTTTGTAGTTAACCAAGTCAAATGATGCAGATAAATCAAGCAAAAGGAGGATCGCGAAGTCTCCTTGGTCTTTGATTTGATCAATTTGGATTTTAAGGTCCAGAAGTGCCGTTTCCGTACCATGGAAGGACAGAAGCCAAACTGTCTGAGGCCTAGGAGGTAATTCGATTCCAACAATTTTTCTATCTGTAGGTAGGCTATTCTGTCTAATTTTCAAAAGGAAAGGAACCGTGGTGATAGGTCGAAGGTTAGTGGGGATGTTTGGGTCCAGGGTCGTTTTTTTCAACAATGTGATTACCCAAGCTTCCTTTAGGTCATCAGGCATTTTGCTTGCGGCAAATTAGCTGTTGATCAAGGAGGTAATAAAAAGGCAGTAGCTCATTGGCACAGTCCTTGATGAAGGTAGCAGGACAGATGTCCCCTTGACATCTTGAAGGTTTAGACCTTAAATTGATAATTCTGATGGTTTCCAAGGTGGTCAGATGTGTGAAATCGAATGTGTGTTCACTTTGCTGTGAAATGGCAGATGTGTCTACTGGAGAGGTATCATGGTTAATTTAGTTTAACTTCAATTTTGTTTTGCAGAAGGGTGATTTTGTTTGCAAGGGCATTTTGGACATTGGAGCACCACTGCTGGTCCTTCAAGCAGAGGTCAGGTGTTGGGGACGGGGATTACAGTCTGCAAAGTATAGTGAAAAGGTCCCTAGAGCTAGATTGAGCATTCTCAATTCTCCGATAGTAGGAGTTACTTTAGCTTTGATGGTTGCTTCCTTGTATTCGATGGATAGGGCATGGAAGCAAACCTTATTTGCATTTGAGTTTTTTTTTTCCAATTACATTTGGCTGATCTTTTGGATGCGCGCAAGGTTTTCAGGTTTGCAGAGAACCAGGGATTGGCATGTGCTTTGGATTCAGATTTACGAGTGCTTAGTGGGGCTACTTTGTTGATAGTGGCTAAAATGGTCTAGTTATATAGAGAAACCTTGGAAGTAGGATCAGAGTTAAGTTAAGGAGGGCTAGTTATTGGTAGTGGGTGGGGCACCATATTGTCTGTCGAGTCCTCAAACATCTAGATGGTATTGTCGAGGTAGGTAGGCTAAGTTTGTTAAGTTTGGTGGCTATTGCAAAAGCAGATAGGATGATGTTGTCAGACCATGGGCATGGGGTGTTGGCCAGTATGTCAATAACAGTAGATTTTGCCTTGCCTATCCAGAGTGCAACCTTTTTTGTGTGTTGGGAGGGAGATACGGTGCGTGAAGCAGTCAGCTTCCATCGGGTTGGCTAGGAGGCCTGCTTGCATGTCTTTAGGGTCGTTCAAGCCTAGGTTAAAGTCACCCAAGAAGACAATTTGAGAGAGACTGTTAGATGCTAGTAGTGGTAATATCGTCTTCAAAAGAGGATAGCGGTCCCAGAGGTCTGTAGACAATGTGGAGGGTGGGCGTACAGCTGGACGCAAACGATTTTCAGTGTAATCACTTCGGCAGATAGGAGGAGGTCTGAGGTTATTCTTATGTTAAAATAGTTTTTTGCGAGCATGCCACTCATCCCCTTTTGAAAGTAGTTCTGTTTTTCCTATAAATGGTATACCCTTCTGGGATAGCTAGGGAAAGGGTTGGGCCCGATACACACCGGAAACAAGTCTCTTCTGGTTTAGAATGTGAGACTCTTCTTAGCAAATGGGCAGTGGATGTAGGTTCTATTTCAGAGCTACGCCGGGGGCGCACGTGCAGAGATTCAAATGCGTATGCAGGCAGTATGGGGCACCATAGTATAGCAATTATTTAGATGCGCATGTATGCTATGTAGGCACAATGCTGGCTATGTAGGCACAGTGGTGCAACATATATTCAAATGTGTGTACAGGCTGAATGTACTCTAAATAAAAAACCAATATCGTCATTCGTAATTCATCGGTTTAACGTAAAACTATCAATTTACTCTGGAATATGCAAGCAAAAAAGAAAATTGAAGTTAAGTGTGCTGCTACAAATCACTGTGTTGAGAGGTTTCAAATAAGGGAGAATCAGATTCAAATAAAAATAGGTTATAAAAATTTACCAGGTTACTCACCGTAGTGACCACCTTACTCCGAAGTCCACAGTCCCCTTTCCTCCATACTTGTGGGACATCTCTCCGTCCTGTGGGACAGGACCGGAGCACTTTGTAAAAAGCATCCACATTTATTTCAAAAATGTTGTCCCTCCTCTCTTTCCTGCGCGGGGACCGGCACGCGGCCGTAACCCCGCCCACCTTGGCTCTGCCCCGCGCATCGCCCATCAGTCCTTTTCTATCGCCAGGTCAAAAACCCATTAGCAATAACAGAGGAACCTTATTAGAGGGGACGGCGGGTGGGCGTATGGAGGAAAGGGGACTATGGACTAGGAGTAAGGTGGTCACTACGGTGAGTAACCTGGTAATACTCCTACATCCCGTCCCCTTTCCTCCATACTTGTGGGAGATTCCCAAGCACTCCTTACAGGAACTACGGGTGGATGGAAATACCCCTTACTGAAACAGGTTCTTCAGCACAGCCGGACCAAACTGAGCGTCAGCTCTTGAGCTCATGTCGAGACAGTAATGTTTACAGAAAGCAGATGGGGCGGCCCAAGTAGCTGCACTAGCGATGGACTCCCAGGGGACATATTTCTGAAAAGCAACCGCGGCTGCCTTGCCCCGCACCAGGTGTGCATGGATACCCTTAGGTGGTTTCAGCCCTTGGACGGTGAAAGACTCCGTGATGCAGGCGGCAATCCACCTAGAAATAGTTGCCTTAGACGCCGGCTTGCCCTGAGGGTTACCGAAGGTCACAAAAAGTTAACTAAGCTCGGAAGTCCTGTCCAGGTAGAACTTAAGAGCTCTTCGGACATCAAGACAGTGTAGAACTCTTTCAGCCTCTGAGGCAGGGTTCGGAAAAAAGACCGGAAGGGAGATCGACCGATTCAGATGGAATTCGGTCACCACCTTCAGTAGAAAAGCCGGGTTTGTCCGAAGGACTACCTTGTCCTTGAGAAAGACCAAGAAAGGATGCTACACCGACAATGCCTGGAGCTCACTCACTCTCCTTGCTGACGTAACGGCGACCAGAAAGGACATTTTCCAAGACAAGTACTTGAGGTCCACCGTAGCCAGTGGTTCAAAGGGTTTGTGGCACAGCGCCGTCAGGACTACATTTAGGTCCCATGGCGGGTGAGGATTACGACCCGGAGGGTAGAGGCGTGTCAAGCTAGCAAAATGCCTCTTGACCACTGGGTTAGTTAGAGAATAAGAACACAGGTCTGTAGAAAGGTAAGCGGAAACCGCTGAGAGATAAGTCCTGCATGACAGGACATGAACCCCTGACTATGCTAGGGAGGACACGAAGGACAACACTGTCAATCGTGGCCACCCTCGGATCCAACTTCTTCTCCAAACACCAATGACAGAACCTGAGCCATTTACTCTTGTATCAAGATCTGGTCGAGGGTTTCCTGGCTGCCTGGATAATGCGCATGTTATCCGCAGACAAACTCAGATGCTCTAAAGACTTGAACTCGGGCACCATGCCGCCAAGCTGAGCGATTGTGGGGAGGGGTGCCACATCTGTTGTTCCCCTTGGTGAAGAAGATCGGGAGTTACTGGTTACCTGATCGGCGGATACATCGACAGGTGTTGAAGTTCTGAGAACCAAAACCTGGCCAGCCACCACGGGGCTATGAGTAGAAGGGAACAGTTCGCCGAGCTCTTCAACTTCCAAATTGCACGCTGAACTAGAGGCAGAGGCGGGAAGGCGTAAACTCATGTTGTGCCATGGAATCTCGAGAGCATCCCCCAGAGAGGAGGCTTCCAGCCCCCCTGTGGAGGCATACTGAGGAAGCTTCTTGTTCGCCGCCGTAGCGAAGAGGTCCACCTCCGGTGTGCCCAAGCGTGAGAAAATCCATGAGAGGACCTCTCCCTTCAATTCCCACTCGTAGCTGACCACTGTCAGCCGGCTGAGGGCATCTGCTGTGACATTCAGCTGGCCCGGGTTGTGCACTGCAAGCAGCCAGACACCATGAAGCACGGCCCACTCCCAAATCTGGATGGACAGGTCCACGAGAGGGGATGGGGGGGGGGGGTAAGACTTCGTTCCCCCTTGTTTGTTGATGTAATACATTGACACCACATTGTCCGTTCTTATTTGGACCACCTTGTTGACGATGAGTGGTCTGAACGCCCTGAGCGCTAGGAAGATCACCAGAAGCTCCAAATTATTTATGTGCAGGAGCTTGTCCTGAGGCGACCAGAGGTCCGAAACCTGAAGATCTACCGTCGCACCCGAACCTAGAAGGGAGGAGTCCGTCGTGATCGTCACCATGGGGACGGGGTCCTGAAACCCACGCCCCCAGACAGATTGCTGAGAGATGACCACCAATCCAGGTCCACTCTCATGGAATCCGGAATCATTATCCGCATGTAATCCCGATCCACTGCCTGACGCCTGGGTCCGTCTCATCTTGAGACGAGCAAGAGGAAGAGGAAGAGCCAGCACGCACGAGGCCATGAGGCCCAGAAGCCTCTGGAACCACCAGGCCGACATGCTCGCCGACTGCACAAACATCTGACACGTGGCTAACAGATCCGCCATTCTGTCCCCGGTCAGGTACACTCTGCAGTCGATCATGTTCCAGCGAAAACCCAGGAAAATCAGGTCCTGCGAGACCATCAAGGAAGATTTCTGCCAGTTCAACGACAGCCCAAGATAGAACAGGAGCTCAAGGAGAGACTGGAGATTGCCCGCTGCTGCTAGCGGACAAGGGCTGCGTAAGAGCCAGTCATCCAAATACAGATACACATGGATACCCTGGAGACGAAGATAGGCCGCAATCACCGACATCTTCTTAAAGACACGCGGCGCCGAGCTGAGGCCAAAAGGAAGCACTCGAAACTGGAAGTGCTCCTCTCCCAAAGAGAAGCAGAGATATCTCCTGTGTGGGTTCCAAATCAGGATCTGCATGTACGCGTCCTGAAGATCCACAATGCTGAGCCAATCGGCCATCTGTAAGGAGGAGCGTATCTGGCTGGGCGTGATCATCTTGAATTTCTCTTGAGGTAGGAAAAGATTGAACTGGGAAAGGTCTAGGATGGTGCGCAGGCCAGCCTGGTTGGGTTTGGGCACCGTAAACAGCTAGGAGTAGAAGCCCTCCCCTCGCTCCCCAAGGGGAACGGGTTCCACAGCTCTGAGGTCCAGAAGTTTCTGAACTTCGGCCTTGAGGGAAGGTGAGCACAACAGCTGAAAAGGAGGGTTGAGGGGTGGAGTAGGGGGTAAAGGTAAGCGGAAGCCCGCTCGAGCGACTGACAAGACCCATCTGTCTACTGTGATGGTCTGCCACGCCTCCCAATGAGACGCAATGCGTCCTCCCACCGGGGTCTCGTGCGAGCGCTGAAAACCCTCATTTGGCAGGTTTATCGGTGGTGGTGCCACCTGAACCTGATGAGACTGAGGAGCGGGAGAAAAACCGCGTGCGTTGTTGTCTATGGCCGTTATTCCCCACAGGAGTATCCACTCTGCGAGATTTGCGGTCGAGGAAGCCCCTAAAACCAGAGGAGGGTCGACTTTGCGACAACGGTCTCTGGGATTTGAAAGGAGCTTTGACCAGAACAGACAATGATTTAGCTGTCTGAGTAATATCCTTGGTCTTGGTGAGCTCTACATCAGTAGTAGAATGAAAAAGCTCCTTACCATCGAATGGAAGGTCCAACACCTTGTCTTGCACTTCCTTAAAAAATTTAGTGGCATGCAGCCACACCTGCCGTGAGGTATCAACCCCAAGCATCAGGCCCGAGCCGAGGTAGCTACGTGGTGAGCCGCAGCCTCCAGGAGATCCTGGGCCAAGACCCTGGCATCGGAAAGGCCTCCTTTGAAGTCTTCCAACTTCTCGACCGGGATGTGCTCCTCAAACTCTGACAGACCTTTCCACATCTTAGCTCCCGCCAATATCAAATCAGCGTTGGCCTGCCTGAGCTACAAGGCTGAGTTGGCAAAGATTTTCCTCCCTAGGGAGTCCAGGAGCTTGTCCTCCTTTGCCAAGACCCGATTAGCCGTCATGGAAGAGGATGCTGCAGGTGTGGATTGCAACGTAGCCGCAGCCACCACTGTGGAGGAGGGAGGCGGACAAGACGACAGGGCCACCTCTTCCGAAGAATGCAGCCTGTACCTCGCGTCAATCTTATTGACAAAAAGTCCTGTGTGGCTTTTCCCAGACTCTTCGGACCTCGGCCAGAACGTCCTTATGCAGGACCAGGGCGGTACGCTCCAAGGGAGACAGGGTGAACGCCCCAGAAAGCACACCCTCCTGCGGAGCGGGTGCCTCATGCACCGGAACACGTAAGAAACTCATGTCCAGTACCCGGTCATGAAAGGCTCTGATAGAATGGGGAAGGTCCTCGTTGTCCTGATCGCCTTGAGGGTCATTTGACAGGTCAGGATCCTGCTGATCCGTTTCAGGCACTGCCTTGTCCACAGGGGACAATGGAGGCAGAGGCAGAAGTGCCGGGGGAGGCACCACAGGCAAGGGAGGCGCCGGCGGAACCACCGGAGGAACGAGTGGAGCCGGAGGCACAGGTGGACATATCTCCTTGAAAAGCCCTTTGAAATATTCCCTCATGGGGTGCTTGAAAAGTACAGAAAAAAGCATCCTCAGGAGAATGCTTCGGAACCTGAGGAGGCCTCTCATGAGGTGGACAAATCCAGGGACGTAACGGGGAAGGGTGCCACACCGGCCCCTCCACCGACATATCCACATAAATCAAAGGAGCCGCCCCCGCGGGCAATGAAACATTGTGCGGAAGAGGCATCCGGGCGTTCCAATCATAAAGTGGCCGGTAAGGATGCGCACAAGAGACCTTAGGTTCACCCAAGTGACTGCGCCCTACACCAGAGGCCGATGGCGTAGTTGTAGGGGGTAGCACCTAAAATGGCCATCGTGATGGGAACGGATGCCATTTTGTCCTCATCTGAGGGGAACTGCGGCACGTGAGGAAGTGAGGCAGGGGTCCCCGTTGATGGATCAGGGGTCTTAATCTTAGCCTTAACATAAGGAACCTCGGCCGAGCCGGTACTATGAGGCCTGGAATATTTTTGTGACATACCAACCGCCAAATTAGCCTTCGAAGGAAGGACCTCGGCACTGCCGGTAAAAGAAGAACTTTGCTTCTTTGCCCCCTCAACAGATCTGGTATCACCACAAGAGCGGGAACGGCCTCTCAGAACTGTTGGTAGCTTTAGCCTCTGAACGAGGGACCTCAGACGCAGGCCCGGTAACAGCCTTATCTGCACGGGCCTCGAACATCCGTTCGGTAACAAACAGCCCAGCCAAGGCCTCGGGGTGCACCCCGGTCTTGTTTTTGAGGGAAGCCGACAGAGGCCTCAGAGCGAGCTCCGGTACCCCACGATTCAGTAGAACTAGGTCTACAAACAGCCCCCAAAGGAGGGGCCTCGGAGCGTACTCCGGTGTTCACAGGCCCCTTAGGGAGACCCTCAGAGAAAACTCTGGTAGAATTATTAGGCCCAACGGGCACCTCAGGGCGAACCCCGGTGACAGAGCGATCAACGCCCCTCCCCCCTCCCGGACCGAGAGGAACCCGGAAAGGTATCTCCCGGCCGGGGTGCTCTGAAAAGTAAAGAACTTACCGGGCGTTGTTTCTTCTCGTCAATGAACACCTGAAAATGTGAAAGAGGAGTTCATCGGAACACCTCCTCCCACCGCTCCAACGGACGTTGATGTGCCCGGACCGAAAGGGAGTCACAGTAAAAACAGGAGTCCCAACGGTGTTCCGGACCCAAACACTCGAAACAAAGAGGATGGGTATCCGCCCTCACAAAGCGACGGCGACACGATGAACAATCTGGAGAGTCTAATTTGAAAGACAGACTAGTAAACGCTAGCGAGAGCCAGAGAGGAAAAAAGGGAAGAAAATCTTCCGAGGATGCAAGTGCATCTGGCCCCGATCGAGCGGAGAAAAGGACTGATGGGCGATGCGCGAGGCAGAGCCAAGGTGGGCGGGGTTACGGCCATGTGCCGGGCCCCGCACAGGAAAGAAAGGAGGGACACATTTTTGAAAAAAAATGTGGGTGCTTTTTACAAAGTGCTCCGGTCCTGTCCCACAGGACGGAGAGATGTGCCACAAGTATGGAGGAAAGGGGACGGGACGTAGGAGTAATTGCCATTTACACCCAGCATACGTTAGATATACTACATAACACTTGGAACAAAACAAACTAAAATTGACTTTGCAGTCAGTGAATCAGTTTGCATTCACTGCTCCAGTTACGACAGACAAACCTTTCACAGAAATCATCTTGAGATAATACTGGTTGGATAGATAGTCCAGATTAACTTCTACCTGTGTAAGGGCATAGTGTTCTTCACAGATAAACACCATTCTCTGGACAAGCTTCCCACATTCAATCTCTTACAACAAGATTGGGTCATCTTTGGTGAACCTCAGTGAGAATTCAACCAAGCCCAAGAACAGACAGATTAAAATATCAGCATCCCTAAATCAAATAACATCTGTTGGGAGGGTTTTTTCAGTCCTGTGTTCTTGGTGTGCGTCAGGGTTTTTTTTAAAAAGAGTTGCTGTCTGTGACAGTACTTAAGAAAGCACACTGGTGTAATACAATACTCTATTCAATAGTAAACACAAGATGTTCGAAGTTAAGTACAGCAGATTCGCTTTTAGGTTAGCAAATCATGCAATCAACCAACCTGAAACATATATGCAAACTTTTTAAGGTCTTAAAAACCTTTTGTAACTTTGACCCAAACTTGTCTTAAGAGTCCAACCCTATCTGGTAGGAGTCACTCAAAAAGGCGGGAAGGCCAATTACAGTGTTCAGAGAGGTAGTATACAGCAGAATTTTCTTCTGTTGCAGGTAAGTAAAAATGTTGGTCAAAAAGCAGCTCTGGGAGAGAATAAGCCCCCCTAAAGGATTGCCCCAAAGGCCAGAGACCCAGGGCAGGTGGTTTTACTGAAGGGGCTCAATGGGTTGTCCACCCCAATGTAACTTTAAGGGGACTGGGGAGGGTGTGAGATGCAAGCTTTCTGCAGTCCCTAGAGTCAGCCAATCACGCAAGCACAGTCAGCCATTCACGCAAGCATAGTCCGTGAATTATGTAATTGTTTTTTTATAACGCGCCCAACACCATACCCGAGTTTGGTTATTAAGCGCGGATCCAGGATTCAAACCTCTGTTGCTCTCCGTGGTCTTGCTTCCAAGACCAGCGCGTCGCCCCTGTGCTACACTCAGTCAAAGCCAGCCAGCCAGCCAGCAGAGGCGCCAAAGCCAGCCAGCAGAGGCGCCAAAGCCAGCCAGCAGAGGCGCCAAAGCCAGACAGCAGAGGCGCCAAAGCCAGCCAGCAGAGGCGCCAAAGCCAGCCAGCAGAGGCGCCAAAGCCAGCCAGCAGAGCAGCACACCAGAGAGAAACACTGTTGCTGTAATGGATCCGGTGGAGTGGGCCCTCGGCTAACACAGCAGCGGCCTGCTAACCAGTCGATGGCAGTGCATGATGCAGCCGGAGGGCCACCTGCAGATGGAAGCCTTCAACAAGGCCTTTCCGTGACTCACAGGTCCAAAATTGACAAATAGCCGAGAAGTCTTCAGAAAGCTCTTTGTGCATGCGTAGTAAAGCTTCAAGGCACAAGCAGCATCCAGCGAATGCAAAGCCCTCTCCACTGGCGACGATGGATTTAGGAAGACCAGCAAGGACAGCCAAAGTCAATTGGGACACAGTCTATAGAGCTGAGGCACTTCTTAGAATCAAAGTCTTGCACAAAGTTAGACAGTTTGCAGAAAATCACTCGTAGGGTCACAAGCTGGAGAGTTGGAATACACTCAAAGTTTAAAAAAATGAGAAAAGCACAGCTAAGACAAGGAGTTAAGTACCCCAAGTCGAAACAGAACATCTGGTTAGACGAGTGGTCTGTGTTCCTGAGCCTCAGTCGTGGGGACAAGAGGGAGGATGTCTGGAGTGCTCCTGCGACAGTAGTTTGGGGTCGTTGGTAGCTACAGGCTCTTTTCAGTTCAGCGGCACTTCACGTTTTCAGCACTTAGTAAACAGCACCGTCACGGATCTCAGATACCGGATGGGCTTCCTTCACTCCTTGGGTTCTGCACTCTGGTGAAGGGACTAGAGCTCTGGTCGTCCTGCTTCTGTAGGATCCTTAGGAGACTCCTGGAGCTTCTGGCTGGATTTCAGACATTGCACTCTACTATGGATTTCAGTACAGCCAATCGGGGAAGATGGTCCAGTGGAGTTCGTCTTGGGGTTAGTTGATCCCACTAACCCAGGGGAAGAAGTCGCCCCTTCCGGAGCTTCTGTCGAATTGAAAAAGCAGTTTCAGCACAGCATCAGAACTTCACCGGGCAATTCAAAAGGTCCAGGAGGATGCAGCAAACTTCGTTCGTGGCTCGTCATGTATTTCTCCCAGTGGTCGACTGCCTCTAGTCCCAAAACCCTCGCCTCTAAATCAGGTTTCTCCCAATTATGCACAGCCTAGGCTGTCAATCACACAGCAGGGTGGCTGTCCTGGAAGGAAAGACAGCCAATCAGGACTGGTTGCATTCAGACACCTCCCTCACATCCTGCCTTTCCAGACACACTGGATCCAGAGGCGGGCCTTCAGGGGTGAAGCCTGCCAAAGGTAAAACCAACAAAGGGCTCAAACCTGGCTCACCACAGTAACACCCACGAAAGACCTCACAAACAGAATACGGCAACAAAAGTCAGGGCCCTTTTGACAAAATGGTCACCCATGGGTGCTATACTGCAGCTTAGAGTTCAGCCTGCGTTAGAAAAGCACAATGGTAAGAAAATTAAACCACTGCCACCAGCCACTTAAAGTAGGGAGGGTAACATAAAAAAATGTTACTTGAGAATGCAGGATAAGGGGCTACTAGGTAAGCCCTCCCACCTCCCCTCAGCGTTCCACATAAAATGTGGTGTGCTGGGCCTACAAAGAGAGGAAAGTAAAGTCAATTTCACTTCACTATTCTTGGGAAGAGTAGTTCACCCAAGAAAAGGTATTTAAACCTTATGAGAAATCTAAAGGATTTCTCTGTGACACTGCACTGAAGGTGCAGTGTTTTACCATACAAAAAGTAGATGCCTATGGAGTTTGTCAGACTGCAAAACCAAAGAGAAAGAAAGTCATACAAGAGTGAGAAAAAGGTCTCAACACTCCAGGGTTAAAATTAAAAGGTCCTAAAGTCCAGCAAAAGAGCTGGGTGTCTATAAGGCTGAAAGGTATAAGCACAGAAATGAGAATTCTCCCTAACAGGGGTGTGCTGGTCTCACATAATAAAGTGTAAAGGGGATGGACAGCCTGTTAGGACAGTTTTTCTGAAATCCAACTAAGGGCTTAGTAAAACCATTCAACTGAGCCAGTACAAGACTACACTCTTAGTAGAAGGCTGTACCACCTGAGTATATGGTAGTGTAGACAGAACAGCCAGGCTCATTTTAGGAGGGAGAGAGGGCTGTAGAATCAGTACAAATAAATAGCACATAAGGTCCAAAGAAACACAAACTATGTATTGTAAAAATAAAGGGTTTATTTAAATACAAGTATATCATGGTAAATAGTGGGTAAATAAGTACTATATCAGACCATATAAACACATTATAAAACAGAACACTATGCTTGAAAGTACACAGACCAAAGCATAGGCCCTGTTGAGAAAACTAAACGTATTTCTAGGTAAGTCAGACCTTATCAAAAACATTTAGTATAGGTCACACCTATTCTTAGGGAGTAAAACCATAAGTTACTTTAAGATTACTTAACAGTTATTTAAGAGTAGTAGACCATGTCAGTTATGCAGTGACACTCAACAAGGAAATCCCATAGTAAACCAAATTGTAAATATACTTTTCTCAATAGGGCATACACATTCAAGGTAAATAAGAACATGTCTAACTGTTCACTGTGAGGAACTCATGGTAGCAGCAACAAGTAGGACAGACAAGTAATCAGAGTTCAAGGGTGTTTATTGAACAATGAAAGCAGGATGGAAAAACACCTAATCTAAACCTACATCTAAGATAGGAGCAATCAACCATCAAATGAAAAATAAGGCAGACATGGTGGCGTGATGTCAAACAATAATGGCCTACACTAAGAAACCTATTGCCAAACCTCAACTAATACAAAAAAGGTGTGGGATTGTTTTCAGGAATAGAAAGAAGTATTCGTAAATATGTCGGGATGCGGTAGCCTGGGACTCCCTTCCCCACGTTTGAAGCACAGGTAAGATGGGAGCTTGGAGCACGGCACACTCTAGGTTTCCCAACACGAGTGAACAGTTCCAATGGCAGCAATCAGGACCGTCGATAGCCAAGTCTCAATCCTCTTGAAAGTCTCTTGCCTACGAGGGCTTGATGTATTCTCAATACAAACGAACACAACGTTCCTTTCTGCAGTTCACGTCGGGTGATGGCTTCAGTCCTGGGTCCCTCTTCCAGGCGTAGACCCTTTAATCACAATCTTCAATGTCTTTTCAAACAGTTAATGGGGGATATTGCTTGCCAACACACATTTTCTCAGGACCTTATACTTTGCCCCTTCCAGTTAGCACCCCTCTTCTGGGTTCACTCTTGACAACTTCACTTTCACTTGCAATGTTCACGGGATACACTTCCCCTTTTACCTTCACCATGCGGGATTCACTCCCCTTACTTTCTCAAATGTGTGGATCAAAGTCTTTCGATTGTACAGGGATTTTACTAGATCTCCATTAGGACCACTTTGACCTCTTCTGGCGGCTCTCCTACAGCCTTCTGGTTTCTGTAGTTTCACTCAAACTGGGATAGGCCAGAGTCTCTTGGAGTGACACGCACGTAGTGACAGTTCCCTCTGTAGCTCTCCCCTCAACACTTTCGCAGTTCATTTAACTAGGTTCAAACTTGCCACTTGCGCTTCTCATTCACCACATGCCAGATCTTATTTGTTCTCCCCTCTGCATTTCTGGAGTCAAGGCCAGTACCACGGTAGTAGGAGTTTCCCTTGCTCCTGCTCATCAGCATCGACACGGCCTGTGTACCGTTGACATCTGCTGCGAAACACTTGTGCTATTACCGGCCCTAGGCTCTTTTCCATGAAGGTTCTGCGGGCCTGGGACGAAAAGGGCTAGGTCAATTCTCTGCATTGCCACCCTCTCGTTTCCCGCCGACTTTCTTCTCTTGAACTGTAGTGCCTCGTTTGCAGTCTCGTTGTGCTGTCTGCCATGCTCATGATGTGCTCTCTGGTGCCACCTTTAGTCCCTGTGGGGAAGGGAAAGGGCAGTCTGGTGTGCGCTTCTGATCAATTGCCCGACTTTGCCCGACCCTTGCATTGGGACATGTCGGGTAAACTGCTCTGGTGTTTGTCCGTTCTCTGGTGTCGTGCGAAAGTGCACGTCTCGAAAAGGGGGAGAGGCAGTGGTTTTGAATGTCCTTCGTGGCAGGATACGGAAAAGTGTCAAAAGAAGGGGCATACCACATCTCACCTGTCGGTGTCCCACTCCCCGAGGGCCCCTCCCCCAATCCAGGTGATCCTCCCTCACTAGGCCACCCCCAGGTCCTGGATCCAATAGAAATGGTTGTGTCCTGGATGACAGATCCCAGGGACTAGAAAGGGAGACACCTTCAGGTTTCTCACATCACTCTCAGAGTTAGTTACCAACTTCTTTTACAAGCAAGTAACTTTTGAACACTGGTTATTCTTTCCAAGGCAAAAAACTTTTCTTAACCAGTTCTACCCTTATTCTATAGCATGTGTTCACTCAGAGGCAGTAGAGAGACCCTAGTGGCCTAGGTGCCTGCTGTAGGCAGGATGAGATAGGGTTCAATTGCAGGCAATGTCAGAGTTCCAGAGGAAGACTGTTCAAACAAGTAAGTATTTCACTTTAAAGTTGAGGGTCCAGGGACTTCAGAGAAGACACCCTAGGAGGATTCAGCAGTGGGCATGGGTGAACTGGACGAGTGGCCTCCCAATCACAGAAAACACCCTAAAGCAATACAGAAATCACAAAGGCTTAAGGTAGGCAAAATACCCCAGCCAACAGATTACCTCAGCACAGAAGAAGAGTTGAAGAAGGAAGACTTCAGGATCTGTCAAGAATACGGAATACAGGACTTTGGAAGGACTTTTGCAGCAGGGATCACAGGAAAAGGCTCCAGGCAAGAGTTTCCTTACGGTAGAATGCAGCTCTGAGGTTTTGTCGCCCTTTCAGGAGCCAGGAAGAAGACTGAAAATTGCTGGTTCGGATTCTCGTTGTTTGCCAGGTCCAGCAATAAGATGAGGGGACTTTTCTAACTCTATATACACCTCTGGAGATCCAGCAGGATGCCCACAATGTTTCAGCAAGATTTGGAAGACTGTGCACTGCACAATGGCTCAAGGTCCCAGGGTCCCAGGGTATTGGGGTATTGCAGCCCTACAAGGTCGCGGCACGCCGTGGGATGGCTCAAAATACAGGTCTTCTTGGGACTTATGGATCTCATCAGCCTTTGGGTAGGAGTTGTGTTCGGGACTCCCAGGTCGATTGGAAAGAAGGGCTACAGCAGGCTATCAGGCTCCGGTTACACAGCAGGCTCTCCAGTCGCTGGAAATGGTCTCATCTGCGGTTTCTGGATTTGGTGCCAGTGGTAGACTACCTCTTCAGCTTCCAGGATCAGACTTTTATGCAGGAACACAGCCAATAAAACAGCCATGCAACATTCAAATTCAGGCATTGGGTGGGTGGGGGGTGGGATTAGCAGTCCTTTCAGGATAGCCAGCAGCCCACTTTGAACTGGATTCTCGCAGTCAGGCTGGAAGACAAAGGGGTGCAAAGGTTTTGGCTCTGGAGCCTGGGCAGGGAGTCCACAGGACTCCTGATGAAGATAAAGCTAACACAAAGCAATTTCCTTCCCTGGATGTCATGAGAAGGAACAAGAAATGACAGGGAACACTGAAACGGAGAAAAAAAAAAAAAGACAGGGGCCATTTTGGTAAAATGAGCACCCATGGGTGTCTTTACCGGAGCTGTGGAAACAGCCTGCATTAAAGGTGCACCAAATTAATAAAAAAGGTTCACTGCCACCAGCTATTAAAAGTAAGCTTGTCCTTGTAATAAACGTTACATTTGACAATGAGAAAGGGGATACTTTATATCTCCCCAACACTCCACATAAGGTGGGGTGTGCTGGTTTCACCTAATAAAAGGTTAGCCAGCGAAAGTCACAAGGGGAGCCCCAAGGGCCATTCAGCAACAATAGACAGAATGTGGCAACAGTTCTCAAAGAGGATACAATTAAAAATACACTATGCAGAGTCTAAAAATGACACCCATAAAAAAAGAGAAAAAGTGTGGAAAAAGTTTGCCATTTACTGAGGTGTAAGGAAAAATAATTATCAGTTCAGCAAAAGATTCTGGGGTTGACACAGGTCAGGAACATCATTGATATGAAAATCTTACCCAACAAATACCACTTAACTCTTGGAAACAGTAGTTCACCCAAGGTAAATAAAGAGAAATTAAAAAGGGAAGCCCCAAGGGCAACCCAGCAACATTGCACATAAAATGCTGTGTGCGGCCATAGTAAAACACAGTCAGCCCAAATGTTATAGTGAACTATAAATCCAAGCATACACTAAAGGAGACATAAAAAGGTCAGCCATAAAAAGGAGTAAAAGACAGGGTGAAATGGTGAAATGGGAAAGCGATACCCACTCAGCCAGGAACAAGGAAAAATAAATCACCAAGTCCAGCAGAATGTTCTGGTGTTGAAACAGGCGAGGATGATTTTTCACAAATGAAAATCTTACCCAGTAACCATCAGGCAAATCTGTAGGGTCCCTTATGAAGCCCCCCCAGGGAGAGAGTTTGAGAAGGCCATGGGCTTTAGCCCCCCCCCTTTTAGGGTAAGGAATAGACGGGCAATAGCAGTTACCTGGCGAGATAGTTCACTTGGATTTGAGCACCATTGTGGGGGAATAGGGAGGCCTGGGCTAGGGAGGTGGGAGCTTACTTAAGGTGGATTTAAGCGGTAGGGAACAACCTAGGCTGAGACCCTCAATTAACTCCAAATACCTACTGCTGTTCAAATAAAAATGTGAAACCTGTTCATTGTCTCGAATTAAAGCAAAGCATCCCATATGGCAAAATACTATACAACATACAAATTGATTTAGTGCTCGAAGCATTCTATCTGGAATGCTGGAGGAGTGAGGTAATGAATTAAGGGTCTGCAACCTGGGGCTCTCCAGATTTTGTGGGCTACAACTCTGGATCACAGACTATGCTGGTTATAACAAATGGGACTTTTAGTCCAAAACATTGGGAGAGCCAAAGGTTGCAGACCACACTCAGAACATTAACAGATAAAGCAAAGGATGTGGGTTTTTGCACCCTCAGCACAAAAGTTTATTAGCAAAACTAGACCATGCATAAAAAAGTGAGGGCACTTAAGGATTTCCTTACCTGAACAGCAATGTACAAGCCTGGGACATTAAAGGATTCAAACATAATTTCGGCAGTATATTCCCTGTTTTCTGGCGTATTTAAAGGTGGTTCAGTCTTGTAAAAAAAAAATAGATACTTTTAATAAATTACTAGTTATAGGTTACATTTTAAGAGCTATCAAAGCAAATAAAATAAGTATGCTATAGGATACATTTGTGAAGAAATGGGTGAAATGAAAAACATACCACAAATTATATCACATCAAAAACTGCATCCCATGCTCAGCTTACACCTGTTCAATTACACAATTTGACCATGATCATGATCATATTTTTACACCCAATCTCTCTTCTGTCATAAATAATCTGTGAAGTCTACCATTTATATTCATACTTTTTAACTTAGTGACATAACGTTATTTATTTTTAAATCCAGACGGTCAAACAGGAAGGAAGCGTCAGAGGGTTAAATATGAAAGTTTAAATAAGCAACAAGTTACTTACCTGTAACTGTTGTTCTCCAGCATGGGTCTGGCATGGATTCACATGCTCATGAATATTCCCCGTCGTCAGGCTGGGAATCCTCGGTAAAGAAAAATCAGTATCAGTTTCGTTTCTGATCTGTCTTTCGTAGTAGTAACCAATCACCGATCTCTGCGTCATACTGACCACAGCCAATGACTGCCCTCTACCTAAGCCCCGCCTCTGGCAGCCATCTTCTGATTTGGTAGCACGTGAAGTGGCAGTATGACCAAGTGAAGAGCCGCAGAGGGGTAGGCGGGAGGGTTTGCATGTGAATCCATGCCAGACCCATGCTGGAGAACAACAGTTACAGGTAAGTAACTTGTTCCTTCTCCAGCATGGGGTCTGGCATGGATTCACATGCTCAGGAATATAAGAATACATAGCAGTACACACATGCACAACCACGGGAGGTGGCAAAAGGCTCAACATTAAGCAATACAACAACTCAACATTAAGCATCTCTTACCTCCTCACCAGGCTCACCTTAAGCGAACAGGTTGCGCAGCACTGCTTGGCCGACCCTGGACTCCTCCCTGGAATCCCGATCGACGCAGTAGAATCTCGTGAAGGTGTGCGTCGACCTCCACGTAGCAGCCCTGCAGATGTCCAGCAGGGGCACACCAGATAGGAACGCCGTAGTAGCAGCGATCGCTCTGGTCGAATGGGCTCTCGGACGGCCTGGCAGCGGTCGGTTAGCCAACCGATGGCAGTGCATGATGCAGCCGGAGAGCCATCTGGAAATAGAAGACTTCGAGAGAGCCTTCCCTTGATTCACAGGTCCAAAGTTCAGAAACAGCTGTGATGTCCTCCGAAAACTCTTCGTGCGGTCCACGTAGAACTTCAGCGCTCTAGCCACATCCAGCGAGTGCAAAGTCCTCTCGGTCGGCAACGAAGGAGACGGGAAGAAAACAGGTAACACCAGGGGCTCGTTAAGATGGAAGTCCGACAGCACCATGGGCATAAAGGAGGGGTGCGTACTAAGCACCACCCTCGAGGCATGGAAAGTCAAGTACGGTGCTTTGCAGGATAGGGCCTGGATCTCTCCCACTCGTCGTGCGGAGGTAATGGCCACCAGGAATGCAGTCTTCCACGACACAAACTTCATCGGTGCGGAGTGCATCGGCTCGAAAGGGGGCCCCATGAGCCTGGTCAGCACCACGTTAAGTTCCCACACCGGGGCCGGGGCCTTCACCGGCGGGAACGAACGGAACAGTCCTTTCATAAACTCTTACCAGTCGATGGGACCACAGGGACGTCCGTCCTGTGGTTCTGGTATATCTGGAGATCGCCGCCAGATGAATCTTAATGGAGGCATGGGCTAGCCCAGCCTTTGCCAGCGATAGCAGGTACGGCAGCACTTGAGGGGCCGTAATCCGTAGGGGGTTGATCTTCTGTGCTCGGCACCAGATAGAGAACCTCTTCCACTTGTGACCGTAGCATTTGAGAGCCGAGGACGCCCTGACCTTTGCAAGAACCGCTCTGCAGTCGGCCGGTATATCGTACCCTCCAAACTCTAGCGCTGCAGGAGCCAAGCCCGCAGGTTCAGCGACGCCGGGTCGTGGTGGAAGATGGCGCCTCCTTCTCTGGAGCGAAGATCCGCGTCTGCCGACAGCTTGATGGGTGGGGACGTTGACAAGTCCAGAAGGTCCGGGAACCAGATCTGCCTCGGCCACGCCGGTGCGACGAGGATCATCCTACACCGGGACCTCTTGAGCTGGTTGATGAGTCGAAGCAGCAACCGAGGGAACGCATACAGGTATAGGCCGTCCCAGGGGAACGAGACCGCATCGCCCATGCTTCTCGGCTGGGGAAACCTGCCGGCGAACCTCTTGCACTTCGAGTTCGTCGCTGTTGCGAACAGGTCGATTTGGGGTTTGCCCCATCGTCGGAAGAGTTGATCCACCTGATCCTGGCGCAGCTCCCACTCGTGACATGCGCGCAGCTCCCTGCTGAGCGAGTCGGCGATGGGGTTTCTTTCTCCTGCCAGGTGGAAGGGAACCAGGAACATCCCCTGGGCGACCGCCCAGTGCCACAGATCCTGTGCCTCCTTGGATAGGGCTGGGGATCAGGTGCCTCCCTGCTTCCGTATAAAACATTGTCGTGGTGTTGTCCGTGAAGATCTGCACCACCTTGCCCTTGAGCGACGGGAGGAACGATTTGAGAGCCCAGAACACGGCTCAGAGTTCCAGGATGTTGATGTGCAGGAGCTTCTCCTCCGGGAGCCAGAGGCCTCTTGCGTGGCGATCTCCGGTGTGGGCGCCCCAACCCTCCAGGGAAGCGTCCGTCGCCACCGTCTCCTGGAACGCCGGCGTCTGAAAGTCCTTGCCTGCCGTGAGGTGCGCTCGAACGCCCCACCACTGAATCGCCCGCCGGAACACCTCGTTGAGGGGTACCCCGTCTTCGAAGGTGCCCGTCGCCTGCATCCAACGGGCGTCGAGAAATTCTTGAAGAGGGAGCATCCGTAGTCTGCAGAGGCGCACCAGGTAGATGCAAGAGGACATCATCCCCAGGAGGGACTTGATGGACCTCATCATGGCCACGTCCGTGGCTAGCAGGCGCTGCACTTTGCCCAGAATGGTCTTCGTCCATTCTTCCGACGGTGCCGCCAGGCGCCTCACTGTATCGAGCTTCGCTCCCAGAAACAGGGCCACCTGCGACGGCACCAGGTGGGACTTTGGGTAATTTATTGCGAATCCCAGGTCTGTGAGTAGCTGGACGGTCCTCGCTGTGAGTTCGACGGCAAGTTACCTCGTCCTTGAGCGGATGAGCCAGTCGTCCAGGTAGGGGTAGACGTGAATCCCCTGCAGGCGCAGCCGCGCCGCCACAGGTGCTAGGCACTTGGTAAAGACCCTGGGGGCCGACTTCAATCCGAACGGCAGTGCTCTGAATTGGTAGTGGCGTCCCTGGACGACGAACCTGAGGAACTTTCGGTGACTTTTGAGGATGGGAACGCGGAAGTATGCATCCTCCAGGTCCAGCGACGATAGAAAGTCTCCTTCCTCCAGCTGTCCCAGCACGTGCTGGAGGGTGACCATCCTGAACTTTTGTGACCTGAGGTATTTGTTCAAACGACAAAGGTCCAGGATGGGGCACCAGCCGCCCATCTTCTTCCTGACGAGGAAGTACCTTGAGTACACCCCGGAGCCCCGGAGCCTCTTCGAGACGAGCTCGATGGCGCCTTTCCTGAGCATCGCCCGTACTTCCAACAGCAGTTGCGGGACGCGATTTTCCTTCCTGGCCACAGGTGGAACGTGAGGGCACTTCTTCAGGAATTCGATAGAGTGTCCTCTTGCCAGGGTATCCAGCACCCAACGGTCAGTGGAGAAGGACTTCCACACGCCGACGAACTTCGTCAGCTGGCCTCCCACTGGGAGGAAGGGAATTTTGCTCAGTACGAGCCAAATGATTGACTGAAGTCCAGATTGATAGAACAAACTTTATCCGGGGTGAGAGTCGGTAATAAATACCATTAGTAACACAACTGTATCTTCAACAGGGGCCTTAGTAGCGTCGCTAGGCAAAACCATTTGCTTCGCCTGGAGTCTCTGCCTCCAGCGTAAACCAGACGCAAGAACTTCAGCCATACGATTTTTTGTGGGCGCCGGCGACTCAGCCTTTAAACTCATGGCATCCTGTTTAGATGATCTAAATACATAGGGAGCCGGGAGCCCAGAGTTAATGAGCTTGTTTGGTGGGGGGGGTCAGGCATGGTAGACCATCAGGAAAGCTGCTGATACAAGACTCGAAGAAACAACACGCTCTAGCAGAGCTGTAATGCCAAACAAGCTTTGGCAGACAGTATTTCCATGTTTCAGAAAACCATAGTCTAGACTCTACGCCTGGTAACTGCTCGTTTCATCAATTTGGGCATATACGAGGGAGTCTCCATAAGTTGACGAGTTTATGCATTTTACTAGCCGTCCGCTGTATCTTACTATGGCTTCGCCCGGTCTGCCCCACAGTCCTTCAATGGCTAAAAGCAGTCACATGGTCCTCGGACATGGAGGAACGCTGGTTCGCCCTGCAGTCAATGAACTGTCGACCAAAGGACATATGGCCGCCATACTGCAGTTACCTAGTATCCACTGACAAATAAAAAAAGACACCGAGGACCTAACTGCCGAAGCACGGCTCCAAAAATGCTCACATAAGGACTTCTCACCCACCCCCATTTTCTTTTTGTTACCCCGGTATTAGATTTAATAATCAATGTTAGTTTTTCTTCTGTACAATATCTACTGAAATTCTAAAGAAGAATGTACAGTCTATTGTCCTGGTTGCAAACGGTAATGCTTCTGTTGTGATGTCAAACACACTTTAAATAAAGCGCAAGATATGTAAAAACCAGATATACTTTAAAATACTTTTCAAGAATCAGCATAAGCTTAGTAGATGCTCTTTAGAGAGGTTTTTAAACACACTTTCTACAACCGGAGGGGACTTCATTCCCAAGGACAGTAATGGCATTTATAGATCACAAGTGCACTTTGCAGATTCTGAGGTTGCAGAAAGGAAAGGTTAAAGGAAGGAAAGAAAGGTTAAACAGGTTCTTGGGGCATTTGAGTGTACCTATATCTTCTAATAAAGTCTAGACAAAACCTTTCCCAGCAATAACAGTCTAAATAAAACAAGTTATCAACTGTGAGAGACAAACAATATCAAAGTCAACAACAGACAGAAGAGTCTGCAGGGAGCCAGGACAGGCAAAGTCAATTGGAGCACAGTGCATGGAGCTGAGGCACTTTGTAGTTAATACAAGTCATGCAAAGAGTTAATCAGTTTTGTAGAACTCACTTGTAGGGTAAAAAGCGGCTACACTTGTGGAGAGCAGAGCTGAAATCAACTAACAAAAGTAGCCACTGCAAGCCTCAACTGAGAAGAGCAAAGCAAGACATTGAGGTAAGTACCCCAAGTCTGGTTTAAAGAAGAATGGTCCGGCTGGATTCTGTCCTGTTGCAGTGGTGCAGATCCTGGGTTCCTGAGCCTCAGTCATGGGAACAAGAGGGAGAACGTCTGGAGGATTCCTGCGGCAGCAATTTGGAGGTCGTCGGCAGCTACGGGCTCTTTTCGGATCAGCTGCACTTCGCGATTTCAGCAAGCGGTTAACAGCACCACAACGGATCTTTGATACCAGTTGGGCTTCCTTCACTCCTTGAGTCCTGCACTCTGGTGAGGGGATTTGAGCTCTGATCGTCCCGTTTCTGGAGGGTCCTTAGGAGACTCCTGGAGTATCTAAGCAGATTCCAGAAATTACACTACTATGGATTTCTGAAACCATGGCACTCGATTCATGCAGCAGCGAAGAAGTACAGCTAGTCAGGGAGGATGATCCAGTGGCGTTCCTCTCAGGGTTAGCTGGTCCCACTAACCCAAGTAAAGAAGTCGTCCCTTCCGGAGAGTCTCTTGTCGATCAGAAAAATTGTAGTTTTAGCACAGCAGCAGGGTTTCACCAGGCAATTCGAAGGTCCTGGAGGAGGCTGCAAGCTTCATTCACGGTTTCTTCGTCTGGTGTTTTCCCAGTGGTCGACTGCCTCTAGTCCCAAAACCCTCACCTTTTAAGCAGGTTTCTCCCATTCAGGCACAGCCTAGGCTTTTCACTCAGCACTCCAAGACTAAGAACAGGGGATTTTCGGGAACCTCCCTCACTTCCTGCCCTTCCAGACATGCTGGAGCCAAAGGCAGGTTTCAGGACAGAAGCCCGCCAAAGGCAAAATGAACCGAGGGCTCATACCTGGCTTGGCACGCAGAGTAAAACCCAAGAAAGGCCTTGCGAACAGAAAGTGGAGAAAAAAGAAGACGACCATTCTGACAAAATGGTCACCCATGGGTGCTATACTGCAGCTGAGGGTACAGCCTGCAGTAGAAACGCACAATGGTAGGGAAATAAAACCACTGCCACCAGCCATTTAAAATAGTGAGGGTAACAAAAAAATGTTACATGAGAATGTAGGATAAGGGGCTACGCTCCTAGCACTCCACATAACATGGCTTGTGCTGGACCTACAAAGAGAAAGGCAAGTAAAGTCAATTTCACTTTACTATTCTTGGGAACAGTAGTACACACAAGAAAAGTTATTTAAACCTAGTGAGAAATCTAAAGGATTTATCTGTGACACTGCAATGAAGGTGCAGTGTGTCACCATACAAAAAGTAGATGCCTATGGAATTTGTCAAACTCCAAAAAAAGGAAACAATCCAAATCAGGTCAAAACACACGAGTGAGAAAAAGGTCCCCCACACTCCAGGATTAAAAAAGAGCTGGGGGTCTCCAAGGTTGAAAGGAATGAGCACAGTAAGAATACACTAACAGTGTGCCAATTTCTCAGACTACAGAGTTTTGGGAGAGATACGAAGTATCCAAGAAATGGATATAGAAAAAAATAATCTTAAAGAGGGATCATAAGGGTGCCCAGCAACACTGCAAATAAGGAGCGGTGTGCTTGATTGTAAAAACACAGATGCCTTTAAGGGCTATGGAGCAGACAGACTCCATAGTACAGATAGAATACAAAAATTAGTGTTGCAATTGACAGACCCACGAGAATGAACGAGGGGGAAAAATAGGCTCCACTCATTCAGGATTGAAAGAAAAAGGTCCAGCAAAAAGTGTGGGGATGGGGCGGGGGGGGTCTCACTAGGAGAGGGGATGAAGCATACAAATGATAAATCTCCCCAACACTTGTCTCCCCCCCCCCACACACACTATGGAAAGGAGGAGCTAATCTACTCCTGGATGGCTCTTGTTCCAGTTGGTCATACTTTCTGAAGAGACCATCAGCATAGTGAAGTTGAAGCTTTGTAGTCTTATGGACCACCTGAGCAATGTTGGGTTTTGGTCAGTTTGAATCGTCTTCAAAGTTGTTTCAGGGCCCACACAATAGAAAAACATTAATGTTCAATGATTGCCCACATTGTTTCACTATCTGTTAATGTTCTACTACTAAAGCAGATGGGGTGCTCCCTGTCATTGCTATCAAATTGGCTGAAGATTGCTCCTATCCCTATGTTGGAAATATCAGTTTGGCCTAGGAAGGCCGGAGTGTAATCTGGAGCTCTCAGCACTGGAGCTTTACAGAAGGCATCCTTCTGCCCTTTGAAGGCTTTTTCAGTCCTCATTCCACTTAACCTTTTTAGTGTACTTGGGAGAGGATATGGTATTCAGAGGAGAAGCAATGGTCCCATAGTTCTAAATTAAGTTCCTGTAATAACCACTAAGTCCTAACAAGGTTATTACTTGAATTGGATTGAGTGGCACAGTCTTGTACAGCCCATACTTTGCTGGGTAAGGGCTGGATCCCCCCCCCACTACCTCCTGACCAAGCTAGACCACTTTACTCTGAACAACTTGGCATTTACTTACTTTGCTGGTCAGATTGGCCCATTGAAGGGCCTGCAACACGTGTCCCAGGTGGTCAAGATGTTCCTCCCAGATAGGGCTGAACACTGATATGTCATCCAAGTATGCCATGAAGAGGTTCTCCAACTCCCATTCAGAACATGGTTAACCATTCTCTGGAATGTGGCAGATGCATTCTTTAAAGCAAAGGGTATGCCCTTAAACTGGGACAAGACTTCTGTGTTGCATGTGATTCGCAGCAAAAAGACCATGGTTTTGCCGCCGCAATCCTTGTAAAGGATGCGGGGACACCACTGCAACCCCTGTACCCATTATACCATTTAAGCGATGCGGGGGACACCCCCGCAACCCCTCCTCCCATTAAATAGTGCACACCTTTAACGGGTCAAACAACAGCATTTCTGCCACGATTTTATCACTGCATACCGACTTCTGGGGTTGAGAATGCAGTTTTCCCCATGGACTGGTCAGTCATGGCAAACCGCCAATAACCACTTGTCAGGTCAAAAGTCAGTCCGATAGAAGTAGAGCGCTGCTTTGACATCTGTGCAGAGCCTGCCGAGGCAGGTTTGAATCCCGGCAGGGCCAAACTCAGCCTTTCATCCTTCCGAGGTCGATAAACGAGCACCACACACCGTGGGTAATAATGAACAGCGCTCAAATGCCCGAGGGTTCGTAGCGCTATATAAATGCTAAATTATTCTAAAAGTACTGAGGAATTTTGCTGAGCCCAGCTTATCCACCAGTTCATCTTTCCTTGGCAAGGGATGGACATTTAATGCCCTATAGCTCGCACCGAACCAAAGTTCTTTAGTTCCTGCTTTTGGTACTAACAAAACTAGACTAGCCCATGGACTTGTGGGATGTTAAATCACTCCAAGGTCAGGCATTTTATTGACCTCTTAAGTGTTTCCTCACATTATCCAACATCCTGTAGCCCCTGCTTTTAACAGGTACACTATCATCAGTGTCAATGTCATGATGGCCATAAGGGGTCAAGCATGGTGTTAGTAAAAACAGAGAGGCAAAGTGAGTTAAAGCTTTGCACTCCACTTGTTGCTGCATTGTCAGATAACTAGAGAGTTGTACCCCTTCTACTGACCCATTTGAAGGGTGTCCCCTTACATCTGGGAGAGGCTCACTCTACTTCTTGATCAGAAGCTAAGAGCAAAGCTCCCATCGCTGGTCTGGAAACATAAGCCTTCAGACGGTTGGCATGAAAGACACTGGGGGCCTCCTTGGAGTTGCCCAAGTCTACCAAATAATTGACCTCTCCAAGTTTTCACACAACTTTGAAGGGTCCTGTCCATTTCTTATTGGGACCATGATGAGAACTTGTTGGTCTAGATTAAACTCCGCCATGTTTGCTTCTGGTCATGGCAATGCTTAACCAGAGCTTGACCAGCTTTCAAATTCCCACTACAGGCTACATCTCCGACATCTCCGACATCTCTAAGAAGCCACACTACCGACTGCACCTCCTCAGAGGTATTCTTCCTTTCCTCCCCTTCCCCCAGAAGCTCACTGTCTCCAGAGCCCAGGTTCTCTCTAAGCTAGACTATTGTAACAGCCTCTATCTAAATCTTCCTGCCTCTACTCTCCGCCCTCTGCAACTTATCCAAAACAGGACTGCTAGGCTTGTCCTTGGCCTCAAGCCCAGTGATCTGATCTCCCCAGGACTGAAATCTCTGCACTGGCTCTCAGTGGCTGCAAGGATTAAGTTCAAAACCCTCTGTATTGTCCACAAGGCCTTCTGGGGCATTGGGCCACAATACCTTCAACTCCCTCTTCCTAAATATCTTCCTTATCAAGCTCTTTGCTCATCTGCCTCCAACTCCCTCAGGGTTAGCCGCTTCTCCAAGCAACGAGTTGGTGGTAGCGCCCTCTCTTAGGCAGGGGCCTCCCTCTGGAACAAACTTCCTGCCTCCCTGAAACTTGAGGAGAACCATCGCCAGTTCCGAAAGCACCTCAAAACCTTCCTCATTGCATCTGCCTTCTCTCCGCCTCTCCCCTGCTGAATTCCTGACTGAAACTGCACTGGTTACCTGGCCACCCTCTGAACTTCAGGCCCAGGCCCCGCCAGTTGCCCACCTGCACTGCCTCCCTGGCAACCTCTGCACCTGGGGACTGTTTTCTGCATCCCTACAGTCCCCCAATCAGATTTTATGTCTGCACTTACCACCAGCTGGCCGTTTTATTTATCTTATTTAGTCTACTATTCCATGTACTGCACTTTCCCCTCTCCCTTCCCCCCCCCCGCACTTCTCCTTTTTCCCCCCCTTCCCTGCACTTGCGCGATCTGACTGACACTGGGAATAGTAGGATCATTGTCTGTCTTCCCTTTGTTCCCCCCCTTGCTTAGTCAGGCCTTGAAACACTTGTGTATAGGCACGTTATAAATGCCATATCATAATTAAGCCTTCCTGGTAGCAGCAAGGTGTTACCCATTCCCAGGCTGAAGCTGTCAGCTCAGAATTAAATATTTGATTAACTCAAGACTGGGTTTTAACTTGAAGTTGCCTACATCTTCATTAACACAGAGAAAATGAACACAGTTTATAGGGGATTTGGACATTTAAAGAATTAAGCCTTTCCACAAAAACATACTTTTAAACAGGCGATTTTGATTTAAGCTGAGTCTTTTACATCAGCTTTTCCTCTGCAGCACCCACACATTTTATGCACCATTATTTCTGTCCTTTAGTACTAGGATTTGTTTTTCAGTTTTGAGATATGTATCCAGCCTTTTGTTTGTAGTTTCTCTGCACAGCTGAATTTGTTACATGTTGCCATTTTTAGCCGCATTTCAAAATATCCCACAGCATCATCGGGGCCCCTGACCTCCCACACCTACTCGCCCTAGCTCCTTTCTACCCTCAGCACTTGCCTTGGCACACCCTCCACCCTGGAGGTTTGCACTTACTCGCAATTTGGCCCCTGGCCGTGTAGTACTTCAACAACCCATGCACGTCACCTGTGGCTCACCCATGAGCCCGGACTCCCCAGCACTTATGCCCGCTTCCCTGATGCATTTGCACGTTCGGAATCCTTGCAAGGCATAGTAGGCCAGTCCTTCCTACCCCCTCCCCTGCTCTCATTAAATATTGTGTTTTGCAATGCATTTCCCTCCCTTGTTCCCTCCACCTGTGGGCACTTTGAAACAGTATTTTACTTGATACACAAGCGCCTAACAAGCAAACAAATTCAATAAATAAGGTACGAACTTCAAAGTGCTTAAATAGTGGTAACAAACAATTCCATCAAAAGTCATTTTAACTAAGAGCACCAAAGTGATAAATCCTCAGTTGGGTACCGACACAGGAATAAGCGGGCATTACCCAGACAGCTAATTATCTTGGTACTGCGTTCAGGTTACTCGGCAACAGGACAATACCAGACCCTATCATGTCCACCCATCACAGGGTTTATTGCTTCATTTTGGCACTTTTCCGCAGGGTTATCAGATCTCCACCGGCACCCTTTCTCAGCAGAGTCTGGCTCATGCAAGGTCATGTTAGTTAACTTTGCTGAAAATAAATATGAACAAAAAATACCTTCAGTAGGTCTTTCCTTCCTTCCCCTGAAAATATTTTTGAAACTGCCCTAAAAATCTTTTTGGTGTTTTATACCTTAATGAAAACCAGGTATAAAAAAATGTTTTAAAAAAAAAAGCCAGACTCGCTTTCACAACTTTGTTACTAAACAATAGAAAAGTCTCCTTGCTCAGAAAGGAGATCATACAATTGGCATATATATTCACCGTTTATGAATAGGTGAAATAGGGGTGGTCTCTGGTTTGTTTCAAGTAGAACGGAGGTCACGAGGGATCGTCGCAAACTTGAGTTGTGAAGCAAACTACTTCATACATTTGACAAAAGCATAATCAACAAGTGATGGAAGAAATTGGCATCCAAGATGTAGCAAAGCAGTTCGATATATATTGAACATGATGGAAAAAGATTTGTTTGCATTTTATGTCAAATGTAGCTGCATCAATATTGTCCAATGAATACATTAGAACTTTTACTCACCAAGAGGAAGTAATGATCTTCAGGTTCTGCCCTTAGATATTTAAAGATAACCTGTTCCATAAATCTTTCCATCAAGTCCCAATCTTCAACAATACCATGGCGGATAGGCCACTGTTAAACAAATGAAAAACATTTTACACAAAATAATCAATGTTCGCTCTTACTGATGAATAAAACTTCCAACAATGGACTCAAGCCGGAAAAATAGCAAATTTGTATATGTGTAGTTCAGATCTTTTATGAGTATACCTTCCATCATGGGGAAACACATTAGTTTTACCCCTTGATATTTTAATTTTATACACCAAAAAAAAAGTTATATCTTGCAGTAAGCGAAAAACTGCACTCAGCCTAAAAAGCATATTCTCTTTATACATCGCCAAAACAATTATTGAAATCAAAATGGTTGAAATAGCTATGGTTTTCTACTTCATGTACATAGACGTAGTGTTTTTCCAAGTAATCTCAAGTAATCTGTTTTTTTTTGTTTTTCCTGGTAGATTGCCATCAAATGGTTTCAGTATGGTTATTGTTTATGTGCTTCTATTATTCTTCGGTTCAGACTGCAGG
Organism: Ambystoma mexicanum; assembly: GCF_040938575.1. Taxonomy (NCBI): domain Eukaryota; kingdom Metazoa; phylum Chordata; class Amphibia; order Caudata; family Ambystomatidae; genus Ambystoma; species Ambystoma mexicanum. The sequence goes on along the minus strand of NC_090931.1, from coordinate 1,240,491,674 downwards.
TGGTTTGTGACTTACTCCTAAACTTTTTTCCTCCAGCTCAACTGGGCATGCCAATTTTATTATGTGAGAACCGTCTAATAATGTTGGTGTCACTTATTTGAGCAAAAGGTCACAACAGGATTTGCATGCAACTGTTATGATAACTCAATATTCAGCATCCACCTTTGCCTGCACACAACATCGACCAAATACTGGCTCGCCATTGCCACTAATTAACACTGCTCACTTGATCCACCATACATGAAAACCCATAGTTCAAAAGAGAATGAAGCACTTCCCCCGCCCCCCCCCCCTTATCCCCAAACCTAACTGTTACTCGCCAGACAATAGTCGTGGGATGGCCCGAATGCCAGGGCTACTTTGGATTATTTTTTTGGGAATAATATTTGTCTGACATGTAAAGGATTTACAGATTAATGATCTGGGGTATAGGGATCACAGTGTGCCGAGCCCGATTTTACAAATTGTTGACTCTCAAAAGCAAAGATAAGTAAAGCTGGGATGTATGGGAGTAGTTTAAGTGTACTGAGTGGAGATAAAATGGAGCACTGGATGAAGAGCTTGGCAACTTTAACAGGGACATGCCATGTTAGACAGGTTGTTCTTGGTGCTAAACATAAAAAAAAGTTTATGACCAAACGGTTAGGGACTCTAAGCTCACGATGCGTGGAGAAATAATAAATTGTTAGCAACGCTGGATATTATAATGAAGAAAAAAGTAACATATTAAAGCGGATTAAAAATGGTTTTAATGGTTGGCGTAAAAGATGGACATTTTCGATCAAAAACCAGAAATGGCAAGACATGATAGGTGTCCCAAGTAAAAAAAAAAAATTAAAAAAATATAAAAAATAGAAACTTGAACTTAATCAGGTTAAAGTTGATTAAGAAAACACTTTGAACCCCATCAAGGAAAGTTAATGGCTGGAGTATATAAGAAAAAAACATTTTAAGTGATCCCACTAGTTTACCTCCTTTTGATGCAACAGGTTGGCATTTGAATATTAGTGAGGATAGTATTAGAGAGAAAATATTAAAATTAAATAACTATGGCTCCTGGACCTAATGGTCTTGCCAACCCAGTTCTTAAATTAAACCCGAATAAATTGTCAAGTATTTTGAAGATGCTCTATGAGAGTGTGCACTAGTCAATGTATTCCTAGATCTTGGCAGCTTGCACATTTAATACCAGTCTATAAGAAAGGTTAACGGGCATTACCGTCGAATTATAGGCTGCCATCACATTAAGATTCCACCGATAACATTTTCTGGGATCTTTCAGGCACGCAAGCGATTTCTTGAATAAATATCAACGTGAGATCTGCCGTAAAAATGTTATATAACCGGTGTGCAAGGGTAAAACCTTGTTTAACCCCTGTACTTGTTTGTCCTTCAGACTATTAGTACTGAAAAACTTAGGTTTCCCTTTCGAATTCTTGTACTTTTATCATTTATTGCACAAAGCACCTTACAGTGCAGTGCAATGGGGAATACTTACTTTTATCACTTTTGCTTTTTCCACATCTGATTTTCGGTCACTTTTATATGGGCCTACAGTTGGTGGCAGCAGTTAAATTTTTACCATTTTTGCTTTATTTTTGGTGGGCACATTGAAAGCTACAATCGGGATGGGAGGAAGTCTCACTCTCAGTAAGGCCCATCCTTGGTACTAGAGAGTCAGCTACTGTGGCAGATGTCAAACCAGTAGATGTCCCTCATTGGACAACTACTGGCAGTTTTAATGGTGCAAATCCTTATAATTGGTGGGATTGAACTTGCTTCCAGCTCAAATCTTGGATAAGAGGAGGATCTCTGCAGCTTTTCTTCAGATCTACGTTGCAGCCAGGAATCCGAAGAGCAGCATGCTAAAGATCCATATATGGCTCCTGAAGTGGCCACGCATCCCTTTGTGTGTCCGGCCCAGTAAAGCCCAGCTCCTCTGCCTGATTGCAAAAAGACCCCGAGCAGTGCTTCAGGACTTGGACTAGTGGGACCAACTAGTCGAAACCTTTGAGGATATAGCTTGCCAGAGCCTTCGGAAGTATCCCTGGACTGACCAGCTCTCATGGGCTACCTCACCAGAACAGTCGCCAGAACTTTGGTAGTCGCCAGAACTTTGGTAGTCGCCCGCTTGTGCCACAATTCTCCTCCCCGAATTTAAGTTTCCAACTTTAAAAGGTACCTGTCCTGGAGCAGCTGCTGTGACCTGGACTAGGAAGACGCCTGTCGTCGCCTGCAAACTGATAGCCTGGAACTAGTCTCCCGTCATCTTGTGAAGTGTCCTACAAAGGCCTGCATTGTTGGCACCTGCAATTCTTCACCGAAAAGGGTTGCATCTTGCTCCAACCAGAAGAATCCTCAAATCCACATTGCCTGGGTACCTCTCACTGCAACAAAAGATCAGGCCGCCAGCTACCCCACAAAGACACCTGGACAAACTGGAGTCAGGGGGTGATTAAGCATCAGCGTGCCCGCCAGCCCTGCACCACCACCACAAGTTCACTGAATCCTTTCAACAGAGACCTAGTACTGGTGAGAAACATTGTGTTGGCCTCTGGTACTTTTGGGCACAATGACACATTCATCTTAGGGTTTGGACTTCTCAATCTAAGATACTTCTCCAACATCTAACTTACTTATATGCTTTGCGTGATTCATTTATTTGATGCATATTTGATCCTATGGGTTTTGTATAGATTTGTAGTATAAAGTACTGTGTGATAGTACTACCTGCTAGATTAATTTTTCTGTGTGTTCAAAAGACCTAATGACCATCTACATTGAATTGTGTGAACTCCAGGCACCTGACCCCACTCACATTCGGGACTAGGCCTTGACCGCTTCTCCACTCTACCTTGATTGATTTTGGCTAACCGTTCAGAGCTCCCTGTTCATCATAACTAGAGTGGCCTCCTAAAATCTGTCCACCGGGCCAGATTCTAGAAATCCACCTTAACACAGTTTAAAATGCACAAAAAAAAGAAGTGTTGCAAAAATATAATTAGGAGGTAGTGGGTTGACACACCTGTAAGGTTTCATTTCCCACTAGTCCCTGGATTATGTACTACCTTCTGCAAGGTATAAATTACAATCACTGGGTCCACCTTACACGGACCCAACTTGGTATACTACTTCCAATGGGATTACCAGCCAACTGTAAACCAGAAAACCTCAGTCTTTTCATCTTGCTTTGCCCCCTCTTTACTATCAGGACGACAGGTTTCGTGAATAAACTAAGGCAAAGTAGTAAACCAGAGCTTACCCCAGCTTTTTATCTGCACCCAATGCACAGATTGTTCATGCATTAGCATCTTTTCTGGCCTGGGCTAAGCGATCTAAGACAGCAAAAGAGCTAGGAACTTTGAAGGTTGTTCACTGCACTTTAGTCTCCAATATTGCTAGTCTTAGGATAAAAGTTTTAGGTATTGTGGAGAATCCTGTGGATTCCCCACTAAAACCCTGCCTAAAGTATCCTCCCAGGTGGCCAGGAAAGGGCAGACGGTTCCCGATCCCAATTCTGAGGGTGGTGTACAGCAGGAGGATCACCTGGGTGACTATCAGGCTCAGGGTGGTGGGGAGATTTTGCAGGGTGAGAAACAGCTGGTCTTCTTGAAGAGGAATACTCTTACCAAGGACTTATAGGAGAAATTGGCTTATTGCCATTTTGATATATCGCAGCCTCCTACTAAGGATGGAAAGGTATATTCTAAATAATTGATTCAATATAGTGTTGAACCCAAAGAACCCCATCTTTTATACCTCCGAATCCCCATATCCTCCACAAGGTCAAAAGTATACCAAAAGGAACGGTGAGCATGTGACTTTTCCGGTCCCATCGGTCTCTAAAAAGGTTAACCCATTTAACTCATCTTTCAATAACATCAATGGAGGCAAAAGATGTTGTAAACCTTTTAAAGAAGCAAGCTACATTTCTCTGAGACTCAATCCCATAGGGACGGTGACGAAGAAGAGTGCTTAAGAGACATGTAGGGGCAAAGGTCAGGCAGGCCTAACAGCTTTTGGAAAGGTCAGGCAATTAGTTATAAGGGCCTGTACCTGAAGCCAATTAACCCACCTGGGGGGCATAAAAGGCAGCAGCAGGAAGAAGCAGTAGAAAGAAGCTGGAAGGTCAGCAGAGGTAGCAGAAAACGAGGCTGTAAGTTCACTAGGCAGTGTGATCACAGAAGGGACACTGGAGCAGAGTAAGAGCAGATTTCACCTGCTGGCTCCGAGTTGGTCCTGTGCTCACAAACCCTATTTAGCTAGTCTTTCTAGGTGTGTCTGATTGCTGTGAATGCAGAGCTGAAGTCATGCATACTCCCAAGGACTGTGGGCAGAAGCAAGCGGAGGGAAGCTGGAGAAAGGAAGACTCCATTAACGAGGCCAGAACGTAGACACCAGTTTTACAGAGTGGTGTGGGTCCCAAGAGGGACTCTAGCAGAAGAAGAAATTAGGTCAGGAAGTGAAAGCCATCCACAGGCGCTGTGATTGTGGAGTCTGAAGTAAGATCCGTACTGCCAATCATTCACAATACCTTGCCAGTAACAGCCAGCTTAATTTAAACTCTCATGCAAGTGAGTGCGAGTAAATGTTTGCAGAAGTGTGAAGTCATTTTAACAAGGGAACCGTATCACATGCTTACATAAAGTATCAGCGTGAAGAGAAAGCCTCTACTTTTCCCATAGTTAACTGTAAACTGTTGCTGAATGGTTGCCTCTCTCCTATTTGAGAGGAGAACGTTGCCAGTAACTCTTATGAAGTAGGAGCTGACTTTCCCGCAATGTTACAAGCTCACTTAACATCAAAAGACTTAGCACACATGAAACGGTTTCCCCAAGTTCTTTTATGTTTAGGTTTATGTTTATTAAGTTTATATAGCGCTTTACTCCAAAGCGCTTTACAATAAAACAACAAGATACAATAATGGATGAAGCAAGTTAACAACCATGAGACAAACCAGCGCAACAATATGTAGAACTGTTTCCTTGGATATTGGAGGTGAGGGAAATGTGAGAAGGAAGGGAGAGGGGGTAGAGAAGGGAAGGGGAACAAGATTAAATTACGTGATATAAGGTCAAGTGGATGTGAAAGGAAGGGAAGAAGGGGAGTAGAGAAGGTAGGAGGTCAAGGGGGGGTGAAGAAGGGCTTTCAAGGAGGTGTATGTGGGGGTAGAGTGGATAGAAAGAGGTAAGGAGTTCCAGTGTAGGGGGGCTAGGAGCTGAAAGGAACGGAAGCGAGAAGCGGCACAAGGAGATGGGGGTACAGTAAGTAAAAAGAAGGTCAGCAGAGAGAGCGAGAGGGAGTGTAGAAGGAGCGGAGAGAAGAGAGATAAAGAGAGCAAGGTCATGGAGAGATTTGAAGACCAAACGGAGAAATTGAAATTTAAGTTGGGAGGAGAAGGGAAGCCAGCCAAGTTGAGAGAGTGAGGAGGAAATAGAGTTGCGAGGGTCGAGGAGGCAGACGGTACGGATGGAGGAGTAGTAGATGGATTTGAGGGGGGTCAGATGAGAGGCAGGGAGTCCAAAGAGGAGAGAAGAACAGTAGAAGAGACGGGAGAAGATGAGGGAGGAGATAAAGAGTTTAGAAGCGTGGAAGGTGAGGAAGGTGAGGAACGCACATCGTTAAAGTAGTTCATTATGAAAACGAAGCCACATGAACCGAATTTCGTTTCTACAGAGAAACTGACTCCTAACATACTGAAGAGTTATGCAGAAGTTGCTGAAGTCAAACGAAGAGCAAGTATTACCCAAGCCAGTAGATTAAACCCTTTTTCTTTGTGGAACTTGTAAAGGAAATCTTCATCAAGTGAAGAAGGAATTGTTACCAGTGGATTTTTGTTTGTGTGAACTTTTATTTCTTCAAAACTTTAAGACTAAGACTTCCTTTTCCTTGAAGAAAATTGACTTTGGAACATTCCTGGGGGAGCAAGTTCTTCCCAGGACAAGCAGAAGTCATCCAAGACATGGGTTCTTTGGTGACATTTTATTTTTGTTGCTTATAAGTTAACTTGAATGTTTTTGTTTAGTGTGAGGGTTAGTCTTGTGCATGCTAGGAGTTTTCCCTTTGATCCTAGACTAGGTAGGGAATCCCCTGGTAGAGACGGTTTAGTTAGGGTTTGTTTTCTATTTTTGTTTAAGATAAAATGTCAAACCTTGAGAAAGCTAAACAGTCACGAGTATCACATTACTGACTCCTCACAGTATTTGTTATTCATGTGCCATAATCAATTCACACACTGTAATTCAACTAGTTTCAGATATTGTTTCACATAGTTTATAGTTAAAAAACAGCTTTAAAATTAGCATAACATAATATCTATTTACGTTAAGCCTTTATGCTATGGTAAAATTCAATAGCCAAGGTCTCCAAATATATTGATTAGATAATGTATTGCCCATCAGTTATACATGGTCAACACTGCTCCCCACATATTCAATCTAATATTCACCACAGTTACTACTAATGATGAAGTGCTGATGAGTAGTAAAACATTAATTAGAAACAAATACAAACATTTAAAGGGGTAGTCCAGCTAAAAATGTTATTTAAAAAATAGATAGGCAACAATAAAATAAAAAAATACTAGCACTTTTTTTTTGACTTCCTATGTAAAATTGTGAGCTATTCAAGCTCAAAATTCGCAAAAGCAAGCACATGGGCGCATCCATTTTGTGAAATGGATGCCCGCCTGTGCTGGCTTTTGCGGCACTAATGAAGGAAAAGCCAGCCAGCTGTAGTAAACAAAAGCTACCGCTGGGTGGCTTTTCCTTCATTTATTTTTTTTTAAAAAATAAGCACCAGCTGCGTTTTTTTTTCTAAGTTTTCCGGGCTGGAGGAAAACCGCAGCTTTAAAAAACGTTGTATTTTGTGCTTTTGAAGCGACCGCAAACATAAATACAAAGTTACTGTGTTTGAAAACGCTGCGGTTAAGAGGAGCCTGAGAAACTCGGAAAGAAAAACCGCAGCGTTTTCAAACACAACCGCGTCGTGTTTCTGCCTGCTGTGGCTATCACTTTGGGTCTCCGGTGCTCCCCCAGGGGAGCCCGAGAGCCCCAAATGGGAAAGCAGATTTAGGCAGAAACACTGGGGCATGTAAACACAACCGCGTTGTGTTTCTGCCTGCCTTGGCTTTCACTTTGGGTCTCCGGTGCATTTCACAAAATGGATGCGCCCATGTGCTTGCTTTTACGAATTTTGAGCTTGAATAGCTCAAAATTTTACATAGGAAGTTTTAAAAAAAAAGTGCTAGTATTTTTTTTAATGTTGCCTTTCTATTTTTTTAAATAAAACTTTCAGCTGGACTACCCCTTTAATCAAGCTTCTTAAGTTCTAAATCTCCTTCCAATTGGATATCACAGTATTTAAAGCATAGAAATGGAAAAACAAAAAGGAAGCAACACATTTCAGTAACATATAGCTAGTTCTACATTACCTTTGTTGCATATGTTGGTTTATCTATGGCTTCATCACCAATGAAAAAGTCCAAGTCATCCACGCCCTTCATGAGCCTCCGTTGTGCCTGGTCACCAACTTTTGCAGATTCTTTAATTGCAATACCTTCAAAAAGGCAGAAAAGTACATCTCTTATGTCACACTAAAGAACATTGAAAAGCAAGAACACTGATTAAATAAACTAAACAGAAGGTAAGTGAGCCATGTTCTTCTGGTGCTCTGCCACATCCAACATAGGTCTCAAAGAAATGGTACATGAGCAGTCTCCCTGCCTATAATCAAAAACGCCCGGCAACATTATTCTCTGACAGTCACTCAGCATCAGCACTGTAAGGGGTGGGCGACAACAGCTTCTCCTAGTTATAACTGATCGACTGGGATAAAGGGGATCAAGCATCAAAAACAGAAAAACACACAGACGAACTAGAAAAATCACTTATGCCATGACATTCATACCAGGAATCGGCCATTGTCACCCAATCCTAAACTTCATCCTGGATTAGTACCTCCAAACACAGGAGACTGCTCAATGGCACTGGAAAAGCATGGGGCATCCCAATATTTAGGCCACCCATTGCGGTATATACCACTTAAGTTCCTTCAAGTAGAACACTTGAAAAGTGGAATAATTGTACTGCCAAGTGTTGCATGTCCATTCAAAAGAGGCGCACAACATTAACTCGGAGACTAAGATACTCGCAAAACTGCTAGAGGATCGGCTACAGAAGGTAATTCCCGCCCTAATACACCCGGACCAATGCGGCTTTATGCCACAAAGATCAACCCGCATGAACCTCTGCAGGCTATTTTCAGCGTTGGAAAGGGCCAACAACATACAGGGACCACTAGCCCTGTTAGCGATCGACTTTGAAAAGGCTTTCGATTCAGTGAGATGGGAAGCTGTCTGGACCATAATGCACCGCATGGGCTTCGGTGAAACCTTCATGAGTTGGGTGCGACTGCTGTATGAATCCCCGGTTGCTAGGACTAGGGTCAATGGCCAGACCCATGCTGGAGAACAACAGTTACAGGTAATAACTTGTTCCTTCTCCAGCATGGGGTCTGGCATGGATTCACATGCTCATGAATAAAGAATGCATAGCAGTACACACATGCACAACCACGGGAGGTGGCAAAGGCTCAACATTAAGCATTACATCAAACTCAACATTAAGCAATTCTTACCTCCTCACCAGGCTCACCTTAGGCGAACAGATTGCGCAGTCCTGCTTGGCCGACCCTGGATTCCTCCCTGGAATCCCGATCGACGCAGTGGAATTTCGTGAAGGTGTGCGTCGACCTCCACGTAGCAGCCCTGCAGATGTCCAGCAAGGGCACACCAGATAGGTACGCCGTGGTAGCTGCGATCGCTCTGGTGGAATGGGCTCTCGGACGGCCAGGCAGCGGTCGGTTTGCCAACCGATGACAGTACATGATACAGCCGGAGAGCCATCTGGAAATGGAGGCCTTTGAGAGAGCCTTCCCCTGATTGACAGGTCCAAAGTTCACAAAAAGTTGTGACGTCTTCCGAAAACACTTTGTGCGGTCCACGTAGAACTTAAGCGCTCTAGCCACATCCATCGAGTGCAAAGTCCTTTCGGCCGGCGACAAAGGCGACGGGAAGAAAACAGGCAACACCAAGGGTTTGTTGAGGTGGAAGTCCGACGGCACCTTGGGCATGAAGGAGGGGTACGTCCTGAGCACTACCCTCGTGTCGTGAAAAGTCAAGTACGGGGGCTTGCAGGAAAGGGCCTGGATCTCTCCCACTCTTCGTGCGGAGGTGATGGCCACAAGAAACGCTGTTTTCCACGACAAGAACTTCAACGGAGCCGAGTGCAGAGGCTCGAACGGAGGTCCCATGAGCTTGGTCAGCACCACGTTGAGCTCCCACGCCGGGGCCGGAGCCTTCACCGGCGGGAACGATCTGAACAGTCCCTTCATGAATTCTTTCACCAGACGATGAGACCACAAAGACGTCCGCCCCGTGGTTCTGGTGTATCGGGAGATCGCAGCAAGATGAATCTTGATGGACGCGTGCGCCAGTCCAGCCTTGGCCAGCGTCAGAAGGTACGGCAGTACCTGGGGAGCCGTAATCCGTAGAGGGTTAATCTTCTGTGCGTGGCACCAGACAGAGAACCTCTTCCATTTGTGTCCATAGCATTTAAGCGTTGAGGACGCCCTGGCCTTTGCAAGAACCTCTCTGCAGTCGGCCGGTATGTCGTATCCTCCAAACTCTAATGCTGCAGGAGCCAGGCCTGCAAGTTCAGCGACTTCGGGTCGTGATGGAGGATGGCGCCTCCTTCCCTGGAGAGAAGATCCGCGTCCACTGGCAGCTTGATTGATGGGGACGCTGACAAGTCCAGAAGGTCCGGGAACCATATCTGCCTCGGCCACGCAGGTGCGACGAGGATCATCCTGCACCGTGACCTCTTGAGCTGGTTGATGAGCCGGATCTGCAACGGCAATGGAGGGAACACGTATAGAAACAGGCCCTCCCAGGGGAACGAGAAAGCATCGCCCATGCTCCTCAGCTGGGGAAACCTGCTGGCGAACCTCCGGCACTTGGAGTTCGTCGCCGTCGCGAACAGATCGATCTGGGGTGTGCCCCACCGTCGGAAGAGGCGGTCCACTAGATCCTGTCGTAGTTCCCACTCGTGGCACGAGCGCAGCTCTCTGCTGAGCGAGTCGGCGATGGTGTTTTTTATCCCTGCCAGATAAAACGGCACCAGAAACATCCCTTGGGCGACGGCCCAATGCCACAGATCCTGCGCCTCCTTGGACAGGGCTGGGGATCTGGTACCGCCCTGCTTCCTGATGTAGAACATGGTGGTGGTGTTGTCGGTGAAGATCCTCACCACCTTGCCCTTGAGGGACGGAAGAAAGGACCTGAGGGCCCAAAACACTGCACGGAGCTCCAGGAAGTTGATATGGAGGGACTTCTCCGTCGGAAGCCAAAGGCCTCTCGCATGCAGGTTTTCGGTGTGCGCTCCCCACTCTTCCAGGGAGGCATCCGTGGTCACTGTCTCCTGGTGGCCGGGGGTCTGGAAGTCCATGCCCGCCGTCAGGTGCGCGCGGGTGCCCCACCACCAGATCGCTCGTCGGAAACTCTCGTCGAGTGTGATCCTCTCCTCGAAGCTGCCCGTCGTCTGGATCCAGCGCGCGTCCAGGAACTCCTGCAACGGGGACATCCGGAGCCTGCACAGGCGGATGAGATAAATGCAAGAAGACATCATTCCGAGGAGGGACTTGATGGACCTCACCCTGGCCGCTGCACCTTGCCCAAGATGGCCCTCGTCTTTTCCTCCGACGGAGAGGCCAGAAGCGACACTGTGTCGAGCTTCGCTCCCAGAAACAGTGCGTCTTGCGCGGGCACCAGGTGGGACTTGCCGTAGTTTATGGAGAATCCCAGGTCCGTGAGCAGTTGGACAGTCCTTGCTGTGTGCTCCACGGCGAGCTCCTTCGTCTTTGCTCGGATGAGCCAGTCGTCCAGGTAGGGGTAGACGTGGATCCCCTCTCGGCGCAGCTGCGCCGCCACCGGTGCGAGGCACTTGGTGAACACCCTGGGTGCCGACCTCAATCCGAAGGGAAGGGCTCTGAACTGGTAGTGACGCCCTGGGACCACGAACCTGCTCGGTGTCCCTTTAGGATGGGAATATGGAAGTAGGCATCCTCCAAATCCAACGACGACAGGAAATCGCCCTCCTCCAGTTGACCCAGGACGTGTTGGAGGGTGACCATCCGGAACTTCTGTGCCTTGATGAATTTGTTCAGTCCTCTTAGGTCCAGGATGGGACGCCATCCTCCAGTCTTCTTCTTCACGAGGAAGTATCTTGAGTAAACTCCGGAGCCCCGAAGCCTCTTTGGGACGAGCTCGATGGCGCCCTTCTTGAGCATCGCCTTTACCTCCAAGAGAAGTTGAGGGACGTGATGTTCTTTCCTGGCCACAGGGGGGACGCGCGGGCATCTCTTTAGAAACTCGAGCGCGTGACCCTGAGCTAGGGCGTCCAGCACCTAACGGTCGGTGGAGATGGACTCCCACACGCTGACGAAGCTCGCCAGCCGGCCTCCCACTGGGGTGCTTTGGTGGGGGCCCGACCCCGCGGCCGGTTCAGTCCTGCTTCGACGAGGCTTTGCCGCCTTGCCCTCCTTGGCGACGACAGCGGGGTCTGCCTGACTTTCCTCGTCCCCTGTAAGCTTCCTGTGACGACGAACGGGCCGCTTGGCGGTAGGTGGAAAATCCGCCGCTGGAACCTTTGGAGGCACCCAGTTTGCCTCTGCCGCTCCGAAAGGGCAGCCGCCGTTGCTGAAGAACCCCAAGAGCCCGGGCCGTCTCTGTGTCCGCCTTGATGGCTTGAAGGGAATCGTCCACTGTTTTCCCAAACAGGTTGTTTCCGTTGAAAGGCATGTCCAAGACTCTGGTCTGCACGTCCTGACGGAAGTCAGTAGCCTTGAGCCATCCACGCCGCCTAAGGCACACGCCGTTGCCCAACTGGCAAAATCCAGTGTCAGCGATGTCCGTCGCAATCGTAATGGTGTGGTCCGACGCCACCTCTCCTTCCTGCAAGATCTCTTGGGCTTCTTCCCTCTTGTCTGGTAGGAAGTCCAGCAGGGGGGCCAGTTTGTACCACAACTCCCTGTCGTAGCGGGCTACGATAGCCAAGGCGTTGGCCGCCTTAATCGTCTTTGCTGCCGACGAGATGACTCTACGTCCCATCGTGTCTAATTTCTTTCCCTCGCCGTCCGGCGGGGACGTTGACGTAGAGGCCGCGCCCCCCCCCCCGCTTTCTTCCTGGCTGCCGCGGAGACGACCGAGTCCGGGGTCGGCTGTGCCCGAAGGCACAAGGGGGCCGCGTCCGGGACCCGGTACTTCTTCTCGTACCGATCCCTTCTAGCCGGCGTCGTGGATGGGTTCTTGAGGAGGGCGAGGCCCTCATCCCAAATGTCGTAGTAGAGGTACAGCGAGGACCGTCTTCCTCTTGGTCTCGCGCCGTTGATAAAGGAAACCTTCCTTCTTCTCTTCCGGGCAGAGCTAGAAAAGCTCGGATGCCCTGGCGATCATGGAGTGAAACGATCCAATCTCGTCGGGCGGGGATGCCCGGGTGGGAGGTGACGACGGGAGATCCTCGTCGTAAACCTTGTCGTCACTGCCCGTCGCGGCCGTGTCAGTCCCCGTATCATCCCCATGTGTCGTGGACGGGGAGGAGGGCTGAATAGGGCGCGATGGCTGAAAAGGAGGTGGAGGATGAATCCTTCTCTTAGTGGGAGGGTTCCCAGAAGGGCCTGGCTCCGGGTCCCCCGTCGGGAGCGGTTCCTCCGTTGGTGGTAACGGCAGTCTCGTCCTTATCTCCAAGCATAAGGGACTGTATCGCCAACAAAATGGCCGCCGAGTTGTCTTGCGGCACTGGTTGAGGGAGATCCGACGGGCGATCAGGAGCCCCGTCGGCATCCTCGACGCCCTCGTCGTCTTCCACGTCGGGGTCCCTCCCGACAGGATGGCCTTCTTCCACGCCAGAGCCGTGGCCTAAGACTTCGATCAGCTCCTCCTCAGAGGTTGAGGCCGAGTCCACGACGACCTCCTGCCCCCCCTTTTTCTTCTCCGGAGGTTTCACGGGGGTACTTTCGATGGGCATGAAAGAGGACTCCCTCTGTGGTGGCAGGGAGATTCTGGGCCCCGGGGTCGCCACCACTAGTGTAGCCTCCACAGGCTGAGCCAGGGCCGCCGCGACTGTCTCGATAGAGGCCTTGGCCGGATGGATCAAGACTTTCACCACCTTAGGTGCGCTCACCGCCTTCTCCTTGGGGGGGGGGGGGGGAGGGTCACCACCTCGCTCCCCCTCCGATGGGGCCTTAGGGCACGACCGGGGTCTCTCCAGGAGTTTCGCCGGGTGCTCGGCCTTCCTCTTACCCGAGTCAGAGCGTTGGCTCGTGGTTGATGGCGCCGGGGAGGATGCGCCCTGCCTGGCGCCCGTAGAGCCCGACCGTTCGGCGCTCCTGGTGCCAGCGGACTCGCGGTGCTTGGCCTTCTGTTGGACCCCCGTCGCCGGGGCGCCCTCAAAGGTCTTAGAAGACCGCTCGGACTTCTTCTTCTTCTCGCCTGACGGGCTCTTTCCTTCCAGCCAGTTGGCGAGACGTTGATGGCGGTCCTTCATGGTCCGCTCCGACATATTGCCGCAAAACGCACAGTCCTTCTCCACGTGCGTCTTGTCCTCATGTAGGCAGTAAAGGCAAAGGGAGTGTTCGTCCTCCTTGAAGACATTCTGAAGCTGGCATCCAGGGCAGACCCTGAACAGCTTTCCGGGCGTCGAGCTTCCCTTCTCCTGGGCCATGTCCGAGATGGGCCTGAGAAACTTCTGGAGTCCTCCAAAAGCGTGGCTCGACGAAATCATCACCCTTGAGGGGCGTAGACGAAGCCGACACGGGTCCCCGTTGATCGGATGAAGAAACGGTGGAGCTTGAGGCTCTTTTGACCGAAAAAAGAGACATTTTCTGAGAAAAAACGTGAAAAATAGCACTAACGCTCGAGAGCAATAGCAAGAGGATCCCAACACTTGAACGTGCGGTAAAAATCTGAAGATGGCTGCCAGAGGCGGGGCTTAGGTAGAGGGCAGTCATTGGCTGTGGTCAGTATGACGCAGATATCAGTGATTGGTTACTACTACGAAAGACAGATCAGAAACGAAACTGATACTGATTTTTTCTTTACCGAGGATTCCCAGCCTGACGGGGAATATTCATGAGCATGTGAATCCATGCCAGACCCCATGCTGGAGAACTTTGATAGACTCCCAAAGCAGTAATGTATATAGGAGGAGGGAGTAAAAATAAAACATTTTAAGTATGCACAGAATGCAATACTGCCTTCCCGAATTTAGTTTCTTGGCTAGTGGAGGAATCCAAGCTATAGAATCTTGTAAAGGTGTGCACAGACGACCATGTGGCAGCTGCTCAAATGTCTTCTACTGGAACTCCCCTTTGAAGAGCTGATGAGGCTGCGATACCCCTGGTTGAATGAGCCCTCCGATGCTCCGGAGGGTCTTTACCAGCCAATTGTAACATTCTACAATAGTTAGAATGATCCATCTAGAAAGGGTTTGCTTAGTGATGGCTAGGCCCAGTTTATGACCTGTGTATCCCACAAACAATTGGTAAGTTTGTCTTAGTCTTAGTCTGCTAATAGAGAAATTCAAAGCACGCTTTGGGTGAAGTCTGTGTAGCATTTCCTCCTCTTTCCCCGGATGAGGAGGAGAGTAAAAGGAAGGAAGTCAAGGTTATTTATTTTGATGATATGAAATTCCAAAAACAACCTCTGGGAGGAAACTAGGTTTCACTTGCAGAACAACTATCCTGAAAGCCAGCGTGAGGAGGTTTGCAGGATAAAGCCTGTAACTCACTCACCCTTCGGGCAGACTTTATTGCCACCAAAAAGACAGTTTTGAGTGCAAGAAATCTCAACGGGTACGAATGAAGGGGTTCAAAAGTAGTACACATTAGAAATGTTAAGACTAAATTTAGGTCCCACAGGGGAACTTGAAAAGGAGTTTGGGGTAAACATTGGTCAACCCCTTCAAAAATTGAATTATCAAGGGTACTGTAAAGTATGAGGGGTCCTCAGCCGTGTGCTTGAAGATGGACAGCGCTGCTAGAAACATCTGTGTATGAGCGCGATATGAATAAAATACATCATAAAATATATCTAGATAACCCTTAATTGTGCCGACCTGGAGCCCTAGATTTGCTAAATGTGAAAGGAAAGATTACACCATTGGTGTATTACATGAATAAGGGTTAACATTCTTGTCCCTAGACCAGCTGCAGAACTTGTTCCAATGGCAGTGGTATCAGTATTTGGTTGTTGACCTTCTGGCCGAAAGCAACACCTCCATTACGTCGTCCGGGAGGTCCCAATCTTTGTACTTCAGCCTTTCAGAAACCATGTGTGAAGGCTGAGAGTCCCGATATCTGGATGGAGAACCTGACGCTCCTCTCGCAAGAGTAGATCCTCCCTTTGTGGAAGACGAATCGGAGAACAGATGGACATGTCTAGAAGGTCCGGGGACCACGTTCTCCTGGCCCAAAGAGGGGCAATTAGGATCATGGTTTTCCTGAACCTCCTCATTACATGAAACGCGTAAAGGAGTGGAAATTCCCAGTCCACAACAAATGCGTCCCCTAGAGGTCCTCTCAGGGGAAAATTACCTGCAGCAGTACAGCTCGCACTTCCTGTTGGCATTTGTTGCAAACAGATCCACTTGAGGCGGTCCCCAAAGGGCAAAGATCTCTTGGACTGCCTGAGCTAGTTCGCACTCGTGGGAGACTGTGCTCTGCCTGCTCAGAGCGTCCGCCGTCATTTTCTTCTCCCTGGCTAGGTGCACTGCCGATAAGACTCCTTGTATTGCCCAAAACCAGAGCTGCATTGCCTCTCTGCACAGTGGTAGTGACCCCACATCTCCTCTCTTGTTGAGGTAGTACATAGATACCATGTTGTCCGTCATGACATTCTTTCCCCGTACAGATGGCAGGAAAGCCTCCAACGCTAGTCTGATTGCTCTCAGCTCTAAAAGGTTGATATGTAGTTTGGACTCCGATGGAGACCAACGACCGCTGATGGTGTCTAGCCTGCAATTGATTCTGTGCACCCTGCTACTAGCCCACTATTTATTTGTTAAACCCTGTACTCCATGCTCACTCCCCAATTCACCCCACACTATCTAGAAACTCCCTCTGTGAAACATGGCATCTACACTCCCAGGCCCCTACAATGTACCACCTACACCATTCCTACCAGTACTACCCATAGGCAGACCCAACTTAAGTCCTAACTTGGCCCGCCATAGCACCTTGCCTAACCGCATAATTATCCTGCCTAAACCACTACACACCACACAAACTCGCACGCACCCTTTGCCCCTCCACCTGAGAAATCAGAGGCTAGGCTGCCGCTCTCTCCGCTTCTCAGCCCCCACTAGGACATCCCCTGAAAAGTAGTCCACTTAACCACCGTCACCAACTGCTGCCCCCAAGCCAAAAATGTCCAGCTATACCGACATTCCTGAGAGCATCCGTGCAACAACCAAATCAGTGGACATCCACAAAACAGTTCCAATGTGCTCTCATCAACGCTCGCTCCATGCCAGCACATGCCGCTGGGATTCATGATCTCATCACAGATCTAGACCTAGACCTAGACATACTAGCCATCACAGAGACTTTGCTACATGAAGCTTGCGGTCCAGCCATCTGACAAATTTTACCACCAGGATACATCATCCTTCGCCAAGACAGAACATCTAGCAAGGGAGGCGGTGTCACCCTAATTATTAAGGAAAACCTCAATGCTAGGCAACTAAAGACCACTGAGGCTGACAACTTTGACATAGTATCAGCTAAAATATCTCCTTCACCAAACACCACCATAAAGATACACATCGTCTACCGCCCACCAGGTCCAACTCTCGACTTCCAATCTAACATCACTCACATCTTGGGGGACAACCTTAAAAGTCAAGAGACATTTTCCTAGGAGACCTCAACTTGGGTTTCAAGGATCCAAAAAACAAGCAAAGCCCTCGCCAAAGCTCTGCAAGACTTAGGATTCACCCAACTGGTGAATGAACCGGCCCATACCAAAGGTCACATATAAGACTGGATTGCGGACCACAATTGTGCGGCCAACATCAGCTCTAACGCCCCTCGCCCATGGACGGACCACCACCTACTGCACTTTTTCATACCCCTAAAAACAGGAGGAAACCCTAACCCGCCTGCGCCATCCACAATGGCAAGATCCAAAAAAACTGCTCACTGCAGACAGGATAGTCCCCCCCCCCCCCACCCTCCTCGAAACCGCTACACTGGCCCAGCCCTCATCCAACAACCCTACAATACTAGTAGAGATCTACAACGCCATTCTTAAAAATGTTTTAGATGATGTAGCTTCACTAAAAAAGAAAAAAGCCAAACAAGCCAAACTTACACTCCATGTGAACTCTTGGTTCACTCAAGAACTCCAAGATGCCCAAACCGCAAAACGAGCAGCATTAACCGCTTGTCAAACTAAGCCCACCACCACAAGAGACACCTACCTTATAGTCACCAAACAATATAAAAAGGCCATCGCCAAAGCTGCCACATACAAATCCAGAATTGAGAAAGCCAACTCACAATCCAAAGAGCTATTCGCCATCTACAATGAGCTGACAATCCCTCCCACTTTCACACAACCTACCAAGAAAAAACAAAACATGGTGCAACAACATCCAACATGCCATGTTAGACAAAATTAAAACTCAATTCGACAATCTGCCTAAAACCAACCCACCTCCACCTAAACCCCATTCAACCAGCCAGCTGGAGACACTCCTCACAGCAAATACACAACCAAACCCTTTGCATTTAGGGATGTAGCAATTCCTGAGTCCTCCTTATCATGAGGCATACCAAACCATCTTTATGTAAAGGAGACATCTGTCCAGCCAATGTAGTCAAAGACTGTGCCACAGCCCTAGCACCATTTGTCACCACCTTCATTAACGCCTCCTTTGCCACCAACACCGCCCAGCTCACCCTTAAGGAAGCTTGGGTTCGGCCTCTACTAAAAAACCTACCCTTGACACAGACTCCCCAATCAACTACTGTTCAATCACCACCGTGCCATTCCTGTTGAAAATTCTAAACAAGGCTGCATATCTACACATCCAGGCCTACCTAGAAGCGCACAACATCGTTCGAAAAAGGTATTCTGGCTTCCGCACTCGGCACTGAGTCAGCCCTACTTGACCTCAAGAACCAACTACTAGAAACCATGGACAAAGGCAGGTCCTCACTCCTCCTACTCCTAGATCTCTCGGCGGCCTGTGACCTGGTTGACCACAAGATCCTATGTAAACATTTTACGGATACAGCCCATTTCTCCCAAGAAGCCACTGCTTGGATAACATCCTTCCTGGATCGTCGAGACCTCACAGGTGCACGCGGTCTCGAACGCCTCGAGGACCGGGACCTGGAACGGGTACGTCGAGAACGAGTCTCCTTGTCCGAACGGGACCTCTCCCGTGACTCGTGCCGACCACTCTTGCGAGCGGTGTCTCTCGACCTCTCACGACCGACACCACTCGGGGGCGCGGACGGCTTCGTACCCTGCGACTCGAGAATCGCCAGCATTTTCTTCCCGAAGATAGCCCATTCCTCCGGCGTCGCACGGCTGGTGGGGTAAGCGACGTGCCGGGCAGAGTCCTCCGAAGAGGACCTGGAAGACGACCGGTGTCGGCGCTTCCGAGAATGCCTCGAAGAGGCTGAGGAGTGGCGAGACCGACTCCTAGAAGGAGACCCACGAGACTTCAGACGATGACGCGGAGAGTCACCCCTCGAATCATCCGTCGAAAGCCCCGCAGACTTCGACTTCCGGGGCTTGGACACCCGACCTACCGACAACAACTTCTTACGTTCGGGTAAGGCTTTGGACGTGAGCGACTGGCAATCGATACAGTCCTCCGTGTCGTGGGCCTCCCCGAGGCACCAGAGGCAGGCGTCGTGCGAGTCCGTCACCGACATCTTGGACCCACACTCCCCGCACTTCTTGAAGCCCGGACGCGGGGTCGAAGACGAAGTAGAAGACATCTTCACACGAAGGATTTTCACAAAAACGAACAGGTTCGAAGAACCGACAAGAACAGAACTCCAAAGAGTCGAGGCGTTAACCGAGATTCACGAAGCAACACGTTCGCAGTAAAAACGGAACTGAGGCTACGGGCGTCGTGCGTCCTACTTATCACGTCGGAGGAGGTCCTCGACGACGGCGCATCGACGTCATCGACGCAGGACGCAGAAAAAAGTTTCCGAAGCAGCACAGCTGTGGTGATTACATGTCATAGATATGGAATACGTCGGAGGACCCAATCCCCTCGAAAGAACTTTTGTAACTGCTCACTCCGAGTTACAGTTACAAACTAATTCTTTGACGAGTAATTAACAGCTGTGTTACTTCGGAAGAGGGCGTCCTGCTTCGATGGCTCTGGGTCGAAGGCCTCCATCGAGGGCGACGTCACTGGAGGTTATAAATAGGATGCACGACGCCTGTAGCCTCGGTTTATGGTTTTTCCTCCAGAACGTGTGACATGCGCGTACACAATGCCTGCTTGACTGCACATAGCCTTGAGGGAACGTAAGCTGCAATAGCATAGGAAATTCTCCAGAGGGGCAGGCTGGGAGGGCGATGTGGAATACGTTGGAGGAACATCCATGTTACCAGTTGGTAACTAACTTGTGGAATATGTTGGAGGACACAATCCATTCTCAGAACATCTTTGACAGACTCCCAAAGCAGTACCAGAAAATGGAGGACGGAAAAGAATTTAGAATATCCAATCAGATGGCAGAATAAAGAACCACTTTACCAAAGGCCATATCTTGACCATGGAGCGTATCCAGGGAGTAATGTTTGACAAAGGTGTGGCTAGAGGCCCATGTCGCTGTGTCACAAATATTCCTAATAGGGACTCCCCGCTGCAGGGCTGTGGAAGTGGCCATGCCCCTAGTGGCATGAGCATGCAACCCTTCAGGAGGGTCCTTGTTCGCCCATCTGTAACATTCAGTAATGGTGAGTATAATCTACCTGGACAAGGTCCGTTTGGTAACAGCCTGGCCTAATCTGTGTCCAGCGTACCCCACAAAGAGTTGATCATCCACGACGACCCTGGACATCCTAGAAATATAAAAGCTCAGAGCTCTCCTAGGGTCCAACCTATGGAGTTGCTCCTCTTCCTTACCAGGATGAGGAGTATAGAAAGACGGAAGTACCACATTCTGGCTTAAATGAAACTCAGACACTACCTTAGGTAGAAAGGAAGGACGTACCTTCAGTTCAACCCTATCCTTGTGGAACACAGTAAAGGGTGGCTTAGATGAAAGTGCCTGCAATTCACTCACTCTGCGAGCGGATGTAACCGCAACCAAGAAAACCGTCTTGAAAGACAATAGTCTCAAAGGACAAGAGTGCAAAGGTTCAAATGGAGCACCCATCAAGAATTTCTAGCCCAAATTCGGGTCCCAAACCGGCACCTGAAACGGGGGTGGCAGGAACACATTAGTGAGCCCTTTTAGAAATGGGGAAATCAAAGGAATCTTAAAATAAGAACATTCTTCAGACGAGCACTT
The DNA here is from genome assembly GCF_040938575.1 of Ambystoma mexicanum. NCBI lineage: Eukaryota > Metazoa > Chordata > Amphibia > Caudata > Ambystomatidae > Ambystoma > Ambystoma mexicanum. Next base: position 1,240,471,070 of record NC_090931.1, on the reverse strand, counting down.
GAAGATAGACAGCGCCGCCACGTAACCTTTAATGGTACCCACTTGAAGGCCCCTGTGGGCCAAAGAAAGCAAGAAAGACAGAACCATGGGAATGGACACTGAAAAGGATCGACATTGTGTCCTCTGCACCAGTGGCAAAACTTATGCCAACAGTAAGCCGGGCTGAAAGCAACACCTCCATCACGTCATCAGTGAGGTCCCAATCTCCTTACATCTTAACTTTTCAGATACCAAGCGTGAAGGTTGATAGTCTTGACCTCTGGATGGAGAACCCGACCCTCCACCCTCCCAACCTCCCTCCCACCTTCCTTGCTCCTCCCTCCAGAGAGAGAGGATCCTCTCGGTAGGGAAGCCGGCGTGGAGGGCATATGGACCTTTCAAGGTGGTCTGGGTACTACGCTCTCCTGGCCCAATCCGGAGCAATGAGGCTCATGTGGGATCGGAACCTCCGCAACCTCCTTAACACTTGAGGAATGATGGGGACCGAAGGAAACGCGTACAGAAGTGGGAATGACCAATCCACTACGAATGAGTCTCCCAAGGCTCCTCTCGGAGGAAATTCCCTTGAGCAGAATCCCTCACACTTCCAGTTGGCACTGGTCCCATCGTTGGCCCAACACAGAAGATCCTGCGAGACCGAGAGTGGAATCTGAACGGGATCCAACATCTTGCCTGAGAATTGTGACCACTGCATCTTGAGGACCCATTGCAGGGATCTCATCCTCATCTTGGCCTCTGGCACCAGAAAAATGCAGGATGCCATGAGGCGTAGCAACCTTAAGAATTCGAAAGCTGGGCATGTTGAAATTTGTCCACCATCTGCACAATCTGATGAGCCCTCACTTTGGGAGGCGAGCACTTGCCCAAGGATGTGTCCAATACAGCCCTGATGTACTGGAGCTGTTGTGAAGGTGTCAGATGCGACCTCTTGAAAGTGGAGGGAGAAGCCCAGCTTGTGGAGGGAGCGGCAGATGAGACTGAGATGATCCATTGCTTTCTCGGGAGAACGCGCACGGATCAGCCAGTCGTCAAGGTAGGGTTAGACGTGAATTCCCCCCCTCTCGCCAGAGGTACGCAGCCACAACCACCATTAGTTTGGTGAAGACCCTCAGGGCAGGCAAACGTCAGGTACTTCCTGTGCTTTGGCTGAATGGGCACATGAAAGTAAGCATCCTGTAGGTCCAGAGACACCAACCAATCCTGAAGTCGAAGGGCCTGGAGGACCTGAGAAAGAGGGACCATCTTGAACTTGTTCTACCTGAGAAGTTTGCTCAACCAACAAGTCCAAGATGGGGCTCAATCCCCCCGTTTTACTTTGGAATGAAAAATATGGGGAATACCATCCCTTGTTCCTCTCTGCTACAGGCACCAGTTCTATAGCGCCTTTCTCCAGCAGGGTCAAAATTTCCTGCACAAGGAGCGGATCCGGAAGCTTCAAATACTGTCCCCGGTGGATTGTCGTGAGGCCGCTTTAGGAATGGAAGTCAGTAGCAGTGGGCTATTGTATCTAGAACCGATGCATCCGAAGTAATAGCTCGCCATTCTTGGAGATGCTGTGACAGTCTGCCCCCCAACTGGCGAACAATGAAGCATAACCTGATAGTTGTTTTGGAGCAGCTGCGGCAGAGCATGAAGGCAAAGAGGCAGCTGCCTGAGCGGCTTTGGCACCTCCATTTCCCCCGACCACCACGGGTACTTTTACATTGACCTCTTTGACTGGCGGCTCTTTTCGTTACTTCTCTTTTGGTAGGACGCAAGGAACCTCCCCTCCACTGCTGTTCCATAGGACAAAAAGAGGGAGGTTGACGCAGAGCTGCACTCAAAGATTTAGGTGAAAAAGACCTTTTGGTGCAATATACAATTACAGTTGCTTTTCAGCTCAGTGAAACACAGACTAAGGTAAGCAATAACTTTCTAACTGCTTTCTAACTTCTAGCCCAAGGGAGACCAAGATAAGTAAAACATATTGGTACTCATTTATCAACCTCGGAAGGATGAAAGGCTGAGTTGGCCTTGCTGGGATTCGAACCTGCGACCTGCAGATCACGCTCAGATCGCAGCAGTGAGTGCTCAACCCGCTGAGCTATCTTACCGGCATATTCCTTGAGGTTTTGAACAATTATTCACCCTTTTCTTCTCAGTTTCTAAAAATGACATCTAGCATAAAGGGTCTTTACTCAACTTGGTCTGAGTGGACTCGCCCCACTCCCTCCCCTCACAACCCCCTCCCCTCACATTGGATTTAAAATAAATCAAACACTTATTTTAGATCCCATGCCTTTGGACACAATTTTAAAGGAGGTTTCGCTTTTTGGCACATTTGATTAACCTTTTTTCCTGACTCCCAAATCTGCATCTGCTGTGGTATACCAATTGTATAAAACTGTCCAGATGGATCGTACTGCTGATGCCTTCGCAGCACTATGTTTTTCCACAGTAGAACTGCCCCTCAGGTTATGCAGCCATCTTCATCCTACCCATGACTCCTTGCCTGCTACCATGGGGCGGGCGAGCGAAAAGCTTGTGCACAAAGAGGAAATGATAAAGATAGCACTCTGTGGTCTCGTTCGACTACCACTAGTCTCCCTCGATTCACCACGCTCCACCCTTGACTGAGACAAATTACCTTTCATTGGTGTAGAGATGAATAAAAAAAATAAATAAATAAATAAGCCCTGGTGGGGGGATTTGGGGAGGTCACCCATTATGACGAACAGGGAGGACACCGGTTAGCCAAACATAATCGATGGGAGATTGCAAAATGGTCAAGGCTTACTCTCAGGAAGGGTGCAAGAGTAGTCTAGGGCTACGAGTCGACACACAGCAACACCAGTAATTCAAGTTAGACCTACGTAAATAAAAATACGATTAGGCATTTAGTTTACATACCCAAGCATTAAAAAGAAAAAAAAAAGAATCAAAGATAAATATTGACCACAAAACCTTATAAAATATTTACACATCCATACTTCGGAGACACAGAATTGCATATGTATCAATTGCCAGCGAGTAGTCGGATCCATAGAACTAGACAGAACTCGTAGAGTAAACCCAAAAACAGCATCCCTCAATATTATAAAGTCCAATACTAGGATGGTTGGTGCCTTGTGCCCAAATGTCTTCAGTTCCAAAGCATTTACTACTGCCGGTAAATGCATATAGAATTATAGTGCCAGTGGTAATGAATAATAAAAAGAGTTCCAAAGTAAGATAAAAATCGGACAGTTCAGGCAAGTACTCATCTCAATCCAACAAACTAGGATAGCTTTAAACCATCAAAGGTCAGGTCAGAGTGAGTTAGGGTCAGGACTCTATGCCCTAGTTACCCTATGGGAGGAGAGGTGAGAACACAATAGGAAGGTAAACATACCCACCTGGCTCAGAGTTGCCAGACACCACAGATGGAGATTACAGACTTTGTTCCGGGCTTATTCTCTTCTTGATCCTACTGCGAGCGTCACTTAGAAAGAAGAGATACTTTGTTTCACAAGATTTAGTGTCGGTGAGTCACGGTGCACAATAATCTATTCCAGACAGTTTAACGTTGAAGACTCCAACGAACACAAGTGCAGACTTCTGTGGGAGACACAGACACAGGACACCTCAGGGACATGAAGACCAGATTGAATGAAGATATCCAGTCAGGCCATCATACAGCAGTGAACACAGGAACAGCCCCAGAACATCTTCCCTTGGAGTCAAAAAACTGAAAGAGCACGTGACTTGTGGCAAAAAAGGACAATCTGCCAAGTTCCAAGGCTCTACTCGGAACATCAGCTGCAGCGAAGTACACAAGGCAAGAGCTAGTCACTCCACTGGTTGGTCCAGGGACACTTCTGAAAGCTCAGCAGGCACAGATCCTCAAGAAGAGGCCAAGAGGGTTTGTTCCCATGGGTTCAAGGGGCGAAGCAGCAAGAAAGACCTTCCTGAGATCAGGTGGGAGCAGGGCTTCACTGGAATAACGCTGGAGTCGATGCTGGTCAGTTGGAGAGGCCATCTACAGGCTGCTCTTCTTTGTAGGAGTCTAGGTTCCAACGATGATCCGCCTAACAGTCACAGGAGTCCTCCTTTTATCCAAGATTCAGGCTGGGATTCAAGGCCAAGCAGACCAATGGTAAGGATCTGTATCATTCAACTAGCGGGCGGGAATCCAATTATGGCTAGACACTTGTCACCACATCTGCCCAACAACAGACTTTCAGGCACCAAAGATGTGGATGAGACTAGACAGTCTCTGGCACACACCATGCGACCCCCCCCCTACTACCCTCCTGTGTTCAAGTAAAATAACTCACTCAAAAAAATAGAACTGCCACCAGTTGGTCTTCGAGACATTGTAAAAGTAACCAAAAAAGACAAAGGATACAAAGTATCCCAACTGCACTTCACTGTAAGGTGACATTGTATCAATGCAAGCATTCATTAAAGGGTTTTAGGGACTAGTCAGTTTCCCCATAAGAATGAGGGAAACAGGCAAGGGGCTTTACTAGCCTCCAAAAAGTCAAGACTTGGTTAAAAACAAACAAAGATTGGGAGTCCCATAGAAATCTATGGAGGGAAAGGTGCAAACAGAAAATCTTTCATAATAATATCTAGTTCTATATAGCGCCACAAGCCGCAGGCATCTGAGCGTTGAGATAACAGTTGATATTACTATCCCACATCGTTGCACTCAATTTATTGACCTCAAAAGGATGAAATGTTGAGTTGGCCCTGCGGGGATTCGAACCTGCATCAGCAGGTTCGAAACAGATGTCAGAAACGGGCGCTCATCTCATTGTGCTATCTGACCGTACTAACAATTATCTTATAGGGTTCCCATCGTCTTAGCTTGCTGCTCCACTCCCAAAGCTAATGTTAAGTGGAGTAGATGTCTGTTGTGAGGAAGTGTGAGAAGGAGGCTTATCAGGAGGAAAGATTTTCATTTCCCAAGTTACTAGGAAGGCATAAATAGTCACTCGCCCCCCTCAATTCTCCATATGCACACCGTTTCTTAATCGCCAAGAGTCACTCACTTGCCAACGCATAGCAACCTGAGCACATTTTGAGGCAGTTTGTGGGTTTTTAAATTGACTCAGAAGGCACTGTGTTACATCTAGTATGGTGCTCAGATTAAGTAAAATGGATTAAGGGGCAGAATTAATTACGTAGGAATTTTTTGGTGCTAACTTTAGCAGGCATAGGGTCACTGAACAATATAACGAAATGCGCTGGTAATTGCCATCATAATCCAAACTACATGGAGCAGATCGCTGAACAAGTACACAGCATATAAACGAATATTGTGTGAGGTGATAAGGGGGTTTGGGTGGGTGAAGTATTGTCCAAGCCAGACACATATGCATGATCAGTCATTAACACAGTGTATGTTGAGAAGAAAAATAAAAATAACCACAGAACGGCAGCACTGCATAAACTACAGCTGCTGGCACGTACTCTATGGGATATGCTAGAGTGTGTAGGCGTACAAGAGAAAGAAATTACCCTGTGAATAGGACCCTTACAGGGAATGATTCAATCATTGCTCTGCTGCTCATGAAGGATAATGTAATAGTCAGAATAATACACAAGGCAAAGTTTGATAGGCTGCCAAAGTGAGGTTCAACAATTGAAGTATTAAGGGGGACGATTCAAGATTATGTCCAAGCCTCTATATTTCGAAATGTTCTGATCAACTCTGCATCAACTTGGACAGGTACTCTAGGCACAAAATACATTCCACTATCAGACGTTTTCTTAAATGTCATTGCAAATGGATCGTGCGAGGTATGATTTGTCACACCTATCAATACTGAAACATTAATGATTAAATCATTTGCAAATACTTACATGATGGAATGATAAACTGTGGTTCTGTGTTTCCAGCATATCCCAGTTTTGTATATCTGGAAAAAAATAGAATTATTATTATTATTTTTTAATTTATCAAACATTTGGCTTTATATTTGAAAACCTTAAGCTTATTACAAGAAACTGTTTTTAAAAGCAAAGAAAGATGTAAGAAAAGAAAATAACATTTTTGATTAGGAAGCGAGGAAAATGTGAGACGAACGAAAACAGAAATAAGGTAAGGTAAATCTCAAAAGTTCCTTAAGAATGTAACTTGTCAAACAATGAAGTTCAAGTGCAAGAGTACGAGTGTAAGGTTTTTCAGTTTGCACTTTTCCTGAAAAGGCCTCAAATGCCACTTGATTGCAAAACAGGAAGGATACTCGGGCAAGCATAAACCACTGACTAGCAGAATATTGTTTTCTCCTTTTATGCCCACAAGCTGTGCAAATGCACAGACTATGCTGCTAATGCTACCAAGTGGATTACTCTTAACATCTATGTAAGGGACAAAAGGCTAAGCAATAGCATGCTGCACGCTTTAGAGTCCCACTTCAGCACACCATTGCCTTGCTTATTGGAGGACCAGTGCAGAGAATGTCTAGGGAATTAAAAGTAAACTTTAAACTATGGACGCAGAGTACATGAGGAAAACGAGGCAGCTGGTCCCTCTACTTTTTAGCAATAGGGTAGAATCTATACTTTCACTGCCCTCCCGCCTTATCCCCCTCTTAAGAAATGTGGTCTTCCGAGACTGTATCCTAAACAAGACTGTAGCCGTCAGCGCTACTGTAGATGAAAGATTTTGCTGTGAAGCCATTTACAAGTACTGCACTCTAGGCAATGCAGTGATACTGGTCAGTATCAGGGGGGGGGATCTGCTTCTGGACTATAATTCTTTAAAACTGACTCCAGTCATTAAGCACAGCTGCTGCACTATATAGTATAGAGATGCATAGGAATGCTGAGAACATTTGACTCGCATGACTTATTTGGCTGCAAACAAAAAGTTTGTCATTTCATAGGTGCCGGTGATGTTCAAGAACGTTCACAGTGCAAGTCTTCACAATGGTTGCAAGACTATGGCTTGCATATATTATTATGGCCGGAGTTTCCCCTTTGAACCTGCAGAAGATACTATTTTGGGGTTATGAGTGCAGGTGGTGGTCAAGGGGTGATATCTACTCTGTATTGGTTAATTCAGGAACGCAAACCTGTGCTGCAAACTAGAGTCCGCTCCAAATAAGCAGAAGCCATGAATCTGGAACAGACCGATGAGATATGGAGTAGCACATGTGCACATATGAGCAAGGTGTCATAACTCGCGTATAACTCACGCTTCAGGCCGATACTGCTCAAAGCACTACACATCCTGCAATGACACAGAGTGCCTTGATCACTTGTAGCAGGAAGGGAAACGGGGGCTGGGAGAGGGGAGAAGGCATACAGAAATAGACCCTCCCACGTGACAAAGAATGCGTCCCCCAAGCACCTCAGTTGGTGGAATCTGCTGGCATTTTGAGTTTGCCGCTGTTGGGAAAAGATCAATTGGGGCCTGCCCCATTTGACAAACCGACTGTCCACCTGATCCTGACGAAGTTCCCACTCGTGGCAGGAGCACAGTTCCCTGTTGAGGGCGTCTGCAATGGTGTTCTTGATGCCTGCCAGGTGGAGTGGGATGAGGCACATCCCTTGTCTGATGGCCCAGTGCCACAATACCAGAGCTTCCTTTGAGAGCACTGGTGATAGGGTGCCCCCTTGCTTCCTGATGTAGAACATGGTGATGGTGTGGTCTTAAGATTCTCCCCCACCTTGCCCTTTAGAGACGGTAGGAAAGATTTGAGGGCCCAGAACACTGCCCGTAGCTCCAGGATGTTGATGTTCATATCCTTCTCTGCCGGAAGCCACAGACCTATGGCGTACAGACGTCCGTATGAGCACCCCCAACCTTCCAGAGAGGCATCCGTGGTGACCGTCTCCTGGTATCGCGGGGTTTCAAAACCCATCCCCTGGACAATGTGGGAGCACACCCGCCACTATCACCCACCGGAACTCGTTGAGGGGATCTTGGCTGCAAAACTCCTGAACACTTGTATCCAACGTGCATCCAAAATTTCCTGTAGGGGTCACATCTGCAGCCTGCAGAGACGGACAGGTAGATTCAGGACGACATGCCCAGCAACGACTTGATGGCCTAACCATGACAGTCTCTGCACCATTCCTTGAATGGCTGCTAACCTCTCCTCCAAGGGCGACGCCAGGCAGGCCACTGTGCTGAGTTTGACGCAGAGGAACAGCGCATTCTGCAATGGCGTTAAGCAGGACTTCAGATTGTTTACGGAGAACCCCACCTCCGTCAGTAGCTGGACGCTCTCTTTTGTGTGCTCGTTGGCCAACTCCCAGGAGCAGGCACGTATCAGCCAATCGTCCAGGTACGGTTATCCGTGCAAGCCCTGCAAATGCAGGGACCGGCATTTTATGTACTTTAAGCCAAATGGTAGGGCCTTGAACTGGTAGTGTTGGCCTTGTACCACAAACCGTAGGAACTTTTGAGGTTTCCTGTGGATGGGGATGTGTAAGTTTGCAGCCTCTAGACCCATAAAAGTCAGGAAATTCCCTTCCTCCCCCCCGTGAAGTCACCATATCGGCCAGACTACGCCTAGTACAACTGAAAATACTGCACAGGATCTATTACCCGAGGTTAAAACTGTACCAATGGGGCAAAATAGCTGAACCCAACTGCCTGCGATGCCGGGAAGAGGAAGGAACCTTCTTTCATATACTGTGGGAATGCCCGGTAATCAGTCATTACTGGCAGCAATGCTGCGACGTGTTATCAAGAGTCCTGAACCAGACGATCCCCAGAGATCCCAAACTGTTGCTACTGGGAGCGGACAGTGAGATAGATCTCTCAAAATACGAAAAGCTCTGCTTCATGACCGCAACAGCGATCATCAAAAGAAACATAGCACGCTTGTGGGGGGCAGCGGAACCGCCGCAGGTGAATCAGTGGATCACAGACTTAGAAATCTGCATCGCAATAGAAAGGAGGGTCTACAGAGCCAGAGGTTGCCCTGAAAAAGCAGATAGTGTATGGCAACCCTGGGAAGACACGATATGAATTACTGAACTTCTAATATCATAACATCATAGACTAAGGGTTGTGGACAATGCTGCGGAAAACCTACTTTCGTACCAAACACTATTACGCTATGTACAGAATGCTACATAATAGCATATATTCCATATGAGTTTTTTTCCCCATCCAACGTTATTTTTATTTCTATTATTATCATTAATGTTGTTGTTTAAATGTTGGCCCCAGATGGCCCAATGGTTATATGTTATAAATCTAATAAAATGTGTTCTTAAATAAAAAAAAAAAAAAAAAAGAAATCCCCTTCCTCCAGTTGGCCGAGCATGTCCTGCAACTTGACCATCATGAATTTTTGAGACTTCAGGTACTCGTTCTGGCTGTAGATCCAGTACGGGTCTCCAACCCACCCTTCTTTCAAACCAGAAATTATCTGGAATAGACTCCGGAGCCCTGGAGTCACTGGGGAACAAGCGCTAAATCGCCACGTTCCACAACATTGCTCGCACTTCCAGCAGCTGAGAAATGGGCTGCTCCTGACGGGGAACTGGTAGAACACAAGGGCACCTGTATTGGAACTCAAGGTGTGTCCCTGGGCGAGAGCATCCTGCACCCATCCGTCGGTGGTGATCTTTTTCAACTTGCTGACAAACCCCAGTCAGCCGGCCTCCCACTGGGGTGCACGAGTGCCCCTCCCTCAACATCTTGTCGGTTCATGCTTGCTTGGGTGCCCTGCCCTGTAGGTGTTGGCAACGCCGACCTATGCTACCGTAGGCCTGGGAGCAAGCCCTGTAGGCTTTCTGCAAGGAGGCTGTCTGTACGACGTGGAGTAACCCTTGAATTTCCCCCTGGAGGAGCGAAAAGACAAGCGATGCTGCTGCAGAGTGCCAAGGGAACTCACCGTCTCAGTGTCTGTTTTTATGGCTTGAAGGGATTCATCGACCGCCTTCCCAAACGGGTTTTCGCCGAACAGCCCGTCCAGCACCTTTACATGAACGTCTTGGCGAAAGTTAGTGGCCTTCAACCATCCCTGCTGACGAAGGCAAAAACTGTTTCCCATCTGCCGGAAACAAGAGTCAGTGAGGTCTAGTGCCACCATAATGGAATGGTCCAATGCCACCAGCCCCTTCCTGGGGGCGAGAGCCTCGGTTTTCTTCTCATCAGCAAGAAATTCCAGGATAGGGCCCAGCTTGTACCAAAGCTCCCGGTTGTATTGGACAGGATAGCCAGTGCATCAGTCGCTTTGATCGTGGATGCAGCCGTGTAGATGACCACCCCATGGTGTCCATCTTCTTCCCCTCGTTGTCTGGAGAGACTGGTGATGCGCATGCCAGGTTGACTGAACCTTTTCTTGCGCCGGCCGAAAACTACAGAGTCCAGCGACAGTTGTAACATCGAACACTTGGGTGCGGAGTCCAGCACCCAGTATTTCTTCTCCAACTTGTCCCGTTTGGTTGGAGCCGTGCATGGGTTCTTCATGAAGGCCAGGCCTTCCTCCCAAATGTCATTCAAAAAGGTTACAGCCACGACAGTCTTCCTCTTGGACTCATGTCACCGATACAGGAAGCACTCCTTTTTTGGTTTCCTCGGACAAGAGCTGGAACAGCTCAGAGGCCTTAGAGATCAAGTGGAAGGACCCCACCTCGTCTGGAGGAGAACCTCTATGAGGAGCATCCAGGTGCAGCGATCGCCGGTATGCCGGGACTAAGTCCATATCCTCATCGAACAGGTGCCGGTGTTGGAGGCAACCTCTGCTGAATCTACATCACTAGGGTGTGAAGAATTGACAGGATGTCCATGCATATGTCCCCTCGGCTGTAGAGGGAATTATTGCGTGCTAGGCCATGCGCCATCGTCCTTGTGGATGGACGTTTGGTCGTCGTCTGTGGAGATGTCCATTGGCTCAGCTTAAACCTTTGAGGGCTGCTTTGGGGAACTCACCCCTCTTCTCCCCTCCTGAGGGCCGTGTACTGGGACCAGAACCGGTGCGTGTCCCCCAACCCCCAGGAGTACCTGCAGCCTTCGCTGCTGCCTCGCCGGCTGTATCGCACCTGGGGTCACCCCAGAGGATGTCGACGGCATCTTCAGTTTTGCCTGTGATGTCTTCTATTCCCCCGGCCTTTGTTTCTCCAGTTTCGCCCATAACTTGCCCGGATTGGAGGACTTCCTCTAAGGAGGAACCAGATAGCAGGCTTGCTAAGGAGGCAGACAGCAAAGGCGATCGCAGATTCAAACCTGGGACCCGCATCAACGGCGACTCCGGTCTTGCGGTTCCTAGCCTAGCCTTGGACTCCCACAGATGGGGTGTCCACAAAAGGACTCAGACCTCCTCCTCAGACCGACGAGTCGTGGGTGAGGCATGACCCTGCTCAGAGCGCGGGTCAGAGGCCTTGCTCGACTTGAGCCATGCTGTCAGCCAGATATCCTGTCCTCTTTCTAGAAGCCCAGGCATATCTCGCACCCATCCTTGTTGTGGTCCGGGTGCAGGCAGCATAGAGACTTTATATGTTTGTCCTCCACAAAGACATTCCTTAGCTTACATTGGATGCAGGGCCTGAAAGTGTCCTTGCCTCCCCCGTCATGGTCAGAGGGCACAAAGTAGGCCCAATACAGGCTTGAAGAAACAAGCACACAGGCTCTGATGGAACAAACAAACAAAAAAAAAGAAAAACTTTAAAAAAAAAATACTAAATAGCTTGGAGAGCAACTCGAGGACTCCCAACACTGCAGCGTGCAGTAAAAAAACTGAAGATGGCTGCCAGAGGCGGGGCCTAGGGAGAGGAATGTCATTGGATGGGAGCAATATGATCTAAATGACCATTGGTTTAGAGGAGAAACACAGTTGGTGTGAAAGTGGAACTGTTTTTTCTTTTACCGAGGATTCCCTGCCCGACAACGGGGAAAATTCATGAGCATGTGAATCCATGCTGGAGGAATATTTTTTTTCTTTTTTTAAACAAGTTAGAAAATGGGATTAAGACCAAAAAAGGAGGAATTTTACAGATACAGCGACAGTGTGGCCGAATACTGTGGCTAATTTAAGAAACCAAATGGTTCAATATGGAAAGTGGCCACAGCCAATGGCTGTAACTAGTGGGCCTATCACAATCACACCTATTAGGGAAGAGAATTCGACACTCTCCCGAACCACAGAAGCCGAATGAATCGACCACTCCCACCGTGGTTGGCACAGGTACCTGATCATATATACACAGGACACCACGTGGCAGCCAATGGGAGGGGGGAAGAGGGATTAGGGAGAGGGAACAAGTTACTTACCTCTAACTGTTCTCCAGCATGGGTCTGGCATGGATTCACATGCTCATGAATATTCCTCGTCGTCAGGCCGGGAATCCTCGGTAAAGAAAAAAAAATCATTATCAGTTTTGTTTCTGATCTGTCTTTCATAATAGTAACCAATCACGGATCTCTGGGTCATACTGCCCCCAGCCAATGACTGCCCTCTCCCTAAGCCCCTCCCCTGGCAGCAATCCTCAGATTTGGTAGCATATAAAGTGGCAGTATGACCAAGTGAAGAGCCGCAGAGGAGTGGGAGGGAGGGTTCGCATGTGAATCCATGCCAGACCCATGCTGGAGAACAACAGTTACAGGTAAGTAACTTGTTCCTTCTCCAGCATGGGGTCTGGCATGGATTCACATGCTCATGTTATGTTATGTTAGCGGTACTTGTATAGCGCACCGTCACCAACAGAATTGGTCCCCAGGCGCTCTGGCGGATCTGTAAACAGGAAGGGTGGGTAGGGTTAGTCAGGAAGAGGGGAGAAGGAGAGTGGGAGAAGTGGTGTGCTTTTGGCAGCTTCAGCTCGGTATACACCGAGTGCTGGGCTTTGGTGCTAGTATCGGATCGGGCGAAGGCCTCGAGTGGTGTTGGTGAAGTTTGCGTGTTGTTGGTGCCATGTGGTAAAGTATGTGCGGATTGCTGGGAGAGAGATGGTTGTGTGGTTTTGTGTGGGTTTAAGTATGCAGAAGATTGAGGGTTGGGTTAGTGGGATCAGTATCCCGATTTAGGTACTTATGGTTCAGTTAGAGTTGTATACCTGTTGGTTGGGAGGTTGCTGGTTCCTCGTGGGCAGACTCGCGTTGGTGGAGTTGCGCTGATCCAACTGTATCCTATTGAGTGTGGTTTGCATTGGTGGGTGCATCTGAACCTGCTCTTCAGGTGTGGGACCAGGTGGGTGACATCTATTCTCAGGTGATCTAATGTGACCTTGGTCGGTTGAGGCTTTGAGTGTGTAACGCTCACCTGATTCTCGCAGAGGCGCCGGTCTTGACTGGGCGACTACCGTATCTTCAAAGGTGATGTGTAGCACCCGGTTGGCTCTTTGGGCTGGACCTCTGTGCACTGTATGCCTGACGTGTAGAGTAAGATGTCTGCAGATAGAAAATATGGGGTTAATGAACTGGGGTTATTGGGGTGTCCCTATCTCTTTCCTCTTCTCCTCTCCTGTAGACCCCCAAAGGTTAACGCTCTCACCTTAGGTAAGTGAATGCCGAGCTCTCCATCTGCCTCGGGGCAGGGTGCTGTAACCAGTTTCTTCACTGGATAGGTAGCGCAGGCCTCTTGACTTCAGAGGACTGCTGTCCGTCGTTTACTGCACGAACGGTAAGTTTCGAGTCATTCAAATGTCTTTAAAGTCTTTAGTAATGATGTCTCTTGTTTTTCAGGGTTCCGGCGATGGCGGATGACGGGCTGAAGTGAGTTGAAGATGGAGCCCGTGTGATGAATAGAAGCGCCTGGAAGCACGTAAGTAAGCGCTTGTTGCCTGCTTCACTATGCGCTCTAACCGTCTTTTTATTTTGCAGGTACGAGTTCGGAGCGGCTGCAGGGTGCCGGAATACCCACTGGATTAGATGTGGAAAGGAGTAATGGCACGTGAGTATTAAAGTTCCCCAATGTCTTTAAACGCACCTTGTTTTGTCTTTCAGATGCGGGATGCAGCGCCGAAGGCCTCCGGAGCGTGCAAAGAGTTGGTAAACTTTTGCCTTTCAGATGCCGGAATGCTAACCTGTTCTTTCTTGTCTTTATAGGTGTTGCTGAAGACTGGATTCAGGATGGTAAGCCTTTTTCCTTAGGCCCAGGACCGGATGCAGAAGACACGATGAGCGTTGTGCTGCAGAGGTTGCAGAATAACGCAAAGCAAGATTCATCCACCGGGTGTGGTTTAAATAGCCTCCTGTAGTGCTTAGGTGTCTCCTTCCACAGCCACGCCTAAGTAAGAAAAGAGTTCCTGGTAAGAAAAGAGTTCCTGCCTTCCAGAAGAGTTCCAGTGTTCTGAATCTAGGGAGTGGCTCCAGCCCCACCCAACAGGAAAAGTAGTTCCAAACAGAAGAGGATCAGAGGCTCAACTGGCAGGCAAGTAAGCAGCATGGTCTGCTGAAGGTAAGTCCACCCAAGCATTATGAGCCCGGCGCTTCCAGCGCTGGGACTGGGCATATTTATGAGCCTGGTGCCACTGGCGCCAGGACTGGGTCCAAAAGGTCCCAATTGGGACTGGTTGGCACTCGGAACCTGGGTTATGGATCTGCTTCCAAGGGAGTTGGGAAAACCCTGACCTTTTGGAAGCAGAGATCATGACAGAGTGGTTCAGGGTCGGGGTTGTGTTGGTGTTGTCCTAGTGGATCCGATCCGTCTTGGTGAGCTTGTGTATTCAGACAATCGTATCCTTCTGTCCTGACTGGTTCTTTGGTTTCCGTGGGGTGAACATCCTCGGGACTGTTTAGTTGTAGTTTGTGTGGTGGGGCATTGTTTCCTGCTTTGTATTGGTGGACCGTGTGTAGTGATGAAACATTCTGTTTCTCACCCATTGCATTGGGGCCCATGGTGCAGTGCTTCCTTTCCCTCTCTATGTTTTGTCCTTAGGGCTGTTGGGGAAGGTAATCGTTAAGGTCATGGTCCTCTTGATGATTAATTCTAGTCTTTGTCTTAGTTTGCTGCGTTTGCTATCTTTGGTCGTATTGCGACTGTCTCCCGTTTGGTCCTTTGGTATGTCGTGGTATATTTACCTCGGCTTTTCCCATTGACTGATCAGTGTGCATCGCGGTCGCTCTACGCTCATTGATGTTTTTAGTTATCTCGGTGCCCCTGTGGCCAGTCTTTCTAGTTATGACGTGAAAAGCCATGATTTGAGTAATTTCCTGAATAATAGGTGGTTTCTTGTGTTATGTACTTTGGAAGGTCATTCCAGGTTTTCGGGGCTAGGTGAGAGAAGGAGGATCCTCCTAGTTTTTTGTTGTAGGGCTTCGGTTCCAGGCGGATGTCCATGCTTGATCTGAGCGTTCTCGTCGGTTGATGTAGGTGCAATTCTTAGGAACTCAGCGCCTTTGTTGTGTACTGCTCTGTGTGTAATGCACATTGTTTTGAATTTTATTCATTGTTTTATTGGTAGCCAATGTAGTGTTTTCAGCGCTGGTGTGGTGTGTTCTCTTCGGGGTAGTTTCAGAAGTAGTCTGGCTGCTGCGTTTTGAATGTGTTGTTTTTTAGGAGTCGTTCAGGCATGCCTAGGTATAGGCTATTGGCATAGTCTACTTTGGACATGACGAGGGCGATGATGGTGGTTGTTTTGTTGGTGAACGATAGAAACGGTAAGATTCTCTTTGCCGCTCGCAGGAGGAAGAATCATTTCTTGATGAGAGCGTTCACTTGTGGCTCTAGCGTGAGATTACTGTCCATCAGAACCTCCAGGTTTTTTTTACAATCTTTGAGGGTGCTGGGGTTGTCCCGAGTTCCCTTGGCCAAGGGATGAATTTGTTTTCTCCTCTATTTTTTGTGACGATCATTATTTCAGTTTTGCCTGGGTTGAAGAGTTCATCGAGAAGAATACATCGCGGAGGCAGTTTTCTAGCGTTGAGTTTCTTTCCGGGTTGTCTTGTATTTTGAAGATTATTTGTGTATCATCAGCGTATTTGTAGCAGGTGAGGCCGTGGCTTTTGATGATTTTGATCAGTAGATACAGGTATATGTTGAATAGTAGCGGGGAGAAGGATGATCGTTGTGGTACTCCACAGGTAGAATCTCTCGGGCTGGATTTGAAGGGTTTCATCCATACGGTTTCCGTTCTGTTAGGAAATATTTGATCCATAGTAGGGCGGTGTCTGTTATTCCAAGTCCTTCTAATCTCGTTATGAGAGTGTCATGGTCGACTGTCAAATGCTGCTGATAAGTCTACGAGTATCAAGGCAGTGCTGTTGTCTGAGTCTGCGTTGATTTTTAGATCGTCCCATATTGAGAGTAGAGCCGATTCCGTTCCTCTCAATGGTCTGAAGCCAAGCTGTGCCTGGTCTAGTAGGCCGTGCTCTTCTATAAACTCTTGGGTTGTTTTGTATATGTAAGTTTCGAGCAGCTTGGCTGTTTTAGGGATATTGGAGATGGGTCTGTAGTTAGAGGTCCTCTACGTTTCCCGCTGTATCTTTGAGTAGTGGCCTGATGTATGTAGTTTTGAAGGCTTGTGGCACTTTCCCAGTTGCGATGGAATGGTTGAGGACCTTCCTGTGCTATTCCATGGGCGTTCCTTGTTTGTGGATCAATTTGTATACGTCTGGTGGGCAGGGGTCTTCGGGGGATCCTGAGTTATTGCTTTCATTCACCAGTTTAACGAATGTCTCCACTGATATTTCTGGAAAGCTTTGTAGTTTGTTTGGGTGTTCCTCCCGGGTGCAGGTTGGGGTTGTGGTCGGATCAGACGGTCTGCTTTGTATGGTTTGTTGGATGTTGGTGATTGTGGTCTGCAAGGTCATTGCAGAGTTTCGTGGACGGAGTTGGTGTGTTGTTGCATCCCGGAGGGTTTTTGATTTAGTTTATGATTTTGAAGAGCTCTTTTTGGGTGTTTGGTGCTTCGAAGATTCGGTTGTCAGTGTTTCCTCTTTGCTTTTTGTATTTCCTTTTTGTAAGCCCGGTAGTGTTGTAGGAATTTGTTTGTTCGCCGCGTCGTTTTGTTTTCTCCAATCAAGTTCAAGTCTTCGGTTTTTTCTTTTCATGGTGCTAAATTGTGAGGTGAACCATTTTGCCATGGACCGTTTATTAGAAGAAGCAAAGGGTTTTTCTTTGGCGATGTTGTCTATAGTAGTTAAAATCCAGGAATGCAGCAGGGTTACCTTTTTGTTAAGGTCATCTTCTTCCATGAGTGTTGGGTGCGGTTTGTTTAGCTCCAGGAGTTCATTCAGGCTGGAGTTCTTGATGGTTCTCCAATTTCTTTTCATGGTTTTCGTTGTTTTGTCTGGTTGATTGTTTGTTAGCGTGGTCATTTTGATTACAAAGGGGATGATGAGGTGGTCGCGCCAGGGTATTTGAATTGGGGGTGCCGTGGTGAGGAGTAGTTTGTTTGCGAAGATTGTGTCAAGTGTATGCCCTGCCGAGCGTGTTGCTCCTTTGACTAGTTGCAGGTTCATTGCTGCTAGTTGGCTGGTTAACGATTTTTGTATGGTCGTGCTCTCTCCTTCAAACCAGATGTTGACGTCTCCTAGGACTATCAGGTGATTGTGTTTGATGGCTAGGACGGTGATTGCTTCTGTGAAGGAGTCTACGAAGGTTGCATCGTACGTTGGTGGTCTATATATTAGTACGAATTTCAAGTTTGTTTTGGGCGTTAATGCTAGACGTATGATTAGGGATTCGCATTTATCGATGATTAGTGGGTCTTCAAGTTTGATATCCAGGTTTTCCTTGTGAATGATTGCCAGCCCTCCCCTCTCTTGGTTTTTCTGTTTGATTGGACGCATTTGAAGTATTCAGGCAAGCAGTTGTTGAGGCTGATCTTGTAGTTGTCGTCTATCCAAGTTTCTGTTACAAATAAGATGTCGATCCCTCCGTCGCAGAGCAGATCGTATATCTCGGTGGCATGTTTGGACATTGATCTTGCATTGATGAGGTTGCAGTGGATCTTTTTGGTGTGGTTTTGCTTGTTGGTGGTTCCTTGTTTTGGTTTTGATCGCAGCCAGATGCATCCTGATGGAAGCATGCGCTAGTCCAGCCTTGACCAGCGACAGTAGGTACTGCAGTACTTGGGGGAGGGCCGTAATCCGCAGAGGGTTAATCTTCTGTGCACGGCACCAGACAGAGAACCTCTTCCACTTATGTCCGTAGCACTTGAGAGTCGAGGACGCCCTGGCCTTTGCAAGAACCTCTCTGCAGTCAGCCGGGATATCGTACCCTCCAAACTCTAGTGCTGCAGGAGCCAGGCCTGCAAGTTCAGCGACTCCGGGTCGTGATGAAGGATGGCGCCGCCTTCTCTGGAGAGAAGATCTGTGTCCATTGACAGCTTGACTGGTGGGGACGCTGGCAAGTCCAGAAGGTCTGGGAACCAGAACTGTCTCGGCCACGCCGGTGCGCGAGGATCATTCTGCACCGGGACCGCTTGAGCTGGTTGATGAGTCGGAGTAGCAACGGCAGTAACGCATATAGGAACAGGCCGTCACAGGGGAACGAGAAAGCATCGCCCATGCTCCTCAGTTGGGGAAACCTGCTGGCGAACCTCTGGCAATTTGAGTTTGTCGCTGTCACGAACAGGTCGATCCGGGGTTTGCCCCATCGCTGAAAGTCGGTCCACTTGATCCTGGCATAGTTCCCACTCATGGCACGAGTGCAGCTCTCTGCTGAGAGCGTTGGCGATGGCGTTTTTTATCCCTGCCAGATGAAACGGCACCAGAAACATCGCTTGAGCAACAGCCCAATGCCACAGGTCCTGGGCTTCCTTGGATAGGGCCAGGGATCTGGTTCCCCCCTGCTTCCGGATGTAGAACATCGTGGTGGTGTTGTCAGTGAAGATCCTCACCACCTTGCCCTGGAGGGAGGGGAGAAAGGACCCGAGGGCCCAGAACACTGCCCGGAGCGCCAGGATGTTGTTGTGGAGCGGCTTCTCCTCCGGGAGCCAAAGGCCTCTCGCGTGAAGATCTCCGGTGTGGGCTCCACACCTCTCCAGGGAGGCATCAGTCGTCACCGGGCCGGGGTCTGAAAGTCTGTCCCCGCCGCTAGATGAGCGCGGGTGCCCCACCACCGGATCGCTTGTCGGAAGGTCTCGTTGAGAGGGATCCTGTCCTCGAAGCTGCCAGTCGCCTGAATCCAGCGGGCGTCGAGAACTCCTGTAGAGGGCGCATCCGAAGCCTGCACAGGCGCACGAGATAAATGCAAGAGGACATCATCCCGAGGAGGGATGTGATGGACCTCACTCTGGCCACGTCCGTGGCCAGCAGACGCTGCACCTTGCCTAGGATGGCCTTTGTCCGACGGCGAGGCCAGACGCGCCACTGTGTCGAGCTTGGCTCCCAGAAACAGTGAGACTTGAGGTGACCAGGTGGGACTTGGGAAAGTTGATGGAGAACCCCAGGTCCATGAGCCGCTGGACGGTCTTCGCTGTGTGTTCTACGGCAAGCTCCCTTGTCCTTGCGCGGATGAGCCAATCGTCCAGGTAGGGGTAGACGTGGATCCCCTGCAGGCGCAGCCGCACTGCCACTGGAGCGAGGCACTTGGTGAAAACCCTGGATGCCGACTTCAATCTGAACGGGAGGGCCTTGAACTGGTAGTGCCGCCCTTGGGACCACAAACCTGAGGAACTTCCGGTGCCCTTTTAGAATAGGGATGTGGAAGTTCGCATCCTCCAAATCCAAAGATGACAGGAAATCGCCCTCCTCCAGCTGTCCCAGCACGTGCTGGAGGGTGACCATCCGGAACTTCCGTGCCTTGATGTACTTGTTCAGTCGTCGCAGGTCTAGGATGGGTCGCCACCCTCCGGTCTTCTTTTTCACGAGGAAGTACCTAGAGTATACTCCGGAGCCCTGGAGCCTCTTTGGGACGAGCTCGATGGCACCTTTCTTGAGCATCGCCCTTACCTCCAACAGCAGTTGAGGGACGTGGTTTTCTTTCCTGGCCACGGGAGGAATGCGGGGGCACTTTTTTAGAAATTCGAGGGCGTGCCCCTGGGCCAGGGCGTCCAGCACCCAACTGTCAGTGGAGATGGACTCCCACACGATGACGAACTTCGCCAGCCGGCCTCCCACCGAGTGCTTCGGTGGGGGCCCGACGCCACGGTCGGTTCAATCTTGCTTGGAGGACGCCTTGCCACCTTGGCCTCCCTGGCGACGACGGGATCCACCCGACTTGCCTCGTCCTCTATAGGTTTCCTGCGACGAGGAGCGGGCTGCTTGGTGGTACGTAGAGGAGCCACCGCCGAATCCCTTGGAGGCACCCGGCTTGCCTCCAGAGCTCCGAAAGGACGGCCTTCGTTGCTGGAGAACTCCCAGGGCCTTAGCTGTCTCCGTGTCCGCCTTGATGGCTTGGAGGGACTCATCCACTGTTTTCCTGTTGAACGGCATGTCCAAAACCTTGGCTTGTACGTCCTGGCGGAAATCCGTCGCCTTGAGCCACCCTCGTCGTCTGAGGCAAACGCTGTTGCCTAGCTGGCGGAAACCGGCGTCGGCAATGTCCGTTGCCACCGTTATGGCGCGGTCCGACGCCACCTCACCTTCTTGCAAGATCTCCAGGGCCTCAGCCCTCTTGTCGTCCAGTAGGAAGTCCAACAGGGGGGCGATCTGGTACCATAACTCCGTCGTAGCGGGCCACGATAGCGAGGGCGTTGGCCGCCTTAATCGTTGCCACCAACGAGATAACTCGTCATCCCATTGCATCCAGCTTCTTTCCTTCGATGCCTCCCTCACCCCCGCTTTCTTCTTGGCCGCCGCTGAGACAACCGAGTCAGGGGTCGGTTGCGCCCTAAGTCACAAAGGCGCTGCGTCGGGGACCCGGTACTTCTTCTCGTACCGATCCCAGGGCGAGACCCTCATCCCAGATGTCATCCAGCAGAGGCACGGCGAGGACTGTCTTCCTCTTGGCCTCACGCCGCTGGTTAAGGAAACCTTCCTTCTCTTGAGGGCAGAGCTGAAAAAGCTCAGATGCCCTGGCGATCATAGCGTGTCGAGACCGAATCCCGTCGGGCTGGAGGCGATGGGAGCTCCGGCCCACCGTCGTCATCCGTACCCGTCGTGGCCGTGTCCGTACCTGGGGATGACATGGGCAAAGGCTGAGCAGGCCGCGGGGGCTGAAAAGGCAGGGCTGGATGGGTCTGTCTTCTCTTGTTTGGGGGACTTCCCGATGGGCCCTGGCTCTGGCTCCTCCGTCGGGCCTGGTTCCGGCTCCTCCGTCGGTGGTAGGGGCAATCTCGTCCTTATCTCTGAGCATAAAGAGTGTATTGCCAACAAAATGGCTGCCGAGTTGTCCTGCGGCTCCGGAAGCGACGGGCGTGACAGTTGACTAGGTCCCCCTCGGCTGGATCCTTCGAGATCGATCGGGGCCTCTCCAGAAGCTTCGCCAGGTTCTCGGCCTTCCTCTTCCCTGAGCCAGAGCGTTGGCTCGTGGTTGATGGCACTGGAGAGGATGCACCCTGCCTGGCAGCCGAGGAGCCCGACCGTTCAGCGCTCCTCGTGCCCGCGAACTCGCAGTGCTTTGCCATCTGTTGAGCCCCCGTCACCGGGGCGCCCTCACAGGACTTATAAGACCGCTCGGACTTCTTCTCACCCGACGGGCTCATTCCTTCCAGCCAGTTGGAGAGACGAAGGTGTTGGTCCCTGGTGGTCCGTTCCGACATGTTCCCGCAAAACGCACAGTCCTTCTCCACGTGCGTTTTGTCCTCATGAAGACAGTATAGACATTTTGAATGCTCGTCCTCCTTGAACACATTGTGTAGCTGGCATCCAGGGCAAACCCTGAACAGCTTTCCGGGCGTCGAGCTTCCTTTCTCCTGGGCCATGTCCGGGTAGGCCGCAGAACACTTCTGGACTCCTCCAAGAAGCGTAACTCGACGAGAACTTCACCCTCGAGGGGCGTAGACAATCCAAAACGGGTCCCCGTTGATCGGATGTAGACATGGTGGAGCTTGAGGCTCTATTTGGCTGAAAAATGAGAACGTCTCTTTGAAAAAGCAAGAAAACACAGCGAAAAGCTCGAGAGGACTCCCAACACTTGAGAATGCAGGTAAAAATCTGAGGATGGCTGCCAGGGGAGGGACTTCGGAGAGGGCAGTCATTGGCTGGGGGCAGTATGACCCAGAGATCAGCGATTGGTTACTACTATGAATGACAGATCAGAAACGAAACTGATACGGACACTGATTTTTTTCTTTACCGAGGATTCCCGGCCTGACGACGGGGAATAATCATGAGCATGTGAATCCATGCCAGACCCCATGCTGGAGAAGTTGGGGATAGGGTGGGGGAATTAGGAACACCAGAAAAAGGAGTAGGGAGCACCTAGGTTGGATAGGAATGGGGAAGCACAGGGTAAAAGTCGAACTTGCAAACACCTATCACACAAATCCATACTTGCTTCCTGGCACTCTGGCAAGGCACATGAACCTACCCCACACTGTTCCTGACGGACGTGGTTAAATACACCTTAATACATGTACCACAGTTGACACAGAGCACTAGAATTTCAAGCGTAACAAACAAGGGAATAATATCCCTGCATGAAAAAGACAAACACATGGCTCATTTGGGCAAAGCAACAGAAGCACATTAACATACATAAAGGTTAGCACACTGCAGACAATCCCAGTTCACAGCACTAG
Organism: Ambystoma mexicanum; assembly: GCF_040938575.1. Lineage (NCBI taxonomy): Eukaryota > Metazoa > Chordata > Amphibia > Caudata > Ambystomatidae > Ambystoma > Ambystoma mexicanum. The sequence continues at coordinate 1,240,448,573 of NC_090931.1, read as the reverse complement.
AACCATTGCCCAACCCTTGTTTCATGTCCACTAAGATACTTGTCTCTTAGCTCAGAATTGGATGCAATCATGTTCATGTCAAGTTTATGCCCCTTATGAAAGAACCATCAGCTTTAGAAGGAAAACCTTGCTTTTACAAACAAACGCTGTGATAATTGATTCCCCAACACTCTTGAAATGAGAGAACACTAATAGGTCATAAATCACAGTGCCCGCTCCCCGTAGTACTTAGCTTTAGTCCGGGAGCCCCTTCGGACTAACTGGATGAAGAAAACGCTGCATCAAAGAAGACAGTCTGGCAGCGTGTCCCCTCTCCGACCTGTGTGTTCCTCCGGGTCAGTAAATCATCCAGCAGTCGGGCACAGCGAAACCTCCTCTGTCCTCCTCCAAGCCAAAATAAGCTGCACCAGTCTTGCGCCGTTGCTGGCTGATAAGGGCTGATAAGCCTTACTGACTGCAATCAGCTGGCAACGTGTGCAAAGACAGTACTACAAAAACGCCCAGGGGCTGCTGGGAGTTGAAGTCTCTGCCCCTGTAGCTGCCCAACCGTGTTCATCTCATGTACTGCAGCACCCCACGTCTACCCCATCCTTTATTCCTGACAGGGCCCCCAACGAAACCTAGTGGGCAGCATGTCAAGGGGCCACATCGAAAGGCTGTGGGCACTGGGCATGGCCAGTGGGACCAGAAGAAAGCTATTGGGGCAACATGTAAAGGGGCCATAGCCGAAGGCCGGGAGCCTATGGTCATGGGTGAAGTGAGCAGGAACAAAAGGACGTGTTTTTAAAGATAGTGGAGACAACCAAAGGCCATGCTCACTGGCCGTGGCTAGCAGGCATGAACGATATGCATAGTGGCCACGGCCAACTAGTGGGTCTAAAAGAAAGATATTGGGGGTGGGGGGGAGAGACAAGTACAGTGGACACAGCCAAAGGACTTGGCTGCTGGCCATAGCTAGTGGCCCATAAAATAAAAAAAACTATGGTATAACAAAACCCTTGAAAGTCACACAAAAAATGTGTTACGGTGCAGTTAAGTTTACTAGATTTAACGCAACAAACCCCTTGAAATTCAGCAGATGTGGGAAGTCATGACTAGCTTAATTCTGCGCATTCCCGTTGCAGAGCACATACATATAAGAGAAGGGATTCACAATGACAAACAATGGCGGCATGGGGAACATCAACAGGAGTGCACCGAATGCTGGTCACGACTTCCCACATCTACTAAATTTCAAGGGCTTTATTGGGTTTAACCTGTGCAACTTAAAGTAAGGTTTTTTCAGTGAATATAAAAACCAATCTGATCTTTTCATCATATCGTGCAGGTTTTCGCTCATAATTTATTGAGTTTACTAGTTTAACCCTTAAAAGACAACTATGCTGAAGGCCCTGCATGTTTGTTCTAAACTGAAGTTGCAACAAAGTAAGATACTCCTCTGTCCAAATTGTGAATTCTGGTGCCCCTACTCCACAGATTGTGATCCTGAAAAAAGAAAATCACTTTGCCTCATTGTGCCTTATTGATATGATATGATATGATAGGTTATTTATAACGCGCTTAATACCCAGAAGTTTCTAAGCGCGGACCCGGGGATAGCACCTGTGTTGCTCCGTGTCATCTTGTTTCCAAGGCAAGCACGTTGCCGTTGAGCTATCCTCCCCAGACTATTGTACTTCACATATAAAATAGATCTAACAGGGGATTCAGTACTCACTCCTACATGATTTAACTCTACAGTGTTGCTCCATGTAGAATTCTAATCATTTAAATGGTACACACTAAGTTACTTTGCTAAAACATAGCAGCACCACTTTTAAGTCATGGTTCCCTATGATAAAAGCAAAATAATGTGTTACAATACTAATGGCACAATTGTATTCATACTTTGTCACATGCTACTCCTTGGCAACGGTCCTCCCAGTAGTTGAAGGGAAGAGTTGCTTTATGGAGCTCATCTCCTGTCGGGCATCTACAGCCCCTCTGTGTGTTTTTAAAATATTGTATTGTTGCGCCTAGGTGCACTTCGACTACGAGGGGTTAGAGGACCTCTTCCTTGCAGCCACCGAAACCAGAGTCTAGTGACGGTTGCGATCATAGGCACTTGGGTGCGGACTCCGGCACCCAGTGCTTTTTCTCCAGCCTATCCCTCTTGGCTGGATTTTTCAACAAAGTTAGGCCCTCCTGCCAAACGTCGTCCAGTTGGGGCACTGCCATGATGGTCTTCCTTTTGGCCTTGCACCTCTGGTAGAGACAACCTTCTTTCTTGGTCTCTTCTGGCATCAGTTTAAAGAGTTTGGACGCTCTGGCGACCGTGGCATGAAAAGACCCCATATCCCTTATTTGCATCCTGGGGGGCCGGGCTCTGGCTTAGCGACATTATCCTCTTTTCCGGTATCCTCTCCACTGCCCCGGCCGAGGCCTCCCGCCTTAGGGGTAGGGATGCTCTGGGCACAGACTGGGCTACCTGGGTCAGCCCTTTTGGCCTTCGTGAGAGAGGCCGCCACCAACTCTATCGTTGAAGATAACTTCTCCTGGACTACCTGGGCATTCTTGGTCAGGTCGGCTGCCTTTTCTTGGCTTCTCCCACAGCTTCGCTGGGTTGGCCCATTTCCTCTTTGAGGAAGAGCTGGACCGATGGCTGGAAATGGAGGCAGATGGTGAAGTTGAGCGTGTCCTGCCCATCGCGGGACCCGCTTGTGCGCGACCCCGAATAAAACTGACTTGCGGTGCTTGGCCCTGTCTTGGGCTCCATCAAAGGACTTAAATGCCCACTCCTCAGACCGGCCGGTCCTGGAGAGGCATGCACCTGCTTGGGGTATGGGGCAGAGGCCTTGGCGCTGAGCCACACCACCAGCCTACTGCAACAATCATTCATGGTTCTCTTGGTGAAGCCGAGGCAGATTTCACAATCTGCTTCCCTGTGGCCCGGATGGAGACAGAGGTACTGAAGGGGTTTGTCCTCTACAAACACGTTCAACAGTCTGCAGCTGGAGCAGAGCTGGAAAAGAGAGCTTCCCTTTTCTTCCGACATGGTCTGGAATGCGGAGTAGGTACAATGGGCTTCTGGACATTTCAATGAAACTTGGCGATTGTTGCCCTTGAGGGGCAATGAAATTCACTGACAAACACATCCCTGCTTGCCAGCCGATGGAGAGAAAAAGCACACAAGCTCCGTTTGACAAAAATAGAACTTTAGCTCGAAAAAGCAGGGAAAGCGTAGAATAGCTCACAGAGCAAAATACAAGGACTCCCAACACTTGCACGTGCTGTAAAAATCTAAAGATGGTTGCCAGAGGAGGGGCCTCGGGAGAGGTCAGTCATTGACTGGGGGCAGTAGGACCTACAGTACAGTAGAGTGAATGGTCTAGAAGAGAAATACAGTTCGTAAGCAAAAGTGAAACTTTATCCTTTTACCGAGAATACCCAGCCTGACGGGGAATATTCATGAGCAAGTGAATCCATGCCAGACCCGAAGCTGGAGAAGGTGCTTTAACAAGATATTGGATTGTGAAAAAGTACACTTCATTATAGCTATGCATTCCATTTACTATGCTACTGGCTAAACCTTACACATGCTTTATTTGTACCTCTGACAAATTAACATGCATTAAAGAAAGAAAATGATGCAAATTGTTTAAGTTAGACCAGTCCCACACACAAACATGCAGCCCACGAATAATTCGGCAACAAGTCAATTCTATTTCTGCAGTCTAAAATAGATTATCAATGCGTCAGAGCCCTCAATAATAGTTGCAACACATTTTCTTTGCCGATATGCCCCATCACATCATCTCAACAAGCATCTGTTCCTACAGTGACTAATGGCTGCATGGCAAACGATGCACAGCATGTGCATCTAAAAGATTCCAGGCTGCAGGGGGAAAAAAAGGCCCTTTTCTGATCCGCACGCTGCATCAAAGCTAGCATTCAGCAATAGGCTTTTCATATCAATGCCTAGCCACTAAACAAACAGTCTAACAGTTAACTCTGTAGTAAGTAAACAAATAATTCATTATTTATCCGAGCCTGCCTGTTCTTGAAATGTTACATCAAAAAAAGTGCTCCCAGTTGCAAGCATTAAATTAAAAACCACTAATTCATATCTAAACTTTTGACTTCTCTAAAGTGTTCAAGGAAATTATGCTCAGACCTGTAACCAACCCATGTTCACTTCCAAACGTCTCCGCAGCTTTTAAAGCAGCAGGACATACCTTTTAAGTTCTTCCGATTACCAACTTGGAGACTGCCCATCTTGCACTTATGTGGTCTTTCCAGTAGAAAAAGATTCCTGGAACGTGGAGCCATCTCTCGTAAAAGGGCTGTAGGGTGCATGCATTATATTCCCTTCTTACTTTAATAGGCAGTAATAAGAGAACACCCTGCAGCTTCATAATTATAAGACCCATATCCACTGACAATTCAGACACACATTGTCAAAAAAAACAGTTTTGACATTTGTGTAAGGCATAGGTGCCCAGCAATAAGGTGGCAATAGCTGGAAAATGGTGAAATTGATTTTATATAGTGCCCCGCAAATGAAATACCTAAACACAAGGCAAACCTGTTGGCTTTGTAAAGGTTGCTTTTCATTTGCACCCCAGAGCAAACTACAAACCAAGTTGCTGAAGACCCAAGAAGGATGTGTTTTGGGAGTAATGGGGCAGGTAGTGAGTGAGAATGGACAGATTACACCACAGAATGCACAAACCACACTACCTCATATGCCATATACCGATACTGCATCATTCTTGTAGACGCAACAAAGGTTTTTGTCAGCAAAATCTGATGAATCCTTGGATATCGTCCCTTCCCCGCTACAGGGAGCCCCTTCCCAGGAGGCCAGGCAGATACCTGATCGTCCCTGTGGGGGTGGTACTCAACAGGGGCTACGGTTATTGCCCCCCCCAGTAGTTTAAAATATTAGATGGAGCAGGGGTGTTCTCTGCTTCTCCCAAAATTACAGCTCTATCTCACATGGTGCATAACACCAGAAATGTTTTTCAGTAATGAAAATCCGCCTTTTCTGTCCGTTGCAGGAGCTATTTAAGAATATTCGGGGTTATCCAAATTATCCAAAAGCGAAAAGTAGGAATAAAAAGCCATTTGGAGGCAGAAAAAGGATGAAATGGCATCGGGCTGGAGGTGGGGAGGGAGAAAAAGGACCCCATGTGAAATTTGGGAAGGGGGGCAGGGACGGTGGGGCCAAGCTCTGAGGTGGGACGTTTATTAAAAGGTTATTTTTCAAAGTCTGGGATTATTTTTCATTTTCCGGATTATTTCTGAAAGTGTCACACGTATAGTAACCGTGAATATTTTCGAAATATTCAGGGTCATTTTTTGCTATATTTAGGGTCATTGCCGATATAACTGCAGTCATGGCAATGGATAGTGGCCTGTAAAAAAAAAACTATGGTATGACAGAACCATTGAAATTCACTGAAAAACCCTTAGTTGCAGTTAAAAAAAAATCTGCAGTTAAGTTGCACTGATTTAACGCACCCAAACCCTTGAAATTTAGTGGCTGTGGGAAGTTCTGACCAGTTAAACTCAGCACGCTCTCATTGCAAAGCCCATGAGCACATACATAAGAGAAGATATTCACAATGACATACAAAATGTAATAACCGGGTACATAGCATTATGGGGGGCGGGGGACATAAAAGGGAGCGCGCCTAGTTAAGCTGGTCAGGACTGCCCACATCCGCTGAATACACACATCAAAATGCGCACTCACCAAAAGCCACTGGTAATGGACTTCAAGTGTAAGAAAGTGTGTGTGGAGAATTAAAGGGGATAGAGTTTGTATGATTCGCTAATGGCTCACATTTTGAAATGGAAATCGTTAGAAGAAAAAAAAAGTTTTCACTACTTACCAGCCCTCCAGATAAGGTGCGTATATGGCCTTTTTACACAAATCTTGTCAATACAGCCCCTTTAATTCTTCTTTGCATACAGCTTACACTGGCTATTAATAGCAGCACCCCTATACATTTTGGAAGTCGCCGGCGACAGGGTGGCCGCCAGCAGCTTGCAAACCCACTCTTTACTTTAGCAATCGACACAGTTCCTTGAAAGAATCAACTGGTATGAGTCCTAGTCTATTTTTAACACTTAATAATTATCACAAGATAATACTCTGAGTAATGTATAAGGGAATTTATGTTTTCGTTCACTTTATTCAATTGTCTGCATTTTGTAGGTTACAGCGATATTGAAGCATTTTCAATCATGATGACACAGAAATGTTATTTTGTGGTTTTGCTAATGCTAGAGATTAAGTAGGTTAGGCTCAGCTGGTCTGAGACCATTGCTAGGAGTAGCCGGAGGGGCTGGGCTAGTTGCAGTTATGCTTAGAGAAGAGCTGATATACTTGCTTATGTAGTGATTTGCTGTCATTTTGGCATGCAATGCAAGGCACCAATAAAGATCCAATTTTCCTTTGAAATGAACCGATTTCCTGTGTCTTTGTGATCCTACCGTTCTGTTTTCATAGAGGTATCACAGTGCACACCATTTTTTAGTTTTACAATACGTGGGGGGATGGATACAGTATGTAATGAATGTAGGGCGTAGCAGGGCGATGCCAGGGGTAAGGGGGTCCATTATATGGGGTGATTTTTCTTCATTTTATTAAAAATCAGCATTTCTGGTGGTTGCAGTAAAAACCGCACAGTGATCACATACATTCCCACCTCTCCCCCTCGTCAGGTCCGCTATACCTGTAATGGCTCAGAAGAAGCACATCCCATGAGGGCTCTTTTACTTTAAATGGCATAAAGTGCTGTACAGCATCTGCATTCAAGCATGCAGTGCATCTGGTGAGAGACACCCAACTCATTCCCTGTATGATGGCCAAAAGAAGGTTTGCACACATCTAAAAAAAAAAAAAAAAAAAATAAGGAGCACCCAATGATAAAGCTGCACTGGATTTGTAAATGGAAAAGGCATTTTCTGTTTAAATATTCTTTAGTTCTATGACAAAAGACGAAAAGGAGAAAAAGAGCAACTCTGAACCTAAGCAATACAGGAGAACAAAGTGAGGGGTCGGGGGAGAGGCAGCGAGAACAAATAACATATTAGAAAATCCAAAACAGGAATTCAAGGAACAGGAAGAGCGAGACCAATGAACTACATAAGAGAGCAACAAAGAAAGAAAGGAGGTAAACATCGGTAAATAGGACATAATAAGGCTGAGGGAAAGAAGCAGAGCAAGAGACACAGTAAAATAAGAAAACAGAACAGCAGACAGGGAGATCTGGAAATAGAAAATCTAGATTAGAGAAAGGCAGGCAATAACATAAAAGGCAGTGCAAGAAAGATAATCTTGGAGTAGCAACCACAACAGAGAAAATGAAAAAACAGATCTAGCCAGGTTAATGACATGATAGAGGAAGAGGAGTGATATCAACTGATACAGAACACTGTAGGGGGTAAATAGCAATAATAGAATGCAGAGATGGGAGAGGAAGAGTGCCAGAGCAACAGACCTCAAAACGTGGCATTGCAAGAGTGAGAGGCCGAACATCAGAAAGTGAGAGACCGGGGAAACAGAATAGCAAAGGGAAGGAGAGATGGTGCAAAACAGAGTGGCTGTCAAGCAGGTATTGCCAGGCAGCAACAGTAGACCCGAGAGGCAGAGAAGTGATGGAGTCGGGGACTTCATATATGATGTAAAGATCTGGCATCTGCAGTAATTCTTAGCAGAGTTTTGGTGTCCAAGTACAATGAAGATGAAGCTGGGTAGTACTCGACAAGTTGTCACTAATGTTTTCGAACAGTTTAAATTTTACGCACAAATTGGATAGTTGTCGGGACACTTTTTACTCTTGCAAAAGGAAGAAACTCCACTTGAAATTGGATTTACTCTCCAACTCAAAAAACTGAGATTAAAATTCTCACGCCAAAATCCTATCTTAAGCACTGCTACTTATAATTAAAAAAGTACTATGCAAATAGCAGAAAAGCAAACGTCGCCACAAACACCAAATTTCAAAAATACCCAGATGAGCAAGTAAACCTTTACCCCCCCCACACACAACACCTTAAGACTCAGTTTAACCATAGTGTCAATGTAAGCCTACTAAACCTTTAATCACGTGATGCAATATATTGGTGTAGTGTGAAAGCATCACAAAGAAAGACAAACTTCAATTTTCTGAAAGGAAATGTTAATGTCTCAAATGTCAGGATGGAGTAGGGCCCAACTTGCCCTATGCAAAAGTAGGATTTCCTAAAAGAAACTAAGGATAGTCTGTCAAAGTAGTGTGTGGCCAAAAACCTATATGTTTGCCCTCACAACTAAATCTATACAATGTGCAGGGATGTCTGCAACCAAAAAGCTGCGTTCAAAATAAAGTTGAGCTTCTTCCAGCTCCTGGATCTCCTTCAACGTACTCTTCCCACATTTAAAAATAGTTCATAGAAACTCAACTTTCACAGCTTGCCAGATTATTTCAAGATACTCTGTATAACACTTTTAGGCTGTTCAACCCTTCACTTGGCTTATTCTTCTCATTAGCCCAGTTATCACTTGTTATGCAACAAAACTTTGGGGTTACTCTGGCTAGGTGCATGCACGGGCCACCCATCACAGGTCACACAACCGATAACCCTTGGCACTTAGTAATGTTCACTGATTCTCACTGGACTCCCTTGACGCCATAGGTTTCCTCTCTGCACCTGTGACATTAGTCCATCAGTATTCTGGTTTCTCCTTGGCAATCTCTTGCCTCTGCCAACATGTGCCTTTCAACCAATGCAATTCGGGTGGTTCTTCCTAGTCACCACCTTGCTTTCACACCAACCAATAGTGCGTATTATTTCACTTGGCTTTGCCATTTCATGTTCAAACACGCTTGTTCCTTCTTTTTACTGCTTTGGTTAATACACATCACTTTCTCTCCATTTGTGTGATATTCTCATATACTGAGCATACATTTTTGTAGCTTTTCTTTAGTTCAGTATTCAATAATTCAGCACTTTGTAACTTATTCGATACTGTTAATTTGATCTCTGGACCCACTCATTCACTTAACTTTCTCTGCATTTTTCTCTGCACACGCCCGGCAAGACCCTGGAGCACTCCAGCACGAGTTCTCTCCCAGTCACCCAGTCCGGGTGCTTACATGTTCCTCTTCTGCTTTCACTCGCTCACACATCAGAAGCACTGGCGAGTCACTGCTTCCTGCAGCGTAGTGGAGACTTCAGTGTCCCCCAGCTCCGAAGGTGGGCATTTGGCTTAGGGCTCTGGACTCTCTGGCCTCAGCGTCCTTTCTGTTCGCCTGCAGATGTTGTCATCCTTTTCTCCAGCCTGCTCCATATCGCCCTGGGTTCTCCAAGCGGGTTTCTCCTTTTTATATGCACATGTAGCCTCTCAAGTAGCTGCAGGGCAAGTCCTTTGCCTGATCCCAATTACTTCCATCAATGGGACATGCCTGACATTTAAAGTGGGATTTTGCAGTGCTCTTCCTTGTCCCAGTACCAAAGTGGTGTGCACAGATGGAAATATGCATTACTCCTAGTCGCCTCTTCCGCGTCCCAGTCTTAAAAGGTATACATATGAATGGGAGACAAGTGGAGTGTGCGACAATAAGGGGGAGCGGGGTGGATAACTAATAAAGGTGGGGGAAGGGTAGGATGTAGTGACCTAAACTTAATGTATGTGTAAATAAAACAAATGTGTGCGAGCATGTAGAGCTACAAGTTCTATTAACAATAGTGTGCATGCGTCAGTTTGTGATTCAGTCAGGGTACTAATGGAGCGAGTCCATGCGGATATCTTATCCATAGCAGAGCAAGTCTCTGGGAAGGTCATGTGTGTATTGCACATGTGGGATCAATATTTGCTGGTACGTCCAGAGATATCTTGTTGATACTCGAGCCTTATGCATTTATGGTTATCACCACATTTCAGAGTGTGAAATATTGTTTGTTACAGCGGTGCTAGCACCCTCCGTCAAGTGACATTACGATTGCTAGTAGCCTGCACATTTAATTTTTGCCCCCTAACCTCTACATTTTGGGAGTGGGGTATGGGGACAAGGAAACTGGATACCATTTGTAGGGCATATAAGTAAGAAGCAGTGATGTAACCTTACTGAATATGTTCACCACCGCCACCCCCATAACCCATCAAACTGCCAGGAGTAAAATCATTTGGCACTATTGTTTGCAAATAGTGAACTTGTGATCCACAACTCAAAATTTTGCATTAAGTCTGTGGGCAGTTTAAAATACAACATTTTTGATCTCCAGGTACTGAGGAACACTGCCAGGTTATATTGTAGGGTACTTGTGAATTCAGAGGACAACAAATTAGCGTATCAATCCAGACGGGGCATGGCTAGGGTTACGACGTGAGGACAGGATGGCCGTGAGCTTCCACTCGGATCCTCATAAAATCCTTTTTAGTGGATCATGTTTATTTTGGCCCGATTAGCAAGCTGGAGTGTTGCTGAGGCCTACAGACGGCTCCGAAAGAGATCCGGCAGGAGACAGCGCTGCTGGGAGCCACAGTACAGTGGTCGGGCTACCTGCGCTCTTCTGGGCAAAATGGCGGGTGTGCTGGCTCGTTGAAAGTGGCAACTGGACTGGGAGCCGCCCAGGGAGCCAAAATACGACCTATGTGCCCGGATTAAGTAGTCCAGAAGTGAGGACATAGTCTGCGGTGCAGAGCGTCAGTGATTGTGAAAGCAGGTGGTGCCGACGACGGTGCTGCAGTGCCGGTGAGCAGCGCCTGTAAAGGCCCCACAGAGAGAGTCTGTGAGCGGACTGCAGGCTAGAGGCCCCCGCCAGGGATGGAGCACCAGGGCAGCGAAAGTGGATGGCTGACAGGTACTGGGGACGCAGCACTCTGAACACTGGTGCCCCACATTCTACTGCTGCTGACAGATTTCGGTGCTGTGATGGAGCAGCAAATGCGCAAGGAAGACAGACGCTTGGGACATGAGCACATTTTTCTGCTGCTGGTTAATAGCTTGGCCACACAGTGCTACTACAGGCTGCAAACTTTGGATGCTGGTAGATCACTGCATGGGGCTATCACCCTAAGGGCGCACGGCGAGCCCCCCTCCTTCCCTCCCTCCTTCCCATGGGCGGGTGCTTGCTTCTCCTGGGCTGGCAGACTGTGTGGTGGTGAGCGCAGCCTCCCCTGTTCTTGTTGGGGCTACAGTGCTGGTGGAGGTATGGCGAGAGCCCTGGTGGAGGGCTCCATTGTGTTGCTGGTGATTTTGCAGGAAGTCTGTCCTGAGAAGCTTTCTCGGGGCTTTATGATCGAGGGAGCGCACCGTTCCTTGCAGAGAAGGCCGCCTCCTGGCGCCAATCCGAGGCCCATTATTGCAAGAGTCCTTCATTTCCAAGACACAGGTGATCTGGCAATTCTCTAGAGAAGAGGGCTCTATACGGCAGAGTAATGTGACGATTGCCATTTCCACAGATTACATGCCCCTGGTCCAGAAACAGAGGAATGTTTGCACATGTTGGGCCTTAAAAATATGCTCATCTACCAGGCCAGGCTGACAGTGCTACATAACGGAAAGGTGATATTTGACACTGGATGGATCACAATGGCATGAAGGACCGGGCGGCGGATGACAGCGATAGTCCCCATACACAAAACTGGGAAGCAGGCAGACTTAAATGGATCATACTGAACTTTGGCCATGCTAAACCAGGATGTAAAAATCCTTACAGCACTGCTGGTCAAACATCTCAAACAGGTTATTGGCACTTTAATTCATGAGGACCAGGCTGGTTTTGTACCTGGCCATAGCATCTCTATGAATCTCCGTTGCCTGCAAGACATCCTTATCCAGACTAATTCACAGCACACGCCATATGAGGTAGCATCACTGTACGCCAAAAAGGCATTTTATTCAGTTAATTGGGAATGGATGTGTGTGGCGCTGCAGGGATTCGGAATCGAAGAGGGCTTAATACGGTGGGTCACATTGCTATATTCTGCACCTGTAGCAACGGTAAGGACGGGTAAACATATCTAGGAATTGGGCCATACAGAGGGGTTGTAGGCAGGGCTGCCCATTGTCGCCTATGCACTATAGTCAGCCCGCTCTGGAAGATGTGTCGTTGTCGAACAAAAGCTAAACAATTTTTCATTCGTCATAAAAATCAATTCAAAAACATTACACATTACATTTAAGACATTAAGAAATAAGTTATCACAACAAAAAATGTACAACTTTCCTTCAAAAACATGTACGTGACAGATCGCAACAAGTCTATAAGTCTTAACGGGTAGGCACATGAGGTTTTGCCTAGTCGTTAAAGTGCAGAAAAAGTGCAATAAAGTGGTGTTAGTGCAAAAAAGTGCTATAAATGCGAAAGTGCAAATGTTCTTGGGAACTTTTTCTATTCATACAGGTAGGGATGTGCATGTGGACATGACCTGAGATGTGAACCCCCTGCTTGGTAGATCTAAATCTGGTTATTCAATACAGATAGGTTCTCCTACCAGTTCAAACATTGGTTTCTGTATGCACGCATGCCTTTCCCTTGCAGTTCCGCTTCTGAGAAGGATAGGTTATGCGATATATGGTCAGGTTATGAGATTATATGGTCGACATCTTGGTGCTCCTCTTCAACAGTTTAGAGTTGGGCCTTCATCAGGGCATATATTGAGTTGGAATAAACTATGTATGAATCGCAAGACTATCCCCTTCATCTTGTCTTCTCGAATCTAAATTTCATTCACACTTGGGGATGGAGATACATATATTTTTCTTGAAAAGCAATTTTTAGCTTAGTGATTAATCACGGTTCATAAATCAGTGAACATAGAACACATGATTAGGGACTTCATATGGGGACGGGGCAGACACAAAATAGCCTTCATCACCCGCTGCATAACAACTAAGGATGGGGGAGGACCGCTAGGAGGTGCAGAGTGATGGTGGTCTAAGCTGTTGGCTCTGTCAACCCACCCCCGCAACCCCCATGGAATAACGGCCAAAAATGCCAGTGCCCGGGCCGCCTGCCCCCGTGTTGAAGGGTACCGGAGGCGCCTGGTGAGAAGAGGAGGCGCTGGAAGAAGGCGGCTGCCGGAGTCATGAGCAATTCTGCGTGGAGCCCGACACTGAGCCCCATGCTCATTTCGGTGCCAGACACCTGATGGGCGAGAGACACGACACCGGAGCGCTTGACTCAGAGGGTAGGTGAGATCTGGAGACAGTAGCAACCCGGAATGGAGCTGCCCTGGCATAGCCTGCGCTTTGAATGCGGCTGCCTACTGGGAAGATTGGACAGACCGCATGGCCGCGGTGGTGCATGCCCAAATCATAGCCGGTAGCCTGGGTGAAAACCGCATATGCACTCAGCATTGCTGCACAGACAAGTAATCCTAGCGGAGGAAGCTTGCCCACTGGGTAAGTCTTAAATCGCCTTCTCCCGGATGGGCCATCGGATAGCAGAGATAGGCACAGCCACACTGGGGAAGAGTGCTACCCCCAACACAACAGAAACAAGCTGAGGGTGGAGCCAGATGAAGGGGTCCCCTCACTGGACGAATAATCAGCACAGGTGAAGCAATCTGGCTGGGCAGAGTCCCCTGTGATCACTAAGTTTGTAACCGGAATTGCACTAGTTACCTGGACACCCTCTGATCTCGGGCCCAGGTCCCTCCCCCCGCCAGCGGCACACACCTGCACTGCCCACCTTGCAACCCCCGCACTTGGGGACTGTTTCTGTAGCTCTACAGTCCCCCCTTCCAGCCCTTGGCACCTGATGTCTGCACTTACCCATGCACTTGCCACATTCTGGCCCTTACTTTACTTATTGTTACCATCTATTCTCATGTACTGCAATGTCCCTGCCCCTTCCCCTTCCCCTTCCCCTTCCCCTTCCCCTTCCCCTTCCCCTTCCCCTTCCCCTTCCCACGCCCTTGCGCGATCTGAATGACACCTGGCCTAGTAGGATGTTGTCTGTCCTCCCTTTGTTCCCCTCCCTTTCCTCGTCACGCCTTGAAACACTAGTGTATAGGCACGTTATAAATGCCATATCATAAGAGGCTTTGGTTCCGGACACCCTGCAGGAGGCACGTTGGCCACATTAGCCTCGGAGAGGGAGTGGAGGGACTCAGAGGGGAATGGCCCTGGCATACCCAGGCAGGAGATACATGGTCATTTGTGGAAAGCAAAAGGGCTAGCGTTTGCGGTGGTAGCATTCAACCAGCTACATAGACAGTCCGGAAGGTGTTGCCGGGCCCGGCTAGCGGCGCCCACACTCTTGGGGTAAAATTGGTGGAGTTTACACAGTTGGGGACCTCAGTGGCCCGCAAGATATCGAAGGGCACCCGAAGCCAAAGACAGGCCCATGGGACATCCAAGTCACTTTGGGGGATTCAAGGGAAGGATAGAGAGGCAAACCCCTAAAGGAATGGTGGACACCAACATCCTTCACCAAGGAAGGTCTGGTGGAAATGCTCTCCCTACTTAAGCAAGATCTTACGAAGGAAATCAAGGACTTTTTTTTAATAAAACAATAAAATATAAAAATGAGTCCCTGCTGAGGATGGTAGCGGACCTAAACTCCCACATGGTTGGGTTGGAGACGGGTAAACGAAGTAGAGGACACCTTATGCAAACATGCCCACGACCAAGCTGAGCTTTCTAAAAGAATCCTGGGCCTAGAGGAACAGATGGATATGTTGTAGGCCGGGCAGGAGGCCCTCAGGAGAGAAAAAATAAAAAATAAAAAAAAAATAAAAATCGCTCTCTGCGAAATAATATCAGGATTTGCGGAATACTGAGGGAGGTCGTGGACCAGGACCTGGGGGCTTATGGGAGGGATCTATTTCGGACTCTGTTGGCCTCCCGGAAACTGCAGAGGTTGAAATATCGAATGCACAGATTCTACACTGCGCAACAACAGTGTCGGAAACGGCTGCCCAATGAGCTCTCCCACATTCACTTCTTCCAGCAAAAGAAAGATTATGGCGGCGGCAAGAACTGGTCCAGTTCCTTGGGAAGCAGGTAGTGCTTTTTCAGGACTTGGCGCCGAGAACCCTGCCGAACAAGCGGAAATTACACATTGTGACTGCCTGGCTGCAGGTGCAAAAGATCAAATATCGATGGGGGTTCCCATGTAAGCGTCTCTTCGAATACAAAAACCAGAAAGACTTGATTGGCTCAGAAGAGGAGGGACGACCACTGATGAGTGGGTCACAGGAGGTTTTGTCCCAGAGAGAGGGGTCCGAAGGCCATGAAGAATCCAACAGAGATTAAGCCAGGAGGCTGAGGAACCCCCTAGAGGTGACACCTACCTCGGGTAAAGATTGGGGTGCTCCTAATAATAATGAGAAGCCCTTGGCAGGGGTTTGTGACTGTAGCGAAGGGCGTGGTGTTGGATCCACTGATGAGGCAAAGCTCACTTTCTCTCAAGATAAAGGGGTGGGCACATACTCCAATAAATGAAGGTCATGATACGGGGGGAGGAAGAAGTCATGAAAGCATAACATCTAATTCACTGTTATCCTATTTGACGGATGGCAGTTACGTTAGTGTGTAGGGACATAAATCTGCACAATTTGAGATGGGGGTGGAGGAAGGGATACGTTTTGGAGTGGTTTATGGAAATTTGGTTCTTCGTTCACGACTCGCAGCTCCATTTAGGATGCACATGCACCGGGTGAGAGGTTCCCAGCCCGCTGATCTGGCTGAAGCGGTATGGTCACTCAATTTGACGCATGCACAGCAACAGTGTTAGTATACATGATGGTTAATCGGAGCATCAACTACCTGCCCCTAAATGTTAGAAGCTTAAACTCACCCATAAAGCGAAGAGCGATCGTCCAGAGGTTTGCTTTCCTGGGGATAGATATTGCATTCATACAGGAGACCCATTAAAAAGAGGATGAAAAACGCCTGGTTGGGCGAATGTACACAAGGGGGTACTTTGCGTCAAGCGGGCAAAAGACACAAGGAGTGGCTATCTTGGCTCATAAGGGGTTGCCTTTGCGAGTAAGGATGTCTTGAGGGACCCACAAGGGCGCTATCTAATGGTTATGGGGGACCTGGGAAATAGAAGGGTCAGGCTGGGGGTGAGCTATGGACCAAATGAAAAGCAAGCAGAGTTCTTGGATGGGTTGGGGGGGGGGGTTGTCCGGGACTTCATGGAGGGGGAAATACTGGGTGGGGATTTCAATTGCGTGGTGGACTCCACAATGGATAAATCCTTGGCCCCGACCAACAATGACAGTTAACTTTTATGCCATAACCACGTTTTTGAGAGACCTATCCCCGATAGAAATGTGGCGCTTCGATTTTCAGCTCCGACAAGGAGTTGACGAATTTGCAGGGGGCAGTTGGGCAGTACATTTAGAAAGGGAAACGCCAGAGAATCTCACGACAGGCGCTTCCTAGGACAAAGGAATTAGGAGGATTGGGGTTCCCTCTGTACACGGATATTACCGCGCAGCCCTTGTGGCCCCTATGCTGGAGAATCACAGGGTCCTTTGAGGCTTAGGGACCTATATAAGGAGGGGGCCCAATGTAAAGCTGTTAAGACGGATTTCTGAACTCTGTCCTGGAGACGCAGAGGTTCAGAAGGCCAGCCTAGTTTCTTGGAACAGGGTAACCTCTGGACAAGCCAGACCAATCAGGGTAGCGATCGCGGCGGTCAAGACTAGGTCTCAAGAGGGGTGAGGGTGACTGAAAGCCCGCAATGCGCACACAAAGCAAGGACACTTACAAATTACTCCAAACCGGTGTTATATTAAAAATATATACACATTTATTACAAGGCCTTTGTAACATTGACCGTAGCGAGAAATCACAATAAAAATCCAGTAAACCAACACATACCAAACCAATACAATATATATACAAATACAAACGAGTCTAACGAGTTAGACGCACGAAATGTGTAGACCACCTAGATGGGGAGGAAAACAGGCAGTGCGAATAAGAATTAGACCCAGTCTGTCTTCAGAGGCACCTAACTAAAAGGAAGTCCAAGCCCTACGAAGAGTAAAGCCTTGTGCTCAAAAGTACCTGCACACGCTGGTGCCAACGGGCAAAAAGGGGAGTCTCTTCGAGGGAATCAGGCAGTTTAGTTCGGTGAACAAATGAAGATGAACAGAGCTCCGCGACTCAAGCGCAGCCTCCACTGTGGGCAGAAGCAGAGCGCGAGTACGGAAAGGCGTGCTGTTAGACACAGCGGGGAAAGGCTATGGGCACCTGCAGGAGGGCGACCAGTTCCTAGCGATGCTACTCACCAGTCCCCGATGCAAGCAGACCCAGGCTTCTCCGCGTCAGTTTCAGTGCTGGCAGGTTCAGGGGAGCAGGGGACGTCTCGTCGTCGTGTAGATTCCGCAGCAGCAGAAGTTGAGTTGAGGGCGTCCCAAATGCAGTGAACCCGCACAGTTTGTTACCACAGCAGGGCAACAGAGCGGCCGTGTGTATTTCAGCCAAATGTACACTACTCACTTCAGACCTGGGAATGCCAAGTGTACGAATCGTGTGAGAGTGACAAGGACTTGTAATACAACACAACCTGACGGCGGTTACAGAGCAAGACTCCTGGGTTGGGTAGGCTGGTCAGTCTCCTGGATGGCCCAGAGACACTTCCGAAGGCTTACGTGCAGGAGATGGTGAAGATGCCGAGAATATTTGTTCCCACTATTCCAAGGATCGAAGTACCAGTACAGGCCTTCTCGTTCGATCACAGGTAGAAAGGGTTTCACAAAGCGACAGCAGTGCACAGTGCAGAGGAGCAGTCCTTCAGCGGGTCATCAGCGATTGCTCGGTTCAGCCTCGTGGTTGCAGGATACTTGGCTCCTGTATTCCTTTGTTCGTGAGAACTCAGGAGATCGACCTGGTAGTGGCGTTTCCAGCCCCCTCTTATCCACGGTTCCCTTTGAGCCAAAACTGAGGGGACCCAATGGGAGATCCGCTCATAAAACACCATCTGTGGATCCACCAGGGGGCGCAGAGATGGACTGATGCATCTCTGCTCGTCTCCCCAGCAGGGCACTGATCGAGGGACCTGAGCCCCCCCGCGACACCCCCGGAGTGAAGAGCCGACACCACCCACGCCAGTACGAGGGTGCCGGGCACCCCTGGTCCAATTTGGAGCCTCGGACGAGGTGCGGAGCCGGAGATCGGAACCCTCGAGTATCGAAGGTCGGAAGCCCCTCCCCCCTGCGGCCCCGCGGAAATCTAAGGCGAGCCCGGGCCTGAGTGAGGCCTGTAGAGGGCCCTGGCGACCCCCGGCCGGCAGTTCCTGCCCGGCCCTGAACCTCCTGGCGGCGGCGGGACGACCCTGGGGGCAGAAAAAAAAAAAAAAAAAAAAAAAGGAGAAAGGAGCGAGCGGATCCCGGCGAGCCCGTGAAGAGTGATCATACTGCCCAGGCGGCGGCGCAGGAGACAGGCGGTGCCTCCCGCAGGCCAGAACGTGCCACATGCGAACTCCCACAGGGAGGTAAGGAGGTTCGGTCCGGGGCTAGGTAACCTCCGGTAGAGTGAAATTTTCATAGGGGGAAGCAGGAGAAAGGCGGAGGTGAGTCCCCGGCGTGCAGGTGAACCCCGAAGGGGCCTGGGGCAACGAGGCTTCCACCGTGCAGCGCACCCCCCAGCCGTGCTCGAGGGGCATACGAGGCCCGGATGAAAGAGAGCACCCCCACTAAGTCACGCGAAGAGACAGGCTAAGGGCCCTGAGACTTCTCCTTCACGCGAACACCCTCGGGGGCAACAAACACTGTCACGGCTTCCAAGGGAGGGAAGTCGAACCATTTGAGGATCGAGAGGTGTGGGGGGTCCCCTGTGGAGACGAAACTTCCGGGGCTGCGACCCAGCCCTTTTGCCCCAAAGCAGACAGGGGCCCCCCCCCCCACGAGGGTGATAAGCAGGCCGCATCACCCACGAACATCTGGGGGTAGCCCCCAGGGAACAGAGGAACCTAGGGAGAGCCTATGAACTGGAGAGAATCCTTACAGAAGTTTCGCCGCCCGCCTCCCGAGCCCCTGACAGCCCCTGAAATGGCGGCTCAAACGCAACAGGAATCTGCGGATGCAAGCACGGTCACCAGGGGTATGGCGGCCCTATTGGAGGAAATCAGAGGCTTCAGGGCAGATATTACCCTAAGACTGGATACCCTAGACAAAAAGGTGGACAATATCGATGACAGGGTCCAGGCATTGGAGAACACTACAGCCTCGAACGACATCTTCGAGACACAATTTGACATGCGCCTGTCCGAGCTCGAGAGAAGAGAAGAGAAATGTTCCTTAAAAATTGACGATTTGGAGAATAGGGAACGCCGCTGTAACTTGCGCTTCCTAGGCTTCCCGGAACACGACGGTGAAACGCAAGCAGACATTATCAAGGCCGTTAAAGAAGTAATAAGAGTACTTTTTGAGGGGGCCAACACCAACGAACCTACCATCGACAGGGCCCACAGAGCGGGGGCATCATCCAGAGGCCCCAGATCAGTCTTGGTCCGCTTTCACTATTTCTCTGAAAAAAGCAGGATCCTCGAACTGGCTCGCAAGAAGGGCCCAGTGGAATGGGAAGGGGCCCAGATCTCGGTGTATCAAGACCTGTCGGCCTTCACCCTCGCAAGACGCCGCCTTTGCTCCCCGCTGACAAAAATGCTCCAAGCTAAGGGAGTCCGATACAGGTGGGGGTACCCTTTTTCACTCTCTTTCGAGTTCGAGGGCTATAAATACGCCTTGATCACTGAAGGCGATATCCAGAGAGTATCCGGCGAACTATTAGACAATGCAAACACGGAGCTGGGAGACCGGGATCAGGAACGTGCCCCGACGGGCCCAAAAGGGAATAAAGCTCAAAAAGAAAGGCACAGAGTGCGAGGCCAAAGGAAATTCAGGAGAGTGGCCCCAGCGTCGCCGGACCAGCAAGGTAGCTGAAAAGCGCTAATGGAGCCCGACGAATAACTCCACGATTGACACTGTGAAGGGAGGGTGGTGTTTCGATTCATGAATCGCATTGACCCTGGGGGTGGGGGGGGCTCGAGTTGTTGTTTATGTAGAGTTAATGAGCCCGGAGGGGGGAGACATTGGTGGCCTGGTTGGGGTTTCTGGACGATGCCACGACACAACCAGGCGATTAGGGGGAAGGGGGGGGAAGGAGGGGGGTTGGGTTGTTGGGGGTACAGTTACGGTGCGCCAAGTTTTAGGGATTCTCTTGCACCCCAGGGGCGGTATCGAGCCGTCTACGGGTTGCTAAAGCATTGGGGGAGTAATAACGCTTGCTGTGTTGAAAATGGAGGTATGAGCCTCGATCCGCATTCTAATGGATGATTCTCTCCAATCCTTGACAGTGGGGACACTGAATGTCCGTGGACTCAACTCGCCTACAAAGAGGTCACTACTTATAAGGGAATTTGTGAGGATGAGGCTACACTTCCTCTTCGTGCAAGAGACTCACTGGGTTCGGGGGAAGGAGCCTAAACTCAGGGCTAAAACCATAGACCAGGTGTATATGGCTTCTACCCAGGCAAAGAAAAGAGGAGTAGCTCTACTGGTGTCCCCCGGGGCCCATTTTGGGTTTAAAGCTTCAAAGACAGACCCTGAGGGGCGGTATCTCATGGTAAAGGGGGATGTACGGGGCCGTTTGTTCACCTTGGTTTGCATATACGCCCCAAACGAAGCGCAGGACACCTTCTGGGAGAGTATGAAAGGGAAAATAATGGCATTCGCTGAGGGTACCCTTCTGGTGGGGGGGGATTTCAATATGGTGCTTTGTCCCGAGAGGGATAGGAAATCAGTTAATCCTTGCCCTAACATCGGTCACTACAAAAAGCTGGCGCTGACCTTTCTGGAAGTGAATGGGGAACTGGGCTTATGTGACACCTGTACACCTGAGAAAGGTCGGCACCCTGGTTACACATTCTATTCGAAGCCACATGCTGTTTTTTCACGTATAGACTACATCCTGGTAGATTCCTCGCTGCAGGGAGAGGTCTCGAGCACAGGAGTAGAGACCGTCCCTTGGACGGACCATGATATGGTAAGGATTAGGATTGGCCTCCCCCCTCCCCCGGCAGCTGGATCTAGGTGGAGCTGTAACGACCTTCTCCTACAGGACTGGGAGATACGCCAAACCCTCCTAACAGCCATAGAAGACTACTTTACCCTTAACGACAACGGGGAGGTTGGCACCATGGGAGTATGGGAGGCATTTAAGGCAACTATTAGAGGCACCCTTATAGGCATAGGGGCGGGGAGGAAGAGGGAGAGGGACCGCGAAGAGAAGGTGCTTAAGGGCAAGGTAGAGGCTATTCAACCGGGAGGGAAGTTGAAAAAACAGATGTTTCCTGGGCAGTGGGAGGAATTGCAGGGGCTGCGAGACAGGTTGGCCGACCTTCAGGTGGGACAAATGGAAAGGAAGCTCTCATTTTTTAAACAAAAGTATATGGAAAAGGGGGAAAAGGCCGACAAGATATTGGCCTGGAGACTCCGTGAACTTAGGAAAAGCAGGAGGGTGAATTCAATCCACACCCCGGAAGGGGACTCAACCGTGAGGGACTCCAAAATAGCAGAACAATTCAGGCTATATTATGAAAAGCTATATTGCACAGAATATTCGGGGGATGGGAGGGACATTGACAGATTCTTGGATTCTCTCCCGGTCCCGGGCCTCCTCCCCGACAAAGCCGAAGCGCTAGAAATACCCATTTCCCCTGAAGAGGTAACAGATACTATAACTTCTTTAAAGAGCGGCACTGCCCCGGGAGATGATGGCTTCACAGTCAAGTTTTATAAGACCTATAGGTCAACACTTGCCCCATTCTTGGCTAAGATGTTCAACGCTGCACTGGACCAGGGTACTCTCCCGCCCACGATGATGTCAGCCTTAATTGTAGTCCTACCTAAAGAGGGCAAGGATCCCGCTTATTGCCAATCGTATCGCCCCATATCACTCCTTAATACTGACGTTAAAATACTGGCCAAACTCCTGGCGAATAGATTAGCGAAGCACCTCCCAACCCTAGTGCATGGGGATCAAGTGGGCTTCATCCCGGGGCGCCAGGGGTCAGATAATATAAGGAAAACCCTCAACCTTATGCACAAGGCATCTGTAAGGGGAGTGGAGGGGTACCTCCTCTCGCTAGACTCAGAAAAGGCCTTCGACCGCGTCGAGTGGCCTTACATGGGCAAGGTTCTCCGGAAGATGGGTCTGGGAGAAAACTTTTGTGGGTGGGTTGCGACACTATACAACTCGCCCTCGGCGAGAGTGTTGGTTAACGGGGGTACCTCAGAGCCTTTTTCCCTTTCCAGAGGCACCCGGCAAGGCTGTCCCCTGTCGCCTCTATTGTATGCCCTGGCAATGGAGCCCCTGGCCATAGCGGTCAGGAACGACTCGGAAATCACGGGAATACAGTGCGGTGAGTGTGACTTTAAACTTTCCCTATTTGCAGACGACATACTGAGTTATTTAACCAATATTACAAATTCCCTACCGCGGTTGTTCGATCTCATACATTATTTTGGCTCCTTCTCTGGGCTGAGAATAAACACATCTAAATCAAGTATCATGCCTATGGGTGCGCTGGACCAAGACACCGGGAGCAGAGAGGATATTCTGGGGGTCAAAATTGAACGAAAATCCTGTAGATACCTGGGCATCACCATCCCCAGAGATTTATCACAACTATACCAGTGCAACTTCCCGGGGATCCTCGCCCAGGTCAGCAGCGATCTTAAAAGATGGGCACCCCTCACACTTTCTTGGTTGGGGCGCATGGTCACGATAAAGATGAATATCCTGCCACGCCTACTCTATCTTTTCACAGATCTTCCCGCTGTGATACCCGAGACCTTTTTTGAAGTGCTCCAATCCCGTATCCTCCATTTTATTTGGAACGGTAAAAGGCCAAGGGTTAAAACATCCACCCTGATCCTCCCAAAAACTCATGGTGGCTTTGGACTCCCCGACTTCAGGATATACTACAAAGCAGCGCAGCTCAGGGTGATGTTGGAGCATATGCGGGACGACATGCGAACGTATTGGACGTATGTCGAAGACATTCACGCTCACCCGAGAAAGGTTAGGGATTTTTTCTGGACCGCTCCTAGGGCTATCCCCTCACAGCTCAGAGGGCATCCTACCCTAGCAGCCCTGTGGGCGCTATGGAAACCCAGTAAAGCTAATAAACTACTGTCCACTTGGCCTTCGCCGCTTTCTTCGCTCTGGGGGCCTCCCATTGACCTGGGCACAAAGGGATTCCGCGACACTCAGACCTGGTCTGATATAGGGTTGGAAAGAGTCTCCCAACTCTCACGCGAAGAGGGCTTCATAGAGTACGACGCCTTGGCCGAGGCTCTGGTGGATAGGCCCCCCACGGTCTTCGAATACTTGCGGTTGAAAGGGATTTTGACCCAACCCCGGTGGAACGAACAGCTTAGTCGCCCCCTCACCCCATTTGAACTCATATTGGCTAAAAGTACGTCTCAAAAGGGCTCTCTGTCCAAGCTTTATAGTGTATTGATAACATCAGATCTAGAGGGTAGGCAACCCTTCAAACGCATATGGGAAGAGAGGTTGGGGATGACACTGGATGATCACACTTGGAGGGCGGTTTTTAAATGCATCTTTACGGGTTCCCTGTACACGGCTGCCATGGAACACAGCTTTAAAATCCTCCACTCTTGGCATCGCCCCCCGGCCCTGTTGTCCAGGATGTTTCGGGATGTGTCCCCCTTCTGCCCTAGGGGATGTCACCAAAGGGGAACCTGGTTTCATATGTGGTGGAGCTGCCCTGTTATACAGGTTTACTGGACGGAATTACTTAGTTGGATCAAAGACATTGAGGGGTTTGGTCCGTCCCTGCACCCGCTGGAAAGCCTACTGGGTATCCCCATGCCGGAGTCGGAAGTAAATGTTTACCCCAAGGTCATCGGTGCCATGCTGCGGGCAGGGAGGTTGGCGCTTGCCCAAAAATGGAAGAGTGTCTCGGCCCCCTCCAAAGAGGAATGGCTCTGCAAACTCAGGGTGATTTTTACATATGAAAAACTCACGGCAATAGTAAATGATACCATGTCGGATTTTGCACAAGAATGGACTGCAGTTCTACTGCATGATGACTGTTTCCATGCGCCTGTAAAGGGGAGATTGTACGGGAGAGAACATGGCACATCCCTTCATAGCCCTCAAAGTCCCGGTCTGGCCCTTGCCTAATGGTTTCTCGGTTATACCCCACTGTTTCAAGGAATACTCCTAGCAACCATGTGGTACGCAAGCGTTCTTCCCTATGTTATAACCACTAGCAACACTTCTAAACTTGGCATGTTAATCGTTTGGGGGGGAGGGACGGGAGGGGGGAAATGGGGAAGGGAGTTAAGGAAATGAAAAAGGAAAAAGTTACTGACAATGTGATTCATTTTGCTGTTTTTGCCGGTTGGGTCGGCCGTTAGGCCCAGCCTAATTTGTAAATTGTCAATAAAAAAATATTGGAAAAAAAAAAACACCATCTGTGGACCTCATCACGGCCCACGGGGATCCCAGGCATTCACACCACCCTAGACTCTCTGGCGCCCAGGATGTGTATTGGGACCAGACATCCCAGCCCCCATCCTGGAGGCACACGCCTGTGCCTGTAGAAGCCCACGAAAGCATCTGTGTTTTGCGGGAAAGTACATGCCCAAATAAGGAAGGCCCCGGGTCGGCTCGACCTGGGGGAGGTGAAGGGGGCAAGACGGTCAGCGGACAGGACAAAGAGCCTCGTGGTCTGGCCATTTTGGGAGCCAGGCCACCATTTCGGGCTAAGCGCGAAAAACGCGCTTAAAACTACAAAAGGAGCTCAAAAACACAAGAAACGATCGCTGCCACCAATCCAGTCCGTGATTCACTTGCACCGTTCATTTACAATCCAAAGAGAGTATCTAGGGCCTGTAGATGACTAGAGACCCAAGAGAGCAGTAACTTAGCTTACAGTGCCCTCTTGTGCCATGCTGCACGAAAGCGGCAACATGATAAAGAAACTACGGAAAACAAGCTCTCCTACATGTAACAGTGGGAGGCAGACATGGGGAGAGCACCTACTAGACTCCTGGCAATGCATATGGGCCCGCACTAATAAGAGCTCCAGGTGCACGTAATGGAAGGAATGTGCTGTTAAAGTCCGTTTCAGGTGTTAATTGACGCCCTAGTGCCTGCATGCAATCTCAACAGAACATTCAGACCGCTGATGGCTCAGGTGCGGCCAACTCCTATGTTTTGGCGGTGTCCAGTAATCCAAACATACTGGCAGAATCAAAGATATCACAGGAGTGTCACTTCCGCTATGCCCCACTCATGTTGGGGGAGGTTCTCACGGCCCAAGGCAGATGATGATTTGCTGGCAGCAAAACTTAATAGGGTGCGGTTCTGGAAGACTCAGGGGGGTGGAGGGGGGTCGGGCCGACATATTGGTGGATCATAATTTGGGACATTCTTACAATGGAAAAATGAACAGCACACAAGACTGACGGTTTTCTCGCACCTGGGCCCCATTCTTTGACTTTGTGCATGAAAAGGAACAGTTATTCTTCCACCTGCATTTACTGCAGTGAGGACTACTCTGAGGTAAGGGGGCATGCCTGTGGGAAGGGGGGGGGGAATTTTGCTCTACTAGCATGTGGACAAGAAGTGATCCTATGTACATCGCTCAAGCCTTGTGAACCAAAGTTATTAGATTTGTTGGGGAGGGGTTGAAAGTTATGACCCATAAAAAGGAGATTACGATGACACGTGGTGTTCTGGTGCGGGCTTTGCAAATGGCTTTGTTGTACATAATCTCAATAAAAATATGCAGTTGCCCTGCTACTTGGCCACACAGCTTCGCACAGTGGCTGGGTGGCTCTCAGATGAACAGACGATGGAATCTACCCTGATTTGGGGGCGGAGGAGGCGAGAGTACTCGAGGAACCCTTGTGCATCCCAGACTACTCTTGGGGGACACCCACCGCTTACAATGCCGCTTGGTAGGCTGGTATGGGGCTGAGCACGGATGTTGCTCCAGTAACCATATTCTCCACATTTGTTGACAGCGGATGCAGCCGTCGCCAGGAGGTGAGATGTGGTGGGGCTTTGAGAATCTGTGACTTGACACAGACAGAAGGGCTCCGCAAGGGTCAATTCTTGAGATATAACCGGCTTGTCAATATTTCTAAGCACAAGTGTGCCAATTGGCCTGGTGAACCAGAGTCTACTGGGCTGATGTCCATAATGTTTGACTTCGAGAATGGCAGAGTCCAGTATCAAGGCTTTATGGCCGATTGTTGAATGAGGTGTGTGAGAAAAGCACGACATTGAGGTTGCAGAGGTAAACTGACTAGGGCCAGGCAATGAGTGATGCCCAATGGTACAATGCGTTAGTTTCTCAAGGTGGTCTCCCGCAATGCCCGATCGCCTTATCCAGATAACTTGCTGCACAGAGCATGTATGACTCCAAGTAGTGTTGCTAAATTTGATGCTAGAGCAATAACCAAACTTCCTTGGTGCAATGGCGAGAATGTGGATATCTTCGATAAGTTTTGGGATTCTGGTATCAGGTGGAACTGGCATGTGTAAGCGTGGGAGTTTGTGGATTTCAGTGGTTCCCATAGGGAGTGCTTATTGGGTGCTTATCCCAGGCCGGAGAAAACTCATGGACCTGGCCTTTTCTTTAGGCAAGAGAAGAACAGCTATGGCGTGGAAGCAGAAAGGAGGCCCACAGTTTTGTCTTTGGCACAGTGATCTCATGCTATGGAGCGTGGCTGAAACTCTGACTTGGTTCAGGGCTAGGAAGAAGAGGAACCGGGAACCCACTGAGTACATAGTAGCCTGGTGCTCCTATAGGATGGCATATGCCTTGAAGACAACTGTGGGTGCGTTGGACTGGCAGCTGGTTCTTTCCTACCTGCATGTGTACCCTCTCCGCCCCCCACACCCATCTGGGATACGGCGTTTAATATGTACACTGACCACTATCCGGACACAGCAGCATACAAAATACTAACAGATGCCTTGTTCATCTTTGTTGTGTTTCTTTTTGTTACTGTTGTATTGCGCTTTTAATGGCTTGATTATTGCACTGATTGCTGTTTGCTAGCACTGTTGATCAATAAACAGATTTTTTTTAAATGAGTATCAATCCATATATATCTGTCCAATTATATTCCAAAATCAAAGCAGCAAATTCCAAGCTAAATTGAGCACAGTATTTTATCATCGAGTCTGCGTAAAGAACGGTGCAGAACTTTCAAAACTTTGTATACAGAGCGGAAGCAGTATCTTTTCATGTAGGTTTTACTTCTACACACACTACCAGTCTTTCTAAAAAGGCAGATTATATTTCAAATTAACTCGCTGCCCAGCAGGCACAACAGACTTTGTGGCTGAGCTGAAACGTATCCACAAGTGTTTTTTGAAAGCCCAGTTGAAAAATACATTGCCATGACAGTCTAATATTTTTATTCTAGGTTTTGCTCAAGGAAGGCAGACTGGGAAGACTGGGTATCAAACAGAAAAACAAAAGGAATGTTCGTTCGTTATATTTTCAAAGAACATGATTGAGACATACATTTCATCTGGATTTGGTTATAATACGTATTATTTCACTTTAGTTAGGTTCGCACATTTGCAATGTATGCATTTCCTGCATTTCAAACGGTGCTCCTTCACTAGTATGCGAAATGTATGCTGTAATAGACAAAAATGTAGACCAGAACAAGCTATGACAAGTATGTGGCAGGAAAGTACGCCACAATCTAAAGGAAATACTCCAGCACATAGTAAGCATGTCACAACAAGTCTACTATTGCAACCATTTCGAAGTAAACATTTGACTTGAGAAAACGGCCCCTCCTTAAAGAACAATTATCCAAACTGACAATAGCATATGGAATGTCAAAAATGCGCCTGAAAGGGGGGGGTGCGGAGGGGGGGGGCAAATGTGGCTTTACGAAGTTCTAAGGTTCTCAAATCAGACAGCAATGTGAAGCTTCACAATGTGTCAGCAATTGTCACAAAACCTACCCAATAATGTTTCAGTAATCTTCACAGTGCTAGGATTTCACAAATGTCACGGAATCATGTTTTTTTGCTGGATGTTCTAACAAAACCTCTTATGGCGATTGCCAATGTAATGGACAGCTTCAGTTACCGCAGAAAGGTATTTTCCTGACAATGCGCCTAGAGCACTTTCGCTCTGTCGCCAAATGCCATGCAGATGCGGTTTCAAGTTATCAACGTAAACATTTTTAAAAACTCACTGGCTGTCATTGCAACCTGAAGGGACATCATTAAATAATCTGCATAATTGGTATCCGAAACAAAGGGGTTCGTTATTCATCAATTGGCAGGGGACAAATCTAGATTACCAAAATGTACACATCTGGTTTCAGGTTTAGACTATACAGTACAGCATACAGTTTCTTTCCAGTACGATGACCAGGTTAACAACAGTTAATTAGAAATGGATCCAACAAGTGGTTCATGGTAATTGCAGAAGTGCAGATTTAAAGATGCACACTACTAGCCACGAATAAAAAAAGTCACTTGTTCCACCCTCAGTTCTGCATTTACACACAGCACACCCATTTGTCACTCGCAAAGAGTCGAGTGCAATTTGAGGACTGGAATAGTGCAGTTTCACATTCACACTGTAAATGCATAAAAACCCTAGTCTCGAAACTAACCTCCACCTAAGAATTTGGAGGCAATTTTATACTATGATCCTAAACACAAAACATGACTGGCTGAAACACTCATGGCCCAATACAACGTGCACGAGTATGGTGAACTGGACTTTCCATGTAAACTACATTATACACGTAAAGGCACCAAGCCAAAGCAGTGTGTGCCATCAAGGCTTATAAATTACATTGATGGCCACGGAGACAACTTCGTTTGTATTGTACTGCTGTGCTGTCTTTGCAGTAGCCCTCTTCTTTTCAGCCATGCACACCAACAAAGAATAACCTAACTACACTCACGAACCTCCATTCAGAGGAGTAGATCCAAGTCATGCTTGCCGACCTATTGTAATGTTGAAAGTCAAGGCCTTATGAGCAATGACCTGGCCACTAGGTCACAGTAAAGCTGCAGCTTTTTTTAAGTGGTGCTACTTTGGGTTGTCAGACAGATACTAGTCAATGGATTCATTGGTGGCAATAGCCAAGGATTATTTCTTTTTCACTCGCCATAGGCTAGTGATAATTGACTTATGGCAATTAAGAAATGGTGTGCTGTGTGTATGTTCAGAATTGAAGTGGAGAGGGACTTGTTATGGCTCGCTAGTAGGTCAAAGCTCGACATATACCCCCTGATTATTTTGCTTATTGTCTCTTATACGCTAGTGTCATCTACACAGGAGGAGCCTTTTTCGACTATACTTTGTTCGTCTGGTGCCTTGGTATCATATTCTGTAATAATACCTATAAATCTAAAAAAACGCTAGCACTGAAGTTAATGCCCTCAGTCGATAATTAAGCTAGGCTGTGCTATTTCAGAATTTTTCTTCAAGGCAGCTTTTTGAATTTGTTACAGAAAAGAAAAATAAGGCCAGCGTACACATTAGGTAGGCATGTACAGCAAATTATTTACTGTCTCGACTTC
This sequence comes from Ambystoma mexicanum, assembly GCF_040938575.1. Classification (NCBI taxonomy): domain Eukaryota; kingdom Metazoa; phylum Chordata; class Amphibia; order Caudata; family Ambystomatidae; genus Ambystoma; species Ambystoma mexicanum. Next base: position 1,240,419,018 of record NC_090931.1, on the reverse strand, counting down.
GTACAAAAGGAAAAAACAGTTCACAGGCCGACAAAACTTAAGTGTTCATCACCATCCTGAAACTATACGGTCTAGGTGATATTTTGTTTAAAACCCGTTATATCTTGCATATGTATAGTGCCTCCTCCCATAGGTTATGGCGTTGAAGCGCTTTGCCCGTCAGAGGCATAGGAGAAGATATAACATTTAGTAGCGGTTAAGGAGGAGCAAAGTCGGGTAGCTAGTTGGGATGAGGACGATGGATAGATAAGATGCTCAGGAAGGCATGATAACAAAAGTGAAAAAGCCATGTGTTCAATTGCACCAAATCCAAAATGGGACCAAGTGAATTCTATAGGAAGCGGCACTGAAAGAAGAATGCTGGGGAGCAGTGTTTGCCGTCCCAGGGGTTATATGTCTGGAATGTACTCACTGAATGGTAAAACACAGGCGGCAAATCCAGCATTCTCACTTACACAGACCAACATATGGAAGAGGTTCTATGCAAAAAAAATCGAATTTTATAAGTTTGCAAAAACTCCATAAAAAGTTAGCCAAAAACACTTTGTCATGGATGCAACAAGGAATTTGTTTTTGAATTTACTTGACCAAAACCCTTAGCTTGTGCTTCTGGGCAGAGTGCTTAATCACAAAAAGCCCATCTTTGGCTTAGTAGTGGTCATGTTTGCGAGTCTTTCACAGCAGAATGGCAAGCCAAGGCATGTTGAAACTATGCCAAAGAAAACACAGCAAAGCCCATTACTTACTCCGCTAGGCCACGAATGGCCAGGTTCTACAGCTGGGAAAGCTGGAAGGAAACAGGCACACTTAATAGGAGGGTGAGATTTCAACAATGGGTTCCCCAAGAGCAGAAGCACCAATCTTACTGGAGGTTGCAGAGTCCTGCTAGGACCTATGGCATGGTCATTGTTGTGAGAGGCCGGAATCCTCTTAGCGGAGTGGTTATGGGAGTTAATTTTACATAATCATGCCATTGACTAGCCTTCTCACTCGAGCTGCTGCATTCAATAATTCAAAACGCTTCAGCAGCAACTTCTATTGTTTCTGGATATGTTTTTGGCTATGCAATTCAGACCTGTACTGTATTAGATTTTATACGTTTGTCTTTTATAGCATTGATAATTAGTTAGAAAAAGATCTCCATTGCCAGGGTCAGCAACCTGCAGCTCTTCGTATGTTTTGGACTAGGACTCCCATGCTCCCTCACCAGTGACAAAGTTAACTTGGTCTGAAGGGAGCGGAAGTCCAAAACATCTGAACAGCAAAAGGTTTCAGACCACTGCTGTATTATGTAGGTTTCGAATTTAGCGTGTGGCCGGCTTGGGAGGCCAAGCTCCAGTTTGTAGGAAGCAATGCATTGCGAGAGGTATGAAAACGGAACATACGGCCACATACCTTAGAGGGGCTAAAGCTCAAGATGGGGACTGGTTTGTGAGGCCAGATGTGTGTTGAGGGTGAAGGCTTGCTGGATACAGCAGTCTAGATGGCAATCAGATCGAGTGACGCAGAGTGTGACAATCGCGGCTCCAAGCTCGGCTTCCAACACCAGATGGACCACTACATTTTCACTGCAGCCAGTAAGGACCGAGAGCAAAGGCAAGCTGAGCTTTCATTAGAAGCGGTGCGTCAAAGAGAATATAGGGAATTGGAGGACTTGATCATGACAATGCAACCTCTACAGACTTTGGACATAGTCTTTTTGCCATTACTGACAGTGTCTGGGAAGAAAGGACGGGCGGCTGCATTGGAACCAGTGCCTGTGGTATCCCAGGCTGTTGTGGCCACAACACAAAGCTACTCCCCTCTAGGTGGGAGGTGGGGGAGAAATTACCCAATTTTGAGCCTCAAAATAGATTTGTAAAATGTTTCTCTTAAAGTATATTTCCTTAGAGATGGCCAACTCTCTGGTCAACCAACTGCTTGATCATCCATTTTTATGCAGCATATTGAACCAGCAGTAAGCAGCAGACCATAGCCCCTTCTGCAGGCCGTTGCCTCAACTAGCTTGAAATATGAGATTCATAGACTGTCAGCGTTATGGGGTAAAAAAGGATCAACTATTCAAATAAAATGCATTGTATATGAAGATAATTTTACATCAGCCAACCATATTCTGAAAACATCCCGTACAATTTGGTGCCACTTGTTTAATAAGCCCAAACACACACTCGCACTGTCCTATCCTGGGCCTCAGCCAATTGTCAATGTTGTATGGATCATACATCTCAACCCTAATTCGAATCCTTTAGCCTTATTCTAACACTAACTCAAACCAACAAGCTATTGCAAACTCCAATGTACAGAGGCATCAATGAGATTTTCTTTTTTATTGTTTAAATATTTTTATTAAAGTATTTAAAGAAGCAGAAAATAAAAACAATAATTTTAAACAGTAAAGGTATGATGGACCAAAACTTATGCAGCTAAATTAGAATACATTGAATAAGTTAATTATATAATCCATAAAAGGAATGATAACAATTAAAATGAAATTAAATAATACCACATAAGGGGTATAGAGACATGAAGACAGGACACAGAACAAGGGAGAAGGAGGGGGTGGGGCATGTGATAAAGTTAGTTACAAATAAGCATTGAGATATTCCAACAATATATTCAATTTTGTGTCACATGTGTAAACAATCCAATGTAACAGGACACTTTTCTATACGATGTATTGAACAAATAGAATTCCAGATATTAATTGATAAATTGTAGCATTCTTCCAATTAGAAGTAATGATATGAAAGGCAATATTAATGAATAAGTTAAGTAGGAGAATCTATCAGGTTTATGGCTGGATTGGCAACAGTGCCAGCCATGAAGTTGGCCAAAGATAATGGTTCTGTCAAATGAACGACAGATTGCTTACGTGACCAAACCTTGGACCGAAAAGCATGAACACATTTACAATTATATATTAAGTGACTAAAAACTGCATTGGGTTCATAAAAAGACCAACATTGATTAGAGTAACTATCAACATTTGTGGCGATGTGCATAGAGTTAGGAAGGCACGGTGAAGAATGAAAAGACATGTTTGTGTAAGGTTGGCAGCGGGAGAAGTGGATTGACAAATCTTCCAAATGTTGGTCCATTGATCAGACGACATTCGCAGATCCCAATCTATTTCCCACTGTCTCATAATATTGACGTTTGGAGGCTGGGTATTCATTCATAATTAAAGTTTAGCTGCCTTAGTAGATGGATTATTAATTATATTAAAAAGAGGGCTGGGGGATTTTTGGTTAAAAGGTAGATAAAGACTTAGAAATGGTTTTGATTAAAGATATATAGAAGGGGCGGTTTGTTTAAGGGAATATTATAGTGTGAGCAGATATTCGAAAAGACTATAGATGAATTGTCGATTGTTTAACAAATGCAATGCCTGAAGAGTACCATCTGTGTATAGTGGAGCGATTGATTTTGGTAGAAGTTTGCTTATTGAACCGAAGAAAAATGTATTCAGGATCAGTTTTACAAATAGTTATCCCGAAGTTTTACAAATAATTTTAAAGAAGAGTAATAAGGGAAAATAGGTGATGTTAGGCCAAGAGGAGGTAATTAAGAAGTGGAGAAATAGAGGGGATATATATGGCCAATTTCTACTTTTATCCATAAGGGAGCAATATCAGGATGGGGTTCATATGGTTTAAATAAAATTAATCGTTTTAGAGTTAAGGCTTTGTGATATAGTTGGAACTTAGGGAATTTTACACCTCCTAAGGATTTGGGAAGTCATTTATATATGGCTATACGGGGGACTTTTTTATTGCAAAGAAATTTAAGGAGAAGTGAATCAAGTTTTTTTATAGGAGGCATGAATTACGGTGGGAATCATGGAAAGTGAGTACAGAATAATGGGGCTGGTCATCGTTTTAATAGTGTCCAGGCGCCCCCACCACGAAAGAAAAAGGCAACCATCTTTCTGTCATTTCTGTAACTTTCTCAATAAGATATTTAGTATCAAGGTTAATAGAAGTATGGATGTCTTTAGCTATGAAAAGCGCTAGACTGTGGGAGGGCTGCCAAGATAAACCAAAAAGAGGGGTAAAGAGTTGGTTAGAGGCATGAACTCCGATTTATCAAGATTTAGTTTGTATCCGGATACAGGAGAGAAATTATTTATCATGTTAAGTAAGTGGTGAATTGATAGGGTAGGTTCAGAGAGATATTAGGATATCATCTGCATAAGATGAAAGCTTCATTTCAATATATATATAAAAATACCTTTCATGTCAGTATTCAATCTAATACTTTGGAGAAGGGGCTCCAAGGCCAGATTGAATAGTAAGGGAGATAGGGGACAGCCTTGTCGAGTTCCTCTTTCAATACGAAAAGAGGAAGAAAGGGAATTGTTGATGAGAATACGACTAGTAGGTGAAGAGTAGAGAATTCTAATTAAATAAAAAGGGAAGGATGGAGGCCATGCCAAGCTAAAGAGTGGAACAAGAACATCCACGACACCCGATCAAAAGCTTTTTCAGCATCCAGGGCAAGAAAGGCAAAAAGGATCATGTGAATTTTGGGAGTAAGCCAGAGTGTTAAATAAAAGTCTAGAGTTGGACGATGCAGAGAGACCTTTAATAAATCCGGATTGATCCGGGTGTATACGGGGAGGAGCAATTCTAATCGTTTAGCAAGTATTTTAGCGAGAATTTTAGGTTCCGAATTAATGAGGGGAATGGGTTTATAATGTTTTTATAATGTATCAGGCTTGGGGAATAGGATTAATAGAGCTTCACTAAATGATCAAGGGCTTTGTCCAATTTCGTTAAAATAGCATTAAGTTCCAAAGTTTAGGAGCCATGGAGTCCATAAAGGTTTTACAGAAATCCGAAGAAAATCCATCAGGGCCCAGAGCTTTATTGGATTTGAGGTCCAAAATTGCTGGTTTAATTTCATCAAGGGTGATGGGATTATCAAGATAGGATAGATCTGATTGATAGGTTATCTTTCTATTAGATTTGAAAAAGGAATCAATTTCATCAGAATTGATAGAGGAATCAGAAGAATATAAATTAGGGTAGAAATCAAGAAAAGCATCATTAATGCCTTTAGGATTAGTCTGTTACCTTTGGGGGAAGTAATAGGAGTTATGATGAATTTTTCTTTTTTCTTCTTTAAATAAAATGCTAGAATTTTTCCTGCTTTGTTAGATCTATAATGTAGTTTGGTTTTGGACCGGAGGATGGAGTTAGCAGCTTTGTCAGTGTAAGGCTTATTACGTTTAATTCATATCTCCTTCATAATATTGGGGTTTGGATTTGTGTTTTGATTGCTACAAATTGAATTCTAAAACCTTGAAGGGAAGCTTTGAAGGCATACCAATTATTGTGCATGGAAGTATGTTCAGGTGATTATTAAAGAACAATTATTTGATGAACAATTGGTTTTATCAATAAAAGATTGATTTTTAAGGGGATACGAATGGAATTTCCATCTAGGGGAGAGATTAGATGTGGGGGTCCATTCAATAGTGGTGAAACATCTGAATGATCAGATATGGTTATTGGGCCAATTTCAGAGTTTAAGATACAAGAGGACAAGTAAGAATTAACAAAAATCTTAATCTAGAAAAGGATTGATGAGGTGATGAATAAAACGTGTAGTCTTTAGTCTTAGGATGACAGAAGTGCCAAGAATTAATTACATTTAGATTTTCTGACATATTTAGGAAATAGTCAAGATTTGGAATTAATGAAATTTGAAGAGGATTTACGATCAGGAGCAAAGTCATAAATCTGGTTCATATCTCCACAGAGGATGAACTTAACAGGGTTCTTGTGTGACAATTTTGTTAGTAAATTGGACCAAAATATTGGAGAAGGGGCATTTGAGCCATAGACATCGACAATGGTGACAAGTAAAATATTTATAATAGCATATATGATCCATCGACCTTCTGGGTCCTTTTCATCATTAACGAGAATGAACTTCAATCCCTTATTAATTAGAATAGAAACTCCTCTTTTCTGGTCCAGGGCATTGGAATAGAGTGTGGCTTATCTAAGGGGCTCCGATTTTACATTGTCAGAGCTTAAATGAGTTTCCTAGAGGCAAATTATATCTGATTTTTGTTTAGCAAGTTGAGTAATCTTCGTACATTTGATAAGGTGTCCCACTCCTCTACCATTCCATGTGAGAAGTTTTATCGCCATTGGAATAAAAAGCAAAAGATACTGACTTCTGTAAAGTATGAGGTATGGCAAAAAACAACATTAACATGTATCCATAAGGATACATTAGATAATATAACAATGTAATTAGAATAAAAAATAGCCTAATTTAACAGAAATTTTGGAGAACAAGGGGAAGAAAATCAGGGAGGGTTGACAATATGGAAAATGAAAGTTAAGATCTAAAAACAGTATTTAAAAGGATAAGAATGAGCAAGTGATACGAAAGAGGTACAGATAGGGATAGTTGGACAGCAAGTAAGCAAGAAAGACATGAGGGATACCAAAGTACGGATATGTAGTAAGCACAGGTGAAGGGCAAGAGCCAGAGAATTAAGTAGCTATTAAAGCATCATAAACTAAGTAAATAGACTCCAAGAGTGATAGAGAGAAGGAATTGTATTATATGTATGCAGGAATGAGATTGGAAATCCTAAAAGAATGGTTATGTAGTGACTGTACTCAAAAGAATAGTCAAGTTTGTGGGTTCGTAGCTTTGATAGGGGATCTTGGCTCATCTCTTAGGTGGGTTGATGTGGATGGAATTTCAAGTGGAATGGAAGAAGTTGATCTGCTGCGTTTAAGAGTACTGTGTTGGTTCCTGGGTGTTTTGCAGGATAGTGAATGGCATAGAGGATCTGGTTTTGCAGTGATGGCCGGATGACTCTGACTAGACACATCCATTGGAGAGGATTCAAGTTCTTGGAATAGATTTTGAAGGTCGTTTGGGTCAGTAAATTCTTTAGGATGGGCCATCTGGAATGGTAATAATCATCCTTGCAGGATCTAACAAACCATATCTTATGTTGAGGGACTTTAAAAGGGGTCTCATATCTAAGAATCCCTTCCTTTTTTGCTTCAGTATTCCTGGAAAAATCAGGTAAAATGAAGATTCTGTTATTCTGGAAGAGTAGAGTATGGGAGAGTTCTTTTTAGCTGAAACTAGAGTTTGGCAAGCTTGTTGATGACGAAGAAAGTATGCAATAAAAGGTCTTGGTGAGTTGTTACTGTTAGAAGAATGGTGGCGGATCCTTTATGCGTGTTGTAGTTCCAGAGGAGGTGTAAAGGTTATTCCTAGAACTGAGGGAATCCAGTTTGTAATAAAGTTAATTTGATCATAAATCGGATCCCCTCTTCAAGCTTTTCCGGAAATTCCATAGAAGCGGAGGTGGTCTCTTCTGTTTGTATCTTCCAACTCCAACTTCATTTTCTAATTGCACCAGTTTTACTTGCATGCTCTCCAACCCCTCTACTCCATCCTCCATAAAGCATATTTTTTCTTCCTTCTTCAAATCTACCCGTGAAGGTTTTTATATAATTCTTGAAACCTTTGATCTCTTCTTGTATGGAGGATGAGCGAGAGTCTAAGTGTGTAAATGGAAGAGCGAATATTACCTAGTTCCTCAAGAATTTTTTCCATACATGTATTGAAAAAAAGCATTGTGAGATGACATGGATGTTTTTGCAGTATCCACCATTAAAAAAATTCAATCAAGGTTAAGTGATAAAATGGTGCGATTATTAGCTGTGACACCAATTTTACGGATAATGCCAGGAACTTATGGTGCATCACGTTGCATAAACTCTAGATGGTAGCGTCGATCAATAAAATGAATGTAGGTTTAAGGGAGCACATAAAAGTTGTATCATGGTTTTAGGAATTTCGTTTGTATCATTAGGCAATAACAATATATTGTAAATTTGCAGTACTATAATTGTAAATTCCAAATGATTTCTTCTGAGAAAGTTTTATTACTAGAAGTAATATATGTTAATAGTTCTTTTGCCCTCAGAGATCAGTGCTCCTCACATTAAAGAGGGATAATCCATTAATAAAGCCTTATTTCGGTATCTAAAGGATGTTGCCAGTTATGCTAAGTTAGGAAGTTCAATAATTCGGCTTTAACAGTGTTTAACAAATGGTATCATTCGTATTATCTTGCCTGTGTGGATAAAATGTGCAGAAATCCTCTACAAGTCTATTACACACTTGCGACCTTTGTATTTTTGTAAACGGGTATCCCTAGGCGAGCGAGATCACGCGGTTGAGAAAGCCGCGTCAGCTTATGAGACGTTCGGCGGAACTCGTCACTCGACGCTGATGCCTCAGGCCTCGCCCCCAACTCCTGCAGAGCAGACTGCACACGTTCACCTTTGGAGTCATTCAAAAATATATATGGGCAAGTGTAGTAGGCATCGAAGCCCCTCCTGCAAATAGTACATCAAACCCGTAATGAGTCGAAGTCACAAGTTAATGCGGCACAGTTACGAAGGTACGTGTGCCGTCAAGTATTATGGCTGTGTTATGGCTGCCAGACCCAAAGAAACTGCTCGCCGACATAACCAGTACTGCTCTACAGCGGGTATCGTTGATAAATTAGGTAAATAATTAAGAATACTGGCAATGTGTTCATGTTAATATAATAAGATCTAAGCTCTCTGAACTGTTCACCTAGGTGACCGTTCCTCGGCATGGAGGTTTTCTTAAAAACTGTTATCACCATGGCACATGGCTTGATGCTTAGGTTTTATCCCATATATGTTGAGCGAGTCCGATTCCCCAAGTGCTGGTAACTCGATGCCCACTGGGCCTCCCCCATTCTTGATCCAACCCCCTGCAATTGTTGAACTATTACAGCGGCGAAAACCACTCGACCCTGCCTAGACAAGTCCGCAAACCCATCTTCAGTTGAATAAAACAAGTACCCCTAACCCAGCAGTAGCCCCTGCCAGAGCACTGTCCAACTAAGAACTGTTCTGAACTTCATTTAAATGGAACATCCCAGGGCTGCAAGACAAAATGCTAGACGGAGAGTGGCTAGGTTTTGTAAGACAATTTGATATCTGTCTTCAGGAAGCATGGATAGAACTTACTTGGCGGGTTACATCGGATATACAGTCTTGGCTAAAAAAGTGAAAAGGGTAACTCGAGAGGAGGCTTGACAGCTTGGGTTCGTACATATCTACTATTCAATGTAATTAGGCTACCAGCTGATTCAGACCAAACCATTGTATTACAGCTAGAGGACTTGGGTATCGACAAGAGCCTTACAATTGCTAATTTCAATCTGCTGCCAAAATGTAGCTCAGTTATTAATAGAAATTTGATTAAACTGTTTGAACATCTAGTAACAGTGGATGCTAGGGAGAACATTACTATAATGGGTGACCTCAATGCCAAATAGTGCGTGACACCAGAAACAGGGCAAGAGAGCAAACTCGTAGAAGAATCATGTGGGATCTCGAGTGGCATTCCTCTCAATTCTAAACCGAACGCACGAGGGCGAGCACTTGAACACTTCCTAAGGGCCCATGCATTAGTAGAAATTAATGGTAGGTGCCCTGAGATAGACCACCACCCACCCCACCGTGACAAGATATACATGCATAAGAGGAAGGGCTTCCTGAATTATTTTAATATTGAACACAAAAATTGGGTTGAAAGTGGTCCTTTACCTTAAACGCAGATGGAGCAATAGCCACATAGAACATATCCTGAAACTGAACCCATAATATATCAGTACACACTGTACCTACCCCACGCGAGCGAGGGATGCCACCTGATTTGATAGGGAGTGTAGAACCACAAAGTTTTAAAAATGTAATTCCGATAACGATCCAGGAAAGGCTCTTATACAAGCTGAAGGAGGACTACTAAAAAATATAAAAGAATAAAAGAGCAGTATGTAGCATATCAGTGGGAGAGGTTGGAGATTTTGGTCCAATCTAAATTCTAAACTATTCTGCAAGTTGGTGGCAAGGGGATTTGCGGCTGTGGGCGAAAACACTCTTTCCCACATATCCCCAGATAATTGGAGCTCATCTTCACGGGATATTTGTCAATGCTAATCATGCGCGCCCAAGAACCGTGAAGGACCTAAATGCAAAGAAATCGAATTCAGCATTTGAATCTAAAAACTGTCCCTTCCAGTAATGCTGCTGGCCCAGTAGGGCTACACTCCGATATTAAAGGGTTTTTCAGGTTGGTGACTCCCAATTTTATTTAAGCTTTTTAATTCAATTAGCTACTCTGGGGTTTTACCCCACTCATGGTTTATAGTTCCCATTTTTAAGAACAGAGCTATAAATGACCCGAAATGCTATCGACCAATTTTCCCTTTAGATATACCTGGTAAAGTTTGTTCTAAATGTCCGTTAATTCTCGGAAGTGGGCCAGTCCTCTAATGTAGTTAACAAAGACCCATCCAAGCCGGTTTTACGAGAAGGTTCTCAAAACTCAATCACTGTTTGCTCCTAAAGTCACTGATTAACAAGTACTGTGCAATTTGAGGCAGGAAGATGTATGTGGCTTTCATGGACTTCGAACTGGCCCTTGACTCCATACCCAGGCACTGGTTGTGGGAAAAATTTGCTGCACTAAAGATACCCCAAGGGCTCCTGAATTTAAAACAATTGTTATAAAGAAACGTATGCGTCTGTTCCGACCTCGTGTTCTGGAAGACTGTCAGGAGCCTTTCCAACAAAATAAGGAGGTAAAGCAGGGCAGTGCTTTAGCCGCCTCAATATTTATTCCGTTTCTGTCAAGAGTAACATCAGGGGAGTGGGCTCTGATGTCAATCCTCCCTCACTTCATGGCATCCACTTTGGTGCTCTCCTGTATGCCTATAACACGGCTCTACTCTGTCACCAGTGGGGGTTACAATATGGACTCTTATGCAGAGGAATATTGTATAGCTCACGGCCCAAACATAAACGGGGCAAGGATTTATTCAGGGAAAGGCAGAAAAAGATTCTCTTTGGCACTTCAAGTCAACACATTCAGGTAGTCTAGTCAATACCTAGTTTACTTTTTAGTAAAAATGGGAATTGGTCAAGGGACATTGAAGACTGCCGCAAGGCTAGGGGGGCCTTAAAGATTTTACTGTATGGTCGGCGTATGCTTGCCAGATGTCTCAACGTCTACAAGGCCACGCTCTGTATGCTGTTGCTATACAGGCCTGAGATATGGGGCCTACGCTAACTGCTAAACTCTGGAGAGAATTTAATAGTTTTGGCTAGCACATGGGGGAAGGGGCACAAACTATTGTATAGTTGGGGAATACCATGCATGGTCCCCCTTCAGCATTCCTCTGAGTCTCTTCTGAAAAATACAGCAAAACTAAGAGCATCAAGGAATGACCAGGAGCAGAGTCTACGAACAGTGGACACTCTCCTCGCTTAATCTTCATGCTCGTCTGAGTCATCCTGCTACATGGTGGCACTATATGTGCGATTAGATGAGAAGAATGCAGGCGATTGGTGCCAATTAATAGACTGCACTTGCTTCCTTTAAAAGACAGAAGAGTTTTGGACAAGACTGTGTCAGATAGAAAATTCCACTGTAATGGAGGAGTGGTCGGGAACTGCAGCGATTTCCTACTGTTTTGTACATGCTAACCTGGGAATTTTTAAAGGGAGTATAATATTATGTTTTATCACGATACACTCTATGAACTACTATGACACGCCTTTTTGTACAGTGCATCTGTATTGAGAGATTTAAGGATGGCTGTTGCTCTGCATAGCTTGTAATGTTTTTTATGACTGCGTTTTTCTATTGTATTCCTCTATTTGTGGTTTATATGTTAACGGAGGAATCCAAATCTAATTGATAAAATATTGTTTTCGTATCTCTTAAATATTTTAGCTTTATTCTAACAGTAATTCAAAACAACAAGCTATTGCAATCTCCAAACCGATCATCAAATATATGAGGAGTCTCCCATTACCCTCATCTCACATGTAGGGCAGGGTGCAAAATTTGAACATTTGAAATTTAAATCTACCAGCCAGCCATTAAATCAATTAAAAAAAAAAAAAAAACGTACCACCTAAATTCTATACATAAAGATCACAATTATTGGCACGTGGAGAGTAAACATTTGCAAACTTTGTAGGGGATGGTTTACTCTATGTGCATATTAGCATTGCTGGTAACGTGGGAATCACTGTTTTTCAATGCATACATTAGCATGCCATCCATTCATGGATTGAGTTAAGTACATAAACTAAATTACTCGATTTGCAGATGTGGGTCAATGGCTTTTCACCAACATTTTCAGCAGGTTAGCCCACACAGAACCTGCAGGAGGCAAACTGTTTGTCCCTGGAGGTTCGTAGAGACGATGCAGGTACTGAGAAAGAAAACTGTAGATCTGCATCATGGTTGGGTACACCAATTTGTAAAAGGTGAGCCACCTGAAGCTGCTGAAACATGAACTCTGTTGCATCCAAGTCTTGCTAGGCCGATGGTAGCTATCCAGCAGTAGCATTTCTCTGCCATTCAAGAGAAGTTAGCAAACTGGAAGACAAATGTGTTACAACACGTGGATAGTTGCAGTCATAATCTTATTATTGCCAGGACAAAGACATTTAGTGTTGTTCAAGGTATATTTTGGTCAATGGTAATATTTGGGTTCATCATTAAGTGAACACCCTGATATCATATCCCCTCATGTACAGTCCATCCCCGCAATTTTGGGGAATTCACAGGCAGTTGGTCAAAACTCAAATATACTTAAAGAAATCGAAGCAAAAGGTCATTTCCAGCTTTATCGAGGAGAAGTCATGATATTAGACACAGACAGCAAGTCTGCAAAAACGAAAATTTACATTTTCACAAACGCCCATTTAGATAGATTACACATCAATATTAAGTTCTAAATTACAGCAGGTCTGTCAACATAACATCTGACAATTAGCCAATATTTAGTACTTTCATTTAAAACATTTCAAAATTACAGTTACATTTACCAATGATGCAAAAACGGTGCCTTTCCAAATGACACATACATGCTAGAATCAAAATAGTTTTTTGTCTCTTGCTTTCCTAGTACGTACGGTGTGGTGGGCTGCCAACCATCACAATGACCGTATAATGACTTGACTGAGAATTGTACAGGGTTTGGGCTAAGGCAGTAATGTTTCAAGTTACGAATGCACAGTCTGTCTTAACTCACTTACCCCAACGTGAGACCATGATTTCAGATTATATTGAACAAATACCCCTCCCAAATCACATATGAATCTAACTTTGAAATTTCCGAACGAAATTTCCATTTCTACTATTTTTATGGGAATATAAAAAGGGACACCTTCAAACTTGCTCTCATCTCCAATTCCTTATTAGAGGGCTATGGGCTTCACAGAATACACATTATGAAACCTATCCACGTTAGGCTCTGCTGGGGACATCATCATATCACAGTCCAAAGAACTATTTCTGTGAAAACACTTAGGGTACTGTGATGAATCAGAGGAGGTCGTTCCTTCTCCCCTAGGGGGGAGACCTGTCCCATGGGGCAATGGCGGTGCACCCACAGTACAATAATCCTCCAGGGGGTGGTCCGCAGAGGGAGTATCACACTACTCTCAGGAGACGCGGTATGTTCCCAGCTCAGTACCGCCAAGCCCTTCTCCAGTAGCAAATCTGCCTCCCCCCGCCACCCTCTAGCCAGAGCCAATATGTTCTATTGTCAAAGAAAGACCAATATACTTGAAAGGACTGAAATAACAGCTAAGTACTTTGTAGCTGGCTATAAAAGAAACACTGAAGAACAAGAGAGTCCAAGGATCAGCTTGAGCGGTATAGCTTCTATGATGAATCCTGCAGAATCCTCACTGAATCGCTGCCTAAAGTCTACTCCACTGTGGCCAGGCAAAGGCAGCCGCTTCCTGATACCGACCCTGGGGGTGGTGTTAGCCGGGTGGATCACATGGGAATTTGAGGACTCCGTCAAGGGAAACGTGGTATTTTTGAGAGTGAACGTTCTCCAATGCCTGATCACCTGATTATCATAGCAAGGCTTCCTCTCCCACATTTCCCCAAGGTATAAGTGTGAAAACCCCTACGATAAACAGGGACATGAAAAATGTAAAAGAATGTCAGGGAATGAATACTACTTCTGCTTGTTATGAAATTCTACAGCATGTTTGAATTACGAAGGCAAGAACAAACATTAATTCCTTTGAGAACCTCAAGGTACATCCTAAAACTCGCTAAATCTAAGTAAATTGAATAATTTTAAACGGGATATGAACATTAAAGACTTCACATCCCATAATGGTCAGAGAACTGACATGAGGAAGTGGAGCTCAAGAGTTACAAACCTGTAGTGTGCAGTCTAGTGGTTTTAATTACCCACACCTGAGGTGGGACCTTTAAACATTTAAAGGCCTATCAGATGCGGGCGATCAGGAAGAAGCAGTGGAAGCATCAGCAGCATGAGAAAGAAGGAGGAGATAGAGCTGCCACTGTTTTGGTAGCGGGACGCTGTGTTGAAGAAGTGGCATAGGTCAGGAGTCTTGTAGAATGCAGAGAATGCGCAGCAGGAAAAAGTACAGAAACTAGCTGCCCCGAGGGAGAGAGCAGCTCTCCTGGTCCTCCTGCTTGCAGCTCTGGTGTGTGGCATTCAGAGTATGAGCAGGGAAAGCTTCAACTACATAAGGAATGAGCAACGGAAACATTACCGGAGATGTCAGACGCCTGTGCAAACCGGGCATTAGAAGAAACATGAGCAGCATGTCCAGCGGAGATGCACGGAAAGACCGGTGAGTTGTCCTTTGTTGGGGGGACCCTGGGCCTCCAAAACCACTGGCTCAGAAGAAAACTTTTGAAAACCGAACTAATGAATTGAGGCAATTTGGGTGAAACTCTAACAGAGCGTAAAAGGATATTGTAACCCCCATTGCAAAAGCCAAAAGGGAACAATATTCAAAGTGAATGTGATTTACAACTCATTATGGCAGAATAGATGCCATCATTACAAAAATCATCAAGGGGTGGAGAAATATCTGCATTGCCTGGGGCAAATGAATCAGTGCAAGCAACATTGTCAATGTCTACTGTATTCTTGTAGAAAAAATGATAAACCTTTTGCGGTTGTTGAAAGACAAAAGATTAATCTATGAAGCAGTTTTAACATTCCATTGAGGATTTAAGTGTGGAAAGTTTGAAGCAAAACTCGCCACAAAGCACTGGTAGTAGGAGTGTTTTCCTGGCATGCGAATATACCAGGAAAGGGACATTTAGTGGTTACTCCTGGCAGGTGGATGGACCAGATGGAACAGGAAAGAGATAAGTTGAAGTACTGCAATGTGGTAGAACGTTGTCGGGGAAAGAAAGTGGTATATCCTTTGATGTGCAATGCAATATTGCGAAACATCCTGACATAATGGTGTTGCTTAAGAAGAAGAAATGTGATATAATAAAAAGTGATTGGTCATCAGAGAAGAGAATAATTCTATTACATATTGACTTGACATATGAAGATAAGTCTTTTTGGTTTGCCAAGTGAAGGACCTGTGGAATCAACAGAACTTTGTGCCATATTTCAAGTGGAACTTGGCTACTGAAAAGAACTTTCTTGATTTTGAACTATGGTTTGGAACATCCTGAAGTCATCCAGGGGAATTGGATTACAATGATTTATGTTTATAATTAATCTGTTTGAATTTAAATGTACATTTTACGATTGTTTTATGTACGTGTGTGAGGGAGAGATCTTTGGGCATTAGGTCATTTTCCTTTAGCCTTAGTTTGGCAGGTAGGGAAATCTGTGTTAGGTTAGAGAAAGATAGGCCTTTGTCTAACCCGTATTGTTTAATAGAATGGCTACTTGTAAGAAAACCACCTCTTATCCGACTTGCATTTCTGACCCCTCACTTCCCACAGGATATCATTGCCCAAACAAAAGCAACAAACCAGCAGAGGAGCTCTAAATGAGCTCATCTGAAACGCAGAAGAAAATCGATCCTCCAAGGAGTAACTATGGGAGCCGTACACTGGGTGAGCAGACGAGAGCCGAACTGGAAGCCATGAACGGAGGAAAAGGAGAACTCGAACCTGGTCCATGCTGGAAGGGCCGCTAGCGCTGCTGACAAAACAAACCTCTGGGAACCCCAGGCTCTAGTGTGGAGCGACGCAGAGTCAGAGGTCCACTGTGCCGCTGCAGACCCCGCCGCTCACCCGAACACTACCGGAGTCTCAAGAAGCAAAGCGTTGCTCAGTAACGCCAGTATCTACAACAAAGACAGGTACATGGGTTACTCTAGAGGCATTGGAGGTGCAAGGGGATGAAAAGAGGGGTTGAAGCAAGAGGGTCGGAGGCCCTGAGAAGGGACTGCAAGTCTGGGACCCACACCCATTTGAAAGTCAACAAAAAAAAACAAAAAAAAGAAGAAGAGTCTGGGATGTCAGGAATAACAGAGAGGAAATGTATGTCTGGCAGGAGAGTGATCCAAACAGCTACAACAGCAAAGTGAGAGTCCGGGACTCGCACCCATATGAGAAACCAAGAATAAAAAGGGTCTGGGACCCTAACTGAAGAAGGAGCAAACAAGGAGGAGATGTTTGCTTGGCAGGGTAGTAAACCAAGCAAGTACAACCTTAAATTGCTAGTCTGGGACCCACACTCATGTGAAAGGCCTGATCAAACAAGAAACAAGAGGGTCTGGAACCCTGTAAGATAGAGAGATGGTGCACGAGAGGACAACGGATTTGCAGAAGAGTAAACTAAGCTGTTCACATCTTTACAAGTCTGGGACTTGCACCCACATAAGGAGAACAAGAGGGTCAAGGACCCTAGAAATGAAAAGGACATACACCTATGCTTGTTAGGGAAATTAGCGAAGTTGATGGGATAAACAGAACTGAAATTGAGAAGAATATCCTTGAAAATTATCCAGACACATTTACCTAAAAGGATACGGGGCAAGCCCAAAAGGAATGAAAGAGTAAGTCTAGTGTAAATGAACACAACCCTAGCCTTGGGAGTCCTATACTCAAGGAATACATTAGTTTTGAAAAATTGATTAGCAGAGTTTGCTAATTAACATTTTTTTGATTATCAAACAGACCCATTTGATTAGCAATTGTTTACTAGCATTGTTAATGTCATCAGAAGTTATTAGTACCCAATACATGAAATGAGCAACAATACAACAGTTTGGCATAGTGCTGAAATAAGACATTAGCTAGAGGTGTCAGGACTTGCAAATTCTTTAAAATTCTGCTAGACCTGCAGGTTGGGTAACTTAGTTTCCCCATTTAACCTAAGAGAAATGCACTCGACCCATAGAAATGGAGGACAACAAATTTAAAATGTAATTGAAGTACAATGGTGCATGGCACTACAAACCCACTTTGTTTGGCACACTGATGCCACCCAGAGGCGCGCCATGCACAGTGAAACTTTTGTTTGACATTTACAGCAAACCCAGTAAATGTTACATAAAAGTTTCAAACATCTCTTGCAAATGCTACTGGCCCGTCATAAAATGTAGTCTACTATGCGAGTGGCCGAAAAAGACAGCCAGAGCTGAGTATCCATAAAATGTACAAGGTTAGCTGCATGAATTTACACAATAAATAGATATGATAAAAAGGCTCAGAAAACAGTTTGGCCAGCTGGCTTCTGCAGGTGGTAATATATAATACAGTCATCCTAAAGCAAAGCGAGCTCTGGAGGTGAACTACAGTGTTTGGTATTGCAATACATCTGTAGTTGTACAGATTGGATGGAACTATTGATCATTACTTTGCGTAAGCATTTAGCTCGCTTTGTTTATTATTATGTACGAGGAAAGAAAGACTTAGCAGAGTGGATTGCATAGCAGGCCGAGAACTGGGCAAACTAGACAGAAAATTGTAGTTTGTGGTTATCTCAATTTCAGGTTACCTGGTATAAAGCAACTGGATGATAATATAGAATATCAAGGAGTATGGGTTTGTGCATGGGTTGAGCACCAATTGCAAGATGTATGTAACCTGCAGGTTACAGAACTAGGTTGGCCCTCAAAAGCATTCTATTGTGTGATCATGTACATTTTCAAAAGTATTCACTCGTCAATATGATGCATCTTCACCAACAAAATAAGATATAGTTGACAATGAAATTCAGATACACTAACCTAAGCTTTACTGTAAAGCATAGAGATGATGCAGTGTTTTACAGTATCAATACTCTAATCATGCATTATGTAGCAACCTACATTTTAGGAATGGAATTGCAGGACTGTCTTTTTAAAAAAAATATAAAGTTGACTCATACTGGTCTTTTCCAGACAGCATATAGAAAGCTTAATAAAAGTAGCATCAAGTAGCATCCCGATTTTATTTCTGGTTTGCAATTATTCGAAAAATAAATTCTTGCCTAGCACTCCCACACATGTCTTTGGCACTTAAGAGTGGAGATGACTACTGCTGCACTTTCTCTCCATTAGGACTTGAAGAGAAAAGAGGGGGAAGAGAGCACAGAGGGCAAGAGAGGAATGCAGGGCGAGCTGTGCTTTCATTGAAGAGGGCAACTTAAATAGCCATTTTTGCTACACAAGTGTCCATTTCATTAGCAAACTGGCAGAATTGCATGGGGCGTCATTCCCCCCCCCCCCCTTGGCGAGGAACTTGCAACCAGAACTGTGCCGTCAAGTCTGTCAGGAGAGGGTATTTTTCCTCCTGGACCAAGAACATTCACGCAACCTTTAGTTTAGTTACAAGTGCAAGGGACAGAGATGGGAGGTTTCACACAGGACGGTGGACTTTTAAAGTTGCAAGACCATCCAGACAGACCCATTAGCATTTTAGTTGAGGCAGGGAAAACCCCTGAGATCTATGAAAAGATGGGTTTCCTCTTTATTTTTCTACTGGATACAAGTCTGTAGATTCACTATGTTACATCAAGGTTCGAAATTGAGGGGAACTTGGAGCTATTTAGCTCCTGCTTCTAACATAGTAGAGCCTGATCAACTTGAAACCAACAGCTACTAGGAGCTCCTTTTGGCTCCTAGGGCCAACTGGTGCCTTCCAAACATGTTAATGTGACTTTAACCATGAGTATTTGAGAATTTTAATAACGAAGAATTAGAATACATCTAATGCACATTTGAACACAATGGTTGATACAAAATGAACAAAAATGTAAAGGTGCATCTCTGGTAGCTGCTGGTACCCCTGTAGTAGGTCATAACTACTAGATGATGCCCGACACCTAGTAGCTGGTTTCAGCTCCTGCTCATTGAATCTCAATTTCCAACCCACCATGACACACAGTGTGTCATCCCTGTGGTTGGTACTGACTCCCTGGATGAGGCAGGAGGCAGTATTGAACAAAGTTTATACTGTAGTTGAGAATTGCATGGTGTGGAACAACTTCGCACTCAACAGGGCAAAGAGAGTTGCTGATGGTCAGTACTCAGTTTGTCGGCCAAGCTTGGTCCTTCCTATAACAACTTTCAACTGGGCGATGTCAAGATTACCCCCCAAAAGAAAGAAAAAAACCTTGGGTGTGGTCTTTGACCAACAGTTGAACATGAAATCCCATGTTGGGAGCCTCATGTCCGCAGCAGTCTATTACATCAAGCTCCTGGCACATCTTAGAGCTTTTATCTCACAGGCAAATGCTGAGACAATTGCTCTGGCAAGCGTCAGGTCTAAAATACACTAGTGTTGTAGCCTCCTGGCTGGGCTTAACAAATATGATCTCAACAGATAACAGGTGGTGCAAAATGGTGCAGTTAGGGTGGTGGTTGGACTATCTCGTTGTGCCCATGTATCGGCTGCTATAGGAGCTTTACACTGGCTACCTGGGAAGGCGCCTGGTCTTTTCCGCCTTCTTGTAATTACCTTCAAATGCAGACCAGGCTTAATGCCCTCATATCTGCAAGATCTAATTTCTGATAAAGTGAACAGCAAATCTTAGTTCTAGTGATCAGAAATGTTTCCTGCAGATGTAGGACCGAGAAGGTCGAAAAGGGAGCTTTTCACGTTGCAGCTCAAAGCTTGTAACAATCTACCATTTGATCTCAGGTGTCAGATTTCTTTGATCCCTTTAAGAAAAAAACTGAAAACTTGGTTGTTCGTTTGATCTCCCTGGTAGTCCAAACTGAACTCTCACCTCAGGTCTCTGGCTCTTTGTTCTTTATGTTTCTTGTCCGCGCCCTGATGCCCATGGGTCTATGGTTTGTGCATTATAAAGGTTTTAAAGTGTCAGACCCCTCCTTCAGCACACTTCCAGTATGCAGGCAGACACCATTTGCCATGTACAGACTTCCTGGTTAAGCACTTTGCGATGACAAGTCACTCTCAGCAGTAAGGACATGACTGACGCGAACTGTGTTCTGATTATTTTGTTAAATACATTATTCAGGTCAGACTTCATTGGGCTTGAACACGAGACACTGAATCCTAAATACTATCACAGAGAAAAGTGTTTAACACTTCATGTTTGTGTTTTCTCATTGAGTTTCAAGTCGAAATTGATTGACAAAATTGGTACTCAAATGCTGCAGGATTAATACGCTGTGGTAAGTCAGAAATAGAAGACTGATAAGAAGGCATGGTTTCACAAGCTATAGTAAAGAAAATAAGGCCTCAACTATCTCTATAGCTATAGTGATGGCTTTCCTTAACTTCAAAGAAAACAACAAACTGGTGCTCATCAGGATACGTCACAAAAATTCTGCCCTCCATCCAAACATACATTCACTCATCAGTCCACAAATGTATTCTCCCCACTGAAGTAACAAGTTATCCTAACCGGTTCCTTGTTTGCAACCATACTGAGTCCAGATTGTTCTGAGTTTATATTCAGTTTCTTGGTAACCCTTGGCTTTTCACTTCTTGTAGTCATGCGTTGACCATCTGGCCCTTCAGGTCGTCTGAAAATGGGATGGTGTTCACCTTGTGAATTATTCTGTGGCTTAAACCTCGCAGTTAGTCTGGTTATGGTATGGCTTTCACCCACTTCTGGAGGCATTTTCTGAGTCAGCCCCTCAGGGGCTGTCTAGCGGTCGTGCGGTCGTGCCGCCTACCCCCAGGCATCCGGGCCAAGCCCATCAGCCCCAGGAGCAGGCATCTAGACATTTAGTAAAACCTCAGCAGCTCCGGCTAGGGGCTATTTGGGATCAGTCCTGGCGCCTTAGCCATAGTCATTACTTACCTCGGGCAGACCATGCTGCAAATGACTCCAATCCAACATGAAGCCTGAAGGGGACAATTTTTCTACAGGGACTATTTTTTACTCGGGTGTGGTTCTAGGGACTTCTTACCTGGGACTAATTTTGAGGCTATTTGAACCACGCTCGACCAGCAACACACGCTTTGCGTTATTCTGCATTCAGCAGCGTAACACTCGCCGTGCCTGCAGCCTGCATCCAGTCTTCTGCCACGCCCGCCTCGAATCCGGAGCTCCTAAAACAAAGAGGAAAGAAAGGGACAAGGTTAGAAAACTAACTTTTTCTATTCCACACCAGATTCTGGATCCATCTTGTCTCCGGACCTGTAAAGAACACATTTCTGCACGCGCTGCACCTCCAGCTGCAGCGCCGTGCCATACTCACCAGTCTTCACAGCATCCTTCGGGTCGGCGCTGCCTCCATCATTTCTTCGCCGAACTTCGGTACCTAGGAGACAAAAGAAAACCACAAGGTGAGCTGAGGGAACCAACAAATATAATTCTTACCACCATAGACTTACCTGATTTACCACCGGAGGCATCCTTTTGTGACTCTATATTTTCACGTGCCGCATTTGTAAAGAGACAAAACACGTTTTCCTCGGTAACATTTACCGGACAGCGCCGGGTAATACAGACTCTTACATGAGCGCCACCAACTGCCACAAGAGCATCTTTTCACGAGCCAGCTGCAAGACAAGAAAGGAAGGGGGGGAACAAGAGTGAACATCGGACATATTGAACTCTATGAACTTAATACTTACTGGTCCTCACCAGGAACCTCAGAGTCAATACTCTCCGGAACTCTCCCGAGCCTTCAAACCAGTGAAGTAACTGGAATCGACGCGCCCCTGCAAATCCACGCAGGATGGAGAGCTCATCTTTCAAGAATATAAGGTGAGATTGCTGTGAGGGCATTTCGGAGGCGATTCGTTGGGGAGGACTGTGGGGGTGCCATCACTTGAATCCACAAGTGGCTAAATCCATCTCTTCACTTGCAGGAGAATATTTCTACGGGTTAAGCAGACAAGATTAGGAGGGCAGATCCAGTCAGTCATCGCTGCACTACGCATCACGTGGGTGGAGACCGCAGCTGTCCGAGTCCGACCGACGACCCTGTGGGTGCCAGGTGAGCGTAACACTAGCCTTCAGGCTGTTGGACAACTGGACGCCAGTGAAACACTCAAGCAACTCGCTTCTCCCTCGGTTCAGTAGTTAAGCGCTCCTGGGGCTCTACACCCTCCTGGACTCGGCAGCATTCAGCGGGCTCTGGGATACCTCCACCCACCACGTTCTCAGAGTGGTCCAACCTCCAGGCTCCTCCCAGAAGGAAGACATCCTCCTCTGTGCTCCAACACAGGCGTCAAGAGTTTCGCACTCAGGCTGGCTCTCAGCTTCTGTATGGGTTCCAGGCTTATTAAATTCCTTCCTGGAACAAGAGCAGAGATACCACTGATGCTGTTCAGAGGTGGTTATTAACCGAACCAGGTCAGAAACCCAGTGAGTCACCTTTAAAAGGGCCTGCACGTTAGGGTACAGCTTAACTCCCATATATCGAACAAATACTTGGGACACTTAAGGGAGGTGTAGCAACAACTGTTTGGGGATAATTTGTTCTGGGGAGGGAGAGGGTAGATGCAACCCCAGCGAGATAACCACTTAGCCTGTCCTCTATGGGGTGTTAAGTGGAATGGGCTCACCAAACTAGTCCCAATGGCGGTGGCTCCACCTTGGAGAGAAGGGACGAAATCCCTGGATTCATCACACCACCCAGAGGAACAAGGTTAGTTCTGAGATAGCAGAAGCCAGTAGAGACGGTGTTTAGACACTAGCTTCTTTGTACGTAACCGTGTTACTGGTTTAAAAACAGGGTTTATAATTGTACTGTAAAATGGATAGAGAGCAGTTTGGAGTACAGTTATGCACTTTGCCATGAGGGGCCGTCAGTTGGTTTATTGGATGCTGTGTGTGGTTGTCGAAGTACCAGTCATGAAGTCCTATTCAGATGGAACAGGAAAAGTGAAGAGAAAATAAAAAATAAATTGTGGTCCCGATATATGCACCAATTCGAAATACAATGTGGTATTCATTTTAATTTTATGCACCAAAAGAATGACACCCCAATGAAGCTACATAAATACTACCCTGAGATACCACATGCATGTATGCTTTGGAAAAAGTCATGCAGATTTTATCCACATAGCATGGTTTGCCAACTGATATTAGAATTTTGGGAGGGGGTGTTTGAGGTGGAGTCCTTCATAGTAAAAGAGAGCTGGTGAGGGACCTGGTAATGGCACTGCTGGGACTCCGCATTACTCTAAATCATGTGCGCAGGTTAACAGGGCTTCTCCTGGTCCTTACCCGTAGAAGGGACAGCGCAGTTGGTAGCAACTTGGCTGGAGGACATCACATTGTTATGACATGGATATTGTGCTTATTCGTATGATGCCTCTACATGCACACCCTTGCTCTCCACACCTACACTGATACATGGGGCCCCATTTACAATATTTACAGTCCATTCCTAGAGAAGCTGTTAAGGATTTCAATCAGACAATCCGCCTGGGTCTCGCCCAGTATGTAGTGCGCAAATGAAATATTTATTGTGTCTATAGGTTCAATATTCTGAGTGATATACCACTCATATCACACCCTTCACAAAATACACCCCAGGTCACACTGGACCAAGAATCAAGCTGGTTGGTTACTGATTTATTTATTAATTCAAATTAAAACACAAGTTTTAATATATAATGGGGCAGCAATCACCAATGTGGTGACAAAACAATTCAGAAAGCAACTAAGGCAACTGAATTCACTTTTTGGCAACACAGAATGTAAAACGCAGAGAAAATAACAGTTTTAGCTTGTGAAATGATAGCGCTTAGGTTAAGATTTCCCCCTGCAAAGTTCTTAATTCACAATGTCAGTAAGCAGCAGGTATTCAGGAATAAAAGTACAGTAGAGTAAAAAGTAAAAGAAAGTTTGAATGCAATCTTCCCTCCTTAAACAAGAGAGAAAAGCATTTTGGAACTTTTTCACTTGTAAAAATACAGTTGAAAATGGCTTAGAAAAACAATGGAAAGTGTGCAAAAATCCTTAAATTGATAAAAATTCCTATGGGGGCAACACTGAACAGGTCCTAGCAAACATAAGCTACCATACGAGCGACAGTACACACTTTAATCAGAAATAAAGTTTGGAAATACTTTGAATGGGAAAACACATGTGGAAAACTTTTGCAAAATTTCAAATTCCCCCCTAAATTTCACTATGCGATTTTTAATAAAAATGGGTCAAATATACTTTATTTGTGGATGTAGCTACGGGTCTTAGGTTTAACTCAGTTGAAATTAAGTCTAGTTATAAAAGTGAAGAAGTTATGCAAGTTTGAATGAGAGGTGTTTTTGAAATAAAGGCGCGAAAATGAAATGAAAACAGAAATCAGTTTGTACAATGACAATTATGCTCTAAACTACGGTATTGAGGCTGGTTACCAGTTTGAAACAGAGTAAGCTCCAGAGTGGTCTGCGGAAACCAACCCCAGTACCTCCGTGTCTGCCTTGGAGGACTCAGTCGGATTACCCCTGGGATTATGTTAAGGGTTTGGGATTTCACAAGACAAAAAGGATTTTAAAGAAATGATTACTAGCACAAGAAATCAAAGCAAGGTTTCAAGACTGGCATGACACTATTACAAGCTCTTAAGTTAAAGAGAGGATGGGTTACAGTTGGAATAGGACAAATATACTATGGATTACTAGGATTCCTATTTATACTTGCAGTCCACTGTAAATTAAGATTGGACCGTCAGGTTCTGGTCATCACGGATCGGGTCTACAGGTAGCAGGGCACTTCTAGCCAGATGGTCAGCTGGGCAGTTCTGGTCCATTGGACTGCACATCAGATTGGACTGGACTGGACCTTCTGGTCACTGGACAATGTAGGTTAGCGGGATGGCGAGTTTCAGCAGGCAAGCATGAATGGTATCAAGCCAAACTGGCTCAGAATTTTTTCCCTTCATTTTGGGATGGTTTCAGGATTTGGGCCTAGCTGAAAAGAGTTCAGTAAATGCTGATGGCCTTGGTTTTGCAAAGTAGTCTGTAACAGGACAAGATGAAGAATTCTGGAACAGGGCGTTACGCGGAATCATTATGTAGTCAGGTGTCTCTGTGTTGTGAGGTTCCCATATTTATCATGCCAAGTGACATCACTAAGTTTATGGTAGGGGCAGAATTACAATCCACACCCACACGGCTGCGATTGGTCAAAGGCACTTGCCTTCTTCTGGTTGGAAGCCAGAAAGAGCCGTCATATTTATGATGTGCCTTGGGAAACACCCACAGTGACTTTGACCAAAATTTAACTTTCCCACAAATACACATTTCTATACTTCTGCCCTCTAATAAAATCGGACACATGCATTACATATTTTATGTGTTACATTTAGATCCAACTCCTACGTAAGTGAGAGCTGGCTTTTTCTCTGTGGAATTTTGTTAATTTTAATCAAAGATTTGGCCTAACAATTCCTAATTCAGTACAGATCTGTAAAATCACCCCTAGAACACAGGTATACAATATTAGCTTAGCAGCATTAATAGTCTTGGCACAATTAGTGTTTCTTTATAACTTTAGTTCCTTATGCAGTACCAGGTTCAGTCACGTCTCCAAAGAAAGAGCATAACATTAGATTTACAACCACCAATTTTTAGATTTATCCTTCATGTGGCAAAGTTAAAGGTTTTTAAAGCTTAATTACAAATAGGCATTTGACCACCAAAAATCCTTAGCAGTTTTTTTTTTTTACTTTTCTTTCAATTGGCAACCGCTGTCAAATTCCTTTGATCAGGGTAGGGGTCCTCCTTGAGAGGAAGTTTCCTGCCCCTCCCCTGTAGGGAGGAGTGTTCCAGCTTGGCATTGTCTTTGCTGAGTCCCAGACAAAAGTCTGATGGGTTCTTTGTCATGTGTATGCAAAAACCTCCCAGCAGCAATTAAGCCTTTCCCCGACAGCTGTGAGGTGTCACCCTTTCCCAGGCTGAGGCTGTCAAGCAGAATTGTAATTACTCCAAACTAGGTTTTACTTTAAGTTACCTACATCTTTCATTAAAACATAAAATGCACAAAGCTATCAGTGTATTTTGACACTAGTAATCCTTTGACTTTTCTTTAAGAATTTAACCAAAACATGCTTTTAAAAACAGGCGATTTTGCACATTCTTCATGTAAAAAGCACCTTAAACTGAATCCTTTTAAATCCAATTTTCTTATGCAGCACACACACTTATTCAGCATTATTTCTGCCCTCGAGTGCTGGGATTTGTTTGCAGTCTGGATGTATGTATCCAGCCTTTGCTTGGAGTTCTCGCGGTACAGCTGAAATTGTTACATGTTGCCATTTTTAGCCGCATTTTTCCAGTGGAACTGAAAACAATGTTGCTGGGCTGCCTTTTTCATGAAATACATTTCTTAGCTGCTGTCAATCAATGAGGCCCGGCTCCTGTGGGCCACCTGGATGATCTGTAATTCCAGTACCCTTTTAATTTCAATGAGTCACTGGAAAATAAACTGGATCTAGCGCCAAAACAGCACTTTCAAGGTTGCAAAGCTGCATTTTAAAAAGGCATTTTCGGTTTTTAGCCCCATTCTGTGGCCTTGCTTCATGTTAAATGCAGCAGCACCCACTGGCATGCTCCTGCAGTTAGAATTCTGTTTTCACCCCCACTTGGACTGTGTGTGGCAGGGTGGGCAGCCTTTTGTGGTTGTGACCCACACGCAGTTTTGCAGATTTTTGTGTGCACAGGGTTTAGCGGATCCATTTTTTGGCTGTTTCTTTCCCCATTTGTAAATTAATGTAGTGGGGCATATTGGAATGGGTCAAAATATCCCACAAAGAGTATTCCACCAATGAATGGCACTTTGCATCGGGGCACGTCTGTGTCTCACGTTGGGATCAATTTCCTAGAATGATGAGGCTTCCTTATTACTAATTCCACCTTGAAACACTCAGGTGCTACTGTTGAATGTTGTATGCAACACCAATAAACTAACAAAACAAAAAAAAGAAAATATTTTAAAAAAGAAAAATACAAAGTGTTATCAATGTATATTTGACATGGCAGCACACCAGCATGGGCAGGCACTCCTGTAGAGCTAAATGAAAGGTTTAGGGGCCCCCCGACAAAGGACCCCCTCTAGGGCCCCCTCTTAGAGTACTCCATCCAACTGGAAATAGGTGACAGATGCTGCATGGAAGTCTGGTTCAGTTAAAAGAAAGAAAAAAAAAAATTTAAAAAATAAAAAAAAAAAAAATAAAAAAAAAAAAAAAAAAAAAACAGTACCTCTCCCTCCTTCTCTAGGCCCAGCTCATCCAACTTAGGCGGTCTGTTTTTTCTGTACTTGTTGGGCCCATTCATGTTTTTATGTTGAGGTCTCTTCTAGTGTTGTTAATGCAAAGTGTCTTTGGAGTCAACCCTGTGGGAATTGGAGTTGTGTCCATAACCAGGCGACAGTTTTGAAATGTAGTGCACAGCTCAAGATATGACAAACTTAATTGATTATTTGTAAAACAAAGTCAATAGTTTGCACCACATGTGAACGTTAAATTTGCTTTAGTCTTTGTGCTGTCTTTGTGCTTGCCCCTTCTCCAGAAGTGGCTCCTTCTCCGGAAGGGGATCTTGTATAATGGGTGATGGAGCTAGTTACACATCCTGCTCACCAAATCTTTATTGAGATCTCGGTAGTTTATGTTTGGGAAGGGTGAACCTGAAGAGATTACACTTAAGACTTTACTTCTGTAATACCTGTTGAACCCTTTCTGGAAACCCAATCTAGTCCCAGAATTAGTGTTGTCCAGAATTAGTGTTGTCCAGCATTCCATAGCTGCAGAAAACCAAATTCACACCAACAGGACACATCCTCGGTCATTAACACATTGAAGCCTGGCCCCCGAGCCCTTCCCAAGCACTGGGGGTTATGGGATAAATTAACCCACTCAGCTGTGCTTTACTACATCACTTTGCTGCAGTGGTGCAAGAAACAGCAAAACGGCCAAGCGGACTCCTGTGCGCGACAGGATCTCTAAACTGTGTTTTTGCAACACCCAGAAAATGGCTGCACCACCCAGCCACACACATTTCAGGTGGGGTGGAACACTCACTGCAGGAATGTGCCAGTGTAATCTATAACATTTAACATGGAGTGAAGTGAAAGAGGCAGCATTACTTTGCTGAAAGCCCGAAATGGCTCTTTTAAAGGTTGAAAAAAGGTGTAATTTTAAAGTGCTGCTTGGCGCTAAATTCATCCAATCCTTATGAACCATTGTGATTAAAATGGTCCTGCAATGCCCAGGATCATCCATTGTGTCTCAGCAGAACCGGGCCTAATTCTTGAATGACATCTCCTGTCAAAAGTACCTTTGAAAAATCAACCAGGGGCTTTGTTTTCATTTCACACGGGAAGCGTGTCTAAAACTTTGAAAAAGTATCTAAAAAGTATCTAAAAAGTATCTAAAAATCAGTTTAAATGTATCCATGCTGCAAAACAACGCCAGCACTCAAGAAAAGAACTATAGCTGCATAAAGTGGGTATTTGCTGGAGATGAAAGCAGAATTTAAAGAAATAGTAAAATGTGCTTTTTCTGACTGAAGAGAGAAAATTGCCTATTTAAAAGTAAATTGTGTGAAGGCCTGCTTACTTAGCAATGTAAAAGGATTTGTTGCTGTTAAAAGTACACCTATAAATTGTTTTGATTCCACAGGTTTAAGTAAGAGAAAATAAAAAAGTTAAAACCTATAGGCTGAGTTGGCAAGCTATAAAACAAACTTGCTCTGCCAGTTGCTAGCCTTGGGAAAGGGTGAAACCTCAATTGTGTGACAGGAAAGCTCCAATTGCCATCTTGAAAGACTTTGAATGCACCAGGACTAAGAAACTTCACAAGCTCATCAGACATTCATCTTTGCTCTAGGCGGAGACAATAGCAGGCTGGGACACTCACCGGAGGGTCAATAAAAACTTCAATTAAGACTTGAAATTCCACTTTGCCTTGCAGGAAGTGACAATTGACAGCAGTTGGGGGAAAGAAAAAAAAAATGAAGTGACAATGTACTTCCTTTTGGTTTTAAAGGTTATTTTGTAACTGATCTTTAAAGATGTTTAACTTAGGAAAAATATGAAATGTTTGTAGTTCTAAATCTTATTGTATGCTCTTTCTTTGAAAACTTGGTAGAACTCATACTGCATAAGGAACAGAAGTTATAAAAAATGACAGATTACGGGGAAAGTATTGATGTTGTGAACATAACATTTTGTATATACATCCCTGGGGATAATGCACATGTGTGTACAAAATTGGGGAATTTTAGGCCAAATCTTTCATGTTTAAAATTACCAAAGTGTGTCAGCAAGGCGAAACCAGGTCCCACAGACTTGGGGTTTGGATTGAAATATGCCACAAAATATGTAAACTGTGTATCTGATTTTCTCAGAGGTTGCAACTGCATAAATGTGTGATGAAAAATTTGATTTTAGTTGCAGTAGCTAGGGGAGGTTTCTAGACATTGTAAAAATCTTCTACCTTGCCCAATCCTGTTATTAGAGGCAGGACTAGTAAGCCTGCCCTGGTCATATACTTTAGTGATGTCATCTGGCATGATAGATAAGGGCCCTTGACAGCACACAGGGTACACACAGATTCCTGACTTTCTTTCTGAATTCCTGCGTGGCCGGTTCCCCGATTTCTTCGCTCCTGATTCCAGATTTTCATTGCAAAACCAAGGCCTATTTGCTGACCCCATTTTCAGCTAGGCCTCAAATTCTAAAATAAATCCCAAAAACCCAAGGGAAGCATCCTGATCCAGCCTGGCTTGCTGCTACTAAATGTATGCCTGCTGAAAAATCTGCCATCCAGCTGATCAGTGACCAGAGGTGCCAGTCCAGTGACCAGAACGGCCCAGCTGATCCTGTCCCGCCAGATTTTAGACCAGATCCGTGTGGTGACCAGAACCATTAAAGTGGACTGCAAGTATTAATAGGCATCATAGAAAACCATAGCATACCTTGCCCTATCCCAATCTCTCAACCATCTTATCCCAACCTTAATAACTTGCAACATTGTTGGAATCCTTATTACAATCCTGTCCTTGATTTATCTTGCTAAGCGCCATTTCTTTAGTCATGTTTATCTTGTGTAAATCCTAAACGATCAATCCTATTTCAAGTAATCGGACTGGTTCCACCAGGGCTGGCGCTGGGGATCTGGGGTTGAAGTCATGAATCAATCCTGGAGCTTACTGTGTCCCTCTTTGGTACTCTAGCCTGAATTCTCTAGTACAGTAAAACTTAGAGTAAAACTATTCTTGTCCAAACTGAGTTTTTTTCTGTTTTCAATACCCGATTTTTCTAAAAATGCCCTTGTTCTACATTGCATATCTCCCTCAGTTTAATAGCTAGAGACCTAATTTCAATTCTTGATTATACCAAAGACCTATAGCTACACCCCAACCGCACTCAAAATCAGTGAATTGCCCCAGTTTGTATTGAAAACCGGACAATTTTAGGCGGGAATCAACATTTTTCCAAAGCTTTACACGTGTTTTTATTCTAAATTATTTTCAACCTTCCATTCAAATTGTTTATTTTTGCTGAAACTATTGCTTATGACTGCTAGTATCTTTCCAATGTTGCTCCTGTAGAGAATTGTACTCACTTAAGGATTTATGCACACATTCATTGTTTTATTCAGCCATTTCCGAGTGTCTCTTTAACATTGCAAAGGGTCAAATCTGTTTTTTCTTTCTTGTTTGGGGAGGGAAGGTTGGATTAGAATTCTGTTGACGTTGGCACCTTCTTGGATTCTCACCTGGAGCTGCTCATCGGTCTGCAGCATCCTCTAGCATCCCGGATTCTAAGTGGACTGCTGTGACATTGTGGCTCTACTGTATGGTCCGTGGCTCAACTGCATGGTCTGCAGTCACCATATTTCTTGGCTTTCTCAGCAAGACGACTATACAAGCCTTTGTGGAATAATGCCCCTGGATTATTCCACCATCTTGTGTCTAATTAGACCTGCCAACCGGTGGACCCACACCACATATGGGATCACCTAATCTTTTGAAAGCAATTTTTTGCACAAAAGACCCTTTCACCTGTATGCAAGACAGCTGAAGCCTTTCATCTATTACCCCAAGACGCCTTGAATAACTGAAAGATCCAATACTGCTATGTACTTCAATTTGTCCTGAAGAAATTGATTCCTGAAAGCCATTCTTTCACCAAATAGACTTTCTATGGTTATAAACTGTAATCCGAGCCAGAAACACAAATGTGTCTACAGTAGAATGGGTTTAGACTTGTTCATTACACATTGATCTATTTTTTGATTTATCATCTAAGACATGATACGCAAACACTATGTTTTTTTTATTAAACTTTGTTTTATCCACATGATTACGAGTGTGAGCCTCACTAGCTAGTTGAATAATCTCTAGCTACCAACAGGTTCTTCCCCCTGAGTGTTTAAAGGGTGGGGCAGTCTGCTAAACGCAACTGACATGGTTTTGTCTAAAACACCAAGAGGCCTACAAAAACTCCAATGTTCTGCAAGAATTCACCAACTTAAATGATCCATCAATCTTGACAAGACCAAGATTCCGATGTGTGGGCAATGCAAAAATGAGTAATTGGTTCGGCGTTGGACTCTCAACAACAATAACATTGAAGATGTTCATGAGTATCGCTATTTGGGAAACAACTTTAATAACCACAAACAAGATCTTCCCTACATCAATTACGTTAACAACAAACTCACTACAGCCATATCACAAGCACACATCATAAACGCAACTTTTGTCAAATGTTCTTATACACCTCTTTATCACCTTTTACAGGCTTTTACAGGTGGTACCAATACTGTTGCATGGTGCGGAAACTAAGTTCCGGAGTTCAAAACCGTTTTGGCTGAGAACAAAATGCAGTTTCTGGAAGCGAGTCTGGTCACTTCCAACTAGCCAGCCAATAGCTATAGTTAGGCTGTGGTTTATGTAGGGAAACTATGTTCCTTATATAGGAAATGTAGGTTATCAACCAAACTAGACACTTTGTTAAAACACACTATCCCAATATGTCCAAACCTCTACTCACAAATTCATGGTTGCCTGGAAAGGAAACAACAATAATCAAAGAAGCAATTCATATATATATATATATCAGAATCCAGAACCCTACTAAGTGAAGTTTCCTTCACCCGAGTATCGGCATGCTTTTCTACGGTTCAGATTAACCCAGTGGTCAACTAAAGGAGCATTAGCCAAATGGAGGAGGATACCAAAAGTATCTAACATTTGTTGTTTCTGCAAAGCTCAAGAACAATCAGTCTCTACAACATCTGCTAACAGAATGACAAAAATTGTGGAACACGTCTTAAATATCTGAAAAGAATACTTCGCTCATCATAGGGTAATGGATTCTGATACATTATGGCTATGGCGAATATTTTTTTGTGCAACTAAAGCTTCCATCAACCTTGCCATTGTGCAGTTCTTGTTCTCATTGAAGATCATGTCAACTAATTAGCTTTATTAAACCAAAGTTGATAGATTGAGTTGTGTACATACTGCAAGGCAAGAACGAAATGTGCAACATAGGATTATAAAATCGCAATTGTATAAAACAGGAGACTGTATGTTTACTTTGTGTACCTATCCAGTGACAAAAAGGAGCTGTTAGTTTACCAATCAAGGTGCGCTGGGTAATTGTACATTATTATGTCAGGGAAAGCTGAGATAAGGGGGTCTGAGGGTCCTGTATTCGCCAAACAGATTTTTAAACTGATATTATAATGGAAGTGCATTTTATATTGTTGTGGACATGTGTGTCCCAGAATCATGAATTTGTTGAATCACTTTTTGTAATTTTGCAACCTTTTAAATTTTTCTTAAAATGTTAATCTGTAGTTTTATATAATGAAAGGTAGTATTTGTCAACCATATCAATAAAAAAATATATATATTAATGAAAAGAAACACCTGGATAACCTTGAAGAAAATTTAAAATACATGTTTGATACTCGTCCTGATTTTCCAAACCTCGGTCCTGGTTTGTGCCATCAGAAAAACAAAAAGTTGCTGTGGTTCAGGTGTGGCTTGCACCCACATCATTTTAAACATGGCCTCAAAATGTGGATCCGTCATCACTGGGGGGAGTAATTAATGGTGTAACGTGTGCATGTGAGGAATTGACACTGAACCCAAGGAACGTTTGGTTTATGGCTGGTTAGTAGTTTGCACCTTTAAAACTGTTACTCTGGGAATAGACTACCCGAACAAAAACTAAAATAAATTAAACCATGTAATTTGAGATCTCAAGTAGCTTTACGAATATTCAGGCTAAAACAAGACAAAGCGAAGTAGCAAGATTGGGATAGACAGTACCTAGCTGAACCCATGGCCAGGTCTTTACATTGTATAATTTAAAGGTTCTGAAAATGGACGAGAGAAATGGAAGAAAAATGTATTCCAAAGCAAGGCTTAACAAAAATATATATATATATATATATATATATATATATATATACATACATATATACACATACACATATACATATACATACACACACAAGGTAGACTTAACAAATCTAGTTCAACACCGTGGTTCCCTCGTACAATCCATGACTATTGACATTCTTGAGCATTTTTTTTTTTAATTCTGCGGTTATACGGCAGTCCAGAGAGGTAGATGCAAACCATTTATAAAGTACAGACAAGCACGCCCACATGTACACCCTAATGGATTTAAAAGACGCAAATGATTATTGATTATTGCTTTGACTATTTGGGCTGCTATCTGAATGTACTTAGCGCTTGTGATAGCAGTGTCTCTGCATGACAGACTAACTATTTTGTAGACTCCACTATTAAAAAGTTTGAGTAACTGCATATAGTGCGAATTTTACCTTGGTACCTGTATTTTTATTTTAATGGTGTTAACTAATCAAAGTAACATGAATACGCCGTGGTTCTAAAAAGTTTACTGCATGGTCTCCTATTTTACAACTTCACATGACACCTAACAGAACATTTCTTGCATATTTTCTTTGGCAATCCTTCTTCGGGCAGAGCATAGACTACAGAGCAGTAACTCAGTGTCAATAACTGACTGACGTGAATGGGGCATGGCGGCTTTATAGCCAAATTATATAGCCAAATTACTCACAACATGCTGGTAACAGTTTACCAGCAAACGGGGAGAGAAGGCGTACAGGGATCAGCTGGTTATGGAGAATAAAAACAACTTTGTAACTGGCAAGCTAAAAACATCAAAAGGCAGGAAACGGAAATTCCTTCCAAATGCAATATAAACAAGACTCAGCATTTAATCCTTCACAGAATCCATTACCGCGAGTTCCATATACAGTGAGCTTGCTCCAAAGTGTGTTGCTTAAACAGGCAATAAAATGAAAATAAGAAAATACTGATAAAAAAAACAAAAAAAAAAGCAGTATTTCACTGCAACACAGGACCCACTGCACGGACTAATGAAAGCTGGCGATGCTTCGTAACTACTGAAGTTGCACGACTCAACCATCAGGATCTAGGCAAATAATTTGAGCTGTAAGAATTATAGACAACCTAATGTACAGTGCTGCATTAGCATTAGAATAAAATGAAGGGATCAGGTCTTGACGACATGCCATTAAAGTTTACATTTCTCCATCGCTGGTCTGCAAAGATGTGAACCTGTCGTCAACTTCAGCAAAGGTTTTACACAAAACAATCACAAAGAAACAAGCAATTTTCTATAGAGCTGCCATAATCAGATTCAAACAAGAAAACGTTATATGGTAGTCTAAAAGTGGCCATGCCTCCCACCAAAAACACGACTATCGGCAGATGGACTTGCAGGAATAACATTTGGTTTCTCTCCGTCACGAAGACAGTCTATAAAAATAGATCAATTGGATAACATGTTCTATCCTGCAGTTGACATTCCCTTTAAAACCCATTTGCCACAGGGACTCTCATGAGCAGACCAATATGGCAGCCTTCTTGTGAGCTACATGCTCACCCAGCAATGCATTTCGAAATCTTTTGCTAATCCTTTTATTTGGAGCTTTGTGCCATGCAAGGGGGCTTTGAATGCTTCCACTGCTATGTGGACCAAACAACTACTGCAGGGCTGGGTTGTCGAGCCAAGAGACCATGAGAACTACCACAGCCTGGCCTGGCCAAACAAAGCAGCTTCCGACACCCATTTAACTGGAAGGCCGGTGAACCCTCCCACTGTGCTCTGGACTGCTGGTGACGGACCTGGATTGAGCAAAGTCCCATACGCAAATCTACTTTTTTTTAGGACATGGTGGTTTCATGGTAAGTCACTCAGCCTATAACATGTGCATGGTGAGTGGTGCTGGGGACCCGATTGCCACAGTGGAGGAGAGTTCCGTTAGCAATTTAAAGAGAACTCCCCAATACACCCTCTTTGTACCATGCAGTACTCCCTTCATCTGTGCCTGCCTCAATCTGAATTTTGTTCCAACTGGGCAGCCACCATTTGCAGAAGCAGCCACCGTTGGGGAGAGTCCTTGTGCTCTTGGTCTCTCCGGCTGCACAGGTCACTTTTTTCCCTTATACTTCACCACAAATGAGATAATCAGCAAACACAAACTACTTTAAACAAGCGTTCGCAGATGGAGTTGGAGGTTAGAAGCAAGTGAGCCAATGGGCAAACCAGACGGTCACCAAGTATAGCGCCCCTTTGAAATAAACAGGGGGAGGTAGGAAATTCTGCATCCGCTTACTACATTCTCAAGACCAGTCACCCTCAGAGGAACAGGCACACAATATGTTCAAACAAGTCCCCGATACCAAAGCTGTGCAGGCAACTAAACGCCAGTATAACACCATCAATGCCAAACATTACATGAAATGGCTACCTGTGTGCCCTTCTGCACAAACATGGATCAATACTTGAAATTCATCAATAGAAGACATCCAACGCCATGATAATGGACATTTCAAAGCTGCAATACTTGCTGAAAATCATCACCTTGAAAAACGAGGATGTGGCGAGCCACGCCAGACAAAACATTAACACAGTCAGGTTAAGAGTCAGCCAACGTACTCGCTATATAGGCATATGTGGAGCAATTTGTAAGGGACCCTTTGACCCATTACAATTCTCGCCAATGTTCAGTCGAGAAAGACCACCGATCTCCAACACCTGCAGGTATAGCATTTCGTATACCAATCATTGCCAGAATGCTACATTTTGGAGGGCCCAGGCCTCAGATTAGCACGCAGTCGTGTACACAATGATGGCAAGGCAATCCACATCTTTCCAGACTCTGGCTGCAGTGCGGGTTACGCCACCAGAAAACTCTTTATTCAACAAGTGCTAGGAAAATAAAAAATTAGAGTTATTTATTGTCCCTGCAAAGCTGAACGCTCAGGATGTGCAATCTCATTTATTCACCAAACAAGTCCGCAAGTGACTGTCCTGGAACTTTCCAACACGTCCTTAATTGAGAGTTAATCTGGATGGACACAGGAAGGGAGTACGCCTCGGCATAATAAAACAACAATTGAGTGACTGAAATACCACTGCTTGCAATGTAGCACTGAGTGGTTGAAGGATTGGCTTAATTGAGCACTGATTCTTATGTATATGCCTGGGCCTAATCAGTGTTGATAAATGGGACCATTGACTGCCGTAGTTCATTAGCAACATCGCCTAGGCATAAAATAGCTCGAAGCTCGAAATATTTTCTCATCCTGGTCCAGATTATATTGGTATAAAATGCTGTCACGTGAATGCACTATTAACATGTCTAACTTGCTGGGTGCAGGTTGGTGGCCAAAGGAGCTCCCTTGCAGTGTACTCCACCCTCGGCCTAGTGACTGCCACCACAATTAATGTCATGACATCTAACACCCAACGTCCTTTATTACACAATTCGGCGTGTATAGATTTAGTCTGATCCCTTTCGGCCTCCCATCAGCTGCACCAGTATGTCAGTGGGTCATGCAAGATAATCCCAGCGCGAGGACTCTGACATCCCCGAGTTCAACAAGGACACACTGCGACACATTTCATAAACTGAAGTCTCTGGACACAGGGTTCACAAACATGAGGAATGCCAGTTTAAAGTAACAGGTGTCGCATATTTAGGGCATGTCAAATGCTCAGGCAATCACCTTAAATTACTATGGTAAAGGATGCCCCTGCCCCCAAAGGATAAATACGCCCTGCAAAGTACCATTCTAAAATTGTCAAAAATACTTTGCGAACAAATGTAAAACACAGTCTGATCGATTGAAAGAAAAAATAAAATTAAAAACATTTTTTTAAAAAAAACGAACAAAAAACGAACCAGCAAAAAGCCACCTCAATTGGTCAAAAGTACATGAAAGGACTTGCAACCATAAAAGGCACATACAAAAACACAGGGCCCCACGCTGGGCATGTTAAATCTCAGTAACTGCACAATACTCAGCATGGAGTGATGACAGCAATTTGGGTCTGGCAGTTGCCTCAGGGTCACCGCACCAAAGTTTAAGTGATCGTGGCTTCTGCTCACACCTTGCAGGGCGAGGAAAGAAACTACTGGACCATTGAAAAAGAAGCACTTGCATTCAGATGGACTGTAAAACGGAGCAAAAAAACTCAAGTTTCAAGCTACTAGCCACCTTTACTTACTCGGAAAGAATCAAATATCACTAGCCAATGTCTGATGTCGTGTGCAAATGTTGCACCTTGCCACAACTTAGTTATCAAAACAGACCACAAGCCCCTTGTCGGAGTTCTTTCACACGCCATCTCAATCAAGATGAACACGTGGGTACTCTTTACAAGAACAGAATTTCCCCCAAAACGTTGCGGCAGATTGCCAATCGTGTCTTCCTCTCAAGTCAAACTGTTGATGCATAGGACAACACGTGGACCGCCATAATTCAGGTAACCATTTAACAACCATTGATTGGTCCACGTGACAGCAAGAAATCGATCAGGACTCTGAACTGTGGAGGGTCCCACTACTAATTCTAAACAGTGAATGATAAGCGGTTGAAAGGGGAGAATATAGTTGCTTCCAAAGGCGTGTGTCCCCCTTCTAATGCAAATGGCACAGACAACAACTTGGCAGAGACATGACCAAGCATAGGGTGCGCAAGTGGTACGGGTCGCCAGGTATGTGCTCTGTGGGGAGGCAGCAATCAAGCACTGTCTACTATGCGCAGAGAAGGATGTGCCACACACAAACATGGAACCCCAATTGTACCAAATCCACAATTCCACCTCTGTAAGGGTAAAGGTGGTATTAGACATCAATCTGCCCCTAAATGGCCATGAACCTAGAACGCAAATGTACATTTGTATTAGTGCATTACCTTGTGTAGCAAAGTCCAAAGACAACTGCTCAGTCAGTCTGATTCCAAGACATGTTCCAAGAAAAGGGCTTCCCCTCTCAACTAAAAACAGAGCCCACTTTGGCTCAAAAATATTGTCTCAGACTTTGCAAAGGGGAAGAGTGGGCCACAAAACAGGGCTGTATTGCACAAGGCAGAATGGCCTTGTGGAGAGATTACAGTGTGATGAAAGGGACCCTTCAACTTGCTCAGCCTCGAATTTTTAAGAACTTGGGCCTATAAAACCAGGCCACACTCTAGCACAGGCATCACACCATTCAACTTGAAAGGTCAGAAACCTGAATGCGAGCTTGCCCCAGAGTGGCTGGTGAGCCAGGACCCCCGAGTGTTGACATGAGCTTATAACAAAAGAAGAGTGAAATTGCGTCACTCAAGGTTCAAACGCTGGTTTGAAGACCAAAAGCTTGAGTGTCCAGAGAACCTCAAAGCTGGGAAGTGGGTCCGAGTAATAAACCCCAGCATAGGGGGTGGCTTCCCACCTCTCGTCTGTCAATAGGGAGCACAAGGTCCTGGGCATGTTAGTGATCCTGGA
The DNA here is from genome assembly GCF_040938575.1 of Ambystoma mexicanum. Classification (NCBI taxonomy): domain Eukaryota; kingdom Metazoa; phylum Chordata; class Amphibia; order Caudata; family Ambystomatidae; genus Ambystoma; species Ambystoma mexicanum. Next base: position 1,240,379,933 of record NC_090931.1, on the reverse strand, counting down.
GCATAGTAGCAAGTGGAGCTAGCTTCACTTGGTCATGTGTCATGAGGTAGAGCAAAGCAGAGGGTCCCTCTGTTGAAACTTCAGGTGAAATGAGTGCAATGATCTACCTTCACCAACCCTCGCAAGTCAGTCGGCAGCTCCCAAATCCCCCCTCTGATGTTGCAGGCTCACAAGAGGACAGTACAGGTTATCCAGTCGGATATGCAGAAACACCCCATGAGATAAGCTAGAGCGCTGCCAGAACTCACACAGACCACTTACCATGCTAGTGCCCAAGCAACTTCAAGTACAACAATCACAATGCTCTCAGGGGTCCCCCACCTTCACGTCAACCTCATTGTGTGTGCTAGCTGCCAAACAAGTTTAAAGCATTTGTAATCAGATTCATCACATACAGCGACAAGAGGCGAGTGAGCACCATGTGCACTCCAACGTGGTGCATGGAATCCCAGCGCGATGCCACACGACTTTTAGTGAGAAGGGCAGACAGTCAGGAATGAAGATATGCAGATTCAACCTGCATGCAGATTCCCTTATCGATGTTTTAACTACCCCAATAAAGAATTACGGTCCCACCTTTGTAGCTCTGCATCCATCATTAAATGTTTCAAGATCGGGCACCTTTAGTTGTAAATAATCATCTAGTTCCCATAGAGGTTTATCCCAACGTCACCAATCACCAAACAAAAATAATTGAAGCCATGCTTGCGTCATGTGGTGGATTGACAAAACAATAGCAATGTTGCCTTTCAATACAGTCTCTTCTGCATCCTTCCACAATTGGATGTTAGAACACCTTGTTTCTGTTATATATGTAACTGCGCCTCTTCCATCATCACTCGTGTGGTCTTTTATGACAAAGTTGTATATAAAACCGTACACAACTTCACTCATCCCAGTGCACAAAATGAAAACTCTCCATTCCATCATTAACAACATACTTGTCATTCTTGCGCACTTCCTACACAATACGTCCCAGGTGACTAGCATTGGCGTACCCATTTTCTTTACTCACCATTTTTAAATTTACCTTGGGCAACTGCTTGGTGAAATGAACTTCTCCCTCCTTCATTTTAGTGCCATTTGCCCATACACACCCAGCTTGGTGCTAAATACTTTGTACAAGCATAACATCAGAAAGTCTTTGGCAGTAATCTTTCTTGAATTTTCAAAAATAACCAAACTAGGTGAACTCGCAATTGAAGCTGAACCCTAAAATTCACACCTACTTGAGTGAATCTGGAAAGTAGCCACATGACAGTTGCCTTAAGCACCTGAAAAGAACTTGAGTAGGTCAATCAACATTAAGGTTTGGACTACGACTATGAACAACATCCTCACTAATCACACCTCACCACCATCGTCACATGCTCCCTCTTCCAAACATTCTCCAGTCTACCACCAGGTTGTGCCGCCCAATAGCAGTTTTCTTGAATGATTAAAATCTTTCACTGCAAAAGACCACCAAGTACGTACGTATGCCTTAAACGTTGTGACATTTTCCCACAAATGGCCACAACGTGTGCTTCAAACAATACACAGGTCTCAAAATTGACATTGGATAAGCAGGAGTTACAAGTAGCTCCTGTGCATCCAGCAGTCGCAAGGAACCACCACTTGGGAACGAGGAGCTAGAACATAGTATTATACAAATCTAACTTCCACATAAAATGCAAAGATATAATTATATGTTATTTATGATCCCTTATGCTTTAAAATGTCATATACGTGTGTCCTAAAGTTCCAGGAGAATTGCCTAGCATTTCGGTGTGTTGGGAAGGAGCTAGGGCCTTCCTTCATTCACAAGAGCTTTAGAATTAGGCATGACTTCTTGGACTGTTTCCAGGCACTACAAAGAGACCAGTGCAGAGGGGGAGCACTGAGAAAAGCGTTTTTAATGCAAATATAATGATACAAAGACATGGGCAGGCACTAACAGAAATCTGTTATTTAAATATAAGGTGCAAGTAACTATTAGCTGAATAAATTAAATTGGTAAATGTTAAATGCTAATGAGTTTTTCTCAATGTACGACAGAAGCAGGCTCTCTGCCAAAAGGAATGTGGCCTGCACTAAAAATGGATCACAGCGCTCATGCAGTGTTGCGTCACTTAGGCTAAGCTCTGGCAGAGCACACAAACTGGCTGACCAGCTGTCTGTCAAAAGCTCATGTATCCTAAATGGGGATTTTAACATGCTCAATGCAGAATTATGGAAAACAAGGGTTTAAGGTGAATTACTGGACCAGATAAAAATAAGAGGATAAGGAATGAGATATGAAGAGAATGATGGGAAGATATTTTATATATAAATGTGCATAATGTAGCAAAATGATGAAAAACATGAACTACGGGGTATTCCTACATAGGTTAGCAATATGTTAAGTAGTATGTCCTAAACAGAAATCCGACCATGAAGAAAGGAAGGCTGAAGCATCCCTTGTAGGGAAGGACTGTTTTGGATGGAGCCATGCCCATATCCAGTGACCAAGCTAAGAGTATATAAACTCCTGCCTGGCTCCAGTCTGCAGGAGAATGGAACCGTTGAGGGACAGAGACCATTCAGGGAGCTGAGTTCTTTGATCCTATCCTCATCTCTGTAAAGAATACATTTGTTATCCTTGCAAGATAGACTCTTGGCCTTACTTCCCTAGAGGGGACACTTTACTCTGGTGTGAGTGCGATTATGGGTACCCATATAATTAAGGGGTACCCCTGTAAGTTGGGCTACCCTTACAGGAGCTGAACTGCCCAAGTGGGTGAGAAAAAGACAGAGCAGCAAATGGATATTTCTCCTTTGTGAAAATTACAGTCATGTAAAACGTGGTTGGAGACCCTCCTGAGTGGGCACCTTCCCAAAGAGCAGGTTATTTAGCCGTGCTCATTCTCAGTAGAGGGGATCCCCGGCCTCTTTTTTTTAATGTTCATTTATAGATGGTGCCAAATTCACATCGTTTTGTGTCTGGTTGGCATCAGTAGCTCCTGGTAACAGTTTGTTTTAAGCTAACCAATTTCGAACCCCTGATACACATGGCTCCCAAAAGTACCAAAAAGAAAGCAGTTGGTGGGGGACATACCCAGATGTCAATTACCCTACTATACATTTAAAGAACTATGGAATAGACCTAACAAATAAAACTGCAGCAAGATAATGTTGCTACACTGGATGCTACGCTCTCCGACACTGCATTCAATAGCAACGGTCTGTTCCACATATATCCCTCACGAATCTCCTCTTCCCTACAGCACCAACAACTGTCGGTATGAAGACAATTTTCAGGTGCAATAGCAAGAAATGCACTGGAGATACGGAAGGAAAGGAAATAAATGCCTGTGGCGTACCCAAACACGTGTGTCTTGTGGGAAACCTGAGGGCGGTCTCACTTTCTCACCATCTTCCTCTATTCAGGTGGCCTGGGAAAAACCATTGCTTTTGTATCCTGACCTTGGGGGTGGATAAGCGAGGGAGGATCACCTGGAAGGAGGAGATTTGCAGAATGGAAGATGTCTTTAGGCAAGACAGAGAATCCCCAGTTTCCATTCCACAATGAACCCTCAGTCCCCGAGGCTTTTATAGGGCACTGGCAAAACCCCCTCAAGTTCTTCCTTTTAAACCAACCCTCCGGTAAATCCTGAGCATCAAGGGACCAGGAAGCGAACAAGAACACCTTATTATATGGACAGAAAAGTCCCCCATTCACCTCCCATGGTAAAATTACATCCTACTCTCCCTCCCATTTGTAGGTTATCAGTCTTTGCACATTGGCACACACTTCAAACTGTCCCATATGCATATTCCTTTAAGACTGGGAAGAGGCAACTAGGAGTAATGCACACTCCTCTGTACTCACCACTGGTACTGGGACGAGGACTGTAGAACACTACTATTAGGGTCAGGCGTGTCTCATTGACAGAAGTAATTATAATCCTGCAAAGGAATTGCACCTGCAGCCAATTAATGGTTCACGGGTGCATATAAAGAAAGGCCAGAGAGAAAAACAGGGAGATCCAGCTGGGCAGGAGAGCGCAGCAACCCGAGGTGGAGCAGGCAGTAGAAGGGCCGGTGAAAAGGACGCAGACTAAAAGAACCAGAGAGGAAAGTCAAAGCACCCGGAGGAGCGGCCGCACACCAGTGAGTGAGAGAGATCACTCAGGCCAGGGCGCTCCCGGGGCTTGGCGTAGGCAAAGGAAGATTCCAGCTGTACTTTGCAGTTTCAGCGCTTAGCAAACAGCACCGTTGTGGATCTCGGATACCGGTTGGACTTCCTTCACTCAAGTCCTGCACCCAAGTGAGGGGACTCTAGCTCTGGTCGTCCTGCTTCTGGAGGGTCCTTAGGAGACTCCTGGAGCTTCTAGCCGGATTTCAGATGTTGCACTCTACTATGGATTATTCGACCCCTGGCACTCGGTTCTTGCAGCAACAAAGAAGTACAGCCAGTCGAGGAAGATGGTCCAGTGGACAGTTGGTCCCATTAACCCAAGGGGAGAAATCGTTCCGTCCGGAGCTTCTCGGACGAATTGAAAATGGAGTTTGAACACAGCAGTAGGGCTTCACCGGTGCAGAAAGCGTTGTTCACGGTTTCTTCATCAGGTCTTTCTCCCATTAGTTGGCACTGCCTCTAGTCCCAAAACCCTCACCTTTTAAGCAGGTTTCTCCCATTCATGCACAGCCTAGGCTGTCAATCACACAGCAGGGTGGCTGTCCAGCCAGCCAGCTAATCAGGACTAGTTGCATTCAGGCATTCCTAGAGACAAAAGACGGGAGTTTTGGGAAGCTCCCTCACATCCTGCCCTTCCAGACACACTGAAACAAGAGGCGGGCTTCAGGGTTGAAGCCTGCCAAAGGAAAGACAAAAACAAAGGGCTCAAATGTGCCTGGACGCACAATAAAACCCAAGAAAGACCTAACAAACAGAAAGTGTCAACAAAAAAAAAAAGACAGGGGCCATTTTGACAAAAGGGTCACCTAAGGGTGCTGTACTGCAGATGGTTCAGCGTGTGGTAGAAAAGCACAATGGTAGGAATAATTAGACCACTGCCACCAGCCATTTAAAAGTAGTGAGGGCAACATAAAAATGTTACATGAGATAGTAGGATAAGGGGCTACTAGGTAACCCGCCAGCACACCACATAAGATGTGTGCTAGACCAAGAGAAAAGGTAAGTAAAGTCAATTTCACTTTACCAGTTCTTGGGAACTGTAGTTCACCCAAGAAAAGGTTTTTAAACCTTATGAGAAATCAAGGATTTATCTGCGACACTGCACTGAATGTGTAGTGTGTCACCATACAAAAAGTAGATGCCTATGGAGTTTGTCAGACTCCAAAAATAGTAAAAACATAATCTAAATAAGGTCAAAGCACACGAGAGAGTGAGAAAAAGTTCTCACTCTCTCGAGAGTTCAAATTAAAAAAGTCCTAAAGTCCAGCAAAAGAGCTAGGGGACTCTAAGGTTGAAGGGAATAAGCACAGAAATGACAACTCTCTCTAACAGTCTGACAAAAAGGACAGGCAGATCATGGAATTACTCAAGGGGGCGTGACAGAAACTGTCACTTCAAAGAGCTTTCAGACACTGGCACTTGACAACCACTTTCTCAGGAGTCAAACAGCCAGCTCCAATCTGAGGACGAGAACAGATGTTCTGTTGTCAGGCAGGGGATGGTATGCCATTTCATATTACGATTCATCCCATTACATGCAGGAAAACAATTTACTATGCATATTTTACATATGGAATAATTTCTGTTTATAAAACTTTTTGAAAGAAATGGCATAAAAAGTTACTTTTTTAAAGAACTGCTCAGGGTGAAAAGCATTATCGGCTGAATGTAAAACAATGTTTTGATATTGATTTAATTATGCGAATGTGGATATTTTTGCGCAGAAACTGTGCTTGCCAGTGATACATCCTAGCATCTGCATCAGTGAGCCTGTTATTCTGGGGGTCCACTTATAATACAGGGTCTAACACTGGCATTGTGGTACACCACAAAATCTGTCACAGGTGAACCGATTAGTAACACGATCATATTTGAGAAACACATTTCAGAAAATGTCAATGATTTAATGTACAGATCTCCAAGATAACATCACATCAAGTGGTAGTGAAACTGGATGTAAAAGTGACTCCCATTAGACAGCCCTCTTCATTAATATGCCCAATGAGCACGAAGGGGTTGGTTTAGTGTGACAATGTTCCAAATCACATACAATGACCAATTAAACTAGAATCACCCCCAGCATGGTCCAACAAATTCCTCTGTTCTTGAAAGTCCCCAAAAAAAATAACCGGAGTGAGAGACCTCTTCCTTATAAAGGAAAAATGCCACAGGGGATTGGACAAAAGCAGGCCAGCTTTAAGGCATCCAATCCTTGTCACCGTGGCAAGTTACCCTTTCTTTCTTGCATTATACCAAGAGTGCTTTGTTCTGCAGGAAATGGGGCGACAGGAAGAAGAGCAAGCCTCACATGAAAACAAAATGGTGAAACCTTCCCTCAAATTCCCTTCTCCTCTTACTGGCTACTTTAACCCTGCACACAGCTTCAAAGGCGCTCGTATGAAACACCCTGATGCAAGGCTACCGTTTGTTATAGTTGTGCCTCTGATGCACGATTCCAAGGTGATGCCCTACCTGAGGATTAAAAGAAGCAGTCTTCTTGCCGTATACTGAAGTCAAGACAGACAGAAGTCCATGACACCGCACAGCCTTTCTACAGCTAACCTGACAGGGTCAACATGAGGACGATACCAAATTTACGTGGCAGTAATATTTGTGTATGCAATCAGTCACCATGCCAACACCAGGTATGGCGGCTTCTTAAAGCTTACCTTACAGACAGACCGACCAAGAAACAGGATAATTATGGGCCTGAGGTGCAGGAGTTAAAATGCTACCTCTGTCTGCACAGACTGTCACAGCAGCTGTCAAGCAGGGCATTTGTGACCTCTGAACCTGCTCTATGCCACAGAAGGGTGTTGCTTCAGACCTGGATACTGATTCGGCACGGTATATGTGTACTAGGCTTTTGGCATGAAGCTTTATGAAAGTTGGGGGATCCGATTACACTCTTTGACCACCTTTCTGAGATGGATTACATGCATCACTTCATTAGGAAATAAAAAATAATAAAAGATCCACGGCTTCACACTCTCACCAGATGGAAATCCCTCAGACAGACTGGCACTTGCCACCATGACAGACGGGGTTCAAACTTATACTGCCAAACAACATTTAAGATTGCATTGATTCTCATCTCTCCCCACAATTTGACAAAAAACAAATACAAATCAACTAATCCATTCTTAACATTGGGCCCTGGCTTAAGTTTACTCATCACAATGGGCCATAGCCTTTCTATATACTTGTTCCCAATGCTCTTGCTATAAAAATACTGCAGATGCAAATAATTTATCAAAGTCAGAAAATCGAGACCTACTAAAATTGTATTTATGCAATATCCGAAGAATATCACACGTTTTCTACCAAATCATTTTAGCCAAGCAACAAAGATCGATAGCAAAGAGCGCATAAAATGCAACTAAAGGTGAGCAATAAGGGCTTCATAATCTAAATTACGGGATCTACTTTCTTCCATATTATAAGGTTAAACATACCAGGATTGTTTCCTGGTAGCTAAAGTTATGACTGCCTTACATAAAGGTCTGTACACTCAAATCCTGAAGAGTTGTCAATGAAACACTTTCCACGTACTTCGTGACCCTATGGTGAGTCATAAACTGCACGTTGTGGGTCTTAAAAAGGCTCTCAACTGTCATGCCCAAATGTCAAAGAAGTTAAAATCTGAAAAAGGCGTGAAAGCGTTTATAGTTTATGTATTTTGTTTAAATAACATGTTATCGGATATCAGTCAAGTGAAAAAAGGGCCCCAAAAAAGACACGCATACACAATTTGCTGCGCAGACAGCCACTGCAAGCTACTACTGACTGCGCGCTACTGGTCTCGCTTCTCAGCAAAAAAAAAAAAAATAAATAAAATTAAAAAAAATAATAATAAAAAAGTCACTATACAACACCTAATGATTATCTTTTAATCCAGCTGCATTCGAGTCACTCTTATCCATCGTTTGCAAAGGACTATGTCCTCTCAGAAAAAAGTGTTTATACGCGCTACAGGAGAAAAAAACTGCCTTATAAGGTAGAAATCACAAAAGCAGGAAGGGAATCTTACGTACAAAAAAAACTAGGAAGTTGCAACGCGTCTGCTCAAAGACCACTCATTTAGAGAAGTGAGACACGCGTTAGAGAATGCACGTTTCAGAGAACAAAAGCCGCAGGAGGGGTGCACAACGAATTTAACAGTAAAGGGGCACACGGCGCTAAGTCTAAATGCAAAGGGCTGATGGCACGTAGCTCTTCGGCGTCTTAAAAACCGGATGGTGTTCCCTATTGCCGTCATGGTGAATGAAGCAGCTTTTGAAAGTCCACGACAGCCTAACAAAAAGATTTAGATAAGGGGTGGGGTCAACCTGGCACTGCTTCAACTTCCTAAGGTGGTGTCCGCTTAGGGAGAGTAGGACTTCGCCCATTTTCTCTACTTCTAAGCAAACACCTCAATATGCATTGCCATGCCAAGCAGAGTCTGATGCAAGATTCCACGCAACAGAGCTCGGAACACACCCTGCTGAACAGAGAGGGGAAGGTGACCGGCAAACACTTGTTTCCTTCAATTGCCCATTGGGAGAGTAAATTAGCGCCTTTGGTGTACCCAAAACATAAACCTCGTAGTAAACAAGCGTGGGCGTTACATGATTTTGTAAGTCAGTTTATATTAGGGGCACTGTGAGACGTGAAGGAGAGCTACCAAAAGGAATCGTGGATGTCACAGGTCATCCTTAGGCAGGCAAGGTGTCACCGAAAGCATGCAGGATGCGCGTTACACTGGTTGTCAAGAGTGTCACTGGAGGGTGTGTTGGGTCGTGGGCACGATGGGTGTCACGGTGTGGAAAGGGGTGGTCCCGATGATAGACACTGAAATATATAGTGAGTGTCACCATAACAAGGTTTGCCCACCAATAAGGAATAATGGCAGTGCAGTCTTCACTAGATCTCCTAGGTGGAACTAGATTTGCATTTTGTATGTGAAGCTGGAGAAGTGGGGGGCAAACACATCTTGCTACTCAAACATTGCAGATTGGGTACATGGCCTCGCACTGATCAGCTTCTTAAATCCTGCCTAGCTTAACCAAACAGCGCCCCTTCGCATTCTTCCGGAATCTCAACCTTCCCGGCACCCGCCCCTCTGGGTACCCACAAGATCGCTGCTCTTACCCTGTTCCGCAGTCCACCACGCAGGCTGGCAGCCGCCCCGCCATCGTCTACCTCTGTGTCTAGGGGATGGAGAGGGGGAATGAGCTAAAAAGCGCACACGGAGGGTGCTATCTAATCATCCAACAGGCAGACACCGGTCTTGCTCCCCTCTCTCTCGCTTGCTCTCTCCCCGGTGGTTGGACTTCCCACTTCCGCACATACACTCACAGCCGGGGTTCACCCAACATGGCTGACTCAACGTACCAGTAGAGGGGCTGCGCCCTGCGTCGTGACGTGGCCGCGGTGCATGACAGCTCCAGTGGTGGGCAGGGTGGGGCTGGTGGGAGGAAAGTGGGGCCCTCGGCCTGACAGTTCTCCGTTCGGGACCCTAGGATCAATAACGCATGGAACCCCTCTCGAAAGGCCTGGAGCAGTCCCCGGAGCACACTATTAATCCATTTTTCATTTAAATTCTGCTTCTGCAGCTACATTAACTTCATTAATGTGGGCTAAAGTAAAATTAGTTTTCCATTTTGCGTTTGTATAGTTTTTTAGCCAGGTGTAGCTACCGCCCCACCAGCCCCCAATTTTTATTTCTATTTGTCACAAAATATAACTTTTTTCTTGAAAATCTGCGAAACGTTTACTTCTACACTCATTTCAGTTAGATTAGTTTCGAGCCTCCCTACAAATTGAGTGTTTTTGTATACTTGCAGCTGCCGAGACCTACCCAATCGGAAGTGAAGAATAAGGATTATCCCCACGTCTCTCTTCCTCGTCGCAGTACTTATGAGGATACAGCCTCCATGACAGGACAGATTTTCCTAATCCCGCCCACTTCCCCTCCATGAGGTATAAAACGTCCCTGTTACTCACAACCCATATTTGGACAACTGTTCCTGTCCCTCTCTTTGTGTTCTGACTGTTGGCAAAGAGGTGGCTGTGAAGTCCCTGGCCGGTGTTGATGGCAGGGATCGGGATCTGGGGAAGGCCATGCGTTGTAGGCCACGTGGTGTGCAGGGAATGTGAAGACACGTCACACCAGTTAGCCTTTCACTCCCCGAATTGCCGGCTTCCGGCAAAACTGGTTCTTTATTGCACCTCATGTCACCGCGCATGCGGGACGTGAGGCGGATATAACATTCCTCTTTTATCCCATTCAACAGAACATTAACTCAATGTTTACTGCTCCCCGTGCTATCTAGTCCTGCACAAGTGTGTACACCAAACATGAAATTAAACATAGTCAAGTGTGCCCTTATCACTCATAGTAGCTTCCGTGGTGCCGCCCTCAGGTTGTACCCACCGGGCCACTGCCCAGGGATTGTCTCTAACTTTCCTCCCCCTTCCGGCTCACCTTCACAATAGGGAGGCGCATCCTCACTTCCTGACAGTTCACCTTAGCTACTGCCTTGCACACTGTCGTTCAGGCCCTTGCCTCGGCATAGGGTATGTGAGCACCTTCCTCTTGTGGTTGTCTCTCCCCTTAGGTCCACATTTCTTGTGGCACCTTTTTAAACCACAAGGCATTTCTAGCAATGGTCTCTTGCCCTCGGCTCGCTGTCACCATCGTTCCTTCTGTCTTGACTACCCTCCAGGGTGTGTGGTCATAACGAGTTTTCAACTTCGACTTGGTGGGGTTCCTTAACACCAACACCTAGGGCTCTGGATATGCAGAGAACTTAATTGAGCGTTCTCATAAATCGTTCTACATCACCGTTGGCTTGCAGCCATCTGTGCGTGATGTGTTGGTATCGGATGTGCAGGTTCTCCATGTACTTTTTAGCTCTTTCCCTTGGAACGGTGGTCCGTTGTCGCTTTAGACATACTTTGGCAGTCCATGTGTGTTAGGGAGAATTCTCAAAATGTGCTAATTTCCCTTACCTTTTGAGACCCCCAGTAACTTTGCTGGATTTCTAGGATGTGATTTTTTTACCTGGGAAGAGTGTGAGCCTTTTTTCCCACTTTTCCATGTATTTTGATGTGTGTTTTATTTTTGTGTTCTTTGGTTATGGAGTTTTTAAACAACTCCATAGGCATCATTGTTTTCTTATGTGTCAAACAGCACCTTTAGTGCAATGGCACAGGGGTGTCTTTTAAACTCCCCAAGGTTTAAATACCTTCTCTCCCCAAGGTTTAAATACCTTCTCTGGGACTGACTACTGTCTCCCAGAGCATGTAAAGTTAAATTTACTTTACTAGTCTTTTTAAATTTACAGACCCAGCACACACTATCTTCTTATAATAGAGTGCTGGAGAGGTTGCCTAGCATACCCCTGAGTCTGAACACCCATGCAACAGTCGGATGTTACCCTTTCCTACTCGAATTTGTTACACTCACGAAGCGCTGGTCCTTTTGGTCCAGAAGCCGGCTCTGTGGCTACATTCGGAGTGATACCTTCAAGATGGCGGATCGCAGTTCGAACGGTTCTGCAATCACCGTTCCAGTCCTCTCACGTTCACCAGAGGTACGGCGTACCGTTCACGTGACTCCTCATAGGACACAGAGACTTCCAGCTCTTCACGTCGCTACTGTTCTAGCGGATGCTCCGTGAGTTCGCAACTAGGCAATTCCAATCCTTAGCAGAAACCTCTTACCTCTGACCATTACTAACCCCTCTTCTCTTAACTTTCCAGATTCTCTACTCAGCATTCTTTGTACACACAAACCCCCCGGATTCATCTTGCGTCTCATACTGAAATGCCGATTTTGAGTTCTCGAGCTACTGTCTTCCGGGTAATATTAAAACTCCCGTCCAAGTCCCTTTCTGAACCTTTCTTCGAGTATTTGTGGGAATTTGATTCTACGGGCTTACTCACCTTTACTTCCTTCTGACAGACTTGTGTTCCAGTCGCCCTCTCTGTGTCCCGTATTCTTGGCTTCTCTCCTGGTATTTCCAATCCGGCTGGTTAAGAGGTTAGGGGAATTAGTCTCTTACCTGTTTTCCATTTCCCTTTCTGTACTTCTGCTATTCATCACTTCGCTTCTTATTTCTTCCCTCTCCAGAAGAAGTCATCCGACGCTCAACGCCACGTTGTATTGGCGACATCAGCCTGCGAGCCACACTCCAATCTTCGGATCCCGCGCTCGACCAGGGTTTTCTTCCCCAGAGGGTTTCCCTGACTGGCGCGTACCTCTCGCTCTGGGATTTCCTTCCGAGTAAGAGGGTGGCGCGTTGGTCGTGGAGATTCTTGAGTTCCACATTTGCTTCCCATTGAAAATGTCAGTCTGCTCAGGTAAAACCTCCAAACCTATTTAATCGGGTGTTTGATAAAGATCCATTGAACCTAATCTAAGGATCCAGTAATCGGTAGATTATACCAGTAACAGAATTGGCTGGTGGCAGTAGTTTTAAACAAACTACCATGAGTTTTCCCGACCACGAACACCGGTAGCTAAAAATCGGGTCAGCCATGTTTTCCAATATGGCGCCAAGATCTGTAAAAACAGACTCCGGTCGACTTTTTTCGCCGTTTCTTTTAAGAAAGGGCCTTCTAGTGTCCAACTCTGTGCGCTAAACCAGGTTTGGTCCCTTTGTTCGTTGGCCTTTGGCGGGCTTCAGTGCTGAAGCCCTCCTCTGGCGACAGGATGTGAGGGAGGTGCCCGAAACTCCCTGTGCTTAGTCTCCTAGGAGACCTGAATGCACTCTGGCGTGATTGGCTGGCTGGCTGTCCGGCAAGGACAGCCACCCTGCTGTGTGAGTGACAGCCAGGCTGGAATGAATGAGGGAAAACTGTTTAAAAGCAGGCTTCTGGGACTTGGAAAGCAGAGTCGACCACTGGAACGAAAGAACCGAAGACGAGCTGAAGAAAGACGACTGCTGCAACTCCTGGTCCACCGGTGAAGCCCTGCTGTAGGTCCGAATTGCCTGAACCTCCATCAACAGAGAAGCCCTTCAAGGTTAACTTCTTCCCTTGAGTTTGGTGGGAACAACCAACTCATAAGCCTCCTGGACACCGTCCCCATAATGGTCGAATTTTCTGCAGAGTGCTGTGGAAAACCGGATAGCCAGTGGGAAGGATACCAGTTCGTGGTCTTTAAGGCACTCCCACCTTAAACTGACGTTTTGCCGAGTTTGTGGCCTCTTCCCTGGGCGGTGCAGGAAGCTCCCGACGTCCTCCTTCTTGTCCCCACAACTGAAGCTCAGGAACAGCGAGATCTGCAGGAACTGCCAGGAACAACTGCCTCAGCTACAGCTCTTCTTCACTTTAAAGGTACTGTGCAAATGCAGTCAGGATATCTTTTCGGCCGCAGTAGTTTGTGAAACTTTCCCGACTTTGAAGGCTTGTCCTTCCCTAAACCAACATCTAACTTTTCGTCTGACTAAATTCTTCTAAGATCCGTGGCAAAGACTTAACCGATTACTACCAGAACTGTGCTATCCTGTACAAGACTCTGAACCATTGACTTTGGCCCAGGCCTATTGAATTGAATTGCTAGTTGTAGTGAACTGAAACCCTTTCCCCTGCCTATGAAATTATTTGTGCCTTGATTTCTTTTAACCTTGTGTTTTTACTGCTTTTAAAAGTAACTGAAGTGCCATTTTGCTCCCACTTCAGGGGAGCTAAACTTGTTCAGTAACTTATTGGTTGTGTATTTGTAGTATATTAGTATATGATATTGAGCTGCTCTTGCTAGTATAATGTTTTCCAAACGACTGTGTAAATTAATGTATATTCTTTTACCAAGAAACCTTTAGTAAATGGTTATTTGAATCACTGTGATTGCTGGTCCTTTGTGTAAACCCTTGTACTGCTCACTTTACTCTTGAGATAAGTATGGCTGCTCAGCCACTGCTACCACAATACTGTGTAGTACAAGCTTGTACCAAAGGTGAAATTGTACGGACACTTGTGGTCCTAATTGCATGTAGTGGTCCCAAAGGGTACTGCATGTGATTCTGCCTAACAATGTGGGGTGAACATTTTTTCTAGTGCCGGGATCACTGTGTGTGCTGCCGTTGAGGACATTATTTCCACCTGCGGGTACCACAGATAGTCGTCGATAGCCACCAGCAGGTACATCCCTTCCTGTACCATGCAGAAATCAATGCTGATGGCCTCCCGCTGTGATGTCCCTCACTCTGCTGACTGGATTGGTTCAGGGTTGGACAGCGGCCCCATTATTTGGTACGGGTGGCATGATGCAATGGTTTCTTCCACTTTGGCATCTTTTTGGGGGAAGCAGACACAGTGCCATATCCTGGCCTTTGTTCTAACCATGCCTTGGTGTCCTTCATGAGCCAGTGTGACAATTCTGTCTTGTAGACTGATGGGGATTACTAAGCGTGTCCCCTCAGGATTAGTAATTCGCCGGTGACTAATAGTTCTTGCCGTACTGGGAGCATTCCTGTGAGGAAATCCTTGACCTCTGGCATGCGGTTGTGCACGTGACGGAGAAATGACTTAAATTCTCCCGCCGTTATCGTATTCTTTATGATGTCATTGCACAGGTCTGCTTGTGTCGCCTCTACGATGTCAGCGATGCTGACTGCCTTGGGCTTCGTTGTGTTGAGGATTTGGCAGATGTGTTCTTCAGTCTCTTCCGACTTTTCCACCTTACAAAGTGTCGCGGCTCTTGGTTGCCTGGATAAGAAATCCACAGGATTGTCGGTTCCTGATTGGTATGCAAGCTCATACTTGTATTGTAGGAGGTGTAGCAACCACTTCCCGATCCTGGCTGGTGGATGTGCTAATGACCCGGTACATTTAGGGATTAGAGGCTTGTGATCAGTGTAGGCTTTGAATTTCCACCCATATAGATGGATGTGGAAATGTCTACAGCCCCATAGAACCGCAATGGCATCCTTCTCTATATGCGAGTACTGTTGTTCGATGGGTGTCAGAGCTCGGGACGCGTAGGCAATGGGTCTGGTCTCGACTGTTGGTGTTGCACCAAAATTGCTCCTAGTCCAACGGGACTCGCATCCACGTACGGTTCAGTTGGTAGGGTTGCATCGTAGTATGCCATGATCGTGTCCGATGACAATGCTGCTTTGATATGTTCAAATGCTTCCTGACATTTGTGGCTCCAGTCCTATTTGACGTTAGTCTTGGTCAGCTCTCTCAGTGGTTCCGACATGGTTGCAAGTTTGGGGATAAATCTGCTGCAGTGTTTGGGGATAAATCTGTTGCCATGCCTAAAAAACTGCACACCTCTGTGGGTGTGGTGGGTGGATAGGCTCCTTTTATGTGTGCCACCTTCTGTGGGACGGCAGACACGCCATCGCTGTTAAAAACATAGCTGAAAACCGTTATCTCGTCCTTTAGGAACTTATAGTTGCCACAGTGAATTGTGAGACCTGCTGTCTCTAATCTACTGAGAACCATTTCTAGTCTGCAAATGTGTTCCTCCCTGTCACTGGCATGGACGAGGATGTCCTCGCGGACATTCAGTACTCCAGGAAATCCTTGTATTACCTCTTGGATGGCTTGTTGTAACACCTCAGCGGCAGACGATATTCCAAAACGTAACCTCTTGTAGCGTCTCAAGCCCAGATGAGTCGAAAAAGTTGTGCTGTATCTCGAATCACGGTGTAGTTTCAACTGGTGATAGCCAGCATTGAGGTCCAGTTTTGAGAAGACTCTAGACGCTGAGAGGTCTGTTCTTATATCATCCGGTGTCAGAGTGATGTGCCGTTCCCTTTTTATAGCCATGTTGGGTAGGCGCATGTCTATGCAGATTCACACTTTCCGGTTGTTTGGGTTTCTTGGTGACAACCGTGGGGAAACCCATGGCGTTGGGCCAGAAACTTGTTGAATGATGCCGGACATATCTGGTTCCTGCAGTTCTTTTGCCACTAGGTCTTGCATGTGGAACAGAGTTCCCCTGTGTCGTACCCCGTTGTTGGGGCTAGTTGTAACTTCTGCAAAGTGGTGCCCATTCGCGCTGCTCTTGCATGCAGCAGTTCTCTCTGGCATCTGTATTCTAGTATCCTCGCCAGGGTGATTCCTTTTTCACTTAACACTATACTTTGCAGCTTTTCCGAGCTCGTCCCATTAATTATCTGGCGCCTTATTTCTTTTTTCGATGTCGTCGAATTCGCAGGACAATCAATGCTAGTCACCGTAGTCTTGTGTGGTAGGCATCGAGTGTCTCCTCTTCTGTTTGCACTGTGGTACAGAAGTTGGATGTTTCGTAATCAGGGTTGTGCCGTCAGTGCATCTTTTGCCAACTGATATACATCTGCGCCATCACCCATAGCCAACGATTTGAAAATGTGTAATACTTCAACACTGACATTGAGCAGAAGATGTGATCTCAATTTTCTTGGTGTCATCACGTCTTTACAATCCATTGTAATTTCGAATTTTTGAATCCAGATAATCCAGCTGGGCCTCATTGATGATGGATCTGTGTATGGGTCAAATGGACCTACCGCTGCAGTGGCACCCCATGGTTTTGATGGAATGGGGCTTATGGCGTCAGTGATGCTGCTAGTCTTACTGGTGTACCTGGTCTTGGTGTTGATAGCCCAATGGCCATGTTAAATTGCTGTGAGTTTATCAGTGCGTATGTTTTATTTGAGTGGTTGGGGCCCCCCTCCTCACCTGATGTCTTTTGTGGTGAGGTACTGAGTGTCTGTTGTAGAGTTGTGCCTCTTGAGGTTGCACCAAGTCCTAGGTGGGGTGTGAGGTAACATAACTGTTGGTTACAGTAGTACGTGTTGCAGCACGATTTCACGTGCGTCCAAAAATGTGATGCGGGATGTTTTCACAGCAGAGAGAAGCTGCATTGCTTGCTGTGCACGTAGTTTTATTTCGTTCCCTCGTCGTCAGTGTAAAGTCCCTGGCCTGTGCTGCCGGCAGGGATCAGGGGAAGGCTGTGCATTGTAGGTTGCGTGGTGCGCAGCGTGGCGCTAGTGAAGACACGCCACACCAGTTAGCCGTTCACTCCCCGCACTGCCGGCTTCCAGCAAAACGGCTTCTTAATTGTACCTCGCGTCACCATGCATACGGGGCGTGAGGCGGATGCAACATCGGCAAACTCTCTGACTTACTTGTGGGGCAAGAGGGCCAGTTATGAAGAACAGAGGAGCGCAGCAGACTCAACAGGAGATGGGGGTGATCCATGCTTCAAGAACAGCATGCTGAGGACAGGGAAATGTCCTCATCAAAGCCCTAGAATTGAGATGACCTTTCAACCAATAACCTCAAAGGCCATTCTTCTAGTGAGGAAAATTGTGGAAGGGGAAGCTTCCATCTATTTAACCTCTAAGATTATCTGGTGCCGGTAAGACACAAAACCATATTCTTGTTAGGGTATGGATAAGTGTCCCCAACGGCTGGGCTATCTATGTTATGCCTCGTAGAAGACAGGAATTACAAATATTAACCCATCTCTCCTATGGAAATGAATTGAAATATGCGCTTTTGAATTTCTCATTAACTCCAGTCAACATCAGAAAGGGCGAGTTACTGGGAAGCTTGGTACATGAAAACTTATGGGGACCTCCCTCCAACGAGATCCATAAAGGAGCAAAAGAAGGAAATCACCTTGAGAATCTAGGCAGAGAAGGACCCCAGAAGTGTTTTCTAATCTTTCGGAAGAGGAAGTTGATTCCTACCCTAACTGGGATTATGATCAGGCTGAATGTGAGTCCTTGTGGGAAAAGAACAACCTTTCCAATTCCTTAACATCTTGGAAAAATTTCGTCCCCCTCGGGATAGAAAGCTGTGAGCTAGGAGTCTCCACATCCTCCTACAAGGGTGACACCAATACAGGCTTTAGAGGAGATGAGAGAATACCTGTATCCTCCACCAGGGAACCCACGTACAATCCCAAGCCCAAATTAAAATGGAAGAAGAAGGGAGAACCTCCTTTCCTGTTAAGATCCCCTTATAACCGCCGGGAACTGGGATCCTAAAAGAATCCAGTGATAGAGACCTAGATGCGGACGCTGTCATAGTAGAAGATGAGGAGATACCATCCTCTAGATCCTCATCTCCTACAAGGGACACACCAGATCACCAATGGGAAAAATTTGGATTCCCTCTAGGGTATTGCCCTTGAGACCAGGAGGAGGAAGAATCATCTACCCCAGGGACTCCCGTCAGTGGCGGAGACACCCAATTGGCCTAAAGGTAGTAGATCAGGCTTTGAGGCCATGGTGATAAGGGGTGAAAACTGAGGTATAACCTCTTTACTTTACTTTAGATCATTTGTACCGCGCAACCTTGAACCCATGGGTGTAAGGGTGCAAACCAAGACAGAGACGAAACATGAAACACAAATGGAGGGATCATATGGGAGGACAAAAGGAGCGAGAGTCAGAATGGGCCATTAAACGGGCGTAAAAGCGAGGTCTATGCGAAAAGCGAAGTCTTCAGTTTCTTCTGAAAGCTGGTAAGCAAAGTATGACCCCAAAGATCTAATGGTAGAGCATTCCAGGCTGCTGGGGCTGCAGTAGAGAAGGCTCCCTTTTCCATCTTTTTAGATTTGCTCCTAGGAGTATTCATAAGATTCAGGAAACTAGATCTAAGGGGACAGATATTCGATTTGTTCGAAATTAAATCTTGAAGGTAGTTCGGCATTAAACCAAGCCTGCATTTCATAGTTATTGTTAATAACCGAAAGTGAATTCGGGATGCTACGGGTAACCAATGGAGAGACCTTCTTGCTTGAGAGACGTGATCACGGTGGGTCAATCCTGCTACTATTCGGACAGCCCCAATCTGCACTACTTGAAGTCTATTAGTGATGTTTTTGCTACATTCAATCAGAAGTCTCCCACAATAATCCATCTTAGATCCCATGATAGCTTGTGCCAATGTCTCAGCATTAGCTTGAGTAATAAAAGGGCGCAGGTGGGCAAGTAATTTAATAAAGTAGGTAGCAGATGAGACCAAACTTTTCACGTGTGCTTGCATGTCTAGATGTTGGTCAAATATTACATCCAAAGTTTTCACTTTCTTCTGTGGTTTAATGATAACATCTCCCAGATGAAATTCAGAGTAACATGATCCCAGCTTTTTGATAATAGATTGTGTGCCAATCAACATTAGCTCGGTTTTGTCCCTGTTAAGGGCTAAATTGTTTTCTATCATCCATTCTTCCACTATCGAATCGACTCTATTGAGTTCCTCCTTGTCATGGGTGTAGAAGCCTGCCAAAGGGACGACACACTGGGTGTCGTCGGCATAGTTGGTAAACAGCACGCCCTCTTGTCGTAAGGTATCAAAGAACGGGGTAGTACAAATATTATAAATGCATGGGGACAAACAAGCCCCCTGAGGCACTCCAAAAGATACAATAACAGGGTCTGCAGTTGCTTCATCTATAAAGACGCGGTAATTCGGTTATCAAGGAACAAGATGGTCCATTGGGGTGCCTCAGGGGAAAAATTAGCTACTTCCCCTAGCCTGTCAGCCAAGATCGCATGATCGACTAAATCAATGCGGCTAAAAAGGTCTGGGAGCATGAGCATAGATGCTGCGCCCTTGTCCATTCTTTCCGGGAGTCTTGATTTTAATTCTAATAATGCAGTCTCTGTGCCAAAACCCTTTCAAAATCCAGATTGACGAGGATTTAAGATAGGATGAGAGGCAAGATGTTGAGAAATTTGATTATAAGATGCACAATTCATGATTTTAAGTAAGAAAGGGATGTTTATCGGCCTATAATTCAAAGGATTATCAATGGCCATGCCTGGTTTTTCAGAATTGGCAAAACTCAAGCTTGGTTAATATTAGAAGGTACTTGACCTTCTAAGAATGATGCGTTAATAAAATTACATATAGCCTCCAGGAGGGGCTTAGGGCAGGTTTTTATAATTAAGGCAGCGCATGGGTCTTCCCTACAGCACGTAGTTTTGAGTTGTTCAATAATAAGGGACAGGTCCTGCACTGATATACTGTTAAAATGAAATTGAGGTATCGAAGGACATCTTATAGGAGAAGGCTTATCTATAAAAGTCTGTGTTATGGGATTTTTTTTGGGGCTATATTTTCCCTGATAGTAGAAAGTTTATTTTGCATGGAGTCTTGTATTTCTTGGCACCAGGAAGCACCAGTCTTCATGGAATGGACAATGGGTTTAATGCCGGTTTCATTTTCTTTTAAGATTTTAAAGAGTTCTTTAATATTAGACTTGGCATTTGTTATTTTCGCGTTATGAAATGATTTTTTAGCCATGACAATTGCTAGCTTATAGGCTTTGGCATTTGCTTTATATGTGGCTAGATGCTCCGCAAGAGTTTTTTTTCCCAGATAAAATATGACTTCGTCATCAGTGATTTACTTTTTTGTAATTCAGGTGTGAACCAAGCTTTACTGGTTCTTTCAACTATGGTTTTTCGTTGTTTTAAAGGAGCCAAAGTCCCATCTCCTACATTAGATCAGAAGGTATGTTTTTCTTGAGGAGAATATGGTCCTCCGGCGAGGCATTGCCCCTTAAATAAGATAGATCTTTCCACTATACCATCGTTAAAAGAACCCTAGTGAGATACTGGCAGATTGGGAAGAGAACCCGGAGAGACATCTCCCTGAAAGGAAGAATAATACAAGCAGCAGAAAACCCCATGTCTTCCTAGTCAACAGAAGCAAAACCACCTATAGAGTCCCTGGCATACTAGGGGGAAAGGCTATCTGGGCCCAATTAGATACCGGGAGTAAAGTTTGTGCCATAAGAACAGAATGTCAGGATCCTACCCACCTACCACCCAGCACCGCTGTGTGCACACATTTAGAGAGTGTTTATGGCATAATTGCAGCGTTAAAACCTAACAACTGCTTCTGTACTCTTTACTTGGTTTACCACTGCAGTTGTGGAGCAGTCTAATTTCATATTCCATTCCGGGTTTTGGGTTAAACCAGCAGATGCATTCTGGTACAGGCATGCTGTCCAAGAGGCAGTGGGCTGGAGGAGGGATACGGAGTACATTTGTTTGCAGCAAGCAACTAAGAGCTGGAGAGGCTGTGATTGCATGAATCTGTTCAAAGCTACTGCAGGCTAAGCTGCTGAGAGCTAAAGAGACTTTAATTACAATCCACTGCTGCAGGCTACTGAAGCTGCAGCTGGGCCTGATTGAACACAAATGCCTGAGACTGCAATCTGCTCTACCCTGTTGTGCTGGTGGCTCGGAGGGCCTTTACAAGCTCACTTTGAACAAAAGCAGTTGTTCAGTCAACTGCTTCCACTGGGTGTCATGGTTCTGTGCTCCTGTGGCCCGTTTTTGAATCTTTCCTGAATATCCTGATTTTGGCTTTTGAATCCTGTTTGTTGTTGCTGCTTTTGTGAGGGGTCAGAAATGAAAGCCGGACACAAAGTTGCCATGTTTTCTGTAAAAGACATTTATTAAAATAAAATGGGTTGGGGGAATGCCTCTCTGGCCCTACCCTAAAGACAAAAAACTAAGGATCTGTATGTGTCAGTAACTGAACAGCCTTACTTGTGTCCAAAACGTCCTATCCTGACCCTCACACTACAAACAAAAACAACAAAGGGTGCAAGGAAATGTCTTTTAACTTGATGTTGGCAAAGCGTTCAAAAGTATAAGAATGACTCCAACGAAAAATGTTCTCCAAGGTAAAGACCCTTGGATCCAGAGGGTAGTCCCCTACTCCTGATTTCTTAAAGTGGATGGCAGAAATGTCTCTTCTGTTAACAGTTCCGTTGTGTCTTTATTGGACTCAGAAGGTTCAAAGCTTTTGTTTAAGCAATACATTCTGTAACAGTATTTCTGTAGTATTCTTTGTAACTTTGTGATTGCCTGGTATACTCCCCTGCCAGGAATCTTTACATAATTTCAAATGCCTGGTGTACTCACCTGCCAGGACTTCTTATGCATTTCAGTTTTTTTGGCTATGTCACAATAGCATATACCATGAGGTGCTTTGTATATCTGTCCATGGCAACATTTGCTCAAATGTTTCACCTACACTGGCATTTCATTTATCTGTACTTGATTGTGGTTTGCCTTGTCTTCATTCATACATTCTTCTCAAACTTTTGCCCATAATGGCATCTCATGTGTCTGCACTCGAAAGGAGTTTGTCTTTGTACTTTGCCTTGTCTGCATTCACATATTCTTCCTATTGGGTGTTGTGAGGGGTCAGAAATGCAAGACAGACACAAAGGGTATAGTTTTCTCTCAAGTCGCCATTTATTTAAGTGATAGTGGGTGAGACTAGTGGTGTACCGAAATTTGCTTTTGAGTAAGAATTCGGCTGAAAATTAGATATTCGGCTTCGGCCGAATACCTATTGGAATGCTTACTCGAAGCTGGAGTTACACCCCTAATTGCAATGCATTCGGCCCTTGCTCTTAATGTTCTATACAGGCGCGCCCCACCCTTTGTGTACATCGTGTTGCGGGCAGGGTCAGAGTGATGGTATGCAGGGCCCGGCTCCCCACCTAACCCCTTCTGCACATGTGAAATCAGCCACGTCAGCTGCCTAATGTAAACCAAATGTGGCGGGCAGATTAGATCTGTGGTTTTGAAGGAGGGGCGGAGGTTTGAGACGTGCCCCGGTCTCTCTTCTGCTCCGAGGACCGCAGTTAGCCGGATGCGGACAAAAGACATGCCTGCGCTGTTTCTTTTTTTCACATGATGTGTTTTTAGCTGGCATGTTGGATGCAGAGCACCGCTTCCTAACTGATAGAGGTAAGCCCAGTCGCATGAAAACTCTGGCAAAGAGAGAACTTCAGCAACAACTTAATAAAATTACCAATATAAATCATTTATAGAGCGCTTCAGGTGGGATTCCTCTTGCTTCTAAGCTCTGCAAGAAGAGCTGCTATTATTTCCCAAATAAGAAGTGCTCTATGTATTTGCCTTTCATTTGTGTTGTAATATATATAAATATATATATATATATATATATATATATATATATATATATATATATATATATATATATATATGCTGTCACATTTTCTAAAACTCGTAGTTTAGGAAAGGTGCCAACTGTAAGATTTTGCTCCCACTTCTTTGGAGCTCTGCCTCTTATTTGGGACTCTGCTGATCAGTGTGCAGTAACAACAGCTGTGTTCATTTTATTTATTTTAATGTTTTTAATTTTACGGCCTGTGGTATCACACGCACAGCCGATGATAAGTGTGTTATTGCAGCTTTTCAGCGGCTGTGTTTGGATCTGGCATTCCTCACTCGCATCTGCAGCTCACCTTGGCTGGAGCTCGACCCACCGAGTTATCCAATTGCAGAGACGGTGTGTGCAAACATCGTTTGCCCCGTTGTGCTCTGTGCCAAGTCGTGGAGCTGTCTTTCAGCCAATGCATGTGGAGTGAAACCACCCGGATGACCCCAAGAACAAGGCAGGTATCTTATCCTTTAAGCTGCAGTCCCCTGTCTTGCAGGGACCGTTTCTTTGTCACCCTCATTCCCTCTGGCTGCACGGCTGTGGTGCCTTTGCTGACAGCAGATTTTATCCCCTCACGTCCATCCATTCCAGTTTGTCCCTTCAATGCTCCTTGCAGCTCCGCTTATATAAAACCCTGGTACCTACTGATTGTGCCTGCAGCTCACCGGAAAATTGTGGATAAACCTGCAGTAATACCCGATTAACCCTAGAAAGGCTCTGAGGTCTCTTTTAGTTAGGGGTATCTAAGACGGCTTTCGCTTTCTCATGTTGCGGCTGTACATTACCATTCACTAAAAAGAAGCCAAGATATTTCCCGGCTGATTGGGCCAGTCTGCTTTTGGATGGATTGGCAGTTAAACCAGCCTCTCTGAGGACTTTCTTTTTTTAAAGTTTTTTATTGTATTTGGTTTAACAACCAACCTTTACAAAATGTAATATTGACATCACTCATAAAAAACAATTCATTACACAAAAAATTATACATTTTTTAAAACTCAGTATACAAAATGCAAATCTAATCAATTTTTAAACCTCAATATACAGAATGCAAATATAAAACATATAAATCAACAGTGACATAATTCATCATATACATATCAATATAAATTATGAACTGTATAGAACAGTACATTTCATTAGAATGATCAAGATCTAATGAACAATCCTCCTACTTTACCATTAGATATGTTATTCACTGGTCATCAATTTAGCTCTCAGCTGTTCATCAATACCTGTTAAATCTTTGGCCAGATTCAAGACTAGCTTAGTACTATTACCCCACATACATCGATTCCATAATGAATCTCGAGCAAACAGAGTTCTTGAATGGAGATAATTATCAAATATATTTACTCTTAAATCTTCAAAATGATCACAGAAAACCACCAAGTGTTTCAAGGTTTCAACCACATCAGCCCTATTACCAAATCGACATTTACCTGATTGAATGGTAATCACCTTTTTTTCCCAATATTGTGCGCGTTCATTGGTGGGAAATTGATTTAGTTTACATCGCAGATCTAGGTTTCTTGCAAGCATACATGGAAATTGCAAAATGTACCTTGGTTGCTTGCCCCTATTCCTCTTGTGCTTATTAAATTCATAGTAAGCTTTATAGTCACCAATTCTGTCAGAATGCATGCGCCATTGGTATATTTGAAATTTACGTTTACAGCAAGGTAAACCTGCAGCCAGCTCCTCCTTTGAAACCACAATATTATCTAAGAGGGTATTCATTTTTGCTGAAAATGTAGACAGGGAAGCCGGGCGCCCTACCATAATCATACATTTCAAATCCTCATACATCAAAATTTTAGGCAGCATTAGCATCTTTGCATAGTTATTCAATGATCACCTGTGCCACTTGGCCGACAGAGGTAACAAACCGAGTTCATGGCGTATCACATCATTTGGTATTGATAGAGCCAAACCTAACACCTTCTTCCACATTTTTCCCTACAATGTATCTAACATATCCTCAATCTCTGTAATACAAATATCCAAGATAAATAAGATGATGGGTTCAACTTTCAACAAATAAAATGGAATAATTGGCAACAGGGAACACCTACAGTATTTTCGAAATATAATCCTCATTTGAGAGGTGAATGGTTTGATCCTATCATTCAATAGCTCCCTTCACCGGGCCACTCAATATTGATCTGATAGGGTATATCCCAAGTACCTGATGGATCGTGCGATTGCAATACTTACATTAGCTAAAGACCACACAAAATTTACCTTTTTTTTTTTTTTCCATCTACAAAAAT
This sequence comes from Ambystoma mexicanum, assembly GCF_040938575.1. Lineage (NCBI taxonomy): Eukaryota > Metazoa > Chordata > Amphibia > Caudata > Ambystomatidae > Ambystoma > Ambystoma mexicanum. Next base: position 1,240,354,574 of record NC_090931.1, on the reverse strand, counting down.
GATAATTTGGGATTTAGACTGATTCGCCTGTAGATTGAGATTCACCAAAGCTAGCAAAAAAGATTTAATTTTGTCTGAAGGCCAAAAGGAGATTTATCAAATAGTATCAAATCATCTGCAAAACCAATCCAATTAAGTAATTTCACTGGGAACATTATTGTGTTGTTCCAACAATTTTCAAGATCTGAAATATACAAATTGAACAGTACCCCTGCCAGGGTATAACCTTGTTTCAAACCAATAGCTGTCGGGATAGGGTCTGTAAGTGCCCCTCCTTATTTAGCCGCACTGTATATTTGGTAGATGAGTGCAAAAGCGCAATAATCGCCACTAAATGCAGAGGGAACTCGAGCTGCAAAATCTTGTCCCACAATACTTCCTGTATTACTGTGTCAAATGCAGCACTCAAATCCTGGGCAGCCATATAGACTGGCCCTGAATGCGAGTGCCTTGTCCGATGCTGTAGATGGGACACAATAGTTGCATTTAAGGGACAGCCCATACATTTTCTAAAACCAACCTTATATCTTGACAAGATATTATGGGTATTCATATAAGCCTGCAACTCCCTCAAGATCAATTGAGTGAACACTTTAGATGAAGCATCCATCAAGGCGATTGATCTAAAATTGCCTGGTTCACTTGCCATGCCTTTTTTGTAAATTGGGACGATATGGCAGAACTGTTCTGACTTGAGTGTCGTGTAGACCGATGAGTCCTCTGTCCCCAAGTGACGCACAGGGGAACTTAATAGAGACCCGCTGTGCGACCTTTGAGGCCACAGGTGGGAGATGTCTTCCCAGATCCACGGAGCCTCTGGAACACCGATGCTGCTGTCGAGAAGGAATGGGGTTAAGTACCAGGCAATCACAACACAGTCAGATAAACAAAAAGGATCTAAAATGTCTTACCTATCTGGTGTAAGGGTAACCCAGGTAACCTAGTAGAGAGGTTCGAGACTCAGTTGATGCAGCGGTCCCTGGAATGGTAGAACCGCAGGTTAGCGTGGATGAAGGGTTAGCCACCTGTAGGAGAGAGGGCTTGACTTGAATCCCAAGAAGGGAAAGGGCGTAGAAGTTCAGCAAGGTAACCAGGGATGATCCAAAGGCAAGTCGAGGTGAAGTCCAAAATCCGGCAACAGGTCAACAGTTCCAAGCAAAGGTACAAAAGGGGTATCCGAGGGAGTCCGAGGTAGAGTTCCGTGATCAAGATAGCAAGGAGCAAGTAGTAACGCCAAACAGGGTCTGAAGCCAGCTGAGAAGCAATGAGTGTTCTGTCTCTCAGACCTTTATACTGTGTGTCTGGGAGTCATGTGACGTCTCTGGATCATGTGACGTCCAACAAGAACACGTGACTCTGGATCACGTGACCGACGTGGTGACGTAACACCGCCCCTTCTGCTATACGCTCTCCAAGGCAATTGCCAATGCAGAAAGGGCTGCAATCGAGCCCGTACACCAAAGCTGGTACGGGGTTTCCGGTTCTTTGGGTTAACCGAATCACCTGAGCCTGGAACCGTGGGAGGGGATGGTGGAGATATGTGAGCAGTGTTCTGATGTGTAGCGAACTGGTGTGCAGAGGATCGTCTAACATAGCCCCCCCCCAACGGCCCACGACCCCGTGGGCAGGACGGATGATCCTTATGGAAGCGGGCCACCAGCCGAGGGGCGTTCAGATCCAAGGCGGAAACCCACGAACGCTCCTCCGGGCCGTAACCCTTCCAATCCACCAGATATTGGAGCCTACCCCTAAACCATCGGGACCCTAAAATGGCCGACACCTCAAAGACATCAGGAGAGGACAGGGACACCGGTGCAACAGGGGTACGAAGGCGGACAGAATCAGGGCAAGGCTTGAGGAGGGATACATGGAAGACAGGATGGATACGCCAAGAACTAGGAAGCACTAGACGAAAAGCCACCGGATTCACTACCTGTGAGACTACATACGGGCCGACAAAACGAGGTAGCAGCTTCCGGCAACCCACTAGGCGAAGGTGACGTGAAGACAACCAGACCCTAGAACCCACCACCAGAGGGGGAGCAGCCAGACGTTTGCCATCCACACGGGCCTTCATGGCAGTCTTCGCTTCCGTGAGATGCACCACAGTACTAGCATGTACAGCAGACAGATCCCTAAGACACGTTGTGGCCGCTGGATTCGAAGAACTAGAAGCATCAGGGACTGGCAAGACCTTGGGATGTTGGCCGTAGAGGGCGTAGAAAGGAGAATAACCTGTAGCTGAATGAGCCGCGTTATTGTACGCGAACTCAGCAAGCCGCAAAACGGCCAACCAGGAGGTCTGATGTTGCAATATAAGGCAGCGAAGATACTGCTCCATAGATTGATTCGTCCTTTCGGTCTGCCCATCGGTCTCAGGATGATATGCCGAAGAGTACCTGGTATCAATGCCCAACAATTTAGTCAACGACCTCCAAAACCGAGAGGTGAACTGTGAACCTCGATCGGATATAATGACCGAAGGGAGGCCGAATAACATGAACACATGTTCAAAAAACAAGTCCGCCAAGACCGGGGCCGAAGGAATACCTTTACAAGGGACAAAACGAGCCATTTTTGTAAACGTGTCCACCACTACCCATATGGAGTCAAAGCCTCATGATTTGGGGAGATCGGTAACGAAATCCATAGTCAGTGTATGCCAAGGCCTGGGAGGAAACGGAAGCGGAAGTAGCAACCCAATCGGTCGGCCTCTCCGATGTTTCGCCTGAGCACACACTGCACATGAATTGACATAGCAGTCTACATCGCGCTTCATAGAGGGCCACCAACACCAGCGCTTGAGAAGATCTAAAGTGCGATCTTGACCGGGATGGGCATTAAAAGGGGCATCATGAGACCACTCAAGGGCCAGATTACGAGTGTCAGGTGTGGGAAGGAATAGACGTTCATGTACGAAAGGCAACCCATCAGAAAACACGGGGTCCCATTCACGCAACTGGTCGGAGTGATTGCTAGTCCAAGATCGGACCGAGTCTAATAACGACAATGAAGGAGTGCAAAGACAAATCACATGACTCTTTCCGAGAACAGTGTCAGGAAAGGTTGGCAAGACGACCCCCCTGGGGAACGTGACAAGGCGTCTGCTTTTCCATGTGCAGTGCCAGGACGATGCATAATACGAAAATCAAAAGAGGAAAAGAAAAGATGCCATCGGACCTGTCTGCTATTAATGCACTTCAATGAGGCCAAATCCTGTAAATTCCGGTTATCTGAGTATACCGTGATGGGATGTTTGGCCCCCAGAAGATGATGGCGCCAGACACGAAAGGCATCCATGACAGCCAAGAGTTCTTTCTCTGTGACAGTGTAATGAGTCTCAGTACTGGAGAACTTACGGGAATGGTATGCCACTGGATGTAATTTGCCTGTTGTAGGACACGTTTGTGATAATACCGCACCAAGAGCAAAAGAAGAGGCATCTGCCTCTACTATGAACGGAAGATCAGGATTGGGGTGCTGGAGTACCGGTGCGGTAGTGAAAGCAGTTTTCAGAGCCTCAAAAGCCTCCTGATGTTCCCCGTGCCAATGATAGGGTACCTGAGGACTAGTCAGAGCCGTGAGCGGCGCAACAATAGTGGAAAAAGAAGAAATGAAACGTCTATAAAAGTTGGCGAATCCCAAAAAGGCCTGCAAGGACTTGAGTGTTTGAGGTACTGGCCAATCTAATACTGCTTTGACCTTGGATTCGTTCATGGATAACGCCCCAGGGGTGATATGGAAACCCAGAAACTCAACAGAAGTTTTATGGAACTGACATTTCTCAGGTTTGGCAAATAAAGAATGTTCTCTCAAACGGGATAGTACTTCTCGAACATGCTTTACATGGTTATCAAGATCACGAGAAAAGATTAAGATGTCGTCCAAATACACAACCATGTAAACGTCCAGAATATCCCTGAATATGTCGTTCATGAATCGTTGGAATGTGGCTGGGGCATTACATAGGCCAAAAGGCATGACTAAATATTCGTACAAGCCGTAACGAGTACAGAAAGCCGTTTTCCACTCGTCTCCCTCGCGAACGCGTACTAAATTGTATGCGCCACGTAGGTCAAGCTTGGTGAAAACGGAAGCATGAGTTAAATGGTCCAGAAGTGGGGTGATTAACGGGATTGGATACCTATCCTTTTTTGTGATAGCGTTAAGGCGTCGATAATCCACACAAGGGCGTAAATCCCCCTCCTTCTTGGGTACAAAGAATATGGGACTTGCTGCTGGTGAAGTGGAGGGACGGATGTGTCCTAAACGTAAGGCGTTCTGTACATACTCTTTCAATGCTTGTTCCTCCGAAGGGGACAAAGAATAGATCCTGCCCGAAGGGATAGTGGAATCAGGAAGTATTTCGATTGGGCAGTCATATGGTCTATGTGGAGGAAGTACCTCGGAAGAGCCCCGATCGAAAACCGATTCGAATGCATTGTACTCAGGCGGAATCCCAGACACCAACCCCCCAACAGTATGCGAATGAACAACCTCTGGATCATCAACAGTGAGTTGAGCTAATGCTCCTAAGGCCCGAGAAGGTGTGTCAGAGGCTTGATGGACCGGGAGACAGTAATTCTGACAGACTTCGGACTCGAAGAGTACAGTGCCTGACTGCCAATTGATCAATGGGTTATGTTCACGTAACCATGGAATTCCTAGTATGATACCGAATTGGGGTGTGGTAATTAAATCAAAACATATGGTTTCTGTGTGTGTTTCTTGTATGTTCAACAAGAGGGGTGCAGTTTGGTGTCTAACAGGACCAGAAACCAATGCAGAGCCGTCTACGGCTTGGACATGTTCCGGTCGTGTTTTTACCACTAAAGGTAGGTTGAGGGAATGGGCCAAATCAATATCTATGTAATTACCAGTGGCACCTGAATCAATGATGATATTGACTGCATGAAGAAGGCCTGTAGAGGGACATAGAGTAGCCTTTACAGAGACGGGTTGGACACGAGCAAAGGCAAGAGAGGTACCCGGAGATGATGACGGGACACTCGACCTGTTCTCCGGATCTAAGGTCGAGCCATCCGAAAAACCTGGCTCTTCTTGGGACGTCGAGGACACTCTTTCACAATATGTCCAGTGGTGCCACAATAAAAGCATGCATTGTCCACCCTTCTACGTTCCCTCTCTGATGTTGTAATAGGACTACGTAAACCTCCCACTTGCATAGGTTCTTCTGTACTGGAAGCAGGAGTACTAGCAAGAGTAGGATGGGAGGAGACCCCCAATTCAGCTCTACGCTCTGATCGTCGTGCATCTACCTGCAAGACGAGATCAACCAATTCCTGATATTGAGTAGGCATAGAAGGGATCACTGATAAAGCATCTTTCATGGTGTTACTCAACCCCCTATAAAAGACCACCGCCCGCTTGTTTTCTGGCCATGACGTTTCTGCAACTAGCTGATTGAAACGGGTGATGTATTCTATCAAAGTCCTTCTACCCTGAGTCAGTTCCAAAAACTCCAAATCCCTGGACTGCGCCTTGTGTCGAGTATCGAATACTCGAGACATTTCTAGAACCAACAAATCAAAGTCGTAAAGGACTGGGCTATTATTCTCTAGCAGGGGATTAGCCCAAGCGGCAGCCGTTCCGGCTAAATGGGAGAGGGCGAAGGCGGCTTTAGTAGTGGAAGTAGGAAAAGCCAAAGGTCTGCATAAGAAGTGTAACTTGCACTGATTAACAAAGGTTCTGAATTTCTTGGGGTCACCTTGATAGCGTTCCGGAGCAGCCAGGGGGGAAGGAGATGGGAGGATCATTGGAGTCGGGACTGTAGAAGTAGCCAAGGGAGGGGGTGTAGTGAAGGAGCTGGCATCTCCAAACTCAGGGTCTGCAGGAAGGGAATGCTGAACACTTTGTATGGAATTCAACCTTTGGTGGATCACTGTGTTCGCGGCTGCCATATCTGCCCTTAATATTGTAATTGCCTGGACTAAAGCAGCTATGGGTTCTTCCGTGGATCCCTGCATCGTCAAACACGACTATACGGCTTCTCAGTCTGTTCTGACTTGAGTGTCGTGTAGACCGATGAGTCCTCTGTCCCCAAGTGACGCACAGGGGAACTTAATAGAGACCCGCTGTGCGACCTTTGAGGCCACAGGTGGGAGATGTCTTCCCAGATCCACGGAGCCTCTGGAACACCGATGCTGCTGTCGAGAAGGAATGGGGTTAAGTACCAGGCAATCACAACACAGTCAGATAAACAAAAAGGATCTAAAATGTCTTACCTATCTGGTGTAAGGGTAACCCAGGTAACCTAGTCGAGAGGTTCGAGACTCAGTTGATGCGGCGGTCCCTGGAATGGTAGAACCGCAGGTTAGCGTGGATGAAGGGTTAGCCACCTGTAGGAGAGAGGGCTTGACTTGAATCCCAAGAAGGGAAATGGCGTAGAAGTTCAGCAAGGTAACCAGGGATGATCCAAAGGCAAGTCGAGGTGAAGTCCAAAATCCGGCAACAGGTCAACAGTTCCAAGCAAAGGTACAAAAGGGGTATCCGAGGGAGTCCGAGGTAGAGTTCCGTGATCAAGATAGCAAGGAGCAAGTAGTAACGCCAAACAGGGTCTGAAGCCAGCTGAGAAGCAATGAGTGTTCTGTCTCTCAGACCTTTATACTGTGTGTCTGGGAGTCATGTGACGTCTCTGGATCATGTGACGTCCAACAAGAACACGTGACTCTGGATCACGTGACCGACGTGGTGACGTAACACCGCCCCTTCTGCTATACGCTCTCCAAGGCAATTGCCAATGCAGAAAGGGCTGCAATCGAGCCCGTACACCAAAGCTGGTACGGGGTTTCCGGTTCTTTGGGTTAACCGAATCACCTGAGCCTGGAACCGTGGGAGGGGATGGTGGAGATATGTGAGCAGTGTTCTGATGTGTAGCGAACTGGTGTGCAGAGGATCGTCTAACAAGAACACCATGATGGAGGAATCTGCCGTATCAAAAAAATATTGTCAAATTTATGTTTGAGAATCATCGCCCACAATTCCTGGTCAGCTTTTAAAAGGCAAAGCGGTATCCCATCAGGACCAACCGCTCTTGAATCATTTATTTTAGAAATTGCATTCACTATATCCTCAGTGGAACAAGGGCACTGTTTAAGGATAAAACTAGCATAATTGCTAACACACTTTACATAAAATCTCAAAGGTAATTGAAATTTTTGCTTAATATAATCCACCCATACTGTGGCCAAAATGGCTGGTTCTTTCTGTACGTCAGTTTCCCCATTCAGCTTTCTAAGGATCGCCCAGATTTGTCTAGTGTCATTATTCAACAAACAATACATCATACGTTGGTTATCCTGTAACATAAAATTCACCTTTAAGCTCTTCATTTTATTTGTATAGGCTTGCATGATATGCTTTTTCTGATTACCATATACAGTAGCATCAAGCTGCTGTTTACCCAAATGGCGGATCTTAAGATTTTTTCCTTTCTTTAGCTGATGAATTGCAAACAATTTAGATGGTTTTGGATGCTATTCATCATCAATTTCTCAAGTTGAACGCCAGACTGTAAATCTATAGACCAAAAAATTGGGTCGGCTCTAATATGACACATAAGCTGGTGACAAGTAGCAGGATTCCATCTATTTGTAATCCGCGGTCTATCCATTTCAATTAATTAAATTGGATTAGATTGAGACTGCCAGTTGGGAAGCTGCAGGGTCAATAAGATCGGCAAGTGATCCCCATATCCTAGATCACATATCGAGACTGGGTCAATGTCTTTAAAGAGTAAGGATGAAATGAAAAAGTAATTGATATATGATTGTAAACTGCCACAGGCCCAACTATAGGTCAGTGAGTTCCCTTTAGGTGGTACTAGTTGAATAACCCAACACAAAAAATAATCAACCCATTTTTGTCCATTCCTCATGGTAGTAGGTGATGACTATGTCAACTTCATACCTTTTATTAGACTTTGGCTGATAGCATGTGTAATTAAAGTCCCCACCAACCACTATCTTAACTTGGACATTACGAACAAATGCATCTTCCAAAATTGTATCAAGACGATCAGTTATATCCTCAAACGAGACACCTACTCTGTTCTAATAAATACATAGAATCAGCATAACCTCCCTAGATACGCTCTGTAGCGTCAATTTTACGGCCATAACCGCAGCATCCTTATAAACCATCTCAGAGACCATTTTGCTGGAGTTGTTAATTAACACAGCTAGACCGCCAGAGGGACGTCCCTTTTCTCCCCTTGTGTCACCTTGAGTATAGCATTCATAAACCTCCACAAAGAAATGTGTTAACCCACAACTATTGCAAGACAAGAAATCAAAAGGCACTTCATAATGCTAAGGATTGTGGCTTCATTTTAGAAGGTGAATTCCCTGTGTTCGAAGGCGCAGCTGTGATCCCACTGATTGCAGCCGCTAAAGCAAGAATTTGTCTTATTGTATCCTTGTTTATCTGCGGGAGCGAACCCTGGAGGGATACTGCATCCCGAGGTATCTCAATCTCTGGTGGCTTTTCCACAAAGATCGTAGCCTCATGTTCATTCCGAAAAATATGTGAAGTTAGACCAATGTGAGCAAAATGTTCTCTTTGTTCCCATACCAATTTCATAATAATCATTGACTGATATGCACAGATCATCCTGTTATTATGATTCGTGGCTAATCGTATCCATTCAATATCGTCCAAACGTAACGTTCTTAAGGATGGGATTGCTTGAAACGCTCTAAGTATGTACAATCTATTTAAGCTGGATTTCCCTTTTATATCTGCGTTGCTCTCCCATCCCATTATTATAGGCATATCATGTTGACGATCGCACTCAGACGGTTCGGGGCCACCAACCCTCTTCCAGTTCAGTTGTTCTCATTCCCAGTCACATTTAAACAACGAGCAGGGGGTTGAGACTCGGCGGTCACTGGATTGGCCATGATCGGCTGCACAACACCCTCGTCTCTACACCCTGATGCTACAATACGGGATTCAGAAACGGGACATACCAATGCCGGAGGTCTCCCTCCTATACCATCCCCCACACCTCTCCTATCATCATCTGCTTTTACATCCTTACCAAATCAACCAAAAGGTGGGAACCTCAAAAATCACCTCTAGCACGATCTTCTTTAATCTTATTCGCGTGGATCACGATAGCTTCCGAGAAACCGAGTCGCCTCGGTTTCTCGGAAGCTATTGTGATCCACGTTGGATTTGGGAACTCAGTTTGAGATCGTAACTACACACGGAATAGGAGCCTTAACGCTGAGGGAACTTTGTTTCTTCCCGATTGCTTCTGCATTTCACATTTGTGTACATAGGAGGCGGGCGAATAAGATTAAAGAAGATCGTGCTAGAGGCAGATTGCCTTTTTTCACTGATGAAATCAAGCTGGTGTGACAAAAGCCTTCGGTTTGAAGGGTCTGCTAAACCTTAGCTTTGAAACACAGCACCTCTGACGTACATCAGAGGCCAGTGAAGCACAAACTATACTTAGCTTTGTAATACAGCACCTCTGACGCATATCAGAGGCTATTGAAGCACAAACTAGACTGCGAACCTTATGTGGTCCTCAGAATTTTGTTAAACGTTCATCCAATCCTGATGAAGACATATATAATCTGCCAAGTCGAAACTATTTACCAACTGGGAAGCCTGTTTGATAAAGAAGATTCATATATATGGGCAACAATAGTCGATATTTTGTCTGGAGTGAACAATTATTAGCAATATAATGGAAATGAATTGGAACTTTCTTAAATTCTTAACATAATTTAATGTTTTAGGATTTGAATTAGCTGAATGAATGTATGAATGCCTGAAATTTAGGGTGCTTTTTTTAAATAAAAAATGAATTAATTAAAGATGTTTAATGATGATTTTTATATTCAAATCTAAATAAAATAATAATTATGATTTGATTTATTACCGTCTGCCTTTTTCCACCAGTTGCTCTCGCCATCCTGGCACCATTTCTGGTTTCATTTTACATCCTTACCAACCTTACCCACCATCAAAGACGCCCCTGTTTTCACATTCCCACTTTGGGAAGGCATGCCAACTCCTTTAAAAAACAAGTGGCCCCTTAAACATTTTGCCGTTTTCTTATTAATTATGGGGTAGGATTGCGAAAGCGCTGTCTGAGAGAAAGGTAAGACAGTCGCAGGGGATAATATCCCCTCTTGGAATTTATTTGAGAGCATAGCAGACTTCATCTGTGGTAAATCCACTATAGGAATGCCAAAGTTTGCACCAGAGTGTTTCATTTTATTTTTTCCCTTTTTGGGAGCCTTTGGTACCACCACCGGCCCCAATATATTAATGTCAAGCAGTGCTTTCGACTCCTCGTTGAGCTGATGCAGATCAATACCAGCATCGTCATTTAGAATATTAGATGCTTCTTTTAAAAAGGAACCATATTTGACCTTTCCGCCACTGTTCTTTGTGGATGGCTTCTGTGATTTATTAGATTTTGCCTTCCGTTTCTGAGCTCTTAGGGTGAGTCTCTTCTCTCTACGTGTAAGGACCAAAATTGGCTTCTCAGTCAACTCCTCTATGGGCGACTCAGATGAAACTCTGTTCATATCCATATACTGCAAAGGAGGTTTGGCAAGTACCATCTGATTATTAAGATCTGGTAAAAGGCATTCTTTAATCGCCTTTATATCATTCCTTGTTTGCTGAATAGCAACAGCATCTATGAGAGCTTTACAGTCATTCTCCTGATCATCATTAACAACCGCATTGCCCTTATTTGCAGCATGCGGTGCGACCATTTCAGCAAATGACCTAACTTCTACATCAACCATCCTTGGGTCCCCAGGAGTTTGTGTAGCTTTGTCAGTCTTAGTTACAACCTCTTTGGCGCCTGCAGTGAGCGCTGCCACAGCGTTACATGTGAACAGCAGACCTTCCATTCTATTTATTTTACATAAGAGGTCTGTCATAGTAGACTTCAAATTACCCATCTCACAATGGGTCCGCTCATTCCCCTTGTCTGATAAATTCAAAATTCTAGACAACACTGGGAAGTTTGCTCCAAGTGTGGTAGCATCAAGTGCACACATATTAGTTGGAGCTTCCCATTCAGGTATGCCTTTTAAAATCTCCTTTAGCAGCAATACCTAAATCACAGTGAAACATTAATTTGCTCATTTTGGTCAATATACCTGCTTATGGGAGTAGGTGAACTAGCCTTTTGTTTACGCTAGCCTCCTTCATTTTCAGGGTTCCTATTCCAGTCACCATACCCATGCCCAATACACCACAAGACTTCAATGGAAACCTCGGATGAGTGTGGGCTGTGTTACTAAACATGTGAACATCTTCAATACCCATTCTTCGTTGGGTAACCAGAGTTGAGGGTCCCAGAGAAAACCTCATACGCTTCCCCAACTCTGCTTCAATAGCAGGCCCAAGCATTGAGCAATCAGAAAATTCTCTTGCAAAATGGATCCATCTCCACTTTGTTAATTCCTTCCACTTGGGTCTGCAAAACCCCATCACCATGGACTACATATAGCAACCCATCAATACATATATTTTTCACTTCCTTAAGGTTAAACTTGATAGGCGAAACTTCCAGTTCATGATGCAAAGCATCTTTATCCAAGTGAGTACGTTGCACTTCATTTGACCCAGCTCCCTTGGTCATACTTGCATCCTTATCAATATCCAGAGAGGCACACAGTTCAGTGCACGCAGAGACCCCAACCACCTCCTGCATGGGCGATGTGATCAAAATAGCATGCTCATCAGTCGCATACTGAACTGTACCCATGTCTAATGGGAAAGGTGCGACTATATGTGGTCCGTTCAATTTCATACCACTTCTCAGCCCATTCACCATGATGGGCACTTAACTCCAATCTTCACGTCTAACTGAACCCTGTACAATAGAAGTCACAATCAGTATAGACAACACCACACAAAGTACCATCAATTCAAACAACTGGACCACAACATGCACATTCACCCACTTTTATGAAAGAGTATGCAAAAATGTGGTAATGCCAGTTTTTTAGCAATTTCGGGCCAAGCAGGTATTCAAGCATACACTGGCTACCCCTGCACTATTTATATTTACACAATCCATATTGATTCAGAAAATAATAAGGAACTTGGTATGCTACAGAGACAATCAACTTACAGTTGAGATACCCACCGTCCCAGCAAGTTATTAATTCTACATGTGGCTAAACAGTGATGGTACCATCTTTAGAAAAATCAAAACATTAAATGCCCAAAGGTCAGCACCGCGCACCCGCCGCTCAGCCGAACAGCAAAACAGCACTTGCTGCTACTTCTGGGTTGCGCATGGGTGCGCGTGCCTGTGGTGTTAGATACACACACACACGTCTTCGGTTGGGTGGGAAGGGGCGTGACTTAGGGTCACAACTAGAATGGAGAAGAAAGAAAGAAAGGTCCGGGTAAGTAAATAGTGCGCCTCAGCGGGAGTCAATTACACATGTGCACGCGAGTCCACAGCAAGCAAAAGTTTGCAAAGTAAAATGATTACTTGTAGAATAGAAAGTAACTCCCAGAGAGTTACGGCACAGTATGTGTTACGGCAGGCAGCTTCTCCTTGCCGAAGCAACCTGGCCCATAGCACAGATTGAATCCCAACAGAGTCCTCCAGCAAAACAGCACTTGCTGGCACTTCCTGAGGACTTTCATAATAATAAAATGGTGGAAAATGTGATCTTCCCAGGTTTTACTATAAATTACGATATCTTCAATATAAGCGCCACAGAAATCGGAATAGGGCTCAAATATTTGGTCCATGAGTCATTGGAAAGTGGCTGGAGCACCATGTAATCCAAAAGGTAGGACTTTGAACTGAAATAGTCCTAGGGGCGTTGAGAAAGCTGTCTTTTCCTTATCAGACTCATAGACTGGGACCTGCCAGTACCCTTTTGTTAAGACTAGGGTGAATAGAAAAGTGGTGCTTCCGAGTTTATAAATTAGGTCATCGATGCGGAGCATGGCATAGGCATTGAAGTCGGAAATGGCATTAAATTGACGGAAATTGCTGCAAAACCCCCAGGAATGGTCAGGTTTGGTGACCAATACGATAGGGAAGGACCATGGGCTTGAAATAGGCTCGATAATATTTGTTCTTAACATTTTATTCACTTCTTCAACCACTATCTGTTTACAGGCTTCCGGGAGTCTATACGGTTTTAGATTAACCACTTTTACCTTAGGTGTTCTGATATAGTGATTGGTGCCATTTACTCTTCCTGGTTTTTCTGAGAATACATCTGGAAACAATGTGATTACATCTTTTAGATCTTGTGTTGATTAGACAGCTCTGAATGAATTCATTCAAAGTTGTCTATTCCTTCAGGAACCAAACAGGATAGTATTGTTGCATGGGTGGCTTATGGGTTCTCCTTCCACTCTTTTAAGAGGTTTACGTGATATAAATGGACTTTCTGTTTCCTGTCCAGTTGGGCTATTTTACGTACATGCCCCTGTTCGTTCCAATATTTCATATGGCATGTGCCACGTAGAGACAAGCCTGTTTTCCGTGGTAGGTAAGAGGACCATTACTTTCTGTCCTATGGAAAACAATCTTAAGCTTACTTTCTTGTCGTAAGTGTATTTTTGTTGCACCTGGGCCTTTTCCATACGAGTACAGACGAGATCTCGAACAAGTCTCATATGCTCCTGCAGTCTGGTAGCAGTTTGCGATAGGGGAATGGGTGCCTCTTCTCATTATTCCCAGGTCTCCCGGAGCATGTCCAGGACATCTCTAGGTTCTCTGCCATAAAGTAGTTCAAGAGGAGAGAATACAGTAGACGCCTGAGGGGTTTTCCTTACTGCAAATAGTGCCCAAGGGATCATTTGGTCCAAGCCCTTCCCGTCTTTATCTACCAACTTTCTTAGGATCAATTTAAGTGTTTTATTGAATCTTTCTACCAATCCATCTGTTTGGTATTGTACACAGAAGTTCGTAAGGTGGTAATATGAGTAGCTCTTTGACGTCAGCCATGAGCTTGTTCATAAAGTTTGACCCTTGATCTGTCAGTATTTCCTTAGGAAAGCTAACCCTGGAGAAATACGGCAGGAGATGTTTGAGAATTTGTTGCATGGTATTATTGCGCATAGGGAATGCCTCAGGGTATCTTGTTGCGTAATCCACAATCACAAGGACATATTTGTTGCCCAATGATGTCCATCACAATTCTTGAAAAAGGGACTTCGATGATTAGTACAGGGTTTAGAGGGGCAGTTAATGGGATGTGAGGGCTGGTCTTTTGACATATTTTGCATGTCTGAATAAAGGTCTTTATATTAACGTGGATCCCTGGCCAGTAAAACTTCCCACTAATATGTGCCTGGGAATTTGAATTCTCCTAAGTCTCCGCTGGTTAGAAGGGAATGTGCAATCTCTCGTACAACTTTTCGGTGGGTTCTGAGGATTACTAATTGTGTTTTTCTTGAGCCTTCTGTAGATATTTCTCCTCTATATAGCAACCCCTGTTTTAAGAAGAAAAAAGGGCTCGCCTTCTCCATACCTTCTCCTTCTGGAATAGCTTGTAAGAAAGCTTCCGTGAGAGCTGGGTCGTTTCGCTGGGCGAAGGCTAGGTCAGGATAGATGATAGGCTCTTCTCCTTCTCTTCGATGTTAGAATGTTTATCGGCTTCCGCAAAGCCTAGTGTAGCTCTTTCTGTTTTGTCTGGTTTGCTTTCTTTAAAATGAAGGAAATGCTTTTTCCAGAATCCCTTGAGCAATTTGGTCCCCACGATGTACCTGAAATGGGATTTCGCCGTGATTCATTCTTCTTTTCAGAGGGGGGAGGGGGTGAGAGCTTCTCTTTCTCTACTACTACAGATGTCGAAGCCTATTGATTCTTTAATGGCAAAAAAGGGGTTGGAAGCTCTATGACTAAGCTTCTGAAAATGTAGGGTTCCCCAATTTGTTTCAATTGTAAGGAAAATAAAAGAAATAAAAGAGTTTGTAAGAGAACCTTTACATCTCCCCGGAAGTCGGGATCGATGATGACTGCTAGAATGTCATTCCGAACTTCCAAGCTAGGCCAGATTTTGGGGCCAACCTTATGTAACACCCTGGAGGGGGTAATAAAACCAAATCTGTAGGGAGAATTCCTCTTGTCTCAGGGGGATGAAGCTTCTCTACTACCACAGATGTCGAAGCTTATTGATTCTTTCGTGGCAACAGAGGGGTTGGATGCTCTGTGACTAAGCTTCTGAAATAGTAGAATTCTCCAATTTTTTTCATTTGTAAGGAAGGCATGGTATCAAAGCAAAACAGACACAAGTGATCACAGTTCAAGGGTGTTTATTAAACTGTAAAAATGGGGGGAGATATACGCTTAATCTAAACCTAAATCCAAGATGGGACCAAGCTACGACCATCAAGTAATAATAATAATACAGTCCTGATGGAGTTTAGTCAAATAAAAAGGGCCTATACTAAGAACAAAGGGCCTATACTAAGAAAAAACCTATTGCCAATCCTTACCGCTATGCTACAAAATAGTATGGGATAATGTTCACAAAGAAATAAGTGTTCTCAAATGATAAGTCAGGATCTCCCTTCCCCACATTTGAAGCACAGGACAAGGGGGGACTCTCGAGCACAGCACACTTCTGGGCTTCTCTGGCCCCGAGTTTACAGTTCCTTTTTACAATATCAGGGCCTTCTGTGCCCCAGTCTCTTTTACGCAAAGTCTCTTGGTTCAGAGGTCCTTATGTATCACAAACAACAAACAAAAGTTCCTTCTATTATTGTTCACGTCGGGTGATTACTGTGGACATCCCTCAGTCGGGTTCACGTTTGCCACCACAATGCAGTTCACTTAGCTTTTCATTTCACAGCATCTGTCACCACTGTAACTGTGACTGTAACAAAGCACCTGAAATGGTTAGATCCGTTAAACGGAACTGTCCTGGACTTCCTTGGAGTATTAAAGCAGGTCCCACTGATGAGTACAGGTCGAGGCCCAGAAAAGCCACTCCTGAGCCCTAATAGAAATAAGGAATCGGGAGGAGCTCCTGCAGAAATAAAAGGGAAAAACCCTTGTAAGGGAAACCCCTTCTTTCTTCTTTCCTTCGTTGCTTGCGTAGACTGAAAGGCGATATTTCTAGTGGTCAGTAGAATTGTAGTACGAAGGATAAGGAGATGAGTAGATGAGCGGACAAATCTACGATACAGCTGACTGGATGGCAGGCCTCTCTAAAGAGAGAGTATATAGCATGCCGTTGGAGGGGAGAGATAGCGTAAACTGAGCCACAAGGAGGGAAGCAGCAGGTAAAAATAACGAGAGCGCGGGAATAGGAGCGAGACTGAGAGCACCGGTGGAAGACTCCGAGGACGAGAAGGAAATGAGGTGCTTGGAGGTCGAGTTGAAGCAAACAGGCAAAATAGAAACTCGGAATGTCAAGTAGGAAGAATTTGAACACAGCGTCGTAGCTTAGTGAGGAAAATGAAGCGATACACAGCTCTCACCTACTTTCCAGCATAAATGCAACTCCGGACTACTGTTCCGCGTCCTCAGCATCGTAGTGCTCCCGGGTGCCATCTTGTGGAACAACTAGAAAGTTAACCATGTTTGGGATTATCGCACCCATTCTCCGCCATCTTGGGAAGGTGAAAATTCCATGTGGATGTCCCCTGCGCCAGAACTGCCATAGGGTCCAGGAAGAGGTTGAGTTCCTAACAGTATGCCCCAGCCCCCGAGGAGGCAAACAACCTGGTTTCCATGGATGTAACCGATGGAACCTCTGTAAGAGGCGAGGAGCACGGACTCCAGAGGCTGGTTCCCAGGTGCAGTCTGGCGCGTAGTGTTTCCAATCCAATAGGTATTGCAACTATTCTATATGGTATCTGGAATCACATATGGCCTTGACTTCCTATTCAAGCCCAGCAGTGGTGTCGACTGGAGGGGGATTTTGGCGATCAGATCTGTGAAATCGGTCTTGATGGTGTGGCTTCAACTGCAAGACATGAAAAACCGGGCATATTCTGGACCACGAGGGTGGTAACTGTAACTTGAAAGCAACGGGACCCACTTATGTGCTGATTTTAAAAGGTCCAAAATAGCATGGAGCAAGTTTAGTAGATACCAAATGCCTGGGCAAGAAACGAGACGAAAGCCATACCAGATCACATACAGTGAATTTGGGTGTGGGTAGGCGACGTTTGTCCACAGTTTGTTTGTTGTAGGCTCTACAAGATCAAAATACTTGCCTGGCCGCCAAAAACTGACTGAGGCTTTGCAAGAGTCTGTTTGTTATAAGCAAGTGGAGCAGTCTTAAAGGCACATACAGGATTATAAGTGCTTGCGGTTTGGCAGTGAAGAGGAGAATAGGAACAGGAAACCTGAGTTCCAAGAGTCCTGCACTGCGAGGTCACGGAGGCAGAAAACACTATGTACGTTGAGCGGCTTACCTGGATTGTAAGCAAAAGTCTAACCACCGCAGCCCCAGCGCCCGCACCACACACCAAACACAAACATTCTGCTCATTCTGTCTCAGCTCCGCCGAAGCAAGGTGTTTTAAAACTCTGCCTCTGAAATTCAGTTGCCACGAAGGACAGACTTGATTCTGCAAGGACAACCAGAACA
Source organism: Ambystoma mexicanum (assembly GCF_040938575.1). NCBI lineage: Eukaryota > Metazoa > Chordata > Amphibia > Caudata > Ambystomatidae > Ambystoma > Ambystoma mexicanum. The sequence continues at coordinate 1,240,336,996 of NC_090931.1, read as the reverse complement.
GCAGGCAGCAAGGTACGATAAACGCTTCACAGGGTGCTACGTAAACACTCTGCTCACTCCACCGAGGCAAGGTGTTTTTAAACTCTGTCTCCGAAATTCAGTTGCCACAAAAGACAGACTCCCTTCTGCAAGGGCAACCAGGACAGCAGGCAGCAAGGTACAATAAGCGCTTCACAGGGTGCTACACAAACACTCTGCTCACTCAGCCTCGGCTCCGCCGATGCAAGGTGCTTTTGAACTCTGCCTCAGAAATTTAGTTGCCACGAAAGACAGACTCAGTTCTGCAAGGGCAACCAGAACAGTAGGAAGCAAGGTACAATAAGCGCTTCATAGGGTGTCGCACAAACACTCTGCTCACTCTGTGCGAATGTGTTTGTGTTCGAAAAAGGGGGTGGGGGTAGAGTGTTTGAGTATATTACGTGATAGGATGGGGAAAAGGTGTTCTAAGAAGCGGAATACTGCGTCTCACGCATCGGTGTCCCACTTCCACTCCCACTCCCTGAGGACCCCCCATCCAGGTGATCCTTCCTCACTGGTCCACCCCCAGGAACTGGGTCTGATAGCAATGTCTGTGTCCTAGCCACATGTATGACAGATCCCCGGGGACTAGTAAGTGAGGTTTCTCACATCCCCTTCCCATAGGCGAGGTGGATATACCTGTACTTTGTCCAAGTTTCTGGTTGTTAAGACCTGGAAGGGAACAGGGATGAGAGATATCCAGGAACTCTTGCATATTCCACTTGTTAGTTGGGGTCGGTTTAAATAGAGGTAGAGTGAGTTCATCTGTCTCTTTACAATAGCCTGTGAATTGGGGTTTAAGGACTGTTTTGGGTTCAATGATTTCCCAGTCCCACATTGGGGAGTTTTGGGAGTAGTCATTCATTTGCCATGATCTTTGGGGTAGAAAATCTCTGAAGGGTTGTGCAGACTCTTGTAAGAGAGTAGAGAAGATGGGGAAACCCCACCCCAGAATTACTTCTTTGGGGAGTCCAGGAATTATAGCGGATGATATTTCACAGGACTCGCCTCGCATCTCAATGTGTACTGGTATTTTAGGGTATACTTCATTGTCTCTATGTACACATGTCACTCTAACTAGGGCTGCGTTGTCCATATTCTTTTTTGTAACTAAATCAGGCCGTATACTGGTTTGTTTACTACCTGAGTCGATCAGGGCCCTCACTTGCCTACTACTCACCCAAGCCTTTTCATAGGTAAACTCAACAGGAGTTTGACACAAGCAAATGCTGAAGGTCTCTAACTCTTCCTCGGGTTCTTCCCATTCTTCGCCCATCAAACAGCCTATTTCCATGGGTTCATCTTTTATATTCTATGGACAGTGTCTAGCTAGATGTCCTGTTTCTCTACAAGAAAACCAGATCCGAGGAGGTCGTCTGCTTCCTTTTAACCCCTCCTTTATACTTTCATCCTTAGCCTTTGAATCAATTTTCCTACCTTCTATTCTCTCTCGTGGTGTTCCTTCTTTGATCCTATGTGGCCCGCTTGTTTATCTACCCTTTGAGATTGAGTTTGATGGATAGACTTATGTTCCTTCCATTCTTCCCATTGATGGGTCAAATGGATGGTTTTAGCTGCATCCAAATGGTTGTGTGCAGTCTCAATGGCCGTAGCTAGAGTAGGCTGATTTAACTGAAGGACACATTTCTGCAAAAAAGGGGGTAAAGAATTTGTGAATTGTTCTAAGGTAATCCTCTCATAGGTCCACTGTGTTTTTAATGCGTTCATGTAGTTCAAAAGGGGTTTCTCCTGGGCTTAACCGTATGGCCCGTAATCTTTGTCAGTAAAAATTACATGTCTGCCCCATTCCATTCTTTTTAGTAACCCTTCTTTGATAGATAGAAAGGCGGCTCCCTGTACAAGGTTAAGTAGTTGATAGGAAGTTTGGGGACGCAAATAGCATCTTTCTAGCTTCTCTTCCCATCTCAGTTGGTTGGCCAAGCATTCAAAATTTAGAAAAACATTTCCTAAATCTTTGCCTTCAAGATATGGTTGAAGTACGCTCTGTGGTAGTAGTGGCCTGGTTTGTTATTCAATTAACTTTGTTAAATTTCCTTGGAGCCTATTTTCTGCCTGTATCTGATGGGCCGCGAATTGGGCAATGACGTTGGCTAAGTCAGCCATTTCTTCTGGTGGCATAAGGGTTCCTTCTGTGGTATCTGAATCAGAAAAGAAACAGCTCTCGATTCCCTTGGATAATATTTCAAAATCCTCCGAAACTTCTGAGTCTGAGTCTGTCGAAGGAGTAGGCTGGGGAAAATTCATTGTTAACTCTGAGGGTCCTGCAACAGATGAAGACTGGGTACCAAAAAAATAATGGTTAGGAGGGAGGGGCACTCGGAGCACTAGGTCTTATAAAAGAAAACACATGTCAAACTTTGAGGATTATTCAGTCCAAGGATGTATGTTGTAATGAGAGAGAGGAAGCGACACTAGTGTTTTAAAGAATAGATCTTGTTGACTAGGTGGAATACACAACTGAGAAAACAGCACCACTTTCAGTGTGGATATGCGGTCAGAATCTAGGAGATCAACTATTTTCCCCTTCCGGTGGTACCACAATTATTAGCATGGGTTTCAATTTTTATCATTTGAATCATATCCCACTTCTGACACCACATGTAAGGAACTCATGGTGGCAACAGTAAAGACAGACACAAGTGATCACAGTTCACGGGTGTTTATTAAACTGTATATACGGATTAGAAAAACACCTAATCTAAACCTAAATCTAAGATGGAAGCAAGCTACAACCATCAAATAATAATAATAAGGCTAGTGGCGTCTTGTCAAAATAAAAGGGCCTATACTAAAAAAAAACTATTGCCAATCCTTACGCTAAATACAAATAAAGAGTGTGGGATAAAGTTCACAAGAAAAAAAGAATTGTTCACAAATAATAAGTCAGGATGTGGTAGTTGGGGTCTCCCTTCCCCATGTTCTGAGCACAGGACAAGGCGAAACAGGAGCACAGCACAGGCTCGAGCCTTCCCAGAACGAGCCAACAGTTCTGCTCTCATCTATCACAGCCTTCCGTGGTTAAGTCTCTTTTCTACAAAAAGACTCTTGCCTCGAGGATCTGATGTATTCCATAATTAATAAATGAAGTTCCTTTCCGTATGTATGTTGGATGATGACTTCTCAGCCCTGGATCCCCCTGTTTCGGGCTCAGATCCACAAATAAGTTCCTAGTGATATCGAGACCTTCCGTGTCTAAATCCCTTGCTTCCGAAACCCTTTGCCGGGTTCACTCTTATCAACACACTATTCATTGGGACTTCTGGCTTCGCCTCCCTTTTATCGGCATCCCACCATCGGGTTCACCCTTGCCAACTTTGCGTACTTAAACAATTTCTTGAACAGTTCTTCCGATGCAGGATTCACTTCCCTTAGCTTCACAATCATCTGCCAGTCAAAGACTTTCGATTGTACATAGGATTTTACTGGATCCCTGTATGACCACTTTGACCCGTTTTCTTGCATTTCCCAAGGCCTTCTGGTAACGATTGTTTCAACAATAGTGTAATCGCCCGGAGTTTCTCGACTGAGTACCCAAGTGGTGACGTACTCCTCTGCAGCCGGTTTTCCCCTCTCACATTAACAGTTCTTCATATTTCTTCAATTAGTCGTTTGCTACTTTTGTTCAACACAGTTCGGTTTCTTATCGGCTCTCCCCTCGACTCACCGGCTATGATGGACAGCTTGGCTTTGCTTGTCTCTGGAGTCAAGGTCGGCACCACAGTGGTAAGCGTCTCTCCCCGGGTTGGTTATCAGCGGAGGGGGGCCCTTTATAATATTGACATCTGTTGCAACACACGCTGGCTATTGTTTGCGGTCGTATGATTAATTCCACAGAGGTTACACAGACCTTGCTCAGAAAAGGCGAGGGCGCTTCTCTCCTTGTCACCCTCTGAATTTGCGCAATCTTTCTCCTCCTTTTGAACTGCTGTGCTGAGTTAGCTCTCATCGTGTGGTCTGCTTTGCTCATATTGTGCTCTAATGCTCCACCTTTCATCCCTGTGGGGAAGGGATAGGTCTGTCAGGTGTGTGTGATTCTGGTCAATTGCCTGACTTTGCCTGACCCTTGTGTTGGGGCATGTCAGGTAAACGGCTTTGGTGTTTTTCCTTCATGGTGTGTGAAAGTGTTAGTGTCGTAACATTCGGGGGATAGACGTTTGAGTATCCTACGTGGTAGGATGGGGAAAAAGGTGTTATAGGAAGGGGAATAATACCGCGTCTCACTGTCATGATGCATACCCCCGGGCATCCAGACCACGTCCATCAGCCCCGGGAGCAGGCATCATGTTGCCTTGAGAAAACCCAGCAACCCCAGTTAGGGGCTGTCTGGGTTCAGTCCTGGCGCCTATGGCGCCAGGCTCATATGGGATATCAGTCCTGGCGCCAAAGGCGCAAGGCTCATAGGTGCCCACTTAACTGATGCAGACCATGCTGCAAGAAGACCCAAACCCATGTGAGGCCTGGAAGGGACTACGTTACCTTAGGGACTATTTTGTTACTCGGGTGTGATCAGGGAGGAATACCTACCTGAGACTACTTTGGAGGCTATTTAAACCACGCCCGAAGAGCAGCTCACGCTTCGCGTTATTCTGCATCCAGCAACGTAACATTCACCGTGACAGCAGCAACATCCAGCCTTCTGCCACGCCCGCCTTGAACCTGGAGCACCTAGAAAGAAGGAAAGAAGCAAAGGTTAGAACAAGAGTATTGCCTGATTTCTTACCTGATTCCGGATTCATCGCATCTTCAAACCAGAGGAAAGACTTTGTTTTAAACACGTCGCATCGCAGCAGCAGTGCCGCGCCATAGTCACCGTTCCACGCAGCATCTCTTCGATCCGGTGCTGTCTCCATCTTTACATCGCCGAATTCCGGCACCTAAGGGGGACAAGAAACAACAAGGTGAGCAGAGAGAACAGACAGAGGAAATCTCTTTAGCCGCCATATGCTTACCTGATTTTACCGCCAGAGGCATTATTCATCAGCACGCCACATCTTCTTTTGCCGCACCTGTAAGAAAAGGAGAAAGCAGCAAGTTTAACCCTTGGCATTATTTACCGAACAGTGTTGGGTAACACAGACTTTTACCTGGAGCGCTTTCAGCTGTCAATCTTCTTATTGGGTCAAAGCTGCAAGATAAAAAGAGGAATTGGGCAGGAGTGAACTCCAGACATTTTGAACTCTTACGAACTATATACTTGCGGCTCTTCGCCAGGACATTTTGGAGTCAGGATTCGTCTACAACTCTTCCAATATCTTCAGGCCAGTGAAGTAACTGGTCATCAACGCGCCTCTGGGTGCTTCGCAGGATGGAGGGCTCATCCTTCAAGAATATAAGGTGAGATTGCTGAGAGGGCACAGAGGTGATTAATGGGGAGGACAGTGGGGGTGCTATCACTTGAATCCACAAGTGGCTAAATCCATCTCTCCACTTGTAGGAGAATATTTCTACGGGTCAAGCAGACAAGATTAGGAGGGCAGATCCAGTCAGTCATCGCTGCACTACACATCACGTGGGTGGAGGCCGCAGCAGTCCGGGTCCGACCGACGCCCCTGTGGGAGCCAGGTGAGCGTAACACTCACCCGTCGGTGTCCCACTTCCACTCCCCGAGGATACCCCATCCAGGTGATCCTCCCTCACCGGTCCACCCACAGGAACTGGATACAATAGTGATGGCCGTGTCCTGGACACCTGGATGACAGATCCCTGTAGACTAGTAAGTGAGACACCTTCAGGTTTCTTACAGCGACCTCATAATATTTATAAAAATGTGGGAGAGCAAGGCCCCCTTTATTTTTTGGAGCTGTTAGTGTGGATGTTGCTACTATAGGTTGTTTTTTTCTCCAGATATATGCCGATATTGGCCTGTTGAGAGATTTAAAGAAGATCTTCGGGATTCTAAAGGTCAATGCCTGAAAATAGCATAGCAGCCTCAGCAGAACCATCATTTTTTACTGTTGTTGTTCTCCCCTACCATGATACTGTGAGGGGGTTCCATTTCATAAGGTCAACTTTGATTCTGTCCAGCAGCTGCGGATAATTTGCGCTATACAGTTTCCCAATCTTTTTTATAAGGGTTATACCTAAATATGCTATGCCCTTTCTGCATTATTTAGTTGCGTTTTTGTTCCCAGCCTAGCCATCACTTCTGGGTCTTCCAATAGGTTCAGCATTTCTGATTTGTGTCAATTTTATTTATTAACCCTGATATCGCCCCATAATTTTTGAGTTCCTTCATTAATACAGGAAGTGAATGTTCTGGGTCTGTCAATGCTACCAGCATATCGTCTGCGAATGCTATTGCTTTGTGTGTTTCTCCCACTATTTCTATTCCCCTGAGTGTGTCTGTCCCCCGTATCGTAACCAGTAAAGGTTCTAAGTAAATGGCATAAAGTAGCTAGGATAGGGAGCAACCTTGTTTAGTGCCCCGTCCCAATGTTACCTTCCCCGTTACTGTCCCACTAAGGGCGATGCGGATCGTTGGTGAATTATAGTTGGCTCGCACCATTTGGATACATTTCTCCCCGAACCCCATATGTTCTAATATGTGGAACCATAGGGACCATTCGACCCTATCAAACGCTTTTTCTGCATCTAGTAACACTAAAATTGCTGAATGTCGTGTCATTCCTATTTTCTCAATTAAGTTAGCTATTCTGCACGTATTGTCAAATGTTTGCCTATAAAGTATGACGCTCGATTTCTCCTGCCCTATTAGTTTTGGTAGCATGTGTGTTAGTCTGTTTGCTGGTATCTTTGCATATCATTTTGCGTCAAGATTTATTAATGTTATGGGACGATAGGACCCTGGTAGTATCAGATCTTTACCCTGTTTGTGGAACACCACAAGTTTGGCTTCGTTCATTGAGGGAGTAATGGCACCCTTATTCTTGAATGTATTAAACAGTTTTGTAAGGATGGGGGCCAAAATATCCCGATATCTTTCATATAAGACCGCTGGGTATCCATCGGGGCGCAGGGCTTTTTTTAACAATAGGTTTGTAATGGCCTTTTTTACTTCTTCCTCCCTTATTTCTTCTTCCAAAAGTCCCCTCTTTTCTTCCGATATCTGCGGAAGTGTGAGAGTTGCTAAATATTCTTCCTTTTCATGTTCTAGTGGGTTATCCGATGTGTATAATGCTTGGTAAATATTCCCTAAAGATTTACCCTATATCCTGATTTGCCATCTTTACCTGTCCTTGATTCTTTCGTAGTTTATAATTGTCTGAGTGCGCTTTTTAATATGTATCCATATCAGGGCGTGGTCTGATAGTGAGTTTGATCCTAATTCTAGGTCCTTCACCATGCCCAGTAACCCTGTGGTGGCCCATATGTAGTCTATTCTAGACAAGGAGGAGTGTACATGGGAATAGTGTGTAAAGCCCTGCTCCTGTCCCCTCACTATTCTCCAAATATCATGGAGGGTTAATGTGTCCATCTTCCGCTGTAGTGCCTGGGATGGGGCCGCAATCCCTGTGCAGTATTCCCACTCCTATCCTGTATGGGAGACCATGTCATATTAAAATCCCTGCTAATATAGTTTTCCCCTTGGTAAAATTCTCTAATTTTGATAGGACTGCCTGTCATGATTCCTGCCCCTCATGTCCCCAGCCCTCCAACATGTCAGGCTGGAGCCAGGCCACGATCACCTACATGGCCCTTAAGGGCCTCTCCATCCCTCCAAAGACCCACTTGGGGTCAGACTTGGTGCTTGTGGCACCAGATTCACTCACTCCCATAGGATAACATAGGGGATTGGACTTGTAGTGCATTGATGGGGACAAGATGGATGCCCCACATATTTCGGTTCCCAGAACTGCATGTGCAGTCTAGTCTTTTGGGTGTGGTTCAGCCCAGAGACACCTGGGATACCCAGAGAATATTTAAGCCATGCCCAGGCTGAGAAACATGCTTTGTGTTTTCTGCACCTGCAGCGTGACACTCACCGTGTTCGGATCGGTCTCCAGTAGGCATGCATCTTTCTTCTGCGCTCAGCTCCTGCAAGAACAAGAACACCGTTAGGAACAGCCTTACCTTGCGGCACTTCTGCCCATCATTCATCGCTCCTTCTGTTCTGCGGGCATCTTCGGCAGTGTCATTCCCATCCCGGCACGCCGCTTCCTAAGGAAAAGGGAAAAGAACAGAAAAAAGGCATTAGTAAGCATTCAGCAAATCTTCGCTTATTTTTAAAGACTGTACGAGCTTCAAACGCTTACCTGAATCCCAGCCGCTCTGGGGGAACTCTGTCTCCGGAACTTCTCATCCATCTGCAAGAGGGAAAAGACACTCCAGGTTAGCGTGGAAACATCTAGAGGCGCCGCATACCGCGCTTACTCACCGCATTTCTTCTTCATAACCAGCATCCAACGTTGTGGCACCTAAAAGACACAGAAAAAGAACTCAGTTCAATACAAATACGAAAGGGTCTCATCGCGCATCGCACTCTCACTCACCTTCAGCGCTACTCATCTCAGCAGCACGTTGCCATCCCCGGACGCCGGCCACCATCTAAGGAAGGAAAGGAACGAAGTTAGAGAACTGTTCAAAAGATTCATTATACTTACCTGTCTGACTCTTGCCAGTGAAGTAACTAGGCAGCAACGAGCCCGCATCAATCAACGTGCCCCTGTGCTGAAAGCAGGACGGAGAGCACACTTTCCAAGAAAACAAGGTGAGCTGTGGATCAAAGGGAAGGGTTGGACCCCGGGGAAGAAGGGGTTCAAGCACACAGAGACAATAGGGAGTTAAACTCTACCAATCCAGTGTTTCAGGCCCAGTCTCCAGTCAAGTAGACTCCAGGGAAGGGTTTGAGGTCGTAAGAGGTCAGAACAGGCTGAGAGACGTCCCCGTGGATACCAGGTGAGCGTTACACTGCCCTCAAAAATCCATCTTGGCCTATGTTCGGGGTGTAGACTGTAGCCAAAGTGACCATGTGGCCTTCTATAGTTGTATTCAAAAATATATACCTCCCTTCTTTATCCACCATTGAATCTTGAACTTGTGCTCCCAGCCCGTCCCAGAATGCTATTAGTACACCTGCCTTTTTTTCTCCCGCATTCGCCTGGTATAATTACGCATACCCTCTAATCCGTATTTTGCCTTTATCTTTTTTGCATATATGTCTCTCTTGAAACATGAGAATATCCATTTTTTTCTCCCCGCAAAATGTTTTCCATCTTTTTCCTCCTCTTAACCGGGGTATTCAGTCCCCTTACATTGTACGCTCTTTCATTTGGGTGCTCTCCATTTTTACTTTCTCTATTTCTCAAATCCTTACCCCTCATGTTTTCCCTTCTGGTGTCTCTCCCTAATCCCCTATCCGTCCCCCCCTTCATTCCCCATTTCTCACCAATAGCCCAGAACTTGGTTCCCCCCACCCTTTACCTTCCCGTCCCATGAGGAGGGCCCGGGTTCCTATGACCGCTCGGATGATGTGTCTGTCACACCTGGCCTTCTGAACAACCCAAAAAAGTCATCATGGGGAATGCTAAACCCCACTAAGAATTCCAACTTACGCCCCCCTTGGGCCGTTGGCTTATGAGTACGTGTTAATATCTTACCCCCTTCCTGGGGTGTAGCATGTGTCCATTTTCCCCTCTCTTCTTCTCGCTTTTGCAGTCTTTGTCCTTATTGATGTACCTTTGTTTCATTTTCTCATTTCTTGTGATCACCTTTTGCCTTTTTTTGTCACTGTTTTCCATTGCCACGGTTTTCTGTGTCCTCTTCACTATCCTCTTGTAAATTCAGGATCTGTGTTCCCTCTTCACACGTCGTGATTCTATGTTGTCATCCTTCCCATTTAAAAGGTAGGCCAAACGGAAATGTCAATTTATACCGTACTTGCTTTGTTGCCAAAAATGTCCCCACTGGGCCCATTTTCCTCCTCTTTTGAAGCGTGGACTGTGCAAGGTCTTGGTATAGTTGTATTTCCTCCCCATTTATTCTCACTTGGCCCGTCGTCCTCGCTTTCCACATAATTTGTTCTTTCTAGCTGTAGGAGATTATTGCTACTAGAACGTCCCTTGGGCGTGCGCCTCGGTCTCCCACTCTCTGCGGGCCTACACGGTGTACACGATCCAGCTGAATCACTTCTGTACTAAACAAAGGGGGTCTGGGAATCTCTCTACCAGCACGAACACAGCCCAATGACCTGTTCTTGGGTGAATAACCCCTGGGAGAGACTCTACCAAGTATTTAGCTCACTGTCCCTTTCACAGAGAGGAAATTTCCCCGCATATCAGTCTTTGTCCTGCCCGGGGCAGCCCAGCACCGAAATGCTAGGCAATTCTCCTAACTTCTTCTGTACTGTTTGCCAAGATGTCTGTAAAAATGTGTTGAACCGTACTTCTCAGATCTTTATCTTTCACTGTTTACGCATGGTTTTTAATCCTGATGTTGGATCTTCGCAATTGATTTTCCAGATCTTCGCACTGGATCTCCAAATTAGATGATAGTCGCACTAAGTGTTCCAGGGCTTCATTGCTTTTTTGTGTGTGTTCTATATTTTGAACCACCTTTTACAGTGTGTCAGTCCTTTCTTCCAGCTTGGCCACATCAATTCTCAGTTCTTCTACCGATTGTTTGATTTCTTCTTTCAATGTCTCAAACTGTGTTTGCAAGGAGGCTATAAACTGATCTTGGAACTCCTTGAACCAAGTCTGCATATCCTCTTTACATATCGACATTTCTCCTTCCAGCCTTGTCTCTGGCGTTTACGATTTTTGACTTGTTCCTCTGCTTCTCGAGTACGTCATGCTCTCATAGCTCCACAGCTGTTTAATTCTTGGTTCTTGTCTAGCTTGAGGAGTCTGCTGGGTTGCCGGCACCACCTTCCTTATTGTCTTGGACATGTGGTCACTGTTGTGGTTTCTCTGACGTACCCCTGCTATGTTATCTCGTGGTTCTGTTCTCCGCTGTCAATTGAGTCTCTTCCTGCGACTGCCCCCGGTTGTTGACTCACTCTCTGTCCCCTTTCAACTTCTGGGAGGCATTTAATGTTGCTGAAATCTCACCTGCCTTTCTTGAGTCTCGGCCAATCAGGGTTCACTCTTTCTCTGGTAGTAGACCCTCCCCCTTGTTCTCACCGGTCACCCGCTACCCCAGGCTTTTTCCTGTGTTCTCAGTCCTGCTTTGGATCTATCTTCTCCTTATCTTGTTCTATAGGCAATAGACCTTCTCTAGCCAGCTTTGCCTCTGCGGGACCCCCTTATCCTTTGTTCATTCAAGCATGTTTATTAGAGATGCTTTTGACCACCTTCCCTTTCTCCGTGTGCTGTTGGTTAGTCTGTCGGGCGCCTCCCGTTCTGCTTCCCCCAGTGCCTGACTCCTCTTTATGGGACACTCCCTCTCTGTGTTTGGGGGGTATTCCTCTTTTCCCACCACATACCCGGCTCTAGAAGCTTCTTTGTTGTGGGCCCTGCCTGTCCCTCCCTTCGCCGGGAGCTGTAGCATTGTTCACATGGCCGCACTTCACTGGCGCGGAAGCCTGATATGGCTGCTGTCTGCCTCTTTGTTCCGCTTCTGGGGCGGTGGGCTTCGATGGAACACTCTGCATATCTTTATTTATTCGCTATTAATGCAGGCCGGTGGGGAGAGACGCTCGCGCACGTCCTCGTCCTCCGGCCGCCATTTTGTAATCCGTGTGTTCTGCTTTTTATAGTGACAGGGAGTCTTGATAGATTTCAGGTGGGAATGGTTGTAGTGGGAGGCCTGACCTTGCCTGGCCTCATTATTGGGACAAAATTGTGACTGCCCATAGGAATCCCTGGTGCATTGGTTCCTATTTTATTTTTGTTTCATGTGTTAAAGTTTATAAATAATCTTTTCACGTAATAAAAATACAAAATAAACACAATCATAATCCATCAGTAATAATACTAAAGTGAAGAAATATTTAAAATCACCTAAATGTACAATATTCAAAGAACATTTAAGAAATTTACAATTAAATAATTAGACAATAAAACAATGAGACGATTAATAATAATAATACATGTGTATGAATCTCATCCAAACCATTCTACAATGTATATGTACATCACTCTGATTAACTCGTCATCCCGGAAAGGCATCAAAGTTCCTCCTTAGGTCACAAACTCCAAGCTATTCAGCAGGTATATATGAATAAACATCCTACTTCTATATGGTTATTCCCACACATGGTTATTCCCACAATACTCTCTTCTGCCAAACATTATACATTGAAATTAGTAATTTCATATTCCTTGCATTGATGCACTGCAACCAGAATGCCATATCTCTTATCGAGTCTGGGTTATGTACATACCTACCATAAAAAGTATGGTAGATCTTAGTCATATTTGGGTATTCTGATAATAAATGCTTTGCATTTTCTGTGGCTTCTCTGTTTTTACATATCCGGCACCAGCGATCAGCCCACAGTATATGATTCACCATACCAGTAACTGCTAATACGGGCAGATAGTCCAGTCTCAGGAGCAGGATAAAACGTCTGAGTCTGGGAGAAGAGCATAGATTTAGTTACAGTTGCGGCTCCTTAAATGTATACAGTATGAGGGACCTAGATTGGTACTTTTCCAAACTGTTTAAATGGGCATAATTGGTTCCTAGGGGTAATCTTTACAGCTCTATTTTTCCTCTTCTTCGTCCCAGTGGTTTTTGAAAACAGCAGTGGAGAGGAATTAGGGGAGTTGTGGTATTCTACAAAAAAGGGATAAAATGTTGTGAATTGTTATCAGAAAAGGGGATCTGAATGTAGGATTGTTGAGAAGTGGGTGTCGAGGAAGGAGGGGGTAAAATTTATGTTGGGATTAAGGGATAATTTTGGTTTTCCCAGATGGTTTCGCCTTCTTTTTGGGGGTAGGGAATGGTTGGGGCATGATGGGTCTTTGGTGACAATATACCATACAGACAGAGGGGATGTCAGGTAGGTGTAAGTCAAAAGAAAGGGGATACTGCGTCTCGCACAAGGGCATTCCTTCCGATGTCCCCAAGGATCCTCCCTCGCTTGTGTGCACCCAGGGTTGGGATCCAAGGGCGATGGCCCTCCCTTGGCCACCAGAACAAAGGATCCCTGAGGCCTACAAGTGAGAACACCCTTGGGTTTCTCACACTGATCTGAATCTACTAATCTACTAAATACATTGTAGATCCCCAGTTTGTATCAGCTAAGTCACATCCCGTCCCTGACACCATATGTGAGGGGTCAGTAATGTGAGATACATGACTGTGTTTAGTTTTTTCTGGATTTTCCATTTTATTATACACAAAATTATAAAAATAACCCCTAACTAAACCTTTTCTGCCAGGAGATATCCTACCTATTCTAAGATCTATGGGAAACCCTCCTAGCATTCACAAAACTAACCCTCACACTAAACAACATAAACATTCAAAGCAACATGAAAACAACAAAAATAATAGGTTACCGAACACTCTTTGTCTTGGATGAATCTAGCAGGGTCGGACTAGGGCAAGAAATAGTCCCGGGCAACTAAAAACAAAATGGCCCTCGTCACACAAAAACCCTCAAACCGTGAATCACATCAATTCAAGACTTTACAGAAAATGCTACTTAGCAAGGGTGAATGGCGTTTGTTGCATGTAATGTTTTGTGAAAACACTTGAGAAAACCACTGATGCTGTTGGTGGCTGTGCTAACGCCTGGCTGGAGTGGATACTTGAGGTTGTGTCTGGCTGAGAAATCAAATATATAAAAGATAAAGAAAAATATAGAAACAAACTCACAGTATGTATTGTATAGATATAAACACATACTGTTCAAGGATGGTTGTAAGAAAGGTATATTAAGCAGGAGCTAAAAGAAGCCCCTGGATATCGGGCAACATCCAAAAACCAGGTGCTATCCCTGAGGCTGTGGACTGAAGAGCTAGTAGCACACATTTCAAAAATATAACTAATTCCACACAACACGTAAACCATAACTATTCCACTTTTAAATGAGTCTTGATACTGCAGCATTGCTGCATGGCAGGGATAAAACCAACACAGCAAAGCAGAAAGAATACATTGGACTACACCAGAGAGTCTGCTATCAGATTCCCGCATCCATCCATCACATCATTTGCAATCTTATATAGTGTGCTTAATACTGGCACCTGATTTCTCCTGCTTTTAAGTGCTGTAATAGCAGGTGTAATTATTCCAGTTAATAGTTGTCAATGTATCAACCACCTCACTTAGATAAATGAAAGACCAAGTGGACCCAGCTGCAGGATTCGAAACTTGTGAAGTACAGCCTTTCTCCACCGTGAGAGACAACAGGAGGTGAGCCCATAGCTTGTTAGCGACCCAGCCAGGCAGTGGCAGTACATAATGATGGTAATGATGTGTTATTTATGTTATGTTGATTTATACAGCGCACCGCTACCACGCAGGGGCAGTCTCCAGGCTCTTATGTGGCTCTGCAAGAGAGGGGCTGGTGAGGCTAGTTGGGATAGGGTGAGAGGATAGGTTCAGAACCAGGAGGAACTGGCATCTGCGAGTGTTGTTTTTCATATATACAGCACTTAAGCAAAAGTCCTGTTCATAGAACATATTTACATACAATTATTATCCCAACCGTTGTTATTCATTTATCGATCTACGAAGGATGAAAGGCTGAGGTGGCATTGCCAGGATTCAAACTTGCAACCTGCAGATCACTCAGATTGCAGCAATGAGCGTTCAGCCTGCTGAGCTATTTTACCATAGTAAAATAGGAGCACTTAGTTCCTTTCTTCCTTCAGCCTTTTCATCTTTTCTTTCTTCCTTCCTTCTTTCTTTCTTCTTTTGATTTTCGTGTTTCCTTTTCATTCATTCTGTTCTTCCCTCCTCACTCTCTACCCTTTTTTTCTTTCCTGTTTTCAAACTTCCTGCTTCCATCCTCCACTTTCTTTCCTTTGCTTCCTTCCTCCACTCCTTTCCTTCCAGTCTCCCACTGTTTCCTCCGTCTCCCTACCAACTTTCCTCTCAATTGTCCTTCCTCATCCTTCTGCCCTCACTCTTTTTCCTCTCTTTTACCATTCCTCATTCCTATCCCTCCTCCATCTCTGACGCTTTTTTCTTTCTTTACAGCATTGCAAAATGTGTTTGCTCTAACTTCTAAGATTTAAAAGAACCTACCCATCAGTCACAACATCCTCTTCCCCACTTGCTCTTAACTGATTCTGGCAAACAGTGGTGCCATGCCAACCCAGCCCCCACAAATAAAGTCCTTTCCTCCTCTCCCCTACTGATCTGCTCTCTCTTGGCACTGTGCACCTGGCCACCCTCTGTCCCATGGGCCCATGTACCTGCTCACCCTGCCAACCTCCTGCACTGCCTTCTGGCCACCACTTGCACTGGCGACTGTATCTGTACCCATACAACCCCCCCCCCATCTTTTTCTTTTTCTGCACTTATCAGACTTACCCAGTCTGCAGCCGTAAACGGAGCACTTGCCACTTGCTGGCTGCACTACCACTGTTTATTGCCTCCATTTCCATGTATTCTTATTTATTAGTATTTATCTGTTCTCCTCTGCTCTGCACTTTCCACCCTCCCCCTTCCATGCACTTTTCCCCTTTCCCATGCACTTGCGCGTTCTCAATGTCACTGGGCCTAGTAAGATCGTTGTTCTGTTCTCCCCTGTTCCTCTCCCCTGCCTTGTCGCGCTCTGAAACACTTGGGTACGAGCGCAATACAAATAAAATATCATACATATCATTCTATAAATAAACGTGTAACCAGTAAGCTGCAAATTTTATGGAACTGAAACATAATGATTTTAAGGGTATGTACTCGGTCACATTTCCTCTTGCTGGTGCAGGGAGATTCACAACCATATTTATAATGGAAAGCATGCCTGTAGGTGTACCTCTCCTAGGTGTACCCATGACTTTGCGCAGCTGATACCAATGTGCAGGGAGAAGTCCGGGACAATCCCAGAGCTGCCTCATGAGGCTCTTCCAAGGTGCCGAATCTGCGGGAGATGCATTTTGATTTTTAGACAGTGGGGATAAAAGGGGTGGCAGCATTTGACCCTTCAAGCACACTATTTATGTAAGTAGAAGAATGAGGATGTGTAGGGGTTGTCATTTCTTCAATGCGCTTTACTGTGTCATTAATCTCACTATGCTGCCTTTGTATAGAAGTACAGGTGGACGTGGGGGGGCGCTGTTGCACTCAATCAAGATGGCCGCCAGTGAGTAGAGCTCCCCAGCCCAGCAGCTTCATACAGCGAATAATCTGAGTAACAGGGTGCTAAATGCCGTGCAAAATGACTGCCCAACCCAGGAATACCCGGGCAATGAGTCACCTTAACCTGGAATCTGCCGGCTTCTGGGTCACGCATCTAAGGCCTCGACTTCCTTTGGACCGTGCAGGAGAAGTGGCCTGACCGCCCACCCCTCCCGCACTCCTAAGGCCACTGCATTGAGGGACTGCGCAGCATTTTCCGCGACACTCCCGGAGCCGCTTGTGAGCCACGATGGCTGCCGCCAGAGCCAGGCATTGTGATCTCCCACCTGGCCAAACGTTGTAACACTATCCGGCTTGCTGCCCTGCCTGCCTACATCCAGCTGGCATATGCAGAGGGACCCGGTGCGCCGTTCTAATGATGAGGAGATCACATGGCAGTGACGGTGAGTGGAACCACACACAGCGCAACGAGAGTGAAGGCTTGGTGGCCAGCTTATGGAGAGTGAAGGCTTGGTGGCCAGTCTTCACTCTCCATAAGCGGAGTTGCGTCCAGCACAAATGACGGTGTGGTGGATTCCGTTCCGCTCTGTATGGAGTCCATTCCCCTGCGGCGCCCGCCTGACTGACTTCCCAGGTTGGTCTTTGGCCATGTCCGGCCCTGCAGTGGCGCTCCCGGGCCCCACCTGGAGGTGCGGGCAGCCCTGAGACCAAACGCTATACATACTTGAAGCCTTGTCCTTTGCGCTCTGTGGCCTGCCCTACTGTGCTGCAGAGAGGGAGCCCTACAGCGGACCCCTTCCACCGACCACACTTTGCAACTGGTTGC
The DNA here is from genome assembly GCF_040938575.1 of Ambystoma mexicanum. Taxonomy (NCBI): domain Eukaryota; kingdom Metazoa; phylum Chordata; class Amphibia; order Caudata; family Ambystomatidae; genus Ambystoma; species Ambystoma mexicanum. Next base: position 1,240,319,973 of record NC_090931.1, on the reverse strand, counting down.
CCCATAACTCTACACAAGGATCAACTCCCCAGGCACTGGCAGCACTGCATCCCTGCAACAAGCTCTCTACATTCTATTGCGGCAGAGGGTGAACACTTGCAGTGCACATGACAGAGGGCAGAGGCCACAGGCACCCCCGGACCCACTTGACAGGTGCTGAAGACTGAGTTCAGCGGCATAGCGCAGTTTATATAGCACAATTTGCCTCCACTTCAACTCCTACCACCTACGCAATTGATTCCCATTCAGTGACTGCGCGTACACTGCTGCAGCCTTCCCCAGCCTGCTGGGTGAGCAACACATTGGGTCCCCTACACATGGCCGGACCCGTACAGCAGCGAGCTGCAGACAATGGGCGAGTCCGGAGCTGAAGCATATTTACTCTCTATTTCACTGCATGCAATACAAGACCGGCTGGCGAACCCTTTAGACTGTGGGCAGGCCTGCACTGATGTTCCGCTGCTGCGCACATCTCAGCATCCACACTTCCTAGGAGGCACCGTCCCTACAGGTCCTACTCAATACTGCCGTCACACCACCTCACTGCTACGGGCCAGCAGCACAATGACAAAAGGCGCTGGTAAGAAACAGAGTTCGATCAATATGTTTGCTAAGCCCGCACCCAAAGCAGCAGAGGAAGAAGCAGACACCGAAGAAGCAACGGGTGGTATAGCTGAAGAACGTGCACCCAGTGAATTACATTGCATGGTGGAATACATGCGTGAGGGTTTCACTGCCCTTCACGCCAAACTGGATGACCTGAGCAGAACAATCGGCTCGAGAAAATACGAATGGACAAATCAGACACCCGCATCGCAGAGGTGGAGACCAGAGTAGGTGCAACCGAAGATGTGGTCAGTATGCTAAGGGCAGACGTCCCCTCACTCACGAGGCAGGTACAGTCCATCAGTAAGAAGAACAACGACCTTGAATCAAGGTCCTGGTGCAACAACCTGCGAATCATTGGGATACCCGAAGACAACGTCGCAGGGCCTATGGAAGAATATGTGGAGCGCACCCTCATGACACTGCTCGGTTCCTAAGCTGTCACCACACGTTGCGATTGAGCGGGCCCACCCCACACTGGCCCCTAAACCCAAACCTGGAGCCCCTCCCTGCCTAATAATAGCTCGAGTGCTAAACTACCAGGACAGGGACCCAATACTGCGTGACTGCCAGAGCTAAAGGGGAGCTACTGCTGGTCTCAAATAGAGTTCATCTGTACCCAGACTTATCAACATCGGTACAGGTGCGCAATTCCTTCAAGGCCACCAAAAGAAGACTCTGTGACCATAACGTGACGTGCGCCATGCTCTATCCGGCAAAGCTGCGAATTGAACGCTGCAATAAAGTGCACTTCACTATGCCAGAGGAGGCCATGAGATTCATGGATGAACACTTCCCAGGATGACCTCAGCTAACGCTCTTACGCTTTATCGAATCCCTATCCACAGATCCTAATAGTTATAATACTGCGGACAAAGGTCGCCCGTAGGCACCATGTTATCTACACTGTTATCAACGCTACTGGTCTACTTGGTGACTGTACACTGGGAAATACACACCTGACATTAGAGTTCGATATACACCTTTATGCTATTTGAATGCATGGCTGCATTCAGCCTGCAGCCCCCCCCCATGCAAGGTTGCAATTGTTGTTGGGTTGCTCTATGGGGCGGTTCATTCATCTGATTGGGAGAGGGATGGGTGACGGGCATGGGGTTTTAGGATAGTTAAAGAAAATATGCTTGGCGTGCAGGTATTGGTTAATGATACACGACAGTATTGGACAGTTAAACTACTGAAAGGTTCGACAACTAATCCAGCGACACTTAGTCATTACATTATAATTTTGCCCAACGGCAGCTGAACCAGTGCATTTTATGAGCTGGAACGTGCGTGGTCTTGGCAACCTGACTAAAATGCACCAGCTCCGACTGTACATGGAATGACACAAGGTACAGCTCCTGTTTCTACAAGAAACTCATGCACTCACCAAGAACAGCAAAAGATTTGCCAGAAACTGGGGCGCACGTTATTACACCTCGTATTTGACTCAGTGCAGAGGGGACATGCCCATTATACATATATCCTTACAATGCACTCACAATGAAGCACACTTAAATCCACTGGGGTGATACGTGCTACTGCGTGGTGTCCTTCTAGACCGTGAAATAATCCTACTAAATGTGTATGGGCCTAATATCGGTGACCCAGATTTGTATACCGATTTGATGGGACTATTGTTGCTCTACCCCTTGATACCAGTGCTATGGGGCGCTAATTTCAATACCATTCTTGGCATTGGTTGTTCTGGGTGACTGAGATCCAATAATTTGTAATTAGGTGCTGGACAGTGGTTCCTTGGTATCCAATGAGTATCAATTTCCACACACGTAAGGTGTTTGCAACACTTGTTGATTTATTGTTTCTCCAGTAATTTAAACATGGGTTGTCACTCTTGTGACAAACAAATTCTTTGCTTAATCTTTACATGTGGTACAGAGTATGTGATATACTTCTATTACATTAGTGCTGACACGTTTCAACCTATGAGGTCTTCCTCAAGGCTGCATATTTGTGACGTGAGTGAAAAGGTGCAAAGTGAGTGGTGATAGCGGAACATTCATTGATATTTAATTGTAGTCAATAGTTGGTTGCTAGTATTTGACAGCGAGACCATAGTTGACATGTTCATAAACAGTGTTTATAGTCCTGTGACATTTGTCCGTTGTGACATATTCACATATTAACAGTACATTTGTGTGCATGGTAATTGGCCACATGGGTTAAATTACAATTGTATTTGAAGATCACCAGTTAATTTAGTCACATTTGTGCATATGGTATTGTTCCATAGAGTTAATCGTAGAATGCAAGGGGAAAAAATGGGAGGGAAAAGAGAGAAATTGTTCTTTAGTTGTCTTGTCTGCAGTCTATATTAAGAAGTAAGCTTATGACATGGACTGTGTAACGCTTACCAGTTGTAGGGTTAGTGTGTTCCCGGATGGTTGAAATTGAATCTCATATAGTCAGCAATGGTAGAGGGTGGTACCTACTGGGAAAAGATTGATGTGGTAAGGGTATCTCCTATGTTGGGTTGATTGAAATTCTATGGTTAGCTTAGGTTTCTTATTGTTTCCATTTAGTGTGATTCACCAGAAAATGACAAAAGGGCGGATGTGCCTAATATGCCACCAATCTGTGTTCGTTTACTTTGTGTGCGCCAAACTAGTGCAGTGATTAATATATATCCAGTGATCAATATATATATAATGTGAGGAAAGTCCCCCAGGGTGTTTAGCGTGGTTCCATTGCGCATGAACATATTGCTCCTATGCAGAGGCATGTGTGTTGGCCGATCCCGTGAATTTGTGTTTGCTCCAGTATTCAGTTAACCTGTTCCTGATGCCTTATGCATCAAAAATTGGCCCGTTTTTAGTGCCCAATTGATTGGATGTTGCCTTAGTAATTTTGGCAAGCGTGCTGTGTTGGGCTTTAGCTTATTAGCGAGGTATAGGATTCACAAGTTTTTGAGTACAATCCCGTTTTTAGGAGGGTGGTTCTAATTTATGCGTGCATTCTGGACATTGACCTTGACGGGTCTGGATCCAAACCCCGGGCAAATGACAAAAGCGCCACAGAAAGGCCTGAGTGAAAGGGGAGTGATGAATGCCTGGAGCACACTAAATCCTACTCTGTGTAAATACACATTTTACTCCACGGTACATGACACCCATTCCGAAATAGACCTATGGTGAGTGTCCGACACACTAGTTGGCCAGCTCAAAGAAACTGGCATATTGACTAGGACGAATTCAGACCACTCTCCAATTATGCGGAAACTGTCCCTGCGGGAGGCACCAGCAATTAACAGACTGTGGAGATTTAAGCCGCAATTGCTATTATACCCCATATTTGCGGCTGAAATGGAAAAGCAAGTGGACCGGTATTTTGTGATGAATATTGGCACTGTTAGCAGCCACGCAACCCTATGGGAAGCCTTTAAGGCATATATACGTGGCACTTCCCTGGCAGCAGAGTCATGCATAGTTAAAACAATACGCAGGGATATCCACGCAACTGAAACCAAATTGCGTCACCTGGAGCAGACATATGCATCTATGCCTGACATAGCCATCCTGGGCGACATTAAAACCGAACTGGACACATTTCGGGCACATGCTGATAGGGAACTGAAGTTCCTACACAACGCAGGCCTGACGAGGAAATACAGAGAGGCTGAGCACCCTGGTAGGCTACTGGCCAGGATGGGGAAACAAGCGCAAGGCAGTCACCACATTCCAATAATACAGAACTCATCGGTTCGGCTGGTCCACAACACGGCAGAAGTGAACTAAGTGTTCCGCTCCTTCTATTCCGCACTGTATGCCAACTCAGCCACATCGACCCTTCCAGATATAGAAGCAATTCTAAACATCCTTCCACTGTCAATACTGTCTGAGGATGCCAGGACTAATCTCGACCATCCCATTACTGTAGAAGAAATATCCCATGCCATTGAGACACTCCCACCCAGCATGGCCCCTGGTCCGGACAGTCTGACGATGGAGTTCATTAAGCACTTTAAATCCTCCCTTGCCCCTAGATTGCTTGCGGTATGGGAAGATGCATGCGCCGTCGGAATACTCCCCACTACCAGCTGAGAGGCAGTAATCTCCACCTTACTCAAACCAGATAAACCTCCCGAGCAATGTGGCTCCTACCGTACCCTCTCACTTATAAATTCTGATGTCAAAATAATCGCGATGGTACTGGCATTACGGTTAGCTCCGTATATGGAACATATTGTTCATCTAGATCAATCTGGTTTTGTCCCTGGCCGCTCCACAACACTTAGCCTAAGGCACCTTTCGAATATCGTGAGATTGACTCAGATAAGCAGGCGGCTGATGCTGCCCTAGACGTGCAAAAGGCATTTGATTCTTTTTCCTGGCAATTTATGGGGGCAGTGTTAGAAAAGTGCAATTTCGGGCCCGGGTTTATACCATGGGTTCGACTATTGTACACGATGCCCACCGCCAAAAGTCAGAGTAAATGGAGTACTCTCACCTCCTATAGACATCAATAGCGGAACCCGGCAAGGCTGTCCACTATCTCCCCTACTATTCGCTATAGTGATGGAGCCATTCGCAGATGCAATTCGCAGAAGGCGCGTGCAGAAAGGGATCTGACTTACTGGCGAGCCAGAAATAATCTTGCTTTATCCGGACGATACCCTGTTATTCATTCGTGACCCAGCAAGGCACCTGGCATCTTTTATGCAAGAAGTTCTCTCCCTCGGCATCCTGTCTGGGCTGCAAGTTAACTGTGCCAAGTCATAGCTATTTCCGCTTACCGATGTAACCACACCCCCACCAGACCTTATGGGCTTCGCCTGGGCCCCACTGGAAATTAAGTACTTAGGAGTGACCGTGACACGTAATAAGACCTCTCTTTATGCCCACAACTATGGTGAGTGTTTGCCCCTGTTGACGGCTAAATAACGTACCTGGGCAAAACACCCACTCGCAATAGCAGGACGTGGCACTTCTTAAAATGATTACTCTTCCCGAATTACTATACTATTTCTCGAACGTGTCATTGCGGCCGGGAGAAATATTTTCCGATACATTTAAGGCATCAATCAACAACTTCATGTGGCACGCTGGTGCAGTCCGGCTTAAATGGGATACCCTGATGGACCCTATGTGCAAGGTGGCCTCGCCGCCCCAAACTTTGTAAAATACTGAGTTGCAGCACAGGCACTATCTGCGGCTTACTGGTTCGACGAAGACTCAAAACAACCGCACCTAAAAATCGAGCGACTTGCGGCAGGTGCTCGTGACATCCGATCGTTGATACTCCAATCACAGCAGAAAGACCCTGAGGGCATTGATCCAACCCACACGACAGCACTAGCCTGGGGTAAGATATGGAGAATGGTGGGCAAACCCCACCCATACCATAGAAACCTTCTATTGTGGAACTTTCTTCCATCATTCCCTGGCATAATTACGACGGCACTACGACAATGGGCGACAGACGGATACACAACTATGGGCGATATGTACAGCATGGAATCCTTTATTACATTCCAGGACCTGCCAGGCCCCCCACGCAGACAGACACAGTGTTGGCTACAGTACGCTGGACTCCATAGGGCAACGAAAAAGACCTGGGCTAAGTTTCCGATTCAGCCACCTGACGAGCCATTACTTGGTGCCATCATGAGGGGGACAGTCTACCAGCTCTGGGGGTGGGTAGGGTCTGATGTATCCCACACCTCTCTTGCTTTGGGCATCCACCCGGCCTGCTTAGGGTATTGCGTCCCTCCACTGCCTCCAAAGGAGCTTTTCTTGCTCTCACCACCTCTGCTTCAGATAGTCCGGCCTAAGGACAAATTCAGGAGGACGGAGTCCATCATGTCAGTCTACAGATATCTGAAGCTGGCCTTCACCAGCAGTCAGCAGTCCATCCATCCCTTGTTCATTCTTTGCATTCTGATGCTTGCAATGGCTTTCAAGGCGGGGTGAGATATTCACACCCAACATGAGATAGCTTGAGATGTTTCTATGTGAATATTGGGAGGGCTGGGTAGTACCACACCGACTTTAGCCAATCCCCACCAGCCTTGCCCAGGTTTCCTCATAAGACAGTGTGCCATGGTGAGGTGAGGTAACCTGCATTTGAGGGATTATACCTGGCAAGAAGGGAGGAGTGGAGTTCAGGCCTAGATCTGACACTCCAAGAAGATGCGTTCATGTGGAGATGTCATGGGGCATGTGGGCTCCTACAAGCGACTGTAGCAGTACCCTAGGATTAGTGTATATCCCCTTTCCATCTCCTTTAAGGTGCATTAGGAAGAGTTTTAAATGTATTCGCGAGTTCTCCCTTTAAACCTCACCAGGGGCATATGCAATACAGGTTGCTGCTGTGCTGTTTCATATCAGAACTGGCCTGATGGAATAAAACAAGGGAAATATTTCAAGTTCATCTCAGGAAGAGAAAGATGAGATAAGAGTGTACTTGGTGAGGGGGAGATGGTAGGGTCTGTAAGTGGGCTACAGTGTGAAGTAAAGTCCGATTAATGCCAACAATATGCAATAAGGGCAAACCAGCAAGTTCATTGGACCCACACCTCACCCCATTCAGGTTTGTTGACTAGATAGAGGGTGGAGAGAAGGTGGGCTTGTTATATGCGACAATGAAAGCATTCAATTAAATATTTCGAGGTGCAACAGCAATTTTGAGAAAACATTAATATGCCTGAGCGGACATAAAACAGCAAATACAATAAAATAATTAAAAAACCTCCACGGCATTCGCCAGGCGTTGTGACATTCACTAACAATAACTAAAGCACGTTTAAAAAACAGGCAACAAGCCCCTTCACTCTGCCTCTTTCAGAGATAAAAACACTGGAAACCAAAGCACATGTTCGTCACTTTTCCAACAACCACCTTATCTGTAAACTCATGTGCTCTGCGTACTATATAAGTGCGCCGATGCTTTAACAGCGCTTCGATGCTATTGCATGTGGCAAAGACGCTATACAAATATAAGATAACACAATAAGCCTCGAACAAGAGGGGTGTGACAAGTTGTGCGCAACTGAATAACCCCCAGGAGTGTTTTTAAATGCCCCCTCCCCTTACAACAGTACATCAGCTACTGACATTTAAAGAGCGATGGTTAAAAAAGCTATTTCGTCCATTAATACCACCGCCTGGAATCCCGGGACATCGTTCTCTTCTCACAGACAACACTGCATTAAATTCCCAGTATAAACAATATATTGCATGCAAATTGGAACCACATTTGCTACGTGTCTTTAAAGAATGCATCATATTTCGGTTGGCCCCTATAGTACTTATGTCTGGAACATGAGATACGTTTCGATAAATACAGTTCGACTAGGGGCACACACAACACACTGCATCTTTACAATCTCAGCAAAGAAATGCTGCACGGGTTTGGAAGAGGATGACAGCAGGGTGATGATGCTGGTTGCCAGGATAGGGAAGACACTAGCTGGGTGGATGGGGCCGGGGGCCCTGCTCCTCTTTCTGTCACGGGGCAGAAGCAGACCCCCTTCCTGTTATTGGAAGGGAGATGCAGAAATGTACAAGGGGCTTTGTTTGCACTCGGAGAACAATGAAAACAGGACACGTTCACACACAGCAGCCTGCTTCGTGCCCATAACTAGGCAGGGTGTTTAGAGCACATCCAGGGCCAGGCATGAAATCCGCCAATGCGGATCCTCTGTTTAATACACATGCCCATTAATAGGCACATCTGTGGTACCCGAGTGTACCAAAAATGTGCACACACGGATCCCGAAATCAGTCTCACCAACTCCATGCAGCAGCAGAAGCCCACCAGGGTATACCTCCCGTTGCACTTCCCCATAGTGGTGGGCCCCACCCGGGCGCTGCTGTATGCTGGCCTCCGTTCCAAGGTGGCTGCAGTCTGTCTGTCTACAGGGGACACATTCCTCCGAAGCCTAGGGCTCGGCTACCCTTGCCAGCGTCGGGCTGAGGGCAGAGCCGGCATGCCTTCCTTCCAGGGGCAGTCTTGGTGCACCACCAGATCCCACGCGTTGACCCCGAATAAAATAGAAAAATAAAAAAAAGCTCCAGACACTGCCGGGCCGTGAGAATGAAGGATTTTGTTTTCAACTGTTCGAAACATCTATACTATAGTACTGACCAAAAATGTAGCACTGCTTACATCTCTCACCTCTTCAATGAAGTTTCGACGTGCGATCCACTGGAAACAGCTTTCCGTGGCCCCCAGGGGACAGGCGCCGCTTGCACTTGCTGGCAGTGTCCTCGGCTCAGAATCTTTGCTCGTTTGTATCCCTAGGAGTTGACTGTCAAGCGGGAATTAAGTAGGGTGCAGACCGCGAGTCCCAAGAATGTCAGCCGAGGCCTAGCAGGGGCACATGACCCACCACAACACCTCCATGACATTAATTGTTTTTGTTCCAGTCAGATGCCTGGCTTCACGTCGGCGGATGCCTATGCACTGGAAGCACAAGGGACTCACCCTATTGGTCCATTCATCAAACCAAAGTTAACACTTAGTAACTAAGTGTTAACTTTGTTTGATGATGTTTGTTCTTGTCAGACTCTGCATTAATACATGATGCATGTGCATCCATCCATGAGCCGCTAATTCCGGCTCATCTTGTGGCTTGTAAAACCAGCCCCAGCGCCAACACAAGTCCAATCTGAATCGGCCAGTGACCGAATGGTCGATAGGCCAGTTTACCCCTGACTTCTAGTTGTCCTGGTCAGATCCTGCTTCCCCAGGAATATCCCAAAGTCAATTTCCTCCAAGGAGCAAAACGTCTTAACCAAAGTCTTGAAAAGTTCCAAAGACACAAAAGTTAACGCAAGTAAAAATCCACTGGCAAATGTCTCTTCTTTGCTGGATGAAACGATTCTCCTTTTGCAGTTCCACAAAGAAATAACAGCACCAATGGGGTTTCCTGGACGACTTCCTTTCAGGAGAGAATAGGTACAGTTGAAGATAAAAGTACCACTTCTGCTTGCATCAACTTCTTTGCATTTGACTTCTGCAGAGTCTTTTTTACACAGTTTGTCAGGATGCTTCTACTTAGAAAACTTTGAGAGCAGGCTCCCTTGCCCCACAGTTAACTTCAGCATCTACTTCCTCCAGCTCTGACAAGAAAATTAACGACCACAGTTCTACTGCTGCTACTACCACTTCTAATTTAGGCAAGTTTGCCACTACAACTGCAACTTCAACAAGACCTCTTCGACCTCTACATGTTGGCAAGTGTAAGGAACTCATGGTGGCAATAGTAAAGATGGACACAGACAAAGTGGTCCGACAAGTGACAGTCAGCAGTCCACAGGCGGTGGGCTGCGGGGAGGCCATAATGCGCAGGGAACGATTTCCACTGCTGTGAAGTAAGTGGTTGGGATAAATATCGCTTAGGAGCACGTTTTGCCTGTGGTCCCTACATTCATCTGTTTGCCTTACTTAACTGGGTTTGCCAAAGTTGCCAGAGACTGTGGGGACTTAAGATAACAATCACTAAGTCGTGTTGTATGGAAAATCTCTACTAAGTAAGTAAGTAGTGCCTTCAAAGGTGTACAATGTACAGTGTGGGGACTAATTATCCCTTTGATCTGGGTGACTGGATATAACTGTACTGATAAGTCGTCTACTGGCACTGAGAAGTTGATCAGTAGCAAGCCAACAAACATGAGATCTGGTCTGGGAAGACACGCGGGCTATAAGGACAAGAATCCTGGTCAAGAATGTACACAGGGAATGGTTGGATTCGAGGATAATACTGCCTCTAGGGGTTGTAACACTCAGGCCCCTGAGGGCCTCTATTTTTATGCAGCTCCCCCCCCTGTGTTAATCTCAGAGGCAACGGGTAATGTTTCAACATCTGATACCACGGTGCATGGGGTACCATTAATACCCGTGAGTACGAATCACCAGTGTAACTCGGGTGAATTGATAAATAAGGACACAGGCAGTTTGACTAAACCCAAATTGGTGCCCTGTGTGAATAACGGTGGAAAACTACTGACTGCCTTGAAAACGCCACAATCTAATTCCGTTTTTTCACCAATACCTGGTCAACGCTTTCTGGACCACTACTTTATGACAAAGGCTACCACGAGCACGGAAGTCAAACGTGTGCCTATTGCAAGAGGAAAGGTGATGCTGGATTATTCAGCAATGAAGGCGCATGAGATTCTAGCTGGCCCAAAAGACCAAACAGATCTTAGCATTATCGAGTTTGCGGACCATGCTATTGAAAGCAGTTCATACCAGGGGGTTCCTCTGCCTGATAACGTTGGAAGCGTTATGCAACAAATGTGTGACACATCACAGATTGGCTCGTCCACGGACTAAACTAATATCATTGACAAATACTCAATTACAAAATGAATCGGACAGGCATGCCCAGGTCTTAGGAGAATCTTCCACATGGGCAAATGATCATTGTGATAATGGTGCTTTACATCATACTTTAAGGGAAGTTGATGAAAGAATTAGACTAACGCACCTGCCGGTCTCTGCCCTGAATATGGTGTTGAGTTCTTTTGTGTCATTATATGATAATATTTGGAATGAACTAAAATCGACAAATATTCGGATTTCAGAGGTTTATGGTAAACTTGACTTCATTGGCTCGGAGATGCACTTTCGACCCATGGGTAATGGTTTGAGCTTAGGTGATGGCGCACTTGGAGGGCGTAATTTGTTAGCCAGTGAGGGAGGTGGCTGAAATAATTGAGATATCTGATGTAATAGCTCTCTCTGATAGGGAACTTGTCACCCCTCTAATAGTTCCTCTTGATAGGATACTTGCACTCGCAAATCCCATTGTTGATGCTGTGGAGAAATGTGACATTATACATAAAATTACGCAATTTACCTGTTTCCCCACTCCGAAAGCAGAAGCAATTGACCTAACTGTGGACCCACTGCTGTCGAGGAAAGATCAGGAAAAACAACCTGCAGTATTTGAGAAACCCCTATCCAGTAAACAGGAGCAAGGGAGGACTACCAGAACTGTGAACAATGGGAGAAAAAAAACTGTGCAGCGAAGGACTCGCTATAAAAACACAGGACTCAATGACAAGCCCCTATTCCGCACAAGTATGCCTCCGCTATTGGCGCAAGGTATGGCACTGGACTCTGTAACTGTAAAAGTGACCACCTTGGACTCTATAGTCCAGACGGACCCAGTTGGTCGAGCCTCCTATGTGCCCCCAGTGTACCCCGTCTGCCACTGGAGGGTCAAGTGCTATTACTTATGGTGGGGAAAAGAGGGGCCCACCCCAGGCAGGCCATTCTGATTGTGGTGCTGCTACTCTGTTGGCTGGGGATACAATGATGTGTAATGGGATTAGGGACTCACCTGTGCTGCCGGTTCCGATGGCAAAACAGCCCGTAACTTTCCATCTACTGTCATGAATCAGGCAGTTAAATTGGATTTGGGTGGGGCCAAAATGGAAAGTGGAGGGGGTAACCTGTTGTCTAGACAAGAACTATTGTTACGATCTATCTGCCTTCCGACCGTCACACCCAAGCAGGTCTTGCCTCAACCAGTTACCTGGAACTTGGGACGCCGGTCCTTGGACAATGGCTATGGGGCAATAGACGATCAATGCCTTAGAAATCCACCAGTAACACTATTCCCATCACTAGTGGCAGGGGTTGTCAATCTTTTGGAACGTCTTCATGTTCCATCCACATATACATCGCTGGATTCCCACCCAATAAATAAATATTTCCAACCACGCAAGTCATATAGCATATTGTCAAATGCTAGAGGTTATGACCCAGAATTGGAAAAGCCTAATGGTAATAATGGGGGAGACTGTTTGAACCTCGGGCAGATAAAAGGGTGTTCCCTCTTAAAATGGCAAGTGCCTTGGGCCCGAGTGATCAGGTTTGTCTTAATCACACCATTATCTTAAAGATCTTTGCCGAAATCCCAGCCTTTGGTCTTCTCTGTTCAACTGATATTGACAGGGTGGCCTTTCCGGATAGGAACTCCCCAGACATCATTATTATCTACTTTCACTCTTCACTGGTGAAAGAGCTTCTACTCTCCCAAAGATCCTGTTTACAGGCCTTGGGATTTGAGATTTGTCCCTTTGAGCCAATAGAGGGGAGATTTCTCAGACCCAGGGAAGGGCTTCGAATAGTGGTTCGGCCCTCCATGGATGAAGATAGAAGAATGAGTAGTGGGGATGTACAGGCAGATGGGGGGGAAATCGACTGGGCTGCAGTAACGTCAACACTCTGGAGGAAACCAGTGCCATAACTACAAGAGATCCCTGGGTATGGGGATTAGAGAGATAGCCCTCTCCCTTAAATCCTGGAACACTCGCGTCAACCAACATCTTTTTGCTAATCCTGCACCCATAGCTATTCTTAGAAAGGCAGACTGTATCTGCCTACAGGAAACTTGGTTAATTAATGCTCCTGTATTAGATAGTTATCAAGTTTCCACCCAAATGGCTAAGCCTAGTAAGGATGGGAGGGCATCTGGGGGATTACTCATTGCAGTAGATCTAGCCCGGGGTTTGAGTGCAATTATGCTTGAAGATCTACCATTTGGCGCAATTGGGGTGGCACTCTGCTCCCAAGATTCTCCACTGCATCTCCTGATTATTAATATCTATTGGCACAGGGGTATTGCTGAATTGAATTGTTTTGTAAATACTGTATGTGAACGTATAACCGAGTGGGCAACTAGATATCTGGATGGAAGAGTTATCATGGTGGCAGATTTTAATGCCAATTGTCTCTTTCAAGATTTGGACGGGGCGCACTGGGACTCCTCTTCAGACATGGTTTCGTCGAATTTCAAGAGCCAAGCGGGTAGAGGTTGGTGCTTGGCACTTGAGAGGCTTGGGTTGAAGCCCCTGGTAGGTAAAACATCTAGCTACCAGAATGCAACCGAATTACATACGTGGTTTAGCGGGACTAGGTCCTGTGTGTTAGAGTACATTTTTATGGATGAATGTTTGACCAACTGTTGTTCATCATGCACAGTGTTGAAAAATTATTGGAGTGACCATGCTAATCTTACAGTAAAATGCGATATAGTGTTGATAACTACAATTTACGCCAGTTTGTTGAATATAAGAACTAATTCTGCAGGTAATGCGTTTCGTTGGTCAGATCCAAATATTAATATCTTAAACCTTAACCTCCAAATTATGATGAACTCTTCAATTTTGGAATGGAAAATAAGGAATTTCAATGTTAATGCGACTCAGGGTCTTATACAAGATTTGGTAAATGGGGTAAGACTTCACCCAGAGTGTAAACCGATTAAATGATATAGACACCCACATCACTATAATGAAGACCTAGCAACGGCAAAAACCATTATGAGGAGGGATATTAGGAAAGTGGGTGACCTAAGTGATGATGCTACCATCAGAATCTGCGTGAAAAAAGATTAAACAAAAATATAAGAACTTTTGTAAATCAATCAAAGCAAAGCTATTACAGCAAGATGCCGAGAATATGCTTGAGTTACTGATAAACCGTAGAGTGGGTGAATTTTGGTCAGTAATGAACTCACAGGACTCTGATTTTGTTATAAGTCAACTAAAACCTATACCAGAGTCTGATTGGGTTCATTTATTTGAAATTTTTTTCTGAACAATTCCAATGAAAACTAGTGCTGACAATGACCTAAGCCTTGTGTCTTTGAATTATATGTGGTACCCTGAATTGGATATTGAGACCATCCGAACCTTAATTAAAAGATGTAAAAAATCTCGGGCCCATGGACCTAACGGCTTAACTAATAACTCTTTTAAGGCAGATGTGATTAATTGGTCAAATCTGCTGTTACTACAGTTTGGGAGTATTATTGACTCCAGTAAATTACCATCCTCATGCAGTACGGCGCATGTTGTCCCTATCATCAAGTATGGAAGCAGGTCCGAACCTAAAAATGACCACATGATATCCTTGATTGATGTGGATTGTAAAATATTCTCCTCTCTTCTTTTGACCCATTTGGAAGCTTGGGCATCTTCTGCCCACCTGTTAAATAAATTACAGACGGGGTTCCGAAAGGGGCATTCCACTAACATAAATGATCTTGTTGTTAGAAGTATCCAAGAAGCTGCATGGTCAAAGCCCAAGGGGTGCTCTTATATGGTCTGAGTTGATCTTTCCACGGCTTTTGACTGTGTAGACAGGAATCGCTTCTGGTCAAAACTATCTAACTGGGGTATGTCCCTATTGCTCATTAGGCTGGTAAATGGTATCTACCTTTCCAAGAGAATACGGTCTTCCCCGGGCTTGAGGCAGGACTGCATCATAGCCCCCTGACTTTTTAACCAGTATGCCTCTAATGTTGCTGATTCTCTGGGTGGAAAGGGCCTAATTACACCCAAGTTTGGACATAGTGAGATCTTGTGGTTGGAATATGCCAACGATTTATTGATCTTTGATCAATCAAGGGTCGGCATATATAGACTACTGAAGGCCTTTGCGGGGTACGCCCGAGAGAATGGTCTAGTTATTAATCCTAAAAAGACCAAGATTATGGCATTCTCAAAGGAAAGGTTAAAAAACACTAATTCTTTGTGGATTGTTGAAGGTGTAAAGATAAAAAAATCTACCAGCATGGTATATTTGGGATATCATTTTCTTGTGCATGCAGGCATAAGACATATTGCTGAAATACTTTAGCAAATGGCTGACCTACAGACCCAAATTGTAAAAGTTGATCGGAAATTTGGTAGAATCTCTTTGAAACTAGCTGTTTTGTTTTATGAAGGGAAAGTTGTCCCGAAGGTGATATATGGCCTGGAACTTTACAATGATTCAATATTTAAATTACTGGACAGGATTGAGGGCAGGTAGTGGAGGACAGTTTTAGCCATACCAAATGCTGTACTGCTAGCAGCTATTTGGTTCAACCTTGTGGTTACATCACTATCAGCTAGGGTTAAGTGGCGGGTGTTGTCGCTCTACTCAAAACTTGTTTCACCGATTCCTTGCTCATTGTATGAAACTCTTGGTGCAGTGATTGACCTAAAAAAAAATCTTAGTAGCGAACCCTCAATACCTTATTCAGTTTGGAAGAAGGTGCAAAGCAATTTTACTGAAAATTGGCTCTGATCAGGCCACACTAGTTAATAACTCAACTAAAGTCAAAAGAGCCTTATTCGATTTAGATTGGGTTAAAACAACTGACTTGTTTCACTCATACTCTTCCTTGAGCCATTTATTACATGAGCATAAATGTCACAGAAAGTTATGTATTTGATCAATTCCCGAATCAACATCATAGGGGATATTATTAAGGTTACGCTGGAATCTGCTTCCCAATAAGGAAATCTTACCCAGGAGAAGCCTTATTACCGAGGCTGATCTTATGTGTAAATTCTGTAATGGTAGCCTGGAAACGATAAAACACTTGGTACTTGATTGTGTTGCTCTAAATTCACAAAGGATTAAGTATATGGAACCCTTTCTGAATTTTCGATTGGGATTATCTGACCCCAATATATGGAAGTGCTGCCTGATACTCAAAATGTACATGAAGCCTTAGCTTTACCAGGCTTTATAAAAGGTCTACATTTGGAGTACTACTTCTGTGCCCATTTGTATGGATTTTAAATGAGTAAATCTTGTTTTTTTCTCAATTATAACTACTTTAAGATTTTAATGGACATTCAAGATATTTTATTGAATGCTTTTTTTCCTTGGTTTTTGCTATGTATGCACATTTTGATAAATCATAAACTTGTTAAATGTATTCCTAAAATATTGTAAATAGACTTGTTATGTTTTGTTTGATGATTATTCGTAAGTTTAATGTATTTTTTGTGTTGTTCTCTCTCTGTTTTGGTATGTTTTGTGTTTGTAAAGATTTAATTTAAACCAAATACAATACAAAATAAAATTAAAAAAGCCTTACACAAGTGATCACAATTCAAGGGTGTTTATTGAACTTTATGATGCGTGAGATAAACGCCTTGTGATAATTACTGCCCAATTATAGACTGACGTGAAATAACAATAGAAAAAGCACCAACCTGGATCAGGCAGCGCCGATTAGATGAATAGAGATCCTACCTAGTCATCCTACCCAGCCCCAAGACTGGATAGGATTTCCAGGGAAGCCCTCAAGGGGAAGAAAACCCTGTTCGTGTTAGGTAGATGTCTTCTCTCTGGATGCAAAGAGGACTTCCGCAGCGGATGTGAAGGAAATCCCAATATGGGACGACTCAGGATAGCCCAGGAGGGCCTGAAATGTAAAGGAACAGATTAGAGATGTCAAAAGTGCAGACGGCTCTATACTGTGTATTATGGTATGGTATTACCCAATGCCGGGTGTAACTGGCTATTTGCAGGGTGCTCTGGACGTAGCAAAGCGATTCCAAGGAACCTCTAATTGTCGATAGGAGAGAGGGTTAATGTCAGAATGCGGAGAGGACAGCTAAACTCAGAGTGGAGACGGATCGAAGGTTGCCTACCGTGACAGAGGTTGTACAGATGTTTAGATGAGGTTGCTGCTGTTGCTGCAAGGAGAGACAGCCAGTGCTTCACTAGCGGAGACCTGATGAGGTCCAATGTTATGTGGGTGCACAGAGGTGAAGGCTGGACCTGGGAGCGATAAGGGATTAGAACTAGTCTATCTATTGCAAAACCTAGGAATGGGATAAATGTAAGGGAACCGTACCAGGAGGGGCGTGGCATCCGAGCCGGGAACAGGCTGGCGGGAGCGGGTGCCGAGGGATACGTGGTAGTCATCAGGGTTTGGCTGAGAAAGTAAGACAAGAGTAAGGAAGGAAGTTTAGGCAGTGTAGTCACTTGGATTCGATAAGCAAGAAAACAAACTTACGAGCGTAACTTTGGGTAGGGTAGCAACATGCTTGTTCTCTGCCCTTGCTGCTAGATGAATCCTTGCAGGAGCCGGGGGCGGAATCTGGACTGGGGTTCCCAGGTAACTTCTGCAATGCTGTCTGCCGTTCCCCGTGCCATGTTGGGAGGCCTGCGGATCAAGGAAGCAAGAGGGTGCCACCTGTGCCATATAGACCATCGGTGCATGCGAGACATGACAGTATGCCCCCTCTGAAGGGGAGTGGTGCCGGTTTACCCGGGTGCCACAAATGGAAACGCTGAACAAGCCAAGGGGCATGAACAGCAGAGGCAGGTTCCCACGTACGATCTGCAGGGGAATACTCCTTCCAATCCACCAGGTACTTCAAAGTGCCCCTGCGGTATCCAGAATCACAGATACCAGAAACCTCGAACTCGAAGCAAGAGGGGGTGGAGATGGGAGGAGGTTGCACAGCACGTGTCCAGCAGAAATGACCTTCAATGTCCAGCTTTAGCTGCAATACATGAAATACCGGGTGGATCCGGGCCCAGGACGGAGGTAATTGTAGATGAAAGACCGCAGAAACCCTCAGTCCCAGCACTGTGAAGGGTCCAAAATACTGGGGAGATAACTTTGAAGGAACCAAATGTCTGGGAAGAAACCAGGAGGCCAGCCACACCTTATCATCCAGACTGATCTTAGGTGCCGGAAACCAACGTTGATCCGCCCAGAGTTTGACTCGTTCTTGTGCTTCCAGTAAGGCCAACCGAGCAGTGACATGGCCCTGCCTGATGTTTTCCACCAAACCATCAAGATCTGGGAATGAAGTGGCATGAGGCACTAAAGTAGGGAAGATGGCAGGATGGTATCTGAAGGTCTAGAAGAAGGGACTGGTTTTGAGGGAAGCATGCATTAAATTATTGTACGCAAATTCAGCCATAGGGAGCAGATCCTTCCAATTGTCCTGGGCAGACAAGGTGTAACGGCAGAGGTACCCTTGCAGGGTTTGATTTAAACGTTCAGTCTGCCCATTGGTCTGGGGATGGTACCCTGAGCTAAGTGCCCGTCAGATGGAGCATACCTGTTTCCAATAACTCGAGGTGTACTGGGAGCCACGGTCAGATATGATGGTTTCTGGGAGGCCATGTAGTGAAAAAATGTGGTTGATAAAAATGCGTACACACAAACCCTAGGGAGACTAGAGGGAATATTTATCTGGACCACTTTAAAACAGCCCTCTTTAAGTCAAAAGACTAAAACAACAACAGTATTGTTTAAAGGGCCCCTTGCTTCTCCAGTACCTTATTCCTCTGGCACAATCATCTATGTTGTTTATTCATTAAATACCAACATATTCTGTCAAATGTGTATCAAAAATAATGCTTTATTATCATTTTATAAAAACATTTCAAATACATTTAACATCTTTTGTAAGACCAATTCACAACCTATTTGTTATAGGTCTAGACACTGTTAAACCAAGACATGCAAACACAACACTCTGTTACCTAGTACATTGATTCTCCGTTATTCAATTCATTAACAAGACAAGTTTTCCATAAAAAATCTATTGTAAACATTTGTCTATTCTAACAGGGGAATCAAATAATCCCAGGGCTTTCTGTTCATCCGTACATCCGTACTTCTGTCACTCATACACACAGTCATTCAACAATCAACGCTACCCAACATGTTTCTTTCTTTTCTTTTGTTGTTTGTCACAAATATAGTAAATTCTTCAAGGGTTTTCGTACTATAACAGTTTGTTTATGCATTAGTCATTGTGGTCTTCTTGCCCTTTATTTGATTTCTTGGTGATGAAGTCCTATGTTCTACTCCCACCCATCTTGTGTTTGGGCCAGAATTCCAAAAAGGTATCTGTGAGAAGCAAGTATACAAAGACTGGTTTTATTATTCAACCAACTTCACTGTAGTTTAATTGCTACGTGGGGGGTATGTAAATTACCGGGAAAGAGAGCATTTTATACAATCTTCTTCCATACATTTGTCATTGACATGCATTGCTTAATGGAGGAAACTAGTACAGGCACTAACACAATTCTTTGAGGGGTGTGTCATTTTCATGACCCCCTTCCTCCTCAACACTTAATATTAGACCCCCTGGTCATCAAGGGGAATCAAATATACATTTTTGTTTGTCTACACCACAGTGGCGTCTACAGTGGTACACTTTTTACCTCCTGGATAAGTTCTGTGGGTTTATTTATCATCCACGGCCATCATCCCCAATGTTTGTCTCTATGGTCATATTTCACCGTGGCGCATTTGTGCTCTTTCTGTTCTATCTATTCAGAAAGACAGATACATATAGGGGCATTCATTAAGATTCTTTCCTGCTCTTCATCTTTTTGTCACACCTACACATCATATTTCTATATGTCCTTGGATTTTTTACCTTATTTTGTGGTTCTAATCACACGGTTCCCATCGAAGTAATTTCTCCTCTGGGTTTTCTATTGCCTTTCGGCTTCGACACTTTAGTAATACCCTGCTTTTCCCAGGTTCCCGCGGGCTTCTTGCCTTGAGTGAGTTTTTTCTCTACTCTCTTCTCTACTCTGTAATACTCTGTATTGGTAAGAAGGGACAATGGTGTGTATAAATTGTATGTCCTTAACTACAACTTCTCACATTGATATATTCCCACTGTCTACTGTGTACTTACTTCAAGGTGGGGGGCTAGACAGATCCAGCTACCGATCTTCCTCTCATTCCCAATGGCCTTCATCAGCTTCTGAGTTCAGACTGTCACATACTTAGTTTAATGAAATAGTATTCTTTTTTGTCCAGATTTGGCGCATTAATCCACCATCCCTTCTAATGCTTTTCTTTTTCCTGATTTGTTTCCTTACCTCATGTCCAAGATGAGATAGATCTGCCTCGTCTCGCGGAATCCTGCTGGCGTTCTCTCGCCTCTAGGAACGCTCTGGAGGCGTTCACTGTCTCGTGCTGTACCCAGAAGTCCTGAATTTGTATCCCGGGTTGTTGCCAGCGTTCTCTCGCCTCTGCAAACGCTCTGGAAGCTCTCGCTGATTCGCGCTCCTCCGGAAGTTCTGACCCGCCTATGGACCTGCTTCAGGCTCATTGCTGTTCCTGGGTCCTTTTTACAGGTTGCCGTCTGGCGTGTGTCCGCGTCATTACATCAGCGTCATCCCATTGCCGATGCTTAGTTTCAAGGTCCTTTTTTCTAACAAGCTCGCCAAGCCGCGTTACGCTAGCCTGTTCTACAAGCAGAACTCAGGTTGGTATCTTGGCTCGTGTTATTAATATGCAGATCTAATATGCAGCATTGTGGTGCCCAAAAATGTCATCTTCTTCCTTACATAACGTCAAAGGAAGGTGACAGGTTACTCTGATTTATGTGGCATGTTAACAAGGTGGTGTGAGTTACTCTTCCCTTGATTTTTAGCATAGATGGTATTCAAATTGCTGATACTTGTTTAACATTCATCCAGGTTGATGGAACTCAGTCTAAATTCACATGTTTGGCAGGATTATGTTGGCAGGGTTATGTCACTCTTTCCTCTCTCATCCAGGTTGATGGAGCGCAGCCTATATGTGAAAAGCCTAAATTTACATGCTGGGAAGATTATGTTGGCAGGATTATGGCGCTCTTTTCTCTCTCAGATTTTTTGAGGTGTGAAGGACAGCAAGGGGAGATTACTATCCCTCCACTCTATTTTCCAAGCGTAGATGGGGTATGATACCCAACAGATCAATTTCATGTCCTTACTTTTACCATGTAGTATGTACCTGAGTTTCTCAGCCAATATATGTAGTGGGGTCTCCTCATTCAGCTCTCTCATTTAGACCAATATCCAGGCACTTTGTCAGAAAGATCAGTTCTTTTTCTTTCAACAGGAGTTTCTTCCTGTCAATATTGATATCATTACTCATTTTTACCTGGTATACTACAGACTACTGAAGTTCATCTGCCTTATGTATCATTTCAATAAAGTGCCCAACCATGGGTGCGGAGTGGATTCTATTCTTTAAGCAGCTTTCATGTTCCGTTATCCGGGTCTTTAGCTTTCTTTCAGTCTTCCCTATATAGATTTTTCTACAGGGGCACCATACCACATAGACTACAAATTAAGAGTTGCAGTTGGTTAATGTCCTTTGTTTCCACTCACTTTTTAGTCCGAGATTTATTCCTGTTGATTTTTTCGTTTGTGAACAGCAAGTACAACTCCCACATGGGACATGACCCTCCGGTGCTCGCATTCCCCAAGTCTCTTTAAGTGTTGGCTGGATTTTATGTTGTTTTGTAATATCATTACCATGATTTGATCCTTCACCGTCTTACCGCTTCGGAAGGCGAACAGGGGTTTTTCCATGGGACTCTTGCCTTTTTCGATGATCATCCAATTTCGATGTATGATCTTTCTGATCCGGTTTGACAAGTTACTGTAAGTGTTTACAAAAAACAGTTTTTCATTCTTTTTTCTCTTGGGGTACCAAAGATTGTTCCAATATCGCTTCCCGAAGGTTATAT
Source organism: Ambystoma mexicanum (assembly GCF_040938575.1). Taxonomy (NCBI): domain Eukaryota; kingdom Metazoa; phylum Chordata; class Amphibia; order Caudata; family Ambystomatidae; genus Ambystoma; species Ambystoma mexicanum. The sequence goes on along the minus strand of NC_090931.1, from coordinate 1,240,298,095 downwards.
TCTGCTCTCTTCATCGCCCGTTTAGTTAGACTTTTAGGATAGCATCTTTTATGTAAGTTTGCTCTCAATCTCTTGGCACCTTCCCTATAGTCTTCTTTGTTGGTGCTGTTCTTTTTGAGCTGTAAAAACTGCCCAGAGGGCAAATTATCACGCGTATGGTTCGGGTGAAAGCTGGTGTAGTGCAATAATGCATTGCGATCCATAGATTTTTTGTATGGTGAAGTGGGAAAATGAGACAACACCCTTCCCCCATTCTCATCCAGACCCTAGCCTAGAGGATCACGGCCCAAGCACCCCCCCGCGAGAGGAGTTTGACCCATTCACTTCATTACCTGACAACATGGTACCATGTGTCCATGGTCCCCACAAACGAGGAGCATGCCCAATAGCAGGCCCTGGTCAAGCCGACTTCTGCGACATGGACCCGCTCGACTAACGCAACAACCACGAACATCTTAGAGATGCCATGACGACATAGCCAACTGACAAGGACACACATGCCACCAAGCACACTGGTCACTCACATACAAACCTACACGAAGAACATACTCAGTGCTATGACGTAGCAGACTGGCACACCCACGGACGTGCATCGTTGTTATTTTTCACATAGGCCTCCTACCGCACCGCAGAAACGCAAGATGCCTGAAGAGCTCGTGTATACACTTGCCGATGCTTTGCCACCCCATCCCCATAGAAGACGCCATCATATATGCCTGCTGCTGCTTGTGACACTCTGTCATCCTGCGACACCCACATTATGGGTCATGTACTACCAGCCAGAAGCTAGGCCCGAGTAGGCCGCAAGCAGGAGTCCCCAGGCAGGAGCCTCTCAGACAAAATCCCCCCAAGGCGAAAACCAAAGCGCTGATCATGCAGAACTAGTTCTAACGAGAGCTCACTGCCAAGGCCGCGATGTTGCAACCCACACGCCGCGCTCTCAGTACCAAGTTTACACCTGCCACCGCCAAGCAAAATCAAATGCTCATAATTCTGCTCCAGCTACGGTCTCTCCACACGTGACCAAGCCAAACTTGAAAAAATGCCAAGCTCAAGAGACAGAAAGTCGCCGGGGTCCCACGTCTGGGACACAGGTTGCAACAACGAAGCGACAAGTTGGACACCTACACCGATGGGAAAGGCGTGATCATCAGCCACTAGCAAGACCTGTCCATTGTTCACTATTAACACATAGTTACACATTGTTGTCACTATCGGGTACATCGCGAGCTGGGAACGGCGATGGTCCCAAGCTTGGGGGCTCGTGAGGGAACCAATAAGAATACAAGGGGCACCTCACTGACCCCATTTCAGCTAGCCAATCACCAAGGGTCCCCTTGTAACTAATTTGTTGTAGCAACTTTTAGGGACAACCCAAGTGTACCTCCTGACCCGTCCTTACCCACTAATATTCCTTCATCTAGGTAGCCATACAACCATTGGAGGTTGGCATGAAGACGTTGGCATCCTCTCACGGCTTCCTGGTTTCGCCGCGCATTCTGAGGGGTGTGTTTGTAGTCGTCATGTGATTCCCTATTTAAGTCCCGCCTCTACGTTATGCCGGCACTTCTGAATCTTGTATTCTAGCGGCTTTTGTAACCCCTCGTATCCAGGTTTCTGACCTTGTTTCCTCTGCCTTGTTTCCTCGTATTTTGACCCAGACTGCCATCGGATTTGCCTCGCATTGCCCCTGTGGAATTTGCTCCCAGCCTTGTTATCCGACCTCGGACCGCCATCGGATTGCCTCGCATTGCCCCTGTGTACTTTTGCTGCCAGCCTTGTTCTCCGACCTCGGACCGTCATCGGATTGCCTTGCATTGCACTTTTGTACTTAAACCCGCTTGCGGTTCCTCCCCGAACTGCCTCAGGATTGTTTATTGTTTTTCCTTGTGTCACTGATACAGTTGACCTCATACAGTACTCTTCTGGCTCGTCTGTGTCCTGCATTACAGCGGAGCCCTCTCAGAATTCATCCGGCTCGACTAATTCCTGCACCCATTGTCAATCTTGCTGTCGTGTCTCATCGTTCTCCGGACCTCGTCTACCTCCCACAACTTTCTGCACTACTCCCTGCATTTGGATCTTGGAACTTTTACTTGCTTTGGATTGCTTTGGGAACTTTACACCACCGGTGCACGGACTAGAGACTGCCTTGGTGTACCTTTAAGCGTCCTCGTGCCAGGTTTTGTGTACTTTGGACCTCTGCTGGATTTCTTGTCCTGTTTCCTGTTTTGTGAACTATCTGGTTGACATTTTGACACGTTCGAACATTGGTTTGCCATGAACATACACTCTCTACTACTTCTCCTTTCTGGTGATTTCGAGTACTCATTTTACTGCATAGGTTAGTTTTTGGTTTCACTCTTGGTTTTTGAATTACTGCCTCGAATTGCACCATTCTGATTGTTGTTCTTCTTGCAGTTGTCTGGGGGTCTTGCCTGTACTTTTTGAGAAGACATCTCGTCCCAGTATCCTGTTCCTTGTTGTTCTGGGTTCACCTTTGGCATTCCATCTTTCCGCCAATCAATTGTTCTGGTTGTTCATTGTATTAACTAGTTCGGTAGATTGGCGAGAAGAATTCCTTGGCTACACTAAGAGAGCTAGAGCGCGACTGACATATTCAGAAGCCTTTCATATACATGGATGCCAACGAGTCTTTGGCAGCCATCATGTAAGTGGTGGCTGAATTACGCAGTGAAATGGCTAATGCTCACGCTGCCACCGAAAGACTGATTAGCTGCAGGCAGGAATCCAGTCCACTGGTGCGCGGGCACCCTCTCCCGCTGTGGCATCTGGTTCTGAACTACCCCCTGCCCGTCCTGACACTGGGCCAGTGTACATGACCGCTCAGTTTCCCCTGGCTCCGGCAGAGCAGTTTTCAGGCGACCCTAAGGCTTAGCGAACCTTCCTTAACCAGTGCAGGTTACACTTTCTATGTAGGCCAGCCTCGTTTCCGGATTCAACCACGAAGGCGGCCTTTTTGTTGTCACACTTGGGTGGTACGGCGGCGGCATGGGCCAATCCACTACTAGAAGAGGGTTGTCAGTGTTGGGGAGAATTCTCCTCTAGGACTAATTTCCCTCACCTAGTGAGTCCCCCAGCAGCTTTGCTGGATTTCTGAAGTTTATTTTTTCCACCTGGTACGAGTGTACATCTTTCTTTCCACTCTTACATGTATTTTGGCCTATATGTTGTTACTCATTGGGTGATCTTGGGCACTGGAGCACACCACTCCAAATGCCCCTGTTCTTGTATGGGTTACACCGCACCTTTAGTGTAGTAACCCTGGGGTGTCTTTAAGACTTCCCCCCTGACTTCATTTCGCTGGGGCTGACTACTGTCCCCCAGAGAAAGGTAAAGTTGCCATTTACTTTACATAGTCATTTTTACCACAGACCCAGTACACCTCATCTTACATGGAGTACTGGAAAGGGCTAATCTGTACCCCTTTTCTGTCTGTAGCTCCCTGAGCATTGTTTCGCTCTTTTAACATTTAGACTTGGCTTGTGGCAGTGGTATCTACCCTAACTTTTCTACCGCGATTATATTAGATAAACGTGGTACTGTTGTTGGCTATTATATTAGCCTCGAACAGAAACCCGCTTGACCAAATCATCTTTCTTTTGGCTCCGGTTGGGTTTATTCGCCATTTCTTTTTGTTAAAGTCCTTCTTGTGTTTTACTTTTGCACGGCAAACTAGGTTTGCCTTCTTTGTTCACTGTCTTTTTGGCAGGCTTCTGCAGAGAAGCCCTCCTCAAGGCGGCTGGGTGTCTAGGTGGGCTGAATGTGAGGGAGGGGTGTAGTCACCCCCTGCACAGGGTATCCTAGGAAACCCAAGTCGCACTTTGCCATGATTGGCTGAGGTGGTTGTCCCGGCTGGACAACCCCCCCGCTGCGTGATTGACAGCCAGGCTGTGTGAATGGGGGTTTTGCGCATAAAAGGCAGGTCTCTTGGGCTAGAAGTCAGAGTCGCCTCTGGAACTACAAGGAACCGAAGAGAAGCAGAGAGAACGACAGCTGCTGCAACTACCCTGTCCCGGTGAAGCCCTGCTGCTGTCCTGAGCTATCTACCCTTCGATGACTAAGAGAAGATCCAGTCCGGAGTCTTCTTCCCTTGAGCCTGGTGGGAATAACCAGCTCATCTTCTTCAGCCAGAGATCTCCGCCGTGGTCGAAATCGCTGCACACTGCTGTAGTGGTCCGGATAGCCACCTGATGAACCTCTCCTGTTTTTAAGGAGCACACCTTTTCGTTGTTGCTGTTGCCGGCTTCATCCCTGTGTGGTGCAGACCCCCTTCAGACATCCTCCCTCGCAACAAAGCTCCAGGAATCGTGGGTCTGCGGGAAACCAACAGGAACAACTGCCAGGGCTCCAGCTGCATCGTGGAAATAAGGTACTGTGTTCTACTTGAGGAAACTGGGTAAACCCCTTTTCTTCATCTTCAAGGCTCGCCCTTGTCTTCCCTCTTTCTTATAACTTTTGCTCCCGAACATTGACAATATTCAAGTACTCTTGGGCTATACGGAATTGTGAACCGTCTAACGGTGTGATCTTCGGCACAGGCCTCCGGTGTCATCTAAACCTGGCTCTGACCCTTTGGGCCTCATTACGACCCAGGCGGTAAGGGATTACCGGTACCGCTAAGGGCACTGGTGCCGGTAATCCCTTACTGACCAATTAGGAGGTCCCTTTGCGGGTCCCTACCATCACCAGCCATTAAGGAAGGGACCCGAAAAGGGACCTTGGAGGTAATTACGGTACCGCAATTTGCGGTACCGTAATTACCGCCTTCCCCATTCCCATTGAGCCCTATGGGGCAAAAATGGGAATGGGGAAGGGCCAATGGTGAATGGGGAATTACCACCCCTCCAACCTTGGAATGGGGGGGTAATTTCGCCATTCATCATGGCAGATTCCGGTGTCAACCATGGCGCTAATGGCGTCATTGGTTAACGCCTGGGTCGTAATGACTTTTGAACTCCTGTTTCTGAGTGTTTCTCGATATTGTCTGCCTAACCTAAATATTGCCTGTGATTTTTGCCTCGAACTCCCTCTGGGTATCTCGGGTGCTAAGTGTGTTTTTGCCCCGGTAGCATTTCATGTCACGGATACGCATTTATTTAGTAGACCAAACTGTCAAAAAGTGATCGCAACCGTATCCACGGTATCGTGTTTTGTTCATAACACTGGTTCATTCAAACACCGGGTACTTACCTTGAGACTTACTGTACAAAGTGAATTGGTTAGTTGTAGTATATTTAACATGTGGTTTTGTTTAAAGTTTAATAGAGGTGCTGTGTTTATAACTGATGGTTTAAAAATAATGTACTTATATTTTTTACCTGAAACCTTGAGTCAGTGTTTGCTTGAGTCACAGTAATTGTGGTCCCTTTGTGTAATCTCTGCTACTGCTCATATGCTCTTGAGATAAGCCTGGCTGCTCTGCTACTGCTACCACTATAACTTAGTAGTACAGGCTTGTACCAAAGGTAAAACTTGTATTGCCACCTGTAGTCTTAATGGGGTGTAGTGGTCCCTAAGGGCACTGCACAGGATTCTGCCTAACAGTCACCTCTTGTACAATTGTGACACTTTGATTATTGCTATGAGTCGGGTTTTTGATACGCGGTATGCCACGCAAGCCACCGACTTGCAATTATTGGGTTTACAGCCTGGGACTTCACCCCTTTTGGCATACTTGCCCAAGTTTAATCAATTGGTTGCCGAAAATAATTGGCCAGAGGAGAAGAAAGCATCCCTATTTTATAAAGGGTTGTCTGATTACCTTAAAGACACACTGTCCACGGTACCTGTAATCCCTACCGCTTTCCCTGAGTTGCTTGATCTAGTGTTACAGATTGATTCTAGACAAGCAGAGAGAAGGGGGGAGCGGAGACCGATTCCTCCGCTTACGACCACCGCTTCCACACCCGTAACTGGACCATCAGAACCGATGCAAATAGGAGCATTGATTGCATGGGCCTTTGTCAGCGGAAACAAGGGAACAGAGAAAAAAGAATGGTCTATGTTTTTATTGTGGATCATCGGATCATCATTTATTACGATCATGCCCTAAGAAACCTGTTAAGAAACAGGGAAACGCAAAAGCCCGGCAATACATGGGGTTTAGTTGCCGGGTGGTTCTTGCAGTGACCCCCTCATGTCTGCACCTTACTGTCTATCCGTTACCCTTGCTTCCACCTCCCTCGGTAAGCAGGTGGTTCCAGTTTTTTGGATTCAGGTGCCACGGGTAGCTATATTGACGGTGCTTATGCTCGAGAGTTGGGTATACAGATCATTCCTAAAGATTGCCCAGAGGTCGTGAATGCGGTCGACGGCTCATCCCTTATTTCTGGTCCTGTGACTGAATGTACTACCACATTGGTCATGAGGACGTAGTGCGGGCACACAGAATACATCGCTTTTGATCTGTTTGCCGCCCCACAGTTTAAGGTTATCCTGGGGCTTTCATGGTTGAAACTACACAACCCAGTGGTGGACGGGCACTCGGGGGAGGTGAGTTTCCTTTCAGAACATTGCGACCAGTTCTGTTTGACATCAGGTCAGAAAACCTCTAGACCAAGCTATGCACTCATGGATTCCGCCTCCACTATAGGGGCTGTGATTAACACTCAATTACCTCCAGAGTATCGAGAGTATCTGGATGTCTTTGACGCAGGTGGGGCAGAAATCCTTCCTCCTCACAGACCTTATGATTGCCCTATAGAATTGGTTCCTGGGGCCAAGATACCGTCAGGCCGGATTTATTTGTTAACAGCCAAAGAGGATGTCATCCTTAAAGAATATATTGATAAATCCTTAAAATCAGGCTTCATTCGGTCTTCACGTTCTCCGGCAGCCTCCCCTCTGTTTTTTGTCCCGAAGAAGGAGGGGGACCTTCACCCTTGCATTGATTATCGGGCCTTGAATGCTGTTACGGTCTGGAACCAATATCCTATTCCCTTGATATCGGTCTTGCTCGATCAGCTCGGCTTGGCCAAAATGTTTACTAAGTTAGACTTACGTGGGGCGTACAACCTAATACGCATACGTGATGGGGATGAATGGAACACCGCCTTTAAAACCAAGTACGGTCTATATGAATACACTGTAATGCTGTTTGTTCTAAATAATGCCCCGGCCACTTTCCAGTTCTTCATCAATGAAGTCTTTCATGACATGTTGGATCAAGATTTGATTGTTTATCTGGATGACATCCTGATTTACTCCCCCACCTATGAAACCCATGTTGTTCATGTCAGCAGAGTCTTACAATGTCTGCGGGACAATCATCTTTATGCTAAGCTGGAAAAGTGCACCTTTCACGTACAAGAGGTTGAATTCCTTGGCCTTGGATATAACATCACCAACAAAGGGGTTCAAATGAGCAGATCTAAGGTCTCTGCCATTCTGGATTGGCTGGTTCCCAACAATCTGAAGGCATTACAATCCTTTTTTAGGATTTTCACATTTTTATAGATGTTTTGTTCAAGACTTCTCAGCCATTGTTTGTTCCCTTACGGCTCTGACTAGTTCTAAAAAATCCTTTCATTGGAATCAGGAAGCACAACAGGCTTTTGATTGCCTGAAATCTGCTTTCACGTCAGCATCAGTGTCCAGCATCCGGATCCAACCCAACCATTCATAGTAGAGGCTGATGCATCGGATGTCGCTTTGGGTGCTATCCTGTCTCAGCATTGCCGGATGATACTGGTTTACATCCAGTAGCCTTTCATTCAAGGAAGCTAACCCCTTATGAAAGGAATTATATAATCACAGAGCGTGAATTGTTGGCTGTCCGGGACGGCTTTTTGGTTTGGAGACATCATTTGTTGGGTTCCCGAGTGCCTGTCCAGGTATTCACTGATCATAGGAATCTCTTGGCTCTTCAATCAGTGAAATGCACCACTGTGTGGCATGCATGTTGGCATGAATTCTTTTCGATGTTTGATTTCACTATTTCCTATCGTCCTGGTTCACAGAATTCTAAAGCGGATGCTCTCTCTCGTCTACATGGACCCTCTGAATCCTCTCACATCACTGGTGCACCCTTGTTACCCACTCAGGTGGTGTGTGGTTGCTCTTTGCGTCCGTCACTTAAATCCATGATACAGGAATGGCTTTGAAACGATCCGCCGGAAGTGGCCAAATACAGACTGGAAATAGTAAATTCATTACCCTATAACCAGGGTAAAATATTCCTGCCTAATCCAGAGACGCGACGTACTGCTATACAATGGTGTCATGATTCGTCCTTGGCTGCTCATCCTGGTATTAGGAAGACTGTTGATCTACTGAAAAGATGGTGTTGGTGGCCGTCTTTCCTTCAGGACGTCACTGATTACATAATACATGTTCTGTTTGTGCTCAGTGCAAAACGTCACATTGCAAACCGGTTGGTTTGCTACAGCCTATGCCTCTTCTAGATTGCCCTTGGTCATTAATTTCCATGGATTTCATTGTGGAACTACCTGTGGTGGAAGGTTTCGACACCATTTGGGTGGTCATCGACTACTTCACTAAAATGGCAGTATTTGTACCTTGTCAGGAGATCCCTACTGCTCCTAAACTGGCGGATCTCTTTTTGCAGAACATTTTCAGGATTTTTGGTCTCCCTTCTCTTATCATCTCCGACCGTGGTCCTCAGTTTACCTCACACATTTGGAGAGCCTTGGCAGCTGCATTGGGTATTGAAGCTCGGTTTTCGAGTGCCTACCATCCTCAGGTGGATGGGCAGACTGAACGCCTGAATGCCACTATGGAACCGTACATAAGATGTCTCACTTTTCAGCACCAGGACGATTGGCTTTCTGTACTGTCATTGGCTGAATTTGCTTATAACAATTCGCTTCACACTGCAACGCAGGCTTCTCCTTTCTTTGCCCTTTATGGACAACATCCGCGAACCTTACCTCTTGTCCCTGATTTGCCAACACATAATCCTGCTGCTCTTGCTTGTGTTAGGGACATCTCCGACACCCATGTCCAGATTAAACGACAGTTGGTGGATGATCAGAACAGAACCAAGGTTTATGCGGACCGGCATCGTTCCCCTGCTCCTGTATATCACCCGGGCATGAAAATGTGGTTATCAACACGCAATTCACACCTGCCAGGTCGGAGGAAGTTGCACCCACGTTTCGTCGGTCCATATGCTATATCGCATGTCATTAACCCAACAGTGGTGCGTTTGGTTCTCCCGCAATCATGGAAACTTCATCCAGTGCTTCACGTGTCTTTGATTAAGCCGTGCCATCCTGCTACTCGACTCCCCTCTCATCCTCCACCTGTCAGGGTACGGGGTGCTATGGAGTATGAGGTATCGGCGATCTTGGATACTAAGGTTCGGAACGGTTAAAAGACACTACTATGTAGACTGGAAGGGTTATGTTCCGGAGGATCGCACCTGGGAACCGAGGGAGAACCTACATGCCCTGGTTTTGTTGTCCCGTTTTTGGAAATCTCGGAAGGTAGGGGCCTCTTTGGGGAAGGAAACTGTCAGGTATTGGCAAAATTCATCTGTGTTAGGACGCCGAAATTATCGGGCTTCCACGAGATGTGAGATTTATGGGTCTCGTACATGCCAAGGAACGGTGGCTACTGCTTCTTTAAGACCTCGTCTGCAGGGAGCTTTGAGGTTGACATGGAGACGTTGACGTCCTCTCACGGCTTCCTGGTTTCCCGTGAACGCTGAGGGGCGTTGTTGTAGTCGTCATGTGATTCCCTATTTAAGCCCTGCCTCTATGTTATGCCGGCACTTCTGAATCTTGTATTCTAGTGGCTTTTGCTACCCCTCGTATCCAGGTTTCTGACCTTGTTTCCTCTGCCTTGTTTCCTCGTATTTTGACCCGGACCGCCATCGGATTTGCCTCGCATTGCCCCTGTGTAATTTTGCTGCCAGCCTTGTTATCCGACCTCGGACCGCCATCGGATTGCCTCGCATTGCCCCTGTGTACTTTTGCTGCCAGCCTTGTTCTCCGACCTCGGACCGTCATCGGATTGCCTTGCATTGCACTTTTGTACTTAAACCCGCTTGCGGTTCCTCCCCGAACTGCCTCAGGATTGTTTATTGTTTTTCCTTGTGTCACTGATACAGTTGACCTCATACAGTACTCTTCTGGCTCGTCTGTGTCCTGCATTACAGCGGAGCCCTCTCAGAATTCATCCGGCTCGACTAATTCCTGCACCCATTGTCAATCTTGCTGTCGTGTCTCATCGTTCTCCGGACCTCGTCTACCTCCCACAACTTTCTGCACTACTCCCTGCATTTGGATCTTGGAACTTTTACTTGCTTTGGATTGCTTTGGGAACTTTACACCACCGGTGCACGGACTAGAGACTGCCTTGGTGTACCTTTAAGCGTCCTCGTGCCAGGTTTTGTGTACTTTGGACCTCTGCTGGATTTCTTGTCCTGTTTCCTGTTTTGTGAACTATCTGGTTGACATTTTGACACGTTCGAACATTGGTTTGCCATGAACATACACTCTCTACTACTTCTCCTTTCTGGTGATTTCGAGAACTCATTTTACTGCATAGGTTAGTGTTTGGTTTCACTCTTGGTTTTTGAATTACTGCCTCGAATTGCACCATTCTGATTGTTGTTCTTCTTGCAGTTGTCTGGGGGTCTTGCCTGTACTTTTTGAGAAGACATCTCGTCCCAGTATCCTGTTCCTTGTTGTTCTGGGTTCACCTTTGGCATTCCATCTTTCCGCCAATCAATTGTTCTGGTTGTTCATTGTATTAACTAGTTCGGTAGATTGGCGAGAAGAATTCCTTGGCTACACTACGAGAGCAAGAGTGCGACTGACATATTCAGAAGCCTTTCATATACATGGATGCCAACGAGTCTTTGGCAGCCATCATGCAAGTGGTGGCTGAATTACGCAGTGAAATGGCTAATGCTCACGCTGCCACCGAAAGACTGATTAGCTGCAGGCAGGAATCCAGTCCACTGGTGCGCGGGCACCCTCTCCCGCTGTGGCATCTGGTTCTGAACTACCCCCTGCCCGTCCTGACACTGGGCCAGTGTACATGACCGCTCAGTTTCCCCTGGCTCCGGCAGAGCAGTTTTCAGGCGACCCTAAGGCTTAGCGAACCTTCCTTAACCAGTGCAGGTTACACTTTCTATGTAGGCCAGCCTCGTTTCCGGATTCAACCACGAAGGCGGCCTTTTTGTTGTCACACTTGGGTGGTACGGCGGCGGCATGGGCCAATCCACTACTAGAAGAGGGTAGTCAGTGTTGGGGAGAATTCTCCTCTAGGACTAATTTCCCTCACCTAGTGAGTCCCCCAGCAGCTTTGCTGGATTTCTGAAGTTTATTTTTTCCACCTGGTACGAGTGTACATCTTTCTTTCCACTCTTACATGTATTTTGGCCTATTTGTTGTTACTCATTGGGTGATCTTGGGCACTGGAGCACACCACTCCAAGTGCCCCTGTTCTTGTATGGGTTACACCGCACCTTTAGTGTAGTAACCCTGGGGAGTCTTTAAGACTTCCCCCCTGACTTCATTTCACTGGGGCTGACTACTGTCCCCCAGAGAAAGGTAAAGTTGCCATTTACTTTACATAGTCATTTTTACCACAGACCCAGTACACCTCATCTTACATGGAGTACTGGAAAGGGCTAATCTGTACCCCTTTTCTGTCTGTAGCTCCCTGAGCATTGTTTCGCTCTTTTAACATTTAGACTTGGCTTGTGGCAGTGGTATCTACCCTAACTTTTCTACTGCGATTATATTAGATAAACGTGGTACTGTTGTTGGCTATTATATTAGCCTCGAACAGAAACCCGCTTGACCAAATCATCTTTCTTTTGGCTCCGGTTTGGTTTATTCGCCATTTCTTTTTGTTAAAGTCCTTCTTGTGTTTTACTTTTGCACGGTGAACTAGGTTTGCCTTCTTTGTTCACTGTCTTTTTGGCGGGCTTCTGCAGAGAAGCCCTCCTCAAGGCGGCTGGGTGTCTAGGTGGGCTGAATGTGAGGGAGGGGTGTAGTCACCCCCTGCACAGGGTATCCTAGGAAACCCAAGTCGCACTTTGCCATGATTGGCTGAGGTGGTTGTCCCGGCTGGACAACCCCCCCGCTGCGTGATTGACAGCCAGGCTGTGTGAATGGGGGTTTTGCGTATAAAAGGCAGGTCTCTTGGGCTAGAAGTCAGAGTCGCCTCTGGAACTACAAGGAACCGAAGAGAAGCAGAGAGAACGACAGCTGCTGCAACTACCCTCTCCCGGTGAAGCCCTGCTGCTGTCCTGAGCTATCTACCCTTCGATGACTAAGAGAAGATCCAGTCCGGAGTCTTCTTCCCTTGAGCCTGGTGGGAATAACCAGCTCATCTTCTTCAGCCAGAGATCTCCGCCGTGGTCGAAATCGCTGCACACTGCTGTAGTGGTCCGGATAGCCACCTGATGAACCTCTCCTGTTTTTAAGGAGCACACCTTTTCGTAGTTGCTGTTGCCGGCTTCATCCCTGTGTGGTGCAGACCCCCTTCAGACATCCTCCTTTGCAACAAAGCTCCAGGAATCGTGGGTCTGCGGGAAACCAACAGGAACAACTGCCAGGGCTCCAGCTGCATCGTGGAAATAAGGTACTGTGTTCTACTTGAGGAAACTGGGTAAACCCCTTTTCTTCATCTTCAAGGCTCGCCCTTGTCTTCTCTCTTTCTTATAACTTTTGCTCCCGAACATTGACAATATTCAAGTACTCTTGGGCTATACGGAATTGTGAACCGTCTAACGGTGTGATCTTCGGCACAGGCCTCCGGTGTCATCTAAACCTGGCTCCGACCCTTTGGGCCTCATTACGACCCAGGCGGTAAGGGATTACCGGTACCGGTAAGGGCACTGGTGCCGGTAATCCCTTACTGACCAATTAGGAGGTCCCTTTGCGGGTCCCTACCATCACCAGCCATTAAGGAAGGGACCCGAAAAGGGACTTTGGAGGTAATTACGGTACCGCAATTTGCGGTACCGTAATTACCGCCTTCCCCATTCCCATTGAGCCCTATGGGGCAAAAATGGGAATGGGGAAGGGCCAATGGTGAATGGGGAATTACCACCCCTCCAACCTTGGAATGGGGGGGTAATTCCGCCATTCATCATGGCAGATTCCGGTGTCAACCATGGCGCTAATGGCGTCATTGGTTAACGCCTGGGTCGTAATGACTTTTGAACTCCTGTTTCTGAGTGTTTCTCGATACTGTCTGCCTAACCTAAATATTGCCTGTGATTTTTGCCTCGAACTCCCTCTGGGTATCTCGGGTGCTAAGTGTGTTTTTGCCCCGGTAGCATTTCATGTGACGGATACGCATTTATTTAGTAGACCAAACTGTCAAAAAGTGATCGCAACCGTATCCACGGTATCGTGTTTTGTTCATAACACTGGTTCATTCAAACACCGGGTACTTACCTTGAGACTTACTGTACAAAGTGAATTGGTTAGTTGTAGTATATTTAACATGTGGTTTTGTTTAAAGTTTAATAGAGGTGCTGTGTTTATAACTGATGGTTTAAAAATAAATGTACTTATATTTTTTACCTGAAACCTTGAGTCAGTGGCCCTCATTACGACCCTGGCGGAAAGTAACTGACCTGACCGCCATAGCGTAAATAGCGTTTCCGCCATTGCATGACGGAGTAAAGTGCGGCTAATTCCGACCCATCGGGCACGAGCACTACGCCATGGCGGAAGTGCAAAGTCCGCGATGGCGGAAATGTCCCCAAAACGCCCCTCACCGGCGTCGTATGGCGCCCTAGGTGCAATTCCGCCACCCATCATAGCGGTCACCGTAATGAGTGGCAATCGGAAAATACGGTGACCGTAAATATACGGAAACGGAAGTAAAAACATGGTCCCGGAACGGGAAACAGCACGCCGTACACCTATAAAATCAGAATTCCCACACAACCATTAAAAATACTACCCTGAGACACATCCCAACCCGTCATCCACCCTAGTGAAAACAAGAAAAATGGGAAAAGTAGCGAAGAAAGCGTGCGACCGCAAGCGGCAGGTCCACTTCTCCCGTGAGGAACTCACCTTGCTCACAGAGACCCTCCAGGAGAATGCTGCCGTCGTCTTCTCGACGTAAATGACCAGGACGGCACTTGCGAACAAGAAGGCCATATGGGCCCTGGTGGCACAGCGGGTAAGTGCGGTGGGGACCGCACCCCGCAACCCACAGCAATGCAGAAAGCGATGGGACGACTTGCGGATACGCGTACGGAGAATACTATCCGCCAACCGTAACATTGCCACAGCTACCGGGGGAGGATCGGAATCACCCATCAAGTTGACCCCCTGGGAAGAAATCTGTGCCTCCACCATTGGAATGGAGAGTATAGAGGGAGTCGGAGGGATGGAGAAAGGAGTGCAGACATCCGAAGAATCAGGTAGGTGGCCCAAATAAAACAATGCTAAATCCACAATGTCCAATCATGTGAAGTACCATGTGTCCACATAGTGCAACAGAAACACATGGCCAGGAGAACGTCCACATACATTGGCCTGATAGCGCACTTTAAAACTCACATTAAATACATAAATAATTAAAAATCCTAAAAACACCCTCCACACGTGCAGCAGGCACACCCTAACTGCAGGCTGCAAAACAACTGCATCCTCAATCCACACAAAAATGAAACCACCTCCAAGGCCCTGACCCAAATCACCCTCAGGTACCACCCCAATGCATGTGATACATTGCCATTCCAATTTCCACAGACCCATTAATAACGCTCGCCCTCCTTTACTCCACCACAGGGTCCGATTCAAACGACGAGCTCCAGGACACCCCTACCAGCACACCTGCAAAGAGGGCCAAGACCAACGGCCAAAGACCCTCCACCTCAGCTGCACGGATCAAGACACGGCAGCAGCACAAATCAAGTGGCAGCACACAGGAGGGGACTTCAACAGGCACCCCAGCAGCCAGCATTCCCACAACAGCACCACCACAGGTCCCCCCAATGGATGCCACAGAAGGCACTGCTTCTGGTGGCAGCAGCACCATAGGTGACACTGCATTAATGGCAGCATGCTCCGACACAGAAAACGGTGATGTCGATGTAGGATCCATCCATGACCTGTCTCAATCCCCCTGTTTGTTTCATCCCGTACACCATGAGGATACCACGCAGGGGCACCCACAAGACGACGACTGGCCATCCCCCACAAGCCCTGTGGCAAGGCAACATGAGGTCATCAGCCCCTCTGTGACACCACCGCAAATGGCCATGGCACAGCAGAGGCAACAGTCCCTCGACCAGGTGATCGTGCAACAGCAGCAACTGGCCACGCTCCTCAAGGACCATGCTGATGAATGTGGGGGTACTAAGGCAGCCATAGAAACATCTACTGAGACACTTAGGGCAGAAATGGAGAGAAGTACAGAGACACTAAGGGCACAAATGGAGAGAAGCACCGAGAGCCTGAGGGTACAAATGGAGAGAAGCACCGAGAGCCTGAGAGTACAAATGGAGAGAAGCACCGAGAGCCTGAGGGGGGAACTGCATGCGACGTCCAAAGACGTATGTGCTGAACTTGCCGCTGTGCGCCGTGTGCTCACTGAGCTCTCACAAACCCTTAGGGACATGCATGGACGTGAGCAGGCAGAGACATCATCCGTTGCAAGTTCCGTCCAGGGCAGCCCCCAACGTAGATCTGGGAGGAACCTGCGCTCCACAGGCAGTGGTGCCCCTGATACCCGGAGAGGGGGCTTGCAATAGCGTCTGCCCACTGACAATGAGCATCTTTGGACACTGGTGTTCGGGGGGGAGGTAGGAGGGTGGAGGGGGTGTGTTGGGCTTACTTGGGTGGCGGGTCGATGGGGTGTGTAACATAATTTCACATATGCTATAAACATTGCACAATCAACCAATGAGATGTGTGGACATTGATCTTTGTGTACGAGGCCTTTATAGGCGTACAGTCCATATTGTGCATGTTCCAGACACACACAGTGCCACAAGTCCCGTGTCCATGTATCAGCCACCAGGCGTGAGTGCTAGAAGCATGAATCTATGATAATCTGACAAATTTCACGGCCCTCCTGTGCCTCGCGGACTCCTTGAGGTGCTGCCACATCCCCACCCTCATCATGACCATCTTCAGGTGCTTGCAGTTCTGCGTCAGGGGGCATGGGCACATTTCTACGTACGCACATGTTGTGTAGCATGACACATGCCATGATCATCTTTGCAACCTTCTCATGGCGGTACAGGAGTGCCCCGCCAGACCTGCTGAGGCAGCGGAAACAAGTCTTCAGTAGGCCGAATGCCTGTTCTATGACTACACGGGTACGTGAGTGGGCATGGTTGTAGTCCTCCTCATGCTGGTTCTGTGGGTTCCGGAGTGGTGTAAGGAGCCATCTCTTCAGTGGATACCCGGCATCACCTGTATGTGGACAATAAAGGTTGTTTGTGGAATGACATTGCTACGTACGCACCCCCCCTTCCTGCCAGGTCATTGCCGCATCACATACCCCACATTATCATGCATGAAATGAGACTCACCGAGTAGCCAGGATCTGTTCCCTGCGTGTCGCTCCATGTAGCGTGGTATTGTAGAGTTCCTCAAGACCATAGAATCATGGGTTGATCCAGGAAATCGGGCACAACAATGTGTAATGATCCTGTTGGAGTCACACACCATTTGTACATTAAGAGAATGATATTGTTTTCGGTTGCGGTACTGGGCCTCCATGGCATGTGGGACAACCAATTCCACATGGGTGCAGTCGATGGCACCAATGCAACCCGGTATGCCGGCAAGTGCATGGAATCCCACTTTTGTGTTCGTAATTTCCTGCTCCGAGCGTGGTAGAGAGATGTAGTCGTCTGCGTGCTTCAGGAGGGCATCGAGCACTTGCGATAGTGTCCGTGACAACAGTGGCTGTGAAATGCCATGCAACTGTCCGACTGTGTGCTGGTAGGTGCCTGTGGCCAGGAAGTGGACTACAGACACCACCTTCAGTAGGGGTGGGATGGCGGTTGGGCTATCTATCATGCTGACAAGGTCAGCGTGTGTCATGTCCACAATGGCGGTTATGGTGTCCCGGTCCAAACGGTAGAGGGTGTGGATCTGCTCATCAGTGAGGTTGAACGGATGTGCTCGGAGGCGTGGGATTGCGGGCTGCCTGCGTGGTGGTAGTGGCTGTGCTGGTGGGCCTTGCTGGCCCTGCCTTGCCCTCCTCCTCCTCCTGCGTCTCCTCTGTGCGGCCGGTTGTTGTAGTAGTTGGTGTTCGTCTTCTTCTTGAAGTTGGAGTACTTGCAGTGCTATCAGGTCCCCCAGGGCCAACATCGCTAGTCCTGCCGGTAGCATTTTGGAGTGGGTGTGGTTGTGGGAGGGGGTTGGGTGTGCAATTTATGTGTTTTCAGGCTGTATAGCCTCCACCTGTGGTGATTCATTCCACCTGTGCAAGCTGCAATCCCCTTTGGGCGTGCACGTCCCGCACACAACGCTGCAATTCGACGCATGGCATCTTGCTATTACAATCATGTATTTAATCCCGATGGCAGTGAAATATTGGTTCATATGTTCATTCTGCTATGGTCCCATTGTTTCACATACTATCTTTGCAGTCGCGAACAAACTTGTGAAGGGTCAGTGGAATGTAGTACTCGATTAACGCTGGACCCTCATGCAGCACTGTACCGAGGTTCACCGACGGGCGGGGCGTCGCATTTGTGAGTGAAGCCAGTTGCCATTTTCACACACTGCCGCACTACATGGATGGATTTGTGATTTCAAGCGGTCACAGATGCCTTTTCGACGTGATGTTGCAAATGAGGAATTCGGTTTTCAGCTAGCGGCGAGGAGACGCCCACAGGTCTGACTGCAGATATAAAGTTCTATTGTTTAATGTCCTTCGGACAGGGGCCATGGCGAGAATGCAATGATTGATATGAATAGTATGGGATGCGCAATAGCGTAGTGGACGATAAGGCAGGACGTTCCCAAATACATGTTACTTCACAACACTGGAATTCCGGGCTGGAGCACAGTGGATTTTGCAGACTGCATTACGCACAGACTCAATGGAAATTTCACATGTTATGTGAGTAAATAATCAGGCGTTTTCATACCGGGATGAGGGAATGATGTATGGATGCATGGACAGATGATTTAATAGTGAGTTTGCCATGTACAGGGCTTTTTGGAATCTATCCACTTCCCCTGCGCTATGTGATGCAGGGCTGCCATAGTGGGACCATCGTCTATCTGCCCTTGTTGAACCCTCCCTGTCTCGACGCGCCTTCAAACACTTGTGTCTATGCACGTTACTAATCCCATCTAATGGATTCTGTTTTAACAGACGCATGCACACAAACACTTGTTTGTAATAGTTTTTTCACCTCGATTTATATAGTTATGATTCGCAAGTGATTTTTGGGTGGGAATAATCCATTTGAGTGGGCTAGCATGCATATGGCTGTGGATTTAGTGTGATCATTGAAGTGAGTAATTCATATGAAGTTCTGATGCCCATACTATTCTTTTTCATTTCATTTGGGTGACAGGTATCTCCTCCCCTTTTGCCGCTGCCATCTGTATGCCACTCCTGCAGATGGCTTTTACTCCCGACACCTGCTGCTTCGTGTTAATCAGTGGAGCACCATTACGATCTTATGGGACGATCGCCAATGGGCCACATGCCCTTACGCAGTACTAGTGGCTAGGAGCAACATATCGACCTTTCAGCTGGACTAGTGCCTACCTAATGGGACGGCCCTGCGGTTCTAGGCGCTTCCATGTTGCCTTTTTGAACGTGAATGTAGCCCCTGTGTACCATGAAGGAACAGGGCGTCACACAAGAAGAAGCTGGTCATTTATTGCGGATGCAGCCCACAATAATGAAATATATTTTGGAGTTCATGACCTAATAGCTGTATGGGCTTGGTGATTTTGTTGTGCATTAAATTTTGATTATGATATTGACCGTGTAGCGTTATTCTTTGCAAGTAATGTAGCATATTCCTATTTGTGGAGCGATGTATTGTGAGAAGATCTGCATTGGGTTCCGGCTTCTGAGTATAGTTGCGTGGTACTGTGCTGGGCGTGTTTACCTACGAAGCCCAGTGAGGTCAGGGATAGGGGCTGCCATTATGACTGTTTTAATGATGTCATGCTCAGGGGCGGGGGATTAGCTTTTGTGTAACAGATGCCGGTCAGCCAGGTGGATTGGTGGAATGATGTGATTATCAGAATATGGCTGGTCACAGGTGCCTGTGTTTGCGTGCGTTTCTTGGAGGGAGACTGAGGTCATGTCCATTGGAATGGCTTCTGTATTCGTGCCATCTGTGCCCTGCAGCTCCCATTGGCCCCTCTTGAGATGAGCCTGGCTGCTCAGTCACTCTGCCAACTTGTGTGGTACATGCTTATGCTGATGGTTGGTTTGTTTACTGGCAGGAGTACAGGGCTGGTGCAGTCTCCCTCAGGATACTGCTTTGAATGTTGCCTTACACTGGTGTCAAGCGATGGGGGGCCTGTTTTTGTTTGTCTCATATTTCAGTTCATGTTGCTGGACTTGAACCTTCACATGCCTGTGCTGCATCAGTACGGCAATGGTGCCATGGCAAATATGGATGGCCACTCACAAGGCACTTGGAGCCCCTAGATTCATTTGTTCGTTGGCATGCATGGGTGACTTGTACATTTCACTGGTTGCATTGTGTGACTTCATTGCACCTACGAGGAGTTGTGCAATGTGGCCAGGGAGTGGTGTACAGGCACTCAGTAGGGCCTTTTACGGTTGGTTCGCGATGCCGTTCTTCTCACCATGGCGGAATGGTACTTTCCGCCATGCTTGATGGCGTTAGGTATATGTCCGCTAGGGTCAGCATTCGCGTACCGTTGCGCCATGGTGGTAATTACGGTTTCGCATGGCGCGCGTGCGCGTACTTGGTGCAGTTAGCGTTGGCATTCACTACGGTGTCGCTAATGGCATCGTACTTTACGGTGACGGGTCATAATCGCACCGAGCGCTATTCGATGGCGGTATTGCATTTCCGCCATCGTTTTTCGATTTCCGCCAGGGTCGTAATGAGGGCCAGTGTTTGCTTGAGTCACAGTAATTGTGGTCCCTTTGTGTAATCTCTGCTACTGCTCATATACTCTTGAGATAAGCCTGGCTGCTCTGCTACTGCTACCACTATAACTTAGTAGTACAGGCTTGTACCAAAGGTAAAACTTGTATTGCCACCTGTAGTCTTAATCGTGTGTAGTGGTCCCTAAGGGCACTGCACAGGATTCTGCCTAACAGTCACCTCTTGTACAATTGTGACACTTTGATTATTGCTATGAGTCGGGTTTTTGATACGCGGTATGCCACGCAAGCCACCGACTTGCAATTATTGGGATTACAGCCTGGGACTTCACCCCTTTTGGCATACTTGCCCAAGTTTAATCAATTGGTTGCCGAAAATAATTGGCCAGAGGAGAAGAAAGCATCCCTATTTTATAAAGGGTTGTCTGATTCCCTTAAAGACACACTGTCCACGGTACCTGTAATCCCTACCGCTTTCCCTGAGTTGCTTGATCTAGTGTTACAGATTGATTCTAGACAAGCAGAGAGAAGGGGGGAGCGGAGACTGCTTCCTCCGCTTACGACCACCGCTTCCACACCCGTAACTGGACCATCAGAACCGATGCAAATAGGAGCATTGATTGCATGGGCCTTTGTCAGCGGAAACAAGGGAACAGAGAAAAAAGAATGGTCTATGTTTTTATTGTGGATCATCGGATCATTTATTACGATCATGCCCTAAGAAACCTGTTAAGAAACAGGGAAACGCAAAAGCCCGGCAATAGATGGGGTTTAGTTGCCGGGTGGTTCTTGCAGTGACCCCCTCATGTCTGCACCTTACTGTTTATCCGTTACCCTTGCTTCCACCTCCCTCGGTAAGCAGGTGGTTCCAGTTTTTTGGATTCAGGTGCCACGGGTAGCTATATTGACGGTGCTTATGCTCGAGAGTTGGGTATACGGATCATTCCTAAAGATTGCCCAGAGGTCGTGAATGCGGTCTACGGCTCATCCCTTATTTCTGGTCCTGTGACTGAATGTACTACCACATTGGTCATGAGGACGTAGTGCGGGCACACAGAATACATCGCTTTTGATCTGATTGCCGCCCCACAGTTTAAGGTTATCCTGGGGCTTTCATGGTTGAAACTACACAACCCAGTGGTGGACGGGCACTCGGGGGAGGTGAGTTTCCTTTCAGAACATTGCGACCAGTTCTGTTTGACATCAGGTCAGAAAACCTCTAGACCAAGCTATGCACTCATGGATTCCGCCTCCACTATAGGGGCTGTGATTAACACTCAATTACCTCCAGAGTATCGAGAGTATCTGGATGTCTTTGACGCAGGTGGGGCAGAAATCCTTCCTCCTCACAGACCTTATGATTGCCCTATAGAATTGGTTCCTGGGGCCAAGATACCGTCAGGCCGGATTTATTTGTTAACAGCCAAAGAGGATGTCATCCTTAAAGAATATATTGATAAATCCTTAAAATCAGGCTTCATTCGGTCTTCACGTTCTCCGGCAGCCTCCCCTCTGTTTTTTGTCCCGAAGAAGGAGGGGGACCTTCACCCTTGCATTGATTATCGGGCCTTGAATGCTGTTACGGTCTGGAACCAATATCCTATTCCCTTGATATCGGTCTTGCTCGATCAGCTCGGCTTGGCCAAAATGTTTACTAAGTTAGACTTACGTGGGGCGTACAACCTAATACGCATACGTGATGGGGATGAATGGAACACCGCCTTTAAAACCAAGTACGGTCTATACGAATACACTGTAATGCTGTTTGTTCTAAGTAATGCCCCGGCCACTTTCCAGTTCTTCATCAATGAAGTCTTTCATGACATGTTGGATCAAGATTTGATTGTTTATCTGGATGACATCCTGATTTACTCCCCCACCTATGAAACCCATGTTGTTCATGTCAGCAGAGTCTTACAATGTCTGCGGGACAATCATCTTTATGCTAAGCTGGAAAAGTGCACCTTTCACGTACAAGAGGTTGAATTCCTTGGCCTTGGATATAACATCACCAACAAAGGGGTTCAAATGAGCAGATCTAAGGTCTCTGCCATTCTGGATTGGCTGGTTCCCAACAATCTGAAGGCATTACAATCCTTTTTTAGGATTTTCACATTTTTATAGATGTTTTGTTCAAGACTTCTCAGCCATTGTTTGTTCCCTTACGGCTCTGACTAGTTCTAAAAAATCCTTTCATTGGAATTAGGAAGCACAACAGGCTTTTGATTGCCTGAAATCTGCTTTCACGTCAGCATCAGTGTCGAGCATCCGGATCCAACCCAACCATTCATAGTAGAGGCTGATGCATCGGATGTCGCTTTGGGTGCTATCCTGTCTCAGCATTGCCGGATGATACTGGTTTACATCCAGTAGCCTTTCATTCAAGGAAGCTAACCCCTTATGAAAGGAATTATATAATCACAGAGCGTGAATTGTTGGCTGTCCGGGACGGCTTTTTGGTTTGGAGACATCATTTGTTGGGTTCCCGAGTGCCTGTCCAGGTATTCACTGGTCATAGGAATCCCTTGGCTCTTCAATCAGTGAAATGAACCACTGTGTGGCATGCATGTTGGCATGAATTATTTTCGATGTTTGATTTCACTATTTCCTATCGTCCTGGTTCACAGAATTCTAAAGCGGATGCTCTCTCTCGTCTACATGGACCCTCTGAATCCTCTCACATCACTGGTGCACCCTTGTTACCCACTCAGGTGGTGTGTGGTTGCTCTTTGCGTCCGTCACTTAAATCCATGATGCAGGAATGGCTTTGAAACGATCCGCCGGAAGTGGCCAAATACAGACTGGAAATAGTAAATTCATTACCCTATAACCAGGGTAAAATATTCCTGCCTAATCCAGAGACGCGACGTACTGCTATACAATGGTGTCATGATTTGTCCTTGGCTGCTCATCCTGGTATTAGGAAGACTGTTGATCTACTGAAAAGATGGTGTTGGTGGCCGTCTTTCCTTCAGGACGTCACTGATTACATAATACATGTTCTGTTTGCGCTCAGTGCAAAACGTCACATTGCAAACCGGTTGGTTTGCTACAGCCTATGCCTCTTCTAGATTGCCCTTGGTCATTAATTTCCATGGATTTCATTGTGGAACTACCTGTGGTGGAAGGTTTCGACACCATTTGGGTGGTCATCGACTACTTCACTAAAATGGCAGTATTTGTACCTTGTCAGGAGATCCCTACTGCTCCTAAACTGGCGGATCTCTTTTTGCAGAACATTTTCAGGATTTTTGGTCTCCCTTCTCTTATCATCTCCGACCGTGGTCCTCTGTTTACCTCACACATTTGGAGAGCCTTGGCAGCTGCATTGGGTATTGAAGCTCGGTTTTCGAGTGCCTATCATCCTCAGATGGATGGGCAGACTGAACGCCTGAATGCCACTATGGAACCGTACATAAGTTGTCTCACTTTTCAGCACCAGGACGATTGGCTTTCTGTACTGTCATTGGCTGAATTTGCTTATAACAATTCGCTTCACACTGCAACGCAGGCTTCTCCTTTCTTTGCCCTTTATGGACAACATCCGCGTTCCTTACCTCTTGTCCCTGATTTGCCAACACATAATCCTGCTGCTCTTGCTTGTGTTAGGGACATCTCCGACACCCATGTCCAGATTAAACGACAGTTGGTGGATGATCAGAACAGAACCAAGGTTTATGCGGACCGGCATCGTTCCCCTGCTCCTGTATATCACCCGGGCATGAAAATGTGGTTATCAACACGCAATTCACACCTGCCAGGTCGGAGGAAGTTGCACCCACGTTTCGTCGGTCCATATGCTATATCGCATGTCATTAACCCAACAGTGGTGTGTTTGGTTCTCCCGCAATCATGGAAACTTCATCCAGTGCTTCACGTGTCTTTGATTAAGCCGTGCCATCCCGCTACTCGACTCCCCTCTCATCCTCCACCTGTCAGGGTACGGGGTGCTATGGAGTATGAGGTATCGCCGATCTTGGATACTAAGGTTCGGAACGGTAAAAGACACTACTATGTAGACTGGAAGGGTTATGTTCCGGAGGATCGCACCTGGGAACCGAGGGAGAACCTACATGCCCTGGTTTTGTTGTCCCGTTTTTGGAAATCTCGGAAGGTAGGGGCCTCTTTGGGGAAGGAAACTGTCAGGTATTGGCAAAATTCATCTGTGTTAGGACGCCGAAATTATCGGGCTTCCACGAGATGTGAGATTTATGGGTCTCGTACATGCCAAGGAACGGTGGCTACTGCTTCTTTAAGACCTCGTCTGCAGGGAGCTTTGAGGTTGACATGGAGACGTTGACGTCCTCTCACGGCTTCCTGGTTTCCCGTGCACGCTGAGGGGCGTTGTTGTAGTCGTCATGTGATTCCCTATTTAAGCCCTGCCTCTATGTTATGCCGGCACTTCTGAATCTTGTGCTACCCCTCGTATCCAGGTTTCTGACCTTGTTTCCTCTGCCTTGTTTCCTCGTATTTTGACCCGGACCGCCATCGGATTTGCCTCGCATTGCCCCTGTGTAATTTTGCTGCCAACCTTGTTATCCGACCTCGGACCGCCATCGGATTGCCTCGCATTGCCCCTGTGTACTTTTGCTGCCAGCCTTGTTCTCTGACCTCGGACCACCATCGAATGGCCTCGCATTGCACTTTTGTACTTAAACCCGCTTGCGGTTCCTCCCCGAACTGCCTCAGGATTGTTTATTGTTTTTCCTTATGCCACTGATACAGTTGAGCACATACAGTACTCTTCTGGCTCGTCTGTGTCCTGCATTACTGCGGAGCCCTCTCAGAATTCATCCGGCTCGACTAATTCCTGCACCCATTGTCAATCTTGCTGTTGTGTCTCATCGTTCTCCGGACCTCGGCTACCTCCCACAACTTTCTGCACTACTCCCTGAATTTGGATCTAGGAACTTTTACTTGCTTTGGATTGCTTTGGGAACTTTACACCACCGGTACACTGACTAGAGACTGCCTTGGTGTACCTTTAGGCGTCCTTGTGCCGTCAGGTTAGGTTTGTGTACTTTGGACTTCTGCTGGATTTCTCATCCTGTTTCCTGTTTTGTGAACTATCTGGTTGACAATTTGACACATTGAACATTGGTTTGCCACGAACATACACTGGCCCTCATTACGACCCTGGCGGAAAGTGACTGACCTGACCGCCATAGCGTAAATAGCGTTTCCGCCATTGCACGACGGAGCAAAGTGCGGCTAATTCCGACCCATCGGGCACGAGCACTACGCCATGGTGGAAGTGCAAAGTCTGCGATGGCGGAAATGTCCCCAAAACACCCCTCACCGCCGTCGTACGGCGCCCTAGGTGCAATTCCGCCACCCATCTTAGCGGTCACCGTAATGAGCGGCAATCGGAAAGTACGGTGACCGTAAATATACGGAAACGGAAGTAAAAACATGGTCCCGGAACGGGAAACAGCACGCCGTACACCTATAAAATCAGAATTCCCACACAACCATAAAAAATACTACCCTGAGACACATCCCAACCCGTCATCCACCCTAGTGAAAGCAATAAAAATGGGAAAAGTAGCGAAAAAAGCGTGCGACCGCAAGCGGCAGGTCCACTTCTCCCGTGAGGAACTCACCGTGCTCACAGAGCCCCTCCAGGAGAATGCTGCCGTCGTCTTCTCGGACGGCGCTTGCGAACAAGAAGGCCATATGGGCCCTGGTGGCACAGCGGGTAAGTGCGGTGGGGACCGCACCCCGCAACCCACAGCAATGCAGAAAGCGATGGGACGACCTGCGGATACGCGTACGGAGCATACTATCCACCAACCGTAACATTGCCACAGCTACCGGGGGAGGATCGGAATCACCCATCAAGTTGACCCCCTGGGAAGAAATCTGTGCCTCCACCATTGGAATGGAGAGTATAGAGGGAGTCGGAGGGATGGAGAAAGGAGTGCAGACATCCGAAGAATCAGGTAGGTGGGCCAAATAAAACAATGCTAAATCCACAATGTCCAATCATGTGAAGTACCATGTGTCCACATAGTGCAACAGTAACACATGTCCAGGAGAACGTCCACATACATTGGCCTGATAGCGCACTTTTAAACTCACATTAAATACATAAATAATTAAAAATCCTAAAAACACCCTCTACACGTGCAGCAGGCACACCCTAACTGCAGGCTGCAAAACAACTGCATCCTCAATCCACACAAAAATGAAACCACCTCCAAGGCCCCGACCCAAATCACCCTCAGGTACCACCCCAATGCATGTGATACATTGCCATTCCAATTTCAACAGACCCATTAATAACGCTCGCCCTCCTTTACTCCACCACAGGGTCCGATTCAAACGACGAGCTCCAGGACACCCCTACCAGCACACCTGCAAAGAGGGCCAAGACCAACGGCCAAAGACCCTCCACCTCAGCTGCACGCATCAAGACACGGCAGCAGCACAAATCAAGTGGCAGCACACAGGAGGGAACTTCAACAGGCACCCCAGCAGCCAGCATGCCCACAACAGCACCACCACAGGTCCCCCCAATGGATGCCACAGAAGGCACTGCTTCTGGTGGCAGCAGCACCATAGGTGACACTGCATTAATGGCAGCATGCTCCGACACAGAAAACGGGGATGTCGAAGTAAGATCCATCCATGACCTGTCTCAATCCCCCTGTTTGTTTCATCCCGTACACCATGAGGATACCACGCAGGGGCACCCACAAGACGACGACTGGCCATCCCCCACAAGCCCTGTGGCAAGGCAACATGAGGTGACCAGCCCCTCTGTGACACCACCGCAAATGGCCATGGCACAGCAGAGGCAACAGTCCCTCGACCAGGTGATCGTGCAACAGCAGCAACTGGCCACGCTCCTCAAGGACCATGCTGATGAATGTGGGGGTACTAAGGCAGCCATAGAAACATCAACTGAGACACTTAGGGCAGAAATGGAGAGAAGTACAGAGACACTAAGGGCACAAATGGAGAGAAGCACCGAGAGCCTGAGAGTACAAATGGAGAGAAGCACCGAGAGCCTGAGGGGGGAACTGCATGCGACGTCCAAAGACGTATGTGCTGAACTTGCCGCTGTGCGCCGTGTGCTCACTGAGCTCTCACAAACCCTTAGGGACATGCATGGACGTGAGCAGGCAGAGACATCATCCGTTGCAAGTTCTGTCCAGGGCAGCCCCCAACGTAGATCTGGGAGGAACCTGCGCTCCACAGGCAGGGGTGCCCCTGATACCCGGAGAGGGGGCTTGCAATAGCGTCTGCCCACTGACAATGAGCATCTTCGGACACTGGTGTTCGGGGGGGAGGTAGGAGGGTGGAGGGGGTGTGTTGGGCTCACTTGGGTGGCGGGTCGATGGGGTGTGTAACATAATTTCACATATGCTATAAACAATGCACGATCATCCAATGAGATGTGTGGACATTGATCTTTGTGTACGAGGCCTTTATAGGCGTACAGTCCATATTGTGCATGTTCCAGACACACACAGTGCCACAAGTCCCGTGTCCATGTATCAGCCACCAGGCGTGAGTGCTAGAAGCATGAATCAATGAGAATCTGACGAATGTCACGGCCCTCCTGTGCCTCGCAGACTCCTTGAGGTGCTGCCACATCCCCACCCTCATCATGACCATCTTCAGGTGCTTGCAGTTCTGTGTCAGGGGGCATGGGCACATTTCTACGTACGCACATGTTGTGTAGCATGACACATGCCATGACCATCTTTGCAACCTTCTCATGGCGGTACAGGAGTGCCCCGCCAGACCTGCTGAGGCAGCGGAAACAAGTCTTCAGTAGGCCGAATGCCTGTTCTATGACTACACGGGTACGTGAGTGGGCATGGTTGTAGTCCTCCTCATGCTGGTTCTGTGGGTTCCGGAGTGGTGTAAGGAGCCATCTCTTCAGTGGATACCCGGCATCACCTGTATGTGGACAATAAAGGATGTTTGTGGAATGACATTGCTACGTACGCACCCCCTTCCTGCCAGGTCATTGCCGCATCACATACCCCACATTATCATGCATGAAATGAGACTCACCGAGTAGCCAGGATCTGTTCCCTGCGTGTCGCTCCATGTAGCGTGGTATTGTAGAGTTCCTCAAGACCATAGAATCATGGGTTGATCCAGGAAATTGTGCACAACAATGTGTAATGATCCTGTTGGAGTCACACACCATTTGTACAATAAGAGAATGAAATTGTTTTCGGTTGCGGTACTGGGCCTCCATGGCATGTGGGACGACCAATTCCACATGGGTGCAGTCGATGGCACCAATGCAACCCGGTATGCCGCCAAGTGCATGGAATCCCACTTTTGTGTTCGTAATTTCCTGCTCCGAGCGTGGTAGAGAGATGTAGTCGTCTGCGTGCTTCAGGAGGGCATCGAGCACTTGCAATAGTGTCCGTGAGAACACTGGCTGTGAAATGCCATGCAACTGTCCGACTGTGTGCTGGTAGGTGCCTGTGGCCAGGAAGTGGAGTACAGACACCACCTTCAGTAGGGGTGGGATGGCGGTTGGGCTATCTATCATGCTGACAAGGTCAGCCTGTGTCATGTCCACAATGGCGGTTATGGTGTCCCGGTCCAAACGGTAGAGGGTGTGGATCTGCTCATCCGTGAGGTTGAACGGATGTGCTCGGAGGTGTGGGATTGCGGGCTGCCTGCGTGGTGGTAGTGGCTGTGCTGGCGGGCCTTGCTGGCCCTGCCTTGCCCTCCTCCTCCTCCTGCGTCTCCTCTGTGCGGCCGGTTGTTGTAGTAGTTGGTGTTCGTCTTCTTCTTGAAGTTGGAGTACTTGCAGTGCTATCAGGTCCCCCAGGGCTAACATCGCTAGTCCTGCCGGTAGCATTTTGGAGTGGGTATGGTTGTGGGAGGGGGTTGGGTGTGCAATTTATGTGTTTTCAAGCTGTATTGCCTCCACCTGTGGTGATTCATTCCACCTGTGCAAGCTGCAATCCCCTTTGGGCGAGCACGTCCCGCACACAACGCTGCAATTCGACGCATGGCATCTTGCTATTACAATCATGTATTTCATCCCGATGGCAGTGAGATATTGGTTCATATGTTCATTCTACTATGGTCCCATTGTTTCACATACTATCTTTGCAGTCGCGAACAAACTTGTGAAGGGTCAGTGGAATGTATTACTCGATTAACGGTGGACCCTCATGCAGCACTGTACCGCGGTTCACCGACGGGCGGGGCGTCCCATTTGTGAGTGAAGCCAGTTTGCATTTTCACACATTGCCGCACTACATGGATGGATTTGTGATTTCAAGCGGTCACAGATGCCTTTTCGACGTGATGTTGCAAATGAGGAATTCGAAGGACGGCGCTTTCGGTCTTCAGCTAGCGGCGAGGAGACGCCCACAGGTCTGACTGCAAATATAACGTTCTATTGTTTAATGTCCTTGGGACAGGGGCCATGGCGAGAATGCAATGATTGATATGAATAGTATGGGATGCGCAATAGCGTAGTGGACGATAAGGCAGGACGTTCCCAAATACATGTTACTTCACAACACTGGAATTCCGGCCTGGAGCACAGTGGATTTTGCAGACTGCATTACGCACAGACTCAATGGAAATTTCACATGTT
Source organism: Ambystoma mexicanum (assembly GCF_040938575.1). Classification (NCBI taxonomy): domain Eukaryota; kingdom Metazoa; phylum Chordata; class Amphibia; order Caudata; family Ambystomatidae; genus Ambystoma; species Ambystoma mexicanum. Next base: position 1,240,268,466 of record NC_090931.1, on the reverse strand, counting down.
ATGTGAGTAAATAATCAGGCGTTTTCATACCGGGATGAGGGAATGATGTATGGATGCATGGACAGATGATTTGATGGAGAGTTTGCCATGTACAGGGCTTTTTGGAATCTATCCACCTCCCCTGCGCTATGTGATGCAGAGCTGCCATAGTGGGACCATAGTCTATCTGCCCTTGTTGAACCCTCCCTGTCTCGACGCGCCTTCAAACACTTGTGTCTATGCACGTTACTAATCCCATCGAATGGATTCTGTTTTGACAGACGCATGCACACAAACACTCGTTTGTAATAGTGTTTTCACCTCGATTTTTATAGTTATGATTCGCAAGTGATTTTTGGGTGGGAATAATCCTTTGGAGTGGGCTAGCATGCATATGGCTGTAGATTTAGTGTGATCATTGAAGTGAGTAATACAAATCAAGTTCTGATGGCCATACTATTCTTTTTCATTTCATTTGGGTGACAGGTATCTCCTCCCCTTTTGCCACTGCCATCTGTATGCCACTCCTGCAGATGGCTTTTACTCCCGACACCTGCTGCTTCGAGTTAATCAGTGGAGCACCATTACGATCTTATGGGACGATCGCCAATGGGCCACATGCCCTTACGCAGTACTAGTGGCTAGGAGCAACATTTCGACCTTTCAGCTGGACTAGTGCCTACCTAATGGGACGGCCCTGCGGTTCTAGGCGCTTCCATGTTGCCTTTTTGAACGTGAATGTAGCCCCTGTGTACCATGAAGGAACAGGGCGTCACACAAGATGAAGCTGGTCATTTATTGCGGATGCAGCCCACAATAATGAAATATATTTTGGAGTTCATGACCTAATGGCTGTATGGGCTTGGTGATTTTGTGCTGCATTAAATTTCTATTCTGATATTGACCGTGTAGCGTTCTTCTTTGCAAGTAATGTAGCATATTCCTATTTGTGGTGCGATGTATTGTGAGAAGATCTGCATTGGGTTCCGGCTTCTGAGTATAGTTGCGTGGTACTGTACTGGCCGTGTTTGCCTACGAAGCCCAGTGTGGTCAGGGATAGGGGCTACCATTATGACTGTTTTAATGATGTCATGCTCAGGGGCGGGGGATTAGCTTTTGTGTAACAGATGCCGGTCAGCCAGGTGGATTGGTGGAATGATGTGATTATCAGAATATGGCTGGTCACAGGTGCCTGTGTTTGCCTGCGTTTCTTGGAGGGAGACTGAGGTCATGTCCATTGGAATAGCTTCTGTATTCGTGCCATCTGTGCCCTGCAGCTCCCATTGGCCCCTCTTGAGATGAGCCTGGCTGCTCAGTCACTCTGCCAACTTGTGTGGTACATGCTTATGCTGATGGTTGGTTTGTTTACTGGCAGGAGTACAGGGCTGGTGCAGTCTTCCTCAGGATACTGCTTTGAATGTTGCCTTACACTGGTGTCAGTCGATGGGGGGGCCTGTTTTTGTTTGTCTCATTTTTCTGCTCATGTTGCTGTACTTGAACCTTCACATGCCTGTGCTGCATCAGTGCGGCAATGGTGCCATGGCAAATATGGATGGCCACTCACAAGGCACTTGGAGCCCCTAGATTCATTTGTTCGTTGGCATGCATGGGTGACTTGTACATTTCACTGGTTGCATTGTGTGACTTCATTGCACCTACGAGGAGTTGTGCAATGTGGCCAGGGAGTGGTGTACAGGCACTCAGTAGGGCCGTTTACGGTTGATTCGCGATGCCGTACTTCTCACCATGGCGGAATGGTACTTTCCGTCATGCTTGATGGCGTTAGGTACATGTCCGCTAGGGTCAGAATTCGCGTACCGTTGCGCCATGGTGGTAATTACGGTTTGGCATGGCGCGCGTGCGCGTACTTGGTGCAGTTAGCGTTGGCGTTCACTACGGTGTCGCTAATGGCATCGTACTTTACGGTGACGGGTCATAATCGCACCGAGCGCTATTCGATGGCGGTATTGCATTTCCGCCATCGTTTTTCGATTTCCGCCAGGGTCGTAATGAGGGCCACTCTCTACTATTTCTCCTTTCTGGTGATTTCGAGAACTCATTTTACTGCACAGGTTAGTGTTTGGTTTCAATCTTAGTTTTTGAATTACTGGCTCGAATTGCACCATTCTGATTGTTGCTCTTCTTGCAGTTGTCTGGGGGTATTGCCTGTACTTTTTGAGAAGACATCTCGTCCCAGTATCCTGTTTCTTGTTGTTCTGGGTTCACCGTTGGCATTCCATCTTTTCACCAATCAATTGTTCTGGTTGTTCATTGTATCAACTAGTTCGGTAGATTGGTGAGAAGAATTCCTCGGCTACACTACGAGGGCAAGAGCGCGACTGTCAGTTGCAACATCGTGGCCTTGGCGGTGAGCTCTCGTTAGGGCTCGTTCTGCATGATCAGCACTTTGCTTTTCGCCTTGGGGGGATTTTGTCTGAGAGGCTCCTGCCTGGGGACTCTTGCTTGCGGCCTACTCGGGCCTAGCTTCTGGGTAGTAGTACATGACCCATAATGTGGGTGTCGCAGGATGACAGAGTGTCACAAGCAGCAGCAGGCATATATGATCGCGTCTTCTATGGGGATGGGGTGGCAAAGCATCGGCAAGCGTATACACGAGCTCTTCAGGCATCTTGCGTTTCTGCGGTGCGGTAGGAGGCCTATGTGAAAAATAACAACGATGCACGTCCGTGGGTGTGCCAGTCTGCTACGTCATAGCACTGAGTATGTTCTTCGTGTAGGTTGGTATGTGAGTGACCAGTGTGCTTGGTGGCACGTGTGTCCTTGTCAGTTGGCTATGTCGTCATGGCATCTCTAGCGATGTTCATGGTTGTTGCGTTAGTCGAGCGGGGCCATGCCGCAGACATCAGCTTGATCAGGTCCTGATATTGGGCATGCTCCTCGTCTGTGGGGACCATGGACACATGGTACCATGTTGTCAGGTAATTAAGTGAATGGGTCAAACTCCTCTCGTGGGGCGTTCTTGTGCCGTGATCCTCTAGGCCAGGGTCTGGATGAGAATGGGAGAAGGGTGTTGTCCCATTTTCCCACTTCAGTCCCCCCTCTGGTCGACTTGTCGACCACAAAATGATCTCCTCTCTTGTCTCTGCGTGGTCTCCAAACCTTTGTTATTCCAACTAAGTGTCCATACTGGTTCATATGGTCTTCAAATGACCAGTACATATACACACATCCACCACCGGGTTTGCAGTAGACCCACTTCCCAAAATAATTCTTCGGGTTCTCTGGTTCTCCAACTTCACTGATGGCGGCTGTGAGTCTGCTTCCAATATTTGCTTGTGCAATCTCTCCCTTTCTTTCAAGATGATGTCTGCGTTTTTGTCATCTTCTGCTGGCATTAGGGCGTGCATACCAATCATTTCCATCATTTTGTCAGTTGTGCGTGCTGTCCTTGCGCTCCACAAACTCAGACCTAACAGGGCGGCCATTCCCAATATTATACACCCAGCTATTATCTTGAGCCCATCTGACAGCCAAGATGGCATCCATGACCATAGGTATGAAAACCAGCTACCATCTCTCTTTACACCCTTTGCTTCTTCTTCCATCTTGGTGTGCATCTTGGCCAGTTGTGATACTGCCTCAGAAAGTGTACCATTATCTGCGTCGTTGGCAGGAACAAATGTGCAACATGATCTTCCAATTTTTGCACAAACCCCTCCTTCCATTGCTGTAAAGAGGTCCAGCACATATCTATTCTGGAGTGCCACCATTCGTACTGCCCTCAGTTCTTCTTTTATCGCATTGAACCCATTGACGGTTGAGTTTATTGTCATCATTAGCTCCCATCTTGTTATCTGGAGCCACTTCGCATTTGCATACGCCTGCAGTCCTGGATGTATTATGGATGAAAAAAACATTGCTGCTCTGCTGAATAGTCTGTGTCCTGGCAGAATGTCACTAAGTGCAGTTTCCGATCTTCCCCACAGGTAGGTCCTGTCATGAGCGCTACTCCCGAGACTGGCCCAGCGTCCCCGGAAACAGGCTCATCATCCACACCCCCGGTTCCAGCAGACCCCTACAGGGGCCCTTTGGACCATGTCCTGGCGCCTCTGGCGCCAGGCTCATAAGGAACCACAGTCCCGGCGCCATGGGCGCCGGGCTCATATTCTTAAAGTGTGCAGTAGTGATTGGGTGGACTTACCTGTGGCAGACCATGCTGCATACTCACCTAGAACAATCCAAGCTGGGTGAAGTCCCAGCCACTGGCTGGGAGGGACCAATCCTCTGTTACAGGAACTCTTTTCTTACCTGGGTGGGGCTGATGCTAATCCTCTGACACTGGAACTCTTTTCTTACCTGGGTGAGGCTGGAGGAAGAATACGCACCAAAGCACTTCTCCACTATTTAAACCACGCCCGATAGAATTCATGTGCTTCGCGTTATCCTGCAACAGCAGCAGGACGCTCACCGAGTCGGCTCCTGCATTCCAGGTCCAGACACACCCTCAGCTTCTCGAGCAGAAACCTGTGGATGAAGAAAAGGCACAGGAACATCTACTCACCAGCATTCAGCCACAAGAGTCCAGTCTCCGACAACCTGCAAATAAAGGCATAAGGTTAGAAAACGGGCAACGCGCTCGCAGCTGCGCTCGCCTACCTTATCCATCCGTGATCACACCGGAGTTCACCGCGGCCTTCGCTTCGGCAGCATCCCAGCACCTGGAAGACAAAAGACATTATTAGAGGTGCCCATTTTGAAGTGGCCACAATTCAGTAATACTTACGCGCTTCTTCACGCGCAGCAGCGGCAGCATCGCCCTCAGCATTTCGGCACCTGAAAGGAAGGAAAAGACATTATCAGAGGCGCCCATTTGGAAACGGCCACAATTCAGTTATACTTACGTGCCACCGCACGTGCAACAGCGGCGGCATCGCCCACAGCATCTCGGCACCTGAAAGACAGAAAAGGACATTATAAAAGGGTGCTCCTTCAGAAGCGGCCTCAGATCTTCTATACTCACGAGCCTCTTCTTGCACAGCAGTGGTGGTGTCGCCAACAGCTCCTCGGCACCTGAAGGACTATTACAAGCCACAAAAGGACACTGAGCCTAAACACTGAAATCATCCAGTGACGTAACTGGATTCCACGCGCCCCTTCACCAGAAGCAGGATGGAGAGCTCGGCTTTACTAAACCAAAGGTGAGAGTTCGTGGAGACCAGTCGAGAACCAAGAAGTGGGAAAAGCAGAAGATTGGTGGGAGAACTTATCCAACCAGCTTGTAATTACCCCTTTTTCTTCCACCTGCAGAAAACTCATCTTACAAGCCAGACAGTCAATATTCGGAGGTCCTGCCCAGAGCGTCTTCCGAGTTCTACGCCTCATCATAGTCATAGAAGCAACTGTAGCAGTCCAGTTTGGGTCAGCGCCTCCGTGGGAATCAGGTGAGCGTTACAGGTCCCCGTCAGTGGTTCTCCTTGTCTTTTTACTCTTGGCAATATTATTGTGTCATTTTTCCCCTGTCCTTCTCCAATTTTCACCGATCTTTTCTTCCTCTTGTTCCCTTCGTCCATCTTAGGGAAGCTCCCCATGTTAACATGTTTCTGTGGCACTACTAGGGATGGTACATTTGTGTGTACCATAGTGCATATTCCATCCCACGATGGCGGCAAGCTGTGTGTAACGCTCACCTGATATCCACGGGGACGCAACTCAGCCGGTCCGGACTTCTGACCACTTTGCACCCTTCCCTGGACTTTGCTCAACCAAGCACTGGGCCTGAAACACAGGATTACGAGAGGTCAATTCCCTATTGGTCTTGCTTGTCTGGCCCCCCCTTTCTTCCGTTGTCCCCAACCTTCCCCTGGTTCTCTCCTCACCTTTATTTTTGATGTGGGGTGCTCTCCGTCCTGTCTTCGGTGCAGGGGTGCATTGGGTGATACGGGCTGGAGTGTGCCTAGTTGCTTCACAGGCACGGGCCCGGCGGACGGGGCTTGTTGCGACTTCAGCTCGGCCGGTAAGTGGAATGAACCATATGAAAGTTCTGATGGCACTAGTACTTTAATACTGTGTCTTTCTTTCCTTAGGTGGTGAAGGTCCTGAGGATGGCGATGCGCTGCTGAGGTAAGTAGGAGTGCGGAGCGTGATGCTTATTGGCTTCCTTCGCACTAACCAATGTTCGCCTTTTTCGTGTCCTTTTTAGGTGCCGCAGTAACCCAGCATGGAAGTGATCTGAGCAGATGAGCGGCGGTGAGTAAGCGCGATGTGCGGCGCCTCTTAAATGTTTGAGTGCTAACCTGATGTGTCTTTTCCCCTTTTTCAGATCGGCGGGATGCTCCAGAGCAGAAGATGTCCGATCAACGGGAGTTCAGGTAAGGATCAAACTCTCCTTGCAAATTCGAGAGAGCTAAGTATTGTTGAATGCTTACTAACGTCTTCTCTTCTATTCTTCTCCCCTTTTTCCGTAGGGCGCGGCGTGCCGAGATGGAGATGACTCTGCCGTAGGAATCCGCAAGACTGGGAAGAGCCGGACAGAAGTTGGATGCTCTTCAAGGCGAGTATTGGTAACAATGTTCTTGTTCTTGCAGGAGCGCTGGCGCTGAAGTAAGAAGTGGGCCTCTTTAGGAGATCCGAGCACGGTGAGTGTCACGCTGCAGGTGCAGAGAAACGCAAAGCATGTTTCTCAGGCTGGGCGCGGTTTAAATAGTCCGTAGGTATCCCAGGTATCCCTGGGCTGAGCCACACCCGAAAGACTAGACTGCTCATCCAGTTCAAGGAACTGAATTACATGGGGGCATCCATTGGCCCATAATACATTGCAAGTCCAATGCTAAGTGGATCTCGGGACTTTGTGTGAGCTTGGTGCCAAAGGCGCCAAGTCTGAGTCCAAGTAGGTCTCTGGAGAGATGGAGAGGCCCTTGGGGGCCGACTAGGTGATCGTGACCTGGCTCCAGCCTGATATGCCAGGGGGCTGTGGGCAGGAATCGTGACAGCACTCCCCCCCAAGGCCCCTCTCAAGGTGGCTCTCCCCTCTGGTCCTGGCTTGTTTGGGTGTGTTGGTGGAACCTCCTAAGCAGACGAGGTGCGTGGATGTACTCACAGGGTTCCCATGTTCTGTCCTGGGGACTGTACCCTTTCCAGTCAACTAGGTAGTATAGTTTGGATTTGACATACTTGGAATCCAGGATGTTCTTGACCTCGAATTCTGGCTCTCCTGTGATCTCTATTGGCTTCGGTGCTGGTGTTACGCGGGTCCCAGGTTGAACAGGCTTTAAAAGAGACACATGGAACACAGGATGAATTAGCATATTAGCTGGTAAGGCTAGTTTGACAGCTACTGGATTTATCACGGAGGTGATAGTGAATGGGCCCAGGTATCTTGGACGGAAGATTCGGGTCCCTTTAATGGGTACATGCTTGGATGCCAGCAAGACTTTGGGCCTCATTACATGGTAGGCGGTAAGGGTTTACCGGTACCGGTATTTTACCGGTACCGGTAAATCCTTACCGCCTTACTACGAGGTCCCTTTGCGGGTTGGGGAATTTAACACCTGCTTTTTGCAGGCGTTGAAAACCAACCCGCAAAGGGACCAGTGGAGCTAATTACGGTACCGCAATTTGCGGTACCGTAATTAGCGCCTTCCCCATTCCCATAGAGCCCTATGGGGCAAAAATGGGAATGGGGAAGGGCAATGGTGGAAGGGGGAATTACCGCCCTGCCAACCTTGGAATGGGGCGGTAATTCCCCTTTCCACCAAGGCGGTGCCGGTATTTTACCGGCATGAACCATGGCGCTAGTAGCACCATGGTTCACCGCCTACCGTGTAATGAGGCCCTTTGTCTCCCACTTGGTAGTTAGGGGCATTGATTCGGTGTTGGTCTGCAAATTTCTTCTGATGATCCTTAGCTTGGAGTAGGTGTTCCGCTGCCCTTTTGAAGGTTTGTGAAATGGTTGCGTGTAAGGTTTTAATTGCTGGCATTTCTAAGTTCGTAGGGGTGCCCAACTCGGAAGTGTGTGGGTGTCGACCATACATGGTATAAAAGGGGGTTTGCCCAGTACTGGTGTGTAGGGAGTTGTTGTAGGCATATTCAGCGATCCATAACAAATCTGACCAGCTCTCCTCAGCTTGATGGAGCATACAGCGTAGATACTGTTCGAGCGTCTGATTCGTTCGCTCAGTTTGACCATCCGTTTGGGGATGGTGACTGGTGGATAGTTGGATGTCAATGTGAGCCAAAGAGCAGCACTTGCTCCAGAAGTTGGATACAAACTGAGTACCACGGTCCGAAACCAGTACCGAGGGGAAACCATGGAGCCGTACGATGCATTCCAGAAATACTTTTGCTAGAGTGGAAGCGTTTGGGAGCCCCTTTAGAGGGATGAAGTGTGCCATTTTTGAAAACAGATCCACAACTACTAGAATGGTGTTAATACCCTGACTGGATGGTAGGTCAATAATAAAGTCGAGGGATAACGTGTGCCAGGGTGCTGGTGGGATATCCAATGGTTGCAAGAGTCCCGCCCGTTTCTGTTTGGATGATTTGTTTTGAGCGCATACTCCACAAGATCGGATAAATTGAACAATGTCTTTACGCCACGTGGGCCACCAATAATTCCATTTCACTTTGGCTAAAATGTTTGTGATCCCCGGGTGGCCTTCGATTAAAGAATCACGATAGCTGGACATGACTTGTTCTCGTAGTTCCTGATTTGGTAAGAACAAGCGGTTTCTGAAGTAGGGCAACTGGTCCCTTATCGTGTAATGTTCCCCTTGTGTGCACCACTCTTGTAATTGTTTAGGACTCATCAAGTTTTGGATTTTTTTGTGCAGTTCTGAGTGATGGTTGCAGTAATTCCTAGGATTGTGTCACATGGGATAATAGGTATCGAGTCTGGTGGTTTGTACTCCTGTTCTTCAATACCCATATAAGAAAGGGCATCGGTTTTACCGTTTTTGACTCCAGGTCGAAACGTAATCACATAGTCATATTCAGCGAAGAATAGGGCCCAACGTAGCTGTCGTGAAGATTGCGCTTTAGCAGTTTTTAGATACTGGAGATTTCGGTGATCTGTTATGATAGTGATGGTGTGTCTTGCACCCAGAAGGTAATGGCGCACGGCCTTAAAGGCTGACTCGATGGCTAGGAGCTCTTTATCTGTGATGGCGTAATTGAGCTCGGGGGGTGTACATTTACGTGACCAGAAGGCAACCGGGTGTAATTGACCCATTTCAGGGTCCTTTTGTGAGAGGACAGCTCCCATGGCCATGCTTGATGTGTCCGTTTCCACCACGTATGGGAGGTCTGGGCGAGGATGGCGTAGAATTGGAGCGGAAGTGAATCGAGCCTTAAGTTCCTGGAAAGCTCTTTCTGCTTCCTCTGTCCATTGAAATTTTGTATTGCTCTTTTTTAGTAATGATGTGATGGGATGTACTATTTGTGAGAATCCCGGGATGAACCGGCGGTAGAAGTTTGCGAAACCTAACATGCTTTGGACTCCCTTGAACAAGTTTGGTGATGGCCAGTTTAGGATTGCATCTACCTTGTGTACATCCATACGGATACCATTCGGACTGAGAATGAAACCAAGGAACTCCACTTCGGAAACATGGAATGAACACTTTTCAAGCTTGGCATAGAGCTGATGCTGGCAGAGTTTTGCCAGTACGGATCGAACGTGTTTGACATGGTCTTGTTTTGATGCGGAGTACACTAGGATGTCGTCAATGTATACTAGAGCACAGACATCAATTAATTCCCTTAAAACATTGTTCATGAAATATTGAAATGCAGCTGGCGCGCTGCAAAGGCCAAAGGGCATTACTTGATATTCATACAGGCCATACTTGGTACGAAAGGCGGTTTTCCATTCGTCCCCCTTTTTAATTCAGACAAGGTGATATGTTCCTCTTAGATCTAGTTTTGTGTAGATTTGGGAGCCTTTGAACTGATCAAGCAGTTGTGGAATCAATGGCAGGGGATAACGGTTTTTGACAGTAATCTGGTTCAGTGTGTGATAGTCGATGCACATTCTTAGGTCCCCTTCCTTCTTCGGTACGAAGAACAGGGGACTGGCTGCCGGGGACTTCGAGGGACGGATAAACCCATTTGCCAGGTATTGGTCGAGATATGACTTCAGGTGCTGGTTTTCTGGTTCTGTGAGTGCGTAGATTCATCCACAAGGGATCTGGGCGCCAGGTATCAGGTCAATCTGGCAATCGTATGTTCTGTGTGGAGGTAGGGTATTAGCTTGTCCCTTCTGAAATACGTTTTGAAAATCCTGGTACTCACTTGGTAGGGTCCAGGCCGCCACTGTTCCCAGCGTAGAGGTTCTGGCGTCGATTGATTGTTTCTCTTGGCGATAACACGTTTAAGCACAGGTCTCGGAGAAGGCCAGCTCCTTTGCTCGCCAATCTATTCGAGTCACTCCGGTGGCGCCAAGGGAACTGCCCCAGGAAGGGTTATCTGAACAGGGGTGGCTGATGGTACTGGCGTTGTAGGCACGTTTCCCGGCAATGGTGCATGTCCCGCTTGCGAATGGAGAAGTTGTTGGCTTAGGTCATCAGTTCGTTCTTTAGCAACTATCAACTCTCTCCTCAGGGTGTTGGTCTCTTGCCGGGCTGTGCGCACTTCAGAGCGTAACTGCCCCAACATTTGGGCTAACTGGTCGGTTTCTGACGTTTCCATGACGCCCAGGTGGATTTTTGGTATGAGGCTTTGTGTTCTGTAACACTCACCTGATATTCACGGGGACGCCACTCAGCCGGTCCGGACTTCCGACCACTTCGCACCCTTCCCTGGACTTTGCTCAACCAAGCACTGGGCCTGAAACACAGGATTATGAGAGGTCAATTCCCTATTGGTCTTGCTTGTCTGGCCCCCCCCTTTCTTCCGTTGGTCCCAACCTTTCCCTGGTTCTCTCCTCACCCTTATTTTTGATGTGGGGCGCTCTCTGTCCTGCCTTCGGTGCAGGGGTGCGTTGGGTGATGCGGGCTGGAGTGTGCCTAGTTGCTTCACTGGCACGGGCCCGGCGACGGGGCATGTTGCGACTTCAGCCCGGCCGGTAAGTGGAATGAACCTTACGAAAGTTCTGATGGGACTAGTCCCTTTAATACTGTCTGGCATCGACCTGTAGAGCTAGGTCAACTAATTCATGGAAGTGAACAGGTAATGAGGGGACTAGAGCTAATGCGTCTTTCATGGAATCACTCAGTCCTTTATAGAAAACCACGACTTTCTTGTCTTCTGGCCATGCGGTTTCTACAGCTAACTGATTGTATCGGGTGATGTACTCGATAAGGGATGTTTTGCCCTGAGATAGATTGAGTAATTCCAGATCCTGGGACTGTGCTTTGTGCCGTATGTCGAACACCTTGGTCATTTCTGTAACCAAAGGGTCAAAGTCACACAGAGCAGGATGGTTACCTTCTAATAAGGGATTGGCCCATGTGGTGGCAATTCCACCCAAATGAGACATTGGGCCTCATTACACGTAGTGCGGTATGGGTTTACCGGTACCGGTAAACCCTTACCGCCTTACTATGAGGTCCCTTTACAGGTTGGTACTTTAACGCCTGCTTTTTAGCAGGCGTTAAAAACCAAACCGCAAAGGGACCAGGGTGCTAATTACAGTACCGCAATTTGCAGCACCGTAATTAGCGCCTTCCCCATTCCCATAGAGCCCTATGGGGCAAAAATGGGAATGGGGAAGGGCAATGGGGGAAGGGGGAATTACCGCCCCGCCAACCTTGGAATAGGGCGGTAATTCCCCTTCCTCCAAGGCGGTGCCAGTATTTTACCGGCATGGACCAAGGTACTAATAGCACCTTGGTCCACCGCCTACCGTGTAATGAGGCCCTGTGTCTTTCTTTCCTTAGGTGGTGAAGGTCTTGAGAATGGCGACGCGCTGCTGAGGTAAGTAGGAGTGCAGAGCGTGATGCTTATTGGCTTCCTTCGCACTAACCAATGTTCGCCTTTCCGTGTACTTTTTAGGTGCCGCAGTAACCCGGCATGGAAGTGATCTGAGGAGATGAGCGGCGGTGAGTAAGCGCGATGTGCGGCGCCTCTTAAATGTTTTTGCGCTAACCTGATGTGTCTTTTCCCCTTTTTCAGATCGGCGGGATGCTCCGGAGCAGAAGTTGTCCGATCGACGGGAGTTCAGGTAAGGATCAAACTCTCCTTGCAACCTCGAGAGAGCTAAGTATTGTTGAATGCTTACTAATGTCTTCTCTTCTGTTCTTCTCCCCTTTTTCCGTAGGGCGCGGCGTGCCGAGATGGAGATAACTCTGCTGTAGGAATCCGCAAGACTGGGATGAGCCGGACAGAAGTTGGATGCTCTTCAAGGTGAGTATTGGTAACGATGTTCTTATTCTTGCAGGAGCGCTGGCGCTGAAGAAAGAAGTGGGCCTCTTTAGGAGATCCGAGCACGGTGAGTGTCACGCTGCAGGTGCAGAGAAACGCAAAGCATGTTTCTCAGGCCGGGCGTGGTTTAAATAGTCTGTAGGTATCCCAGGTATCCCTGGGCTGAGCCACACCCGAAAGACTAGACTGCTCATCCAGTTCAAGGAACTGAATTACATGGGGGCCCATAATACATTGCAAGTCCAATGCTAAGTGGATCTCAAGACTGTGTGTGAGCTTGGTGTCAAAGGCGCAAAGTCTAAGTCCAAGTAGGTCTCTGGGGAGATGGAGAGGCCCTTAGGGGCCGACCAGCTGATTGTGACCTGGCTCCAGGCTGATATGCCGGGGGCTGGGGGCAGGAATCATGATACTGTGGTATGCTTTTTCTCCGCAAGCCCAATAGTGATCCATTAATACTGCTGTACTGGCACCCTCCTCATTTATCATTACTATTCTTTTGCAGTTGCTGTTCCTTCCAACATGAACTTCTCCATTGTGTTGATAACAAAGTGTAGGTGCAGTTAGTGGGAGTATTGCTACTGGATCCTCATCCTTTTCTAGCCATGTCACCAGTCCTGCGCTCTTAATCCATCCGTCGTAGCACTTGTTATTTACTCGATCCATCTTCTCCATCGTTGCCTTTGTAAATGTTACCATATTACTCCCCACTACTCCATCCGTCCACCCTTCCTTCGTGTACACCTTTCCATATATTACTAGCAGTGGTCTCTCCCAATACCCAACTACTCCAGAAACTTCTTTTGCACGCCATTCACATGGTAGGTAATTCAATGTTACTTCCTTTGTTTCCCCTTTTTCTGGTCCATCCGTCACATACTGGAGCCCCTGTGTTAGTTGCTAGTAGTGATTGTACATGGGCAGTGTTTTGATGAAGTTATTTTCATACGAGTATGTATCCCTCGTCTTCCACTGTGTTATTGCCATTCTTCCTTGAAATCGTCCTTTTGTTTGGAACAGGGCCAGGTATATCAGGCACTCTATTGATGTTGCAGGTACTTCAGTGGCCACAAATGTTCTGGATGCGCTCATAGCGTATGGGATCAGCGAGCACACATAGCAGTTGCCCTTAGTTGTTCCTCTACCAGTTTTGGACATGTGCTGGTACCACATGTTGTTTGAGACGTGTGCGGACTCTGTAAGATATGTGTCTACCCCATTATTATCAATATCTGTGCTACGTTTAACCCTCTTCCCTTTTACTCTTGCATTACTTGTACCACCTGATACCGTACCTGTCACAGCCGTGGTAGGGGGTTTATTAGTAGGTGGGGCAGCCATGACATCGGATGCATAGTGTGTCTGCCAGACAGTGGCAGCATGTAGACCAGTGATAAACAATAGACCTATACATTTTATTACAATAGCTAATATCACTGGCATGTTTCTCTTAACTTTGCTGCGGTCCTGCAGCTTTATACCTTTTATGATATAGATGCCCGCCTGAAAATGTCTACAAAATGTGCATTAATTTGTTAGGGATAGCTTGAATAATAAAGACTATCAAGTAACCGTTTAATGCCCAGGCGAAAAGCTGTTCCCATGCGTACCTTAATGTCCTATCTCTCAGGGCTGTTAAGTGCTCATGGAGATGTGGGAATGATTGCTCTATGGCCAAAATGAACGTGTTATAATACACATGTATTTTCCTTTTCTTTAAATATTTTGGTCTCTTTATGGCGTACACAAATTGATGTGACAGGGCTTCAGGGGTATCGTCATCTGCGGGCAGCATTTACCCCCGGGCAAAATGTAGGCTTTTAATTATTGCACTTATCTTTACACTAAAACAGTATTTTTGCGGTACCTGCATGTGCGAGACAAAAAGAAAAAGAGAACATGCACGTGTCTACAAGTGTGGTGTAATTCTTCAATTTGTTAGGCAATGTCCTTCATTTAGGTGGCAGTAGGGGCGGGGCTTGTTTGGACGGGGCTTATCGGGGCAGTGTTCTTCTTATTTTGCGATTTCGTGACGATGGAGTGAGCTAGGGGCAATTGTCCACTTGAGTCCTTGGAGGTGTCTGTGGTTTGGGAGGGGTCAGGGGCTGTGCTGCCATTGTCGCTTGTTGCTGTTGCTGCTGCGTTGGCCCTGTCGTTGATGCAAGGGCGAGTCTGATCTTTGTAGGGCTTGAGGTCATGCAGATGCATCCACACGTTCTTGTCTTGGAGCTTGACCACTCTGAGAGCTGCTTTTTCCACCAGATGGGGCCCCGTGAATCGGGGGCTATTCCACCGGTGGTTATAGTTCCTCAGCAGCACTCTATCCCCTTCACTTACTGTCCACTTTGTTGCTTATTCCTGTTGTTCATTTTCTTCTTCTTCTTGCTGGATGTTCTTCGACCCGCCCCGCGTCCGCTCGAGCTGTTGAGAGATAAAAGTTACACTACTAATCAAGGAAGATACATATTCGTACATTTCATCATCAAAAACATTTTGAGTCGAATCACTATCTGTTATAGCCCTTGATGGAGGTGTCGATGGGAGGTGCATTTGGTGTCCGATCACCACCTCATGGGGTGTGAGGTGATGATCTGACCCTGGCCTGTTTCTTAACTCAAATAGGGCCAAGGGGAGACAGTACAGCCAGCTTTTCTTGGTAGATTGCTGAATTTTTGCTATTTCTTCTTTTACGAGGCCATTGAGGCGTTCACAAACGCCATTCGCCTGTGGGTGATACGCACATGCAAACTTGTGCTTTATGCCAAGGAGGGCAGTGATGTGTTGGAACATTTCATTGGCAAAGTGCGGACCATTGTCAGACCGCAACACTTCGCATACCCCCCCACCTTGGGATGACTTCCCTCACTAAGAACTTTGCAGCTCTGAAGGCGTCAGCATGGGAGCATGGGCCGGCGTTGTTCCACCTTGAGAATGGGAATACTACCACAATCATGTACCTGTATCCTTGACATACATTGACCATGTCAACATAGTCAATGTGGAGGTGTAGGAAGGGGCCTTCCGGCCGGGGTATAACACCTTTGATCACTTGCAGCGTGTGACCGGCCGTAAATTGTTGGCAAGTAAGACAATTACTGATGAGGTTTGCAACATGCGAGTTTAGCTCGGGACAGAACCCCCCTTCCTTTATCCTTGCTGCAATCACTTCTTTTCCTGTGTGTGCGGGATGGTGTAGTTGGGCCAGGGCTGTTTTCAATAGGGCCAGGGGCATCACTATTTTGCCTGTATTGTTTTGTCACCATAATGCGTCTGTGGGGGACATTGTGCATCCCCTTTTTAACCATAGCTCCTTCTCTGCCATGGATGCTGCTGCCTGGAATTCCATAATTTGATTTTCAGGGATGTGAGTGTACCCATCCTTCAACAACATTTGTCTTGCCCCCGCCCTCCCCTTTTCTTTTTCTTTTTCTGGGGGAGTCCAAATCTCACAGAAATACGCAGCATGTTTAGCATGTGCGTCTGCTGTTTCGTTACCTTTGGAAATAGGGTCATCCCCGTTTGTATGGGCCTGATACTTCACCAAGGCTATCTCTTTGGGGTCTTCAATTACTTCAATTAATTCAGCAAGTAGTAGGGCATGTTGCACTGGTGTGCCATCTGCTCTTCTGAACCCTCTTTGCTGCCATTTTATTAACTCCGAATGTACAGTTGATGTGACATACGCGCTATCGGAATATATGGTTACTCTCTTGTCAATGCTTTCTTTTAGTGCTAAAATTAGGGCCACTAATTCTGCTGCTTGGGCAGAGTAGTGTTTGGGTAACTGAACACATTTCACTGGGACATATATTAAATCCTCTGTCAGTCTCACCACTGCCGCTCCTGTTCTGCGTATCCCATCACCTTGGTCAATTGTTGTTGTATGCATGGTTCCTGCAGGGTTAGGTGTTACCGATAGGATGGGACACATCAAAGATATCTGTGGGCTGTCCTATTGTGGGTACACTGACTGGCCATTTCCTGTGTATGGGTTATGACCCAATATTGTCACCTTCCCTAGCTGTGTCTGTGCTACCGGTGTGTCAGTGGATGTTATTGCATTGTCCTGTATTTGTGTGAGCTGCTGCACTGTTTGGACCTGCTGTTGTTGGTTTGCAATTGGCTGCTGGTGCGTTTGCGTGCACGTTTGCATGTGTGGTTGTTGTTGCTGTTGTGGTTGCAGTGCCTGTTGT
This sequence comes from Ambystoma mexicanum, assembly GCF_040938575.1. Classification (NCBI taxonomy): domain Eukaryota; kingdom Metazoa; phylum Chordata; class Amphibia; order Caudata; family Ambystomatidae; genus Ambystoma; species Ambystoma mexicanum. The sequence goes on along the minus strand of NC_090931.1, from coordinate 1,240,251,979 downwards.
TGTTGTTGGTGTATCAGTGCTTGTTGTGGTGGCAGATGTTGCTGTGTCCACTGGTGTTGGTAAACTTGCTGTTCCCTCATTGATCCTTGCTGTCCTTGCTCCCCCAAGCTGTCTGTGCCGGTCTCATTCTGCATGTGCGTGACATGTGTCCCACCAACCCACATATCCAGCATGTCGGTGGTTCCCGTGCTTGGCATTGAAGTTCCCCCATATTGTCTTGGTACCCCTGTTGTCCTGGTTGAGCATAAACCCGTAATCCTCCCCCTTGTTGTTGGATGGGTGGGCCATATCCTCTCCCTCTCATTTGCCTGCCTCTCCCTCTGTAGTTATTCGAGTACCCATTTCCCATTTTCATATATCCCCCTCCCGTATATGGTGGGGGTGGAGGCATTTGCTGTGTCATTGCTTGTGCCTGCTGCATCAGCGATATCTGTTGTGGTGTTGTGTTTTGCGTCACTGTGGCCTGTGTGGGGGTGGGTGCTGTTATCATTGCTCCCTCCATGGCATATTTTGATAACTTCTTTTGGACCAATTTCACTTCTTCTACCTTCCTATCTTCCTCCTTTTGTTTCATCCTTTCCTGCCACATCCTACAATAGTGCACTATTGTCAGTTGTATTTCTGGCCATGCTTTTGCTTCTATTCCCACCAACTTCTTCAATTGTCGCTGTACTTGCTCCAGGAGCCCCTGTACTAGTATGTGGTAGAAAACTGCTGGTGTTTTATCCCACTGTTCCCGCGTTTCCAAGCGCCACTTCTCCTGAATCTCCTGGATGTAATCAACAGGATCTTCGTTCTCACGCATCTTGCGTGACGTTATTGCTCCTATGTCTGATGTGTCTCGATATTGGACCCTCAATGCCTGCCGTAGTTCATGCCTGCAGTTGGCGAATGGGGCCCCGTCATGTGCCGTGTCGTGTATTGTCACCCCTGGGAATCCCGCCCTCTTCCAAATGCAGCATCCCCCAGTATGTAAATCAGGAGGCCCTTCACGTCACCCACCGCTAACGTTTGCCCCGCAGTTTGTTTTTCCATCTCATATATCCACTTCCCAGCTCCAGCGCTCAATGACGGAAGCCTACATTTTATATTTTCCTTATCGGCATGTTTCCAAGGGATATATTGTGGTATGGCTCCTCCTCTCTCTAGTAGTGGAATTAAATTGTACTCCCTCTCTTCTCCCCCTACTCTCCTACGTGTTATTATGTCAGTATATTCATTGTCATCCTCCACATCTGGTAATTCTTCAAAACTGTCAATGTTACCGGGGGTTGTCCTTGCACCTCCTACATCCTTCCTGCCCTTCTTATTACCTTCTTGTTCTATCATTGGTGTGTTAGCGCGTTCTTCCTGTCTGCGCCTTGGGAGGTCCCTAAGTCTGCGAATGTATGGGGTGTGCACAGGGGGTTGGTTTCAGCGGGCACAGTGTTTTCCTGGTTGCCTCCCTCACCTTTGTTTCTCCTGTGCTTTGTTGTCCCCTCCTCTCGCATGCCCATGGTGACTCGCAGTTAGTGCGCGTTATGTACAATTTGTCTAAACTTTCCCTATTGCCATCTCTCCCGCTGGTGTTCGAACCGTCCTCTTCCTCGCTGCAAAATCCGTCTGAAAAGTCCGATCCTCACTCTGTGCTTTTCCTCCCTACAGTCACTATTCTTAAATCTATTAAATCCTCATCTGCGTACTCACCTTCTTCAACCTCAGTCCCCTGCGTTGATGTTGATGCCACCTCTTTGTCCTTGCGCGTGTGCTTCATTTCTCCACTCTCCATCCTCCTTTCTCCTCTCTCCTCTTTCTTCTTCTCCACTACTTCGCCACCTATTTACGCTCATTTCCGGTGGAGCTCTTCCAATACCTCCTCACTCACCCTTGCTATTATCCGTTCCTCTACTTCCTTTCTCCCCCATGTTCTCCCTTCCCTTTTTAATATACTTTCTATAACCTTACCGTCTTCATATTTTCATGCGCTTTCAGATATTATCTTCTTTTTCTACATTCCCATTTCCCTATCATTCTCTTCCCTTTCTTCCTCTTTCCTTCTCATCTCACTATTTTCTGCGCGTGCCATTCTTCCTGCTATTACTCGTATGCGCTCTTGTTCCTTCTTCCTCCCCTCCGCCTGTTCCTTCATTCTCGCCACTTCTTGTTTATTTCCCTTCTTTTCTTCCTGTCTCTTCCGTGTTTCCTTCTTGAACTGTCTGATCAGTGCGCTTTGTACGCTCAATTCTGCCAACCTTTCCTCTAGTATCTCTTCCTCTTCCTGCGACAGCCACCCTTCTCCTTCTTTACTTACCTCATGCTCCTTTTGTGTATCGTCCTTCTCCTCCTTATTTCCCTCCCTCACTGTATCCTCCTCTTCCTTTGTTAGTGTTCCCCGTAGCTTCAGGAGTACCTACGCCGCTATCCACTCATCTTGCCCTATGTTTGCAAAGCCTCCCAGGGCATTCTTGCCCCCCCGTCCCTACCGGTGTGGTGGTGGACTCTACCATACCTGCTGCCCCCATTCATTTTTGACACTCGTCTGGGGGGGTGTATGGTGGGGGGGTGTACGCGGGGTTGGAATATCCCTCAGCAGCCGTTAGTTGCTGCCGCGCCGCTCCTCTGAGTTCTGTTAGTGGGTACAATCCCCCTTCCTCCTTCTTCACTACCTTAGCCATTGGCACGTCCTCTGCCCCTTCTTTTTTAACTTTCGTCTCTGCCACCGCAAATGATCCTTCTGCCTCCTCCTCACTGTCTACAGTGCTGAGCTGTTTCTGTGTTGTCTTGCCCACATCCGCTCCTTCCATCTTCTCTTCTTTCACCTCCTTTACTGCGTACACTCCTGGGGCCCCTGGTGTGCCTCCCTGAAACATCTTCCAGAGACTGAAAACTGCTAGATGGTTTGCTAACTTTTTCCCTTTTTAAGTATTATGCAAACATGTCAGCAAATAGTGTTGTGTATATGTATCGAAACTGCCATAGGGCGGCTATGGTACCCTTCTTTTGTTGTCAGTTCCTTGGGTCCATTCTATACTATACTTTATGATCTTTTCTCTGTGCGGTGACAATGTCGCGCAAATGTGTTGGAGTGGTGTGGTTAAAGCGCTTGCTCTGAACCCTAATCCTGCTCCTGCCCCCGACCCATAATACGTTGCCATTTTACACTCCTATTTTCTCAATTGTTAACCTTTTACTTGGCCCCGTAAACTGGGGACTTCCGACTGTCTGCTGTAAAGAAGAGCAATTTTAATGTTACACGAATATAGTTTTGTTATTCCTTTCCTTCCAATTTCACGACTATGGCCTCCTTTGGCCATGGCGCACAGAGCCCGCTGCGGCTCTGGGTCCTGTGTGGCGAGCCTCTAGGCTGCCCCACCTTCCTTCTCCCCTTTTAGTCAACACACCTCCAGCCCAGCTCCTCCTTCTCCCTTCCCCACTGTCTGTTCAGGTCGCTCCCCCTCTCATGCAACCCCTTGTCGAGCGCTGCCGACGTTCTCCGTGCGTGGCCGCCTTTCCCCGTACCCCTTTTTCACCCCCTAATGGACGCTAGATGGTCGTGGTGTACTATACAAGCCTTACGGGTGACGTCACCAACCTCTACAAGATCCTGTAAGTACGTACGATTTCCAAAACCTTACAAATGCGCGCTATTTCTCACACTTTTATCCCCCGTGAACCCTACAGCTGTATTCTCGCCTCATCTGGAGCAAGGTAATCAACAGTAAAACTTTTATAATCGGACTGCGCATGCTGCGTCGCCTCGCGTGTGATACGCCCCCTCTCCAGAGGAGCTTAACCATCCAATTATCTTCCACACTAGGTAAACAACCTAGCTAACCCCTGCGGGAAAACGTCATCTACTTAACGAGCTTCAATACTCAATTAGTAGGGATCCTCATCTATTCATTGATCTACAATGTCAATTCATAGGGAAGCCACACCCCCCTTTACACAGGTGTCCGCGATCTCAAACCAATCCGCGCCCTCCAACAGTCATACGTGGGTGCCCAGGGCCCCACCCAACTCACTCCGTGACGCTGTAGGGAACGGCCCTTGTGCCTGTCCCGCTACGCCTCACACCTCAGTCACCGCTTATTAGTCAAAATCAATTTCCACACACTGCTACAACCACCCGCCTCCCTCTTTACAAATCCTCCCCCTCCCATACAACATTACGTTGCTGGTTGGGTGTGCCATACTCACCAAGTCCTCGTGAGCTGGGGCCGCTCGACTGCGGGCACCCCTCCACAGCAGCTCGCCACCTCCCCTCGTCTGGACCATGTCTGAACACTCGCCAACCATGGGCAGGATACTTTCCAAGTCGGCTCCCAATGGCCAATGTCCGGATTGCGCTGTCCGGTCTTCTCGCTGTTCCGCGATGGTCCTGCAGTCCTCAAAAGGGGGCAACGGCAGAGGGGGGCCACGCTGCCGGGCTGCCTCGTTGCAAGAGGCCTGGTAGTGATGCCCTCAGGTTAGGTAGACCTCAAACAGATCTCAGCAGTGCCTCCAACTTGTCGGGGTGATTTCCCGGGGGTCGGCAGAGCCGTCTGCAGACCTCCGGGGCTAGGGAGGTCCCAACTCCTTCCGCGCCCCAAACGGAGTATGAGGCACACACAAGAGTAAAGTAATTACTGCTGTTTATTATAATAACGGCAGGGATTGTTCTCAGCCCGTATGCATCCGGGGAGACGCTCTTCCCGTTAGTGGGCTCGCAGGCCATTTTTACCGTAGTATGACGCGCTGCTCACGTCATCACAAAACCTATCGCCACTTTGGGTTGGCTTCCCCAGTGGTAGGGTTAGTATGGCTTCCTATATGAAGGAATATTAGTGGCTAAGGACGGGTCAGGTGGTACACTTGGGTTGTCCCTAAAAGTTGGTTCAACAAATTGGTTACAAGGGGACCCTTGGAGATTGGCTAGCTGAAATGTCGTCAGTGAAGTGCCCCTTGAATTCTGATTGGTTCCCTCGCGAGCCCCCAAGCATGGGACCATCGCCGTTCCCAGCTCGCGATGTACCTGATAGTGGCAACAATGTGTAACTATGTGTTAATAGTGGACAATGGACAGGTCTTGCTAGTGGCTGATGATCACGCCTTTCCCATCGGTGTAGGTGTCCAACTTGTCGCTTTGTTGTTGCAACCTGTGTCCCAGACGTGGGACCCTGGTGACTTTCTGTCTCTTGAGCTTGGCATTTTGTCAGTTCGGCTTGGTCACGTGTGGAGAGACCGTAGCTGAAGCAGAATTATGAGCATTTGATTTGTATTTCGGCTCTGAGGGGTGCTTAGCGGTGGCAGGTGTAACCTTGGTACTGAGAGCGTGACGTGTGGGTTGCAACATTGCGGCCTTGGTGGTCAGCTCTCGTTAGGGCTCGTTCTGCATGATCAGCGCTTTGCTTTTCACCTTGGGGGGATTTGGTCTGAGAGGCTCCTGTCTAGGGACTCTTGCTTGCGGCCTACTCGGGCCTAGCTTCTGGGTGGTAGTACATGACCCATAAGGTGGGTGTCGCAGGATGACAGAGGGCCTCATTACGACCCTGGCGGTAAGTGAAAAACGATGGCGGTAAATGGTTACCGCCATCGTTTTCCGCCAGGTCCGATCATGACTCCTGACCGTAAACTACGATGCCAATAGCGGCATCGTAGTTAACGCTGCCGCTAACTGCGCTAAGGGTGCGCGCACGCGACCGCCCACACCGTACTTAGCGCCATGGCGGAAAGGTACGCAAATGCCGACCCAAGCGGACATGCACCTAACGCCATCACCGAGGCCGCTAAGTACCTTACCGCCATGGTGCAAATAACGCCATCGCGAACCAACCGTAAAGGGCCAATTCAAGTGAATGCAGCTGCCACAGGTGCACAGAAACAGCACAGGTGAAGGCAATACAGACTCAGGGGAGTACAAAAAGAGCACACCCCACCCCTACCCACACCCAGTCACACTCCACAATGATGGCAATACGACTAGCAATGTTGGGGCTGGAGGACCTGATAGCAATGCATGTGCTACTACAACAGCAACAACAACAACAACAGGCAGCACAGAGGAGACGCAGGAGGAGAAGGAGGGCAAGGCAGGCCCAGCAAGCCCCACCAGCACAGCCAGTGCCACCACGCAGGCAGCCCCCAATCCCACGCATCAGAGCCAATCCAAACAACCTCACTGCTGAGCAGATCCACACCCTGTACCGTTTGGACCGGGACACCATCACCGCCATCGTAGACATGACACACGACGACATCGTCAGCATGATAGAAAGTCCAACCGCCATCCCCCCCCTACTGAAGGTAGTGGCTGTACTCCACTTCCTGGCCACAGGCACCTACCAGCACACAGTGGGGCACCTGCATGGCATTTCACAACCATTATTCTCACGAACACTCATCCAAGTGCTCGATGCCCTCCTCAAGCACACAGACGACCACATATCATTACCACGGACTGCCCAGGAGATTGCAAAACACTAAAGTGGGTTTCCATGCACTAGCCAGCATACCCGGTTGCATTGGTGCCATCGACTGCACCCATGTGGAATTGGTGGTTCCACGTGCCATGGAGGTACCGTACCGCAACCGGAAACAGTTCCACTCTATCAACGTGCAAATGGTCTGTGACTCCAACAAGATCATCACACATTGTTGTGCCCGATTCCCCGGATCAACCCATGATTCAATGGTCCTGAGGAACTCCACAATACCACGCTACATGGAGCGACATGCAGGCCCAAGATCCTGGCTACTCGGTGAGTGCAATGTCATGGAAGTGGGCATGGGAATGACGTACCAGTGCATACTCCACCTGGCAGAAAGGGGGGGGGGAGATGCATACTCCACCTGGCAGAAAGGGGGGGGGAGATGCATACTCCACCTGGCAGAAAGGGGGGGGGAGATGCATACTCCACCTGGCAGAAAGGGGGGGGGAAGATGCATACTCCACCTGGCAGAAAGGGGGGGGGAAGATGCATACTCCACCTGGCTGTGAGTAACACAGAGAACGGATACAGAGGAAGGGCACTCACAATGCACAAAACCCCTCTGCATACATAGGGTGATGGCATGCAAAACAGGCCATGGCAGCAATGAGCATATACTGGTTGCATAGTGTGAATCAATTAGTGCATGTAGAAGTGAGCCAAGGTAACAGTTCCATGCCAGCCATGGTGGAACATCATGTTCCTGATCAGACAACATGACTGACACATGCATTCTCGCCTACATACAGGTGATGCAGCCTATCCCCTGAAGAGGTGGCTCCTCACGCCAGTCCGGAACCCGCAGAACCAGCACGAGGAGGACTTCAACCGTGCACATACACGTACTCGTGTGGTCATAGAGCAGACATTCGGCCTCCTGAAGGCACGGTTCCGAAGCCTCAGCAGGTCTGGTGGGGCACTCCTGTATGGCCATGAGAAGGTGGCAAAGATCGTCATGGCATGTGTCATGCTGCACAATATGTGCGTCAGACGCAATGTGCCCCTGCCCCCTGACGCAGAACTGCAACCACCTGACGATGAGGATGAGGAGGGTGCAGATGGGGCGCCACCACATGGAGGAGGCGATGCACAGGAGGGGCGTGCCACGCGCCAAAGTATCATCGACCACTGCTTCTAGCACACACGGCTGGTGTTTATCGCATGGAGACTGCACTTGGGGCACTGTGTGTCTCTGGGACATGCACACTGTGGACTGTACACCAATAAAGCACACATACGCAATGAAAATGTCCACACATTTCTTTTTTTGAAAGAAAAAAGTGTATTGGAACTATGAACTGTCGTGTCACACCCCCTCCCACCTCCCCCCTGCACACCCCAACACACCCCCTCCCACCTCCCACCTCCCCCCTGCACACCCCAACACACCCCCTCCCACCTCCCACCTCCCCCCTGCACACCCCAACACACCCCCTCCCACCTCCCACCTCCCCCCTGCACACCCCAACACACCCGCTCCCACCTCCCACCTCCCCCCTGCACACCCCAACACACCCCCTCCCACCTCCCCCCTGCACACACCAACACACCCCCTCCCACCTCCCACCTCCCCCCTGCACACACCAACACACCCCATGTAGCTGTCAACAGATGCCTGTGACCGTGTCCACAGGCCGTCACAAGCCCCCTCTCCCGGCACCCGGGGCACCCCTGGCTGTGGAGCGCAGGTTGCGTCCAGAACGGCGCACGGGGCTGCTCTGCGCAGAACTGGCAGTGGAGGATGTCCCTGGCTGCCCCTGTGCATGCAGCTCCTGTACTGTGTGGGTGAGGTCAGTGACCGCACGACGCAAGCCCGCTAGTTCGGCACAGATGTCCCTGGACATGGCCTGCATGGCATCCCTCAGGGTGGCAGTGCTCTGCGCCACTTCCGCCCTTAGTGTCTCCGTGGCCTGTTCAATGCTGAACCTAGCCCCCACACATTCTGCGGCATGCTCATCCAGCATTGCGGACAGTTGATGCTGCCGCTGAGTGATGTCCTCGAGGGACGGCTGGCCGTGCTGGCCCATGACCAGTGCAGGTGGAGTGATGGAGGGGCTGGTCCCCTCCTGTGGAGTGTGGACAGGGCATGGGGTGGAAGGCCACTCCTCTGCCTCAGTGTGCCCCTGTGTGTCGCCCTCATGGGGGCTGGCGTCTGAGAAACGGGGGGAATGTAGTTGGTCAGTGGGGCTTCTGACCTCCTGCTCCATGTCCGAGTCAGAACATGCAGCTGTTGCAGCTGTCTCCCCGATGTTGCTGCTGGCCGCTGACCCCCTGCCTTCTGTGGCAGGCAATGTCGGTGGAGGTAGAGCAGCTGCTGCTGGCCTGCTGCCAACAGGGGTGCTTGTCGGTGGGACCTCCGGTATGCCTGCAGTGGGACCTGCTTGTCGTGGGGTCTGCCTCACTGCAGCTGAGGTTGAGGGTGCAGGGAGGTTGTCGTTGGACTTCGCTCTCTTCGGCGCAGGGGTGTCCTGGTCCTCTGGATGTGATTCTGTGCCTGTGGTGGAGCAAAGGTGGGAGGGCGTTATTGATGGCTCTACGGACTTCTGAATGACAATGGTTGACATTATTTTGGCCAGTGGATGAGGCAGATTTCAGGCAGTGCCATGCAGGTTGTCTCCTTTTGGTGTGGTATGTGGATGCAGGTATGCGGGTGCCAGCAGTGTATGCAGGGTGGTGCTCGCATGTGGCTATGGGCAGTATTGATTTGTGTTGCATTTACACTCTAGGGCAACCTTGTGCTACACATGATTGGACTGCTGTGACTATGGCATGTCTTGTATGAGGCACCTACCTTCATCGCCTGATGTCGGGGCTCCCCTTTCCAGCCCTCCAACGCCTTCGATGGATTCCATGCCGATGGTGGTAGCACAGATCTCCTCCCACGGTTGGAGTTTCAGGGGGGATTCCGACCCTCCACCGGTTCCCTGGGCAAGGTTGCGGTTTGCCGAGATGACGGCTCTGACCCGTATGCGCAGGTCATCCCAGCGCTTCCGGCACTGCTGTGGGGTGCGGGGTACGGTCCCCACCGCGCTGACGCGCTCAGCCACCAGGGCCCAGATGGCCTTCTTCTTCCCGATTGCTGTCCTGGTCATTTCAGGGGAGAATACAACACCTGCGTTGTCCTGCAGGGTCTCCGCTAGCATGCAGAGTTCCTCCCGGCTGAATCGCTCCTGGCGCTGGCGGTCACATGCCTTTTTCACGGATTTTGGCATTTTCGGGAACTTGGATGGGTGGGTGTTTGGTTGGGACAGGTGTCAGGGTTGGGTCTGGTGTTGTTTGGTAGGATGGCGATGGATTGTGTTTTTAAAGATGGCTGCTTCCCGTTCCGGCGCGATGACGCTATTTCCGGTTTGGCCTTTTACGGCCGCCGCTAATTACGGGCAAGGTAATTAGCCGTAATTAGCACCTTGCTCGCTTACGCCATGGCGTAATGCTCGTGCGCGATGGGTCGTGATGTGGCGCTCTTTACGCCATCGTCCCACGGCGTAAACGCTCATTACGCGATGGCGGTAATGACGGGCGATTACCGCCAGGGTCGTAATGAGGCCCAGAGTGTCACAAGCAGCAGCAGGCATATATGATGGCGTCTTCTATGGGGATGGGGTGGCAAAGCATCGGCATGCGTATACACAAGCTCTTCAGGCATCTTGCGTTTCTGCAGTGCGGTAGGAGGCTTATGTGAAAAATAACAATGATGCACGTCTGTGGGTGTGCCAGTCCGCTACGTCATAGCACTGAGTATGTTCTTCATGTAGGTTGGTATGTGAGTGACCAGTGTGCTTGGTGGCACGTGTGTCCTTGTCAGTTGGCTTTGTCATCATGGCATCTCTAACGAAGTTCGTGGTTGTTGTGTTAGTCGAGCGGGTCCATGTCGCAGACGTCGGCTTGACCAGGGCCTGCTATTGGGCATGCTCCTCGTTTGTGGGGACCATGGACACATGGTACCATGTTGTCAGGTAATGAAGTGAATGGGTCAAACTCCTCTCGCGGGGGGTGCTTGGGCCGTGATCCTCTAGGCCAGGGTCTGGATGAGAATGGGGGAAGGGTGTTGTCCCATTTTCCCACTTGAATGGTTTAACATGAAGTTCTCCTTTGTTGGTATCCACTTTGATTGTTATGTCCAAATAGTTCACTTCTTGCCTGCTATAATTTTCAGTGAATTTGAGATGTTGATTTTGTACATTCAGCCATTTGAAAAACAGAATTGCTTCATTCTCTTCGCCCCTCCAAATGAGCAGGACGTCGTCATCTATGTACCGCTTCCATACTTGGATGTTCTTTCTGAAAGGGTTTTTTTTTTTTTTGGAACAATTTTTATTATTTTTAAACAAACAACACTCCAAACATTATAACCATTTCGGACATAAATGATCAATGTTAAGTCATCATTTTATTTAATGTTCTCTTCCGTCCTCCCCCCCTCCCTCCCCAAAACCTTGAGCCGTCTTTTCCGTGCCATCAACCTGAACATCTTCAGGTGACTCGATTATCATTATCTCATCATGGTCTATCATGTCATGATTGACCTTGTGGGGGTTCGCCATCAAGGTCACCAGTTGCCTTCAAGCTATCAGGGGGCCTACCTCCTCCTCCCCTCCTCTTGTGACTGCTGCATACCAGACCGCTGTTTCTGCTTCTGCCCATTTTAAGAGGTCTGCCCACCACGTCTCCACTAAAGGCCTGTGGGACGCTTTCCAACACATTGCTATTCTGCGCTTGGCCAATATATAGGCCAGGTCTTTCATCTTGCTAATATGTTTTAGGGTACGTGGCCTAGGAAAGCTCCCAAGCATACATGCCCAAGCTGACCCTTCGTCTAGCACCACCCCCCAGCTGGCCATTCTCGTCTCCAGTTCTACCCAGAATCTCTTCACCTCTTGGCAAGCCCAGAACATATGCAACAGCCCAGCCTCCTCCTCTCTGCACCTGGGTCATTTCTGTATAGCCAAGCCGCCAAACCTGGCTATTCTGCCGGGGGTCAAGTACGCTCTGTGGGTGATATATAGCTGGATCTGCTGGAGTCTCACGTTCCGGGACACCTTCTTATGGCACCTTTGGGCTTTATCCCATTGTCCCTCTGTCATGGGTTCACCCACCTCCACCTCCCAGTCAAGCCTCAATTGGAGCAACTCTTTCCCCGCCTTCATACTCAGGAGCTCATATATCCAAGATATTTCGTGCCCGCCCCCCGATACATCGTACATCATTTCTAGGGTGGCATCGGGTTCTTCTGCAAGTACTGTTTCAGGCCACCTTTCCCTCACCCGTTTCAAAATCCTGGTGTAAGTAATATATTGGCCCCTATTCACCCCTGTCTCCTCCAACAACCTCTGGAATTCCACTTCCTCCCACTCCTGCCATATGTCTCCAAGGGTGGCCAGGCCCACCGGTTCCCAGTATCTGCGGACCCCTTTGATCAGTTGGGAGTCTTCCCCACATAGCACCACCAACGGGACCTGCTGAGAAAGCGGGTCCGGGTCCCCCACAGTTCTCCATGCCCTACGCCAGACCTCACAGCCCAGCCTCAACAGTCGCCCCATCTTCGCCACTTTTGTCTTATGCAGCCACACTGTCTCTTTTAGAAAGTATGGGGAAGAGTCACCCTGCAAGAGTCCTCTGCAGACAGCCATCTGGATACATATAATAGCTGTCCCGCCAGGTAATATAATTCGAAATTCTGTAGATTTATGCCTCCCTTATCACACGAGTTTTGTAGTTTCCACAGGGCCACCCTGTTCCTAGAATTATGCCAAATGAAGCCCCTGCACTGGCTATGAAGTCTAGCATAGAAGCGTCTGGGGAATGAGATATTTACAAAAAAATGCAGCAGTCTGGGCAGAACCACCATTTTGAGCAGCGCTGCTCTTCCCATCGTGGCAAGGGGTAGCCTGGACCAGAACACCATGCTATTTTTTATGCCTTCAACAGCTTTCTCTGTGTTGTATTTGTGCTCTGCCTCTATCTTGAGGTATATGTTTATGCCTAAATATCTAAACGTCTCTGTCTGCCATGGTATCTGCAAAATGGGCAGTTTCTTCAGTGGGACACCTTTGTATGTCCCTAAGGGGAATACGCTGGACTTCGCAGGGTTTACCGAAATGCCATAGAGGACGTCATAGCGGTCCATCACTTCTAGCACATATTGCATATTCTCTTCTGGGAAGCGCAGATAGAGGAGTATGTCATCTGCGTAGAGTGATATCAAGTGCGAACTTCCTGTTGTCTGTATCCCCACCTCTTCGTATTGTTGCATTAGGCAAACTGCCAATGGCTCCAACGCAAGAATACATAACATGGGCGACCAGGGGCATCCCTGCCTAGTCCCTCTACTGAGTTGCCACTTATCTGAAATTATAGTACCCGGTTTGACCCTTGCAATCGGGGAGCTGTATAACATTTTGACCCATCTAATATACCCCGGTCCTATCCCGTCGCCTTTCAGGGTCGCCATCAACCATGGCCCCCTCACTGAGTCGAAAGCTTTGACCGCGTGCAACGACACAATGGCCAGTTCGCCCAGGTCTTTTTCAGTATGATCGATAATATGGTGGAGCCTCCTATGGTTATCCATAATATTTCTGCCGGGGATGTATCCCGTTTGATCCGGGTGTATCAATTTGCCAATTACTCGCTTAAGCCTATTGGCAAGGACCACCGTGAGTATTTTGCTATTTTGATTAAGCATCGATAAGGGCCTATAAGACCCACAGTCGGCTTGCCCGGTTTAAGGAGCGGGATGATCACTGCCTCACGGAGGGATTCCGGCAGCTTCCCTTGTTCATAGGCCTCATTAAACATGGCCAGCAGTGGCTGGAGTAGCTCCTGCTTATATGCTTTATAGAATTCGCTGGGCAACCCATCCGACCCAGGCGCTTTACACGTGGGCAGGTGTTGGATCACCGCTTCCAGTTCATCTGAGGTGATTGGGGCCTCCAGATCCACTCGCTCTGAGTCGTCTAGGGTGGGAAGCTCTATATCTTCTATCGTATCCTGAATTTCTTGACCCACATCTCCGCCTGCGTCCTCATACAAGCGTTTATAATATTTAAGGAACTCCTTGTTTACTCCTTCCTGGGTGTTACGGATCTGGCCTTCTTCATTCCTGACTTCTCTGATCACCGATCGGGGTGTCTCATTTTTATATAGCCAGGCCAGTAGTCTGCCTGGCTTGTCTCCCCCCTTGTCTCCCCCCGCATGTTGCCTCTCTGTGCATTTCTTATAATTTAGCTTACATAGTCTGTCCCAAAGATCACTGCTAGCTCTCTGTAAATCTCTTATCTTAGTGCTGTCCTCTCGGGAAGTCTCCCCCCTTCGCATCAAGTCCTCTAGCTCTCTCTAAGTTTCCTGCAAATCTCGCTCTATGTCCCCCTGGAGTCCCCTAGACTTTGATATGGCCACCCCACGCACCACCACCTTAAATTCTTCCCATACTGTTCCCATGGCTCGTACACTGGCAGTATTAATGTAAAAATATTCCTCAATGGCCTCCCTCAGGTCCTCTCGGAATCCCGGGTCCTGTAGGGCCTCAGCTCTGAGCCTCCATGTCGGGATTTGCGTTCTGTGAGGGCGGTATCACCATTCCACAACCAGGGGCGAGTGATCTGAAAGCACCCTGGCTTTGTATTCTGCGCTCACCATTTCTTCCGCTATCTCGGCAGCAGCGAACACATAATCTAGCCTGGTATGCAGATCATGTGACGCTGCGTAATGCGAGTATTGCCTGTCCATTGGGTGCAACCGTCTCCACACGTCCTCCAGTTTGAGGTCTGCCAACAGTGTCCCCAACACTCTAGCTGCTGGCGCAGGCTTTGTTAGCTTGCTATCCGACCTGTCTATTTCAGGATTCAGGGTGCAATTAAAATCTACCCCCCACAATATCGCACCACCCAACAGGGGACTAATTTTACCATACAGTGACCTAAAATAGGTTGCGGTGTCGTGGTTAGGGGCATATAAGTTTATGATGTTCACTTGTTTGTTTTCCAGGAGTCCCACCACCACCACCATTCTACCTTCCGGGTCTATCGTCGATCTGAGCAACTGGAACGGCACATGTGGTGCCACCCATGTGACCACCCCTCTTACATATGCCGAATATGTGGCTCCCGTGACGCTACCCTTCCATTTTCTTCTTACCACCTCTAATTTCTCCTTGGTGAGGTGGGTTTCCTGTAGCAGAGCTATGTCAATCCTCATCCTCTTTAGGTACATCATTATTTTATTCCGTTTTAGGTAACTATTGAGGCCCCACACATTCCATGTCACGATTCTGAGGTTACCCGATTCCATTTGCTTGATGTTCTCCTACTCCCCACCACTTCCTGTGTCTACCCCCATGGCTTGTTTCCTGGCTCGATTTCCCCCCCAACTTCCCCCTCCACCCCTCTCTCCCCCACACCCCACTGCACACACCCAATCCCCTCCCCCTCCCTTCCCAACCCCAAAAAATGCCCAGCTCCATCCCTGGATCTCAGGCCCACCCGCGTCTGGTCCTATCTCGTGGTATTGAGGACTAGGACCCCGCGGGGCGTCACCAAACTAATAGTGACCTAACTAAGCATTATGCTACGGGGTTTCAAGGGTTGAATCCCTGGAGCTCCCCCTTGTATAATTAGAATTATTCAGTTCAAACGGATCCTGCAAACCAGCACATACCCAACAGCACAATCCCTGAGAGCCTTCTTTAATGCTATATTCTAGTCCCAGTGTCTCACGCTATGTCAGCATGGGTGCCACAACCGCATGTTACTTATCTTCTCCGGCTCCTGTCTGGATCCCCGATTCTTGGGGATGGCATTGCATATCCAGCCATCCCATAGCATCCTCCGGCGTGTCAAAAAACAAAGTTTTGTTCTAGTGGAACACCTTCAGTTTGGCTGGATACAGCAACATGTATCTATGACCTGCTTCTCTCAATCTTCTTTTAACTGCCCCGAAGTTACAGTCAGGATATGCAGTTATTTTCAAGGGCCCCCTCTCGATAGTTCCCCCTTTCCGGAAGAATTCAAGTATTCTCTCCCTATCTCTGTAGTTTAGAATCTTTGCGATCAATGGCCTGGGGGGGCTCCCGTGGGCGGCCTCCTCATCAAAGCCCTGTGCGCCCTTTCAATAGCAAACCCCTGGGTCAGTTCCCCTCTGGTTATTTCCTGTAGCAACATGGTTTCCACATATTCCGTTGGGTTAGACCCTTCCATTCCTTCTGGCAATCCAACGATGCGGATGTTGTTGCGTCTGGTGCGACCTTCCGCTTCTTCTGCTCTGTTTTCCAGGTTGCCTACTCGCTGTACAAGGGCATGGAGTTCCAATCTGTGGACGGCGCATTCTGCAGTGTTTGGGGCCATCTCTTTTTCCAGGTTCCCGATGCACTCCGCAGGTGTTCTCACATCCTGTCTTAGTAAGTTCACATCTTCCTGGACCGCTCCAACCTTAAGGTCTAGTGCCACTTTCAGTTCGTTCATGGCCAGGCCCAATTTAGTCTCCCAGGCCACTTTCAGGTCCGCAATTGCTGCCAGCACCTCCTGGATTCTGCCCGGAGCCTCCTCCGTTGCAGCGGTAGTTCTATCTTTGCTCCTGGCACCCTCCGTCCCTGGGGGTTTCTTGGTGTAGGCCTCCAGCGTGGGCTGTTTGTTCTTTGGTCTCACGACTTTGTTAGACATTGTGCCGTGCCCGCAGTATGTGAGCCAACGCAGCTGCCTCTCTCGTGAGGGTCTCCGTGGTGTCTGGCTATTTTGATGTATAGGACCTGCTTTGGCTGTGTTAGGGGTACACTTCTGCTGCCTGCTGCTCACCTGGAGTGGACTGTGTTCTCCCATGTGCCCGCCTCCGCTCAGTGTAATTTCGCTGGCCCCCTATTGGTCGGGCGCTTTCTCAGGTCCTGCACCCCTTTGCACCGGGACCTACCAGGGCCCCTCAACCATCCGGCCCACAGTCCTGTCTCTGGCGCCTTTGTCCAGCCCCGTGCCGGTGCAAGCTTCCTTTTTGCATGTACCCTGGGGTTCCTCAACCATTCCGGGGTGAGCTGCCTTCACTGCCCTGTTCAGCTGGCGGAAGGGTTTTGTCTGGGCGGCGCACTGTATTGTCTACATGTTTGTGTAGATATGTGGGAGCTCCAGCTACGGTTCAGCCCCACTTCGTCCTCAGGCTACCTTGCACAGGTCCCCTTTCACCAGCCTATGCTGTGTTTACTGCATCCCCAGCTCGTATGCAGCGGATGGTGTACTGCGCGGGGGCTCGTGCTCCCCAGCACCCCCCTAAGCCTCGTATACTGCTTCCCAGTCCTAGTATACGCCCTTCAGCCTGGGCACTCCAGTTTGCTCACCCCAGCCCGTGCTTTGTTCCGGCGTCCGCTCCAGAGCAGGGGGCAATATGCGGTGCTGGGGGCCTGTGTCTGCCAACCTGTATTCGGGCTGTGCGTTCCCTCCAACGTTCCTGGCAAGATTCCTCCGGGCTGCCCAGTCTTGGTTAGGACCAGTTATTCGGAGCGGTCTCCGTCTTCCGCTCCCCTGCGCCTCTCCCAAGTGCGATGGGAACCGTTCTGCCGACCCAAAGCTTTCACCGGGTCTGGCTCCCGCGGGTCTGTTCACAGCTCTGGCCCCAGCTCCCTGGTGATCTGGGTCTCTGTGAGGGCCGACGTGCTGTGTCCCGCCCCCTGCTGGGCTCCTGCTCTGCGAGGCCTCCGGTCCACCGGGGGTCTCCCTGCATAGTGCCGTGCGCGCAGGGTGGCCGTTCTGTTGTCCTTACTTCAATGGCAGCCGCACCACCGGGAGCCTACTGTTCCGGCACTCCACAGTGCCCGGCAATCGGAGATGGCGCAGTCTTACACTGCGTCCACACTTGTTGCGGGCTACAGAGCCCCCGTCTCGGTCCGGCTGGGTCCTCCGACCAGGACCCTGTTTCTGCCCCCCCAGCAGGGCTCATGCAGCAGTTCGGTGCATCGGGCGCGACCCCCGCCGCACCACTCAATGCAGCAGCTGCGGCTCATCCTGCAGGCCCCCTCCGGCCAGCCGTTCGATATCACGCTCGAGCCAGGCTCCACAGGCGGCTCAACATCGCAGTAAGCTCGAGCCCGGCCGCAGCAGCGAATATTGCCTTGGCGGCACCGCGGTCAGTTTATGGCCCTTTGACCGCTGCCGGCCATCTTGTTTGCATCCGAAGCTCGGGCACACAGTTTTCTGCGGGCTGCTATAGCTTCCTTATCTAGCTGCTGCTCGTTCCCTTTTGGTGCTCAGTGTGTGCTCCAGCCATTCATGAATCCATGGATATGCTGCCGGCATGCTTATGTTCCTGGAAACTTCATCTTTTCTTCAGGATCGATGTCGGATTCACGGGAGCTCCTCTAGAGCACATCCTTCTACGCGGCCATTAAGCCACCTTTCTGAAAGGGTTGTTATCTCCATAGATAATGCTCTTCTCAAATGCCTCCATATAGAGATTTGCAATGCTTGGGGCTAAAGTTGCCCCCATAACTGTCCCCTGTATCTGCTTGTAGTAGCATCCATTAAAGTGAAAATAATTTTCCATCAGTGCTACTTCAGCACACCACAAGATAAACGAGGCCGGAGTTTTGGTGTCTCTATTCTCCATAAGTAGTCTCTCTTCCAATATGTCTAATGACGCTCTCTGTGGTATACTGGTATACAACGATACCACATCAAGACATATCAAGATTTCTTCCAAAGGGTTGAATGGTCTCCCTTGTGTGGTATCTTTTACAAATGATGACATCTCTCTGACCATTGGTTGCATAAAATGATCAGCAAATCTAGATAGTGGCTCTAACACCGAGTCACACCCCGACACAATGGGTCTCCCCGGTGGTCTTGTAAAGGATTTGTGAATCTTAGGGAGGATGTAGAATTACGTATCCTCGGTTTATCAACTTATAGGAACTCTGCTTCTTTCTTCGGAATCCATCTCCTCTCCTCTGCTTTTGATACTTTCTGATGAATCATTATTTCGAGTCTCTGTGTGGGGTTGTCCTCTAGTCGTTGGTAGCTATTAACGTCTCCCAATTCCCTCATGCATTCTCCGATGTAATCTTTTCTATTGAGCACGACTGTGGCTCCTCCCTTGTCAGCTTTGCGTATTATTATGGATTCATTAAATAACAATTCTTTTAATGTTGTTTTTTCTTTTTGATTCAGATTCTGGTAGGTCTTCTCTTTCTCTGTTTCTTTGTCCAGTATTGCCAGTTCTTGTAATACTCTGCTTTCAAATACTCGAGCTTCAGCGGTCTGTGAGTGTACTGGGGGACAAAAGCTTGATTTATTATGTAGTCCACTATCAGACTCGCTATGTTCTGCTTCATCTTCAAAGAATTGTTTAAGATGTACTTTTCTCATAAATTCTGTGAGTTCTTCTCTGAACTTAAAACGATTGTGTTTATTAGTGGTCACGAAGCCCTATCCCTTTTCCAGTGTTTGAGTCTCACTTTGGCTCAGGTGGTAATCTGAAAGGTTTACCACAGTGTCTTCATGCTGCGGGTCACTCGTTGGTCCGGGTCCCATTCCTGTTGGTCCCGTCCTAAAAAATGTTGTTGTGCATTAGGGTTTCCTCTATTGCTAATCCTTCTCATGCCACCTTGTCTTCCTCTGAAGGTTCGTCTCCCTGCATTGAAATCAGATTTGCGCCCTCTTCTTCCTGTATTACTCCCTTCTCCTGTACTATCTTCACTTGAGCTGTACGATGTTCCTCTGAACCTTACTCTTCTCTTGCCATTGCTTTGGTTTTGGTTAGCTCTTAAATCATCTTGTTCTTTGGAAAAATAATTCTCTGCCGTGTATGCAAAGGCTTTCTCAGTGTAAATTGCTGAATATCTTTTTTCAACCTTCTTATTCGTTCTTTTGTGAGGTCTTCTTTGAAGGATTTCATTTGATTCATCAGCTCATCTAGTCTCTTCTTATATTGTTCAATAGGGACAATCTTTTTGATTTCTTCTTAATTTTTGCAGGTCTATAGCTATTCTTTCAGTTGTCTCTTTTGCGGTGTCTATTATTAGGATAACCCAATCCCTTCCGCATTTGTTTCTGATATAGCTCCATTGAATCAGAAACTCTTTATTGTCCAAAACAATTCTCAGCTCATTTCTCACCACGTGCCCTTGTGGTAAAATCCCATTTCTCAGGTACTCTAGCATTATGCTGCCGTGTAGCTCAGACCTAATCAGTCTCTTCTTTATCTGGGTTAATTCATCCCAACTCGTCAGGTTAGAGGTATCCCCCAATTCTCCTCCAAAAAGGGTGGAGTTACCAAGCAATTCTGTAATGCAGCCATCATCATAACTCTTACACCTCGCAGCTACCATATTCTCGATTGTGTCGTGCGTGACCTGTTCCTCCCAAGTTGGGTGCAATGTCATCTGACAATTTGTCAAATTTGTCTGTCTCACGGCCAACGAACTATACAAACCACACACAAACCTTAGGCAGACTAGAGGGAATATTTATGTGGACCACTTTAAAACAGCCCTCTTTAAGTCAAAAGACTAAAACAACAACAGTATTGTTTATAGGGTCCCTTGCTTCTCCAGATAGAAATGTGTGCCATTTGTGCTACAGAAGGAACCCCTGGCAAAGGGACGAAGTGGGCAAGTTTGTAAATGAGTCGATTGTTGCCATAACTGCAGTACACCCTTGTGAAGAAGGCAAGTCCATGACAAAATCTGTGAATATTATTTGCCACGGCTTGTCGTGTACCGGCATTCGTTCCAGATGTCCTAAACGGTGATTCTGTGCTACCTTAGTTTGAAGACACACTACACAGGATGAGACATACTCTTGGGCATCCTTGCTCAAAGACGGCCACCAATAATGCCTCTGGATGATGTTGATGGTACCAGAAACCCCTCGGTGTCCAGCTGCTTGAGAGTCATGGCAGAGGCGAAGGACTTTTTCACGAAGGGAATTAGTGGGAAGATAAACCTGATGGCCATGAAAATAACATCCTTCGTTCTTGCTGAGTTGGCGCTCTGCTATGATCTGCGGGTCTTCTGAGTCCAAATGCCTGGACTGTAACTTGATCGACTGGAGAAAGTCGGTTATAGCATGTACAAACACTGCCTTGGGAAAGACGGGTTCTGACCGAAACTGAGCGAACCTTGTGGGTTCTTTCCTTGAGAGGGCGTTTGCCAGGAGGTTGACTCTTCTGGGAATAAAAGTGAAAGTAAAGTTATATGGTGAGAAAAAGTGAGCCCATCTGGCTTGTCTGCTGTTTCTGGTATGGGCATATTGCAATGCCCTGAGATTTTGGTGATCTGTGCAAACCTCCACCGGATATTTGGCTCCTAACAGGAGATGCCTCCACTCCGCGAAGGATCTTTTAATAGCAATAAGTTCCTTCCCTAACACAGTGTGGCTTAGTTCTGCGGAAGTCAAAGTCTTAGACAAATACGCCACAGGGCATTCCCTTCCTCGGCTGTCTTCTTGCAAGAGGATCATCCCTAAAGCATGATGTGAGGCATCTCATTCCAGGAGGAATGTTTTGGTCTGGTCTGGAGTGATCAAGATAAGGGCGGAAATTAAAAGTTCTTTTAAACAAGTGAAAGCATTGTGGGCTTTGGTCTACCAAAGGGGTATCCTTTGTGTGGTCTACCACACAAAGGATACCCCTTTTTTGAGGAGGATGGTTAAGAGACGAATAATGGCAGAAAAGCTGGGAATGAAGCGCCTATAAAAAAAGGCGAAGCCAAGGTAGCGTTGGATGTCCTTCACACAGGAGGGGGGTGGCCATTCCAGGACTGCAGGCACCTTCTTTGGATCCATGGCAATACCTTCTGCCGATACTATATAACCCAAATAGGAGAGTTTGTTCTTGTCACTCACATTTTTCTATCTTGCAGAACAGATGGTTTTGCTGGAGTCGTCGCAGTACTTCCTGGACATGTTGCACATGGTCTGAAGCATTGGAAGAGAATACCAGAATATCGTCTAGGTAGATGATCACAAAATGAAGGAGAATGTCTGCAAAAAGATGATCCATAAATCGTTGGAAGACGGCGGGTGCGGTGCACAATCCAATTGGCATCACTCTGTATTTAAAGTGACCAAACGGAGTACGGAAGGCCGTCTTCCATTCGTCTCCTTGTCTTATTCTAATGAGGTGGTAGGCTCCTCGTAGATCCAGTTTGGTGTACAATAATCTTATTGAGTCCCCGGAAATCTATGCACGGCCGGAGTTCTGTGGAATCCTTCTTCGAGATGAAAAACAAAGAGGCTGCTGCGGGGGGAGTGGACTCCGCGATGAGACCGTTCTTGAGGTTAGATTGAAGGTATTCTTTAAGAACCACTTTTTCTCTAGCTGACGATGTACATACGCCCAAATGGTAAAGGATTATCAGGTATCAGGTTGATGACGCAATTGTCCCTACGATGTGGAGGTAGTTCAGAATATTCCGAAGTTGAAAAAACGTCCTGATATGGTAGGTAAGGAATGGGAACTCCTTGAATATGATTCAGGATGGTAGTACAGTTTGGGTTCCTCGTAACGGAAGAAGGAAGGAGTCCCACACCCCTAGGGGGGATACAATGCTACTGGCAATATTCAGACCCCAGGAAAAAATTGCCTGCAGACCAGTTCACATAAGGATTATGCAGTCTTAACCAGGGTAATCTGAGAATAACCAGATAATGTGCAGCCATTATTATATTGAATACTACCTCTTCTCTGTGGGATGCAATTCCCATTTGGAGGGGACATGTCTGTTCTTTGATTGGGCCTGAGGTGAGAGGACTCCGATCCACGCTTTACACTGGTATGAAAACTGCTTTGGTAGATCGAGGTATTCCCTTCTTACTTGCCCAGGTGTCATCAATAAAGTTTCCCGCAGGCCCACTGTCTATCAATGCAGGTATGTTGTCATTCTGGGAGGCCCCCAGGAGAAAGTAAGGAGCAAAACCAACATGGGGCATTCAGAAGAATGAAGTGTCTGGTGTGGTCAGATGAGGTTGATGGGAACCAGAAAGGCCGTCCAGAACCAGCGGTTGCCCCTACAGTGGTGCACTGGCGTTTCCCTATCTTTTTGGTCTATGAGGAGGATCAATGGGATACTCCTGGGCTGAATGGACCTTGGCCCCACAGTACATACAAACACTGTACTACATCTTCAGCACGTCGCCATCCGAGCAGGAGCTCTGGCCTCCGCTCCCTCGCATCAGGAGCAACCCTTCTCATCCCCATCCTGCCGAGATGTGCAGGAAAAACAGGGCTGTGCAACCTACGTTGTCATAGCATTTTGTGAGTGTTTTTTTTTTTAAAGAAAAAATTGCCGAAATCGCTATAAATATTGTCGGTGCTCCATGATTTGAAATCGCACCAGGCACTGTCCATTTGAAGCTAAGATGTGCCCAGCAGCAACTTCCAGAGATAACTGCCACCATTGGTAGCCACGAGGCCAAAAGCCCTTCTAAGATGGCCGACGACAGGGCTACCACCTCCTCACCCTGCCTAAGCTGCATCTTGCCGGCCCTGATTGGCTCAGCTTACTACTGAAGAGCCAATCGGATTGCCGGTAGGTGAGAGCCGGCCTTTCGGGAGAAGGCTCTCGGAAAAGGCTCAGATCTGACTGAGCCGACTGAGCTGCAGGCTGCGCCAGGACATTTAGCCCGACCACTATTAGCCTTGTTTACTGCCCATTTATCATGTCCTTCGGGCTCCTGAACTCACCCAGACTATCCACTGGACCGGGCCCTCGCAGCACACCATACTTCACTGGGGCTCTGTTGCCGTACTCTATCACATTGAGGTAACTTACATGTCAACATTGATTACTTGCTTCTTGTAATTGTGATTCTAGTTGGCCCATTGGCAGTAACACTTGATAACTGTTGTCAAGTCTAAATCCAGCCACCTGCTGCATCACCCTTTGTGAGATATACTCATTGTATGTCCCCACATCTGCACATGTATATGCATTTACATACTACTATTCTACACTTGATAACTGCATTTAGCTAATTAAATGTGTACCGCCACTGAAGGCTGTACTTAGCCTGCCTGCCTTTGAAAGTTGCATTTAGCCTGCTTGCCACTATACTGTACTTTGCTATTGCATCTTGATTGTCGCATTTAGCTATCTATGCGGTATCTAGTTTCTGATTGTTGCATACTCATCCTAGATCAGCTTCGCCACCTGACTTCCACATCCCACCTACGGCCAACAAGATGTACCTACCAGGCATCTACTCAGTACTGCTGAAAGTCATTCTCTCCCTTATCAACTCCTCTAGCGCTCTAAGTTTTACCTCTAGCGTGGCCCCCATAGGCACCATTCCAACACCTTCCAATATGCCTTACAACATAACTACTCTGCCCCACTTCTCCAAACCTTGTAGCCTCCCTGCGAGAAATACTAGACTATGCGCCCGACTACCCAAATTATACGAGCCTCGAGCCAGAGATGCCACCCAGTCTAAACAGACTGACCGCACCCCTACTATGCATACGACCACTCTCACCAACCTTCCTTTGGAAAGTCCCAAGCATAACCCAACTAATACCTTGACCAAGCATAAGGTGCACAGCATAGACTCTAATCCTACCCACACCAAAAGTACTGTCTCGCCCATAAGAGGAGCCCTAATCAATGCGCGCTCTATAGTGGCCCATGCCACAGACATAGCAGATGATCTAGACTCCATAGCCATTACTGAGTCCTGGCTCCATGCAGCCGCAGGCCCAGCCCTTTCGTTAGCCATTCCCGACGACTACACTATCCTCCGAGCGGATAGAACAGAATCTAGAGGTGGCGGCCTGGCGTTAATTGCCAAAACACACCTCAACATTAGACTTGACTCCTCGAACCATTTCCCATCTTGTGAATCACTCACAGCTAAGTTGCCTACCACCAATTCCCAAACTATATCCATTCACCTATTCTACAGACCTCCTGGACCCCTAGGTTCTTTCGAGGAAGACCTCACCACTACCCTTACAAATAACCTAAAAAACACCTCCCAGTGCCTCCTCCTAGGGGACTTCAACTTAGGCCTAAAAGACCCCAAAGATCCCCAGGCCACCCTCATTAACAACACACTGTCAGAACCAGGCTTTACCCAAAGAGTGTCCACCCCTACCCACAATAAAGGGAGAACCCTCGACTGGGCAGCAGACCATAACTGTGTGGCCTCCATCTCAGCTAACTCCCCTCATCCATGGTCTGACCACCATCTCCTTTCCTTCGCCCTTGAAGCCTCGAACCCCATCACCAATAATGTGCAAGCCCCAGCCATCCCTACGAGAAGCAAGAAAACTATCACAGTGGAAAAACTAATCCGCCTCATTTTACCGACTCTAAACCAACTCCCAGCTACCTCCAACCCTCATGACCTGGTAGAAGGCTACAACAAAATCATGAACTCAGCCCTCGACTCTATTGCAACGTTAAAACTTAGAAAATGCAAGCCAAAAAAATACCTGAACTCTTGATTCTCCTCTCACCTTAAAGTCCTTACATTCAAGAAACGCAAAAAGGAACAAGCCTGGAGACAATCTCCCACAGACAGTAACAAACTGATTCTCAATAAAATAACATCCTCGTACAAAAAAGAAATCATAGCCACCAAACAAGAGTCCTACAACCAGCGAATAACACAAGCCAATTCTAATGCCAAAGAATTATTCACTATCATTAAAGAATTGGAAACACCTGTCTTAATCCCAGACACATGCGTAAAAGACAAACAATGGTGCACCAGTGTCCAAAATGCCCTGTCCAACAAAGTAGCAGGCCTTCAAATTAAAATTAACAAAAAGAAAGAATCCTTAACTAAATTGACTAACTCCTCTAACACTGCACCGCTGCCCACACCCCAACACCCTATACCCAACCCACTTACCCGCTTCAGCTTTTCCAAAGTCTCCACCCTAGAAGTGGAAAAAATCATTCTCAGCCTTAAACCATCAAACTGCAAGGGTGACCCCTGCCCTTCACAAATCATTAAAGATGCGGCAAGAGACCTCTCGCCATTCATTACCAAACTCATTAACGCCTCCTTCCCTTCAGGCACCATCCCCAGCAACCTTAAAGAGTCCTGGGACCACCCTCTTCTCAAAAAACCTTGTCTTGACCCCTCTATACCCACCAACTACAGGCCTATTACCACCGTCCCCTTCTTGCTTAAAATATTAGACAAGACAGCATACCAACAAATACAAAATTACCTCCAACAAAACAATCTCCTGTGTATCCGGCAATCAGGCTTTAGACCCTAACATGGGACAGAAATGGCCCTTATCGACCTGAAGGATCAAATTGACACCCTGAGAGACAATGGGAAAACTGCTCTACTGCTCCTCCTAGACCTCTCGGCAGCATTCGATCTAGTAGATCACAAAATTCTATGCAACCACATGGACTCAGCTGCCCACTTCTCCCAAGAAGCCATCGGCTGGATCGAGTCATTCCTAAATAACATCTATGCGTGTCTTCTCCACCTCAGCCGCCGCCGACCCCATCCCAATCACATGCGGAGTCCCTCAGGGATCCTTTGTCTCCCCCACACTGTACAACGTGTTCACGAAGCTCCTGTTTGATGATCTCGATGGCCTGGGTATCACCTACACTAAGTATGCCGATGATACCCAGATCCTCATCCCGTTGACGGGTGATTACAACCATGATTTGGCCTTGGTGAACAGGGTTACCTCATCATTCAGGCATGGATGGCCTCTCATAGTCTATGCCTGAATGATGACAAGACCAAACTCATCATCCTCGGTTCCACCCCCAACGTCACCAAATTGGATCACAAATACACCAGCTTCATCATCGACGGGAACCCGATCATGGTAGCCAAATAAGTGAAAACATTAGGAATATACATTGACTCCTCCCTCTCCTTCCACAAACAGGTTAGTTCCATGGCATCTTCCACGGCCTACACATGTAAGCTAATAAGAGCAGCCAAACCCTTCCTATCCTCACAGAGCTGCATCACTTTAGCCAGAGCCCTTATACTATCAAAATTGGACTACTGCAACGCCCTTTACATAGGAGCCAACAAAGAGGCTACCAATAAAATCCAGACGCTGCAAAACAATGCTCTCAGAGCAGCGCTCAGCATCCCTAAGAGAGAACACATTTCCAATATCAGGAGAACCCACAACTGGCTCACCATTACAGACAAAATCCTGCTAAAAGTAACTTCCCTAACACATAAATGCCTCAACAATGCTGCCCCCCGCTACCTAGTCGACAGAATAAGTAGATATACCCCTAACAGACCTACCAGGACCTCTAATGCAAATTTGCTCAAAGTTCCTAGGTTCAAACAAACCAAAACGGGCAGCAACAGCTTTCAGGTGAAAGCAGCCCAACATTGGAACTCCCTACTGCCTTCCTTAAGGACACCTCAATCTTACACCCACTTTAGACACAACTACATCCAGTGGATAAAAAACAATGACCGTTAATTGACTGCCTAACCCACCATACCACTGTAAACTATGTAAATATGTATATTTCCAAACTGCATATTACTGCCTCTATTGTAACTGTTCCAACCAATGTACTCACTGTAACTACTGTACAGCACTGTAACTAAGCTGAGAATATTCTTGTCTGCTCTTGTGCCCTCTTACCCTCGGGTCGGGCGCTCAATATAAATGAATAAATACAAATACAAAATACTGAGAGCCCTTCTGCGGTTTCTCTCTTCCATAGACAACGGGCCATAAGCTACTCCCAACTGCATGGGCTCTTCGGAAGCAGCCATCTTATTAGTAGCTATGGGTACCTCGGAGAAGGTTCGGGAGGGTCTCCCTTTCCTCCTTTCTGCATGCCATTCCTGTATCTGTTAGTCGAGTTGCATTACTATCGAGATCATCTCGGCTAAATTATGTGGCCGGGAAATGCGAGAAACCTCGTCCTTGAGCTCTTTGGTTAATCCTCTGCGGAAGATGGTAATCAGTGCATCATCCAATCAGGCTGTATCGGCGGCCATATGCTTGAACCGCGTAATATAAGTTAAAAGGTCCTGATTGCCTTGTTTGAAGTCAAGAAGTTCTTCTTGGGACGAAATGGTTATTTCTTGCAGGCCAAACATGAGCTTCAGACTTTTTTAGAAAGCGGGGTATGCTTCAAGAATAGGATTGTTATTAGTGACTAAAGGGGTAGCCCAAACCAGGGCTGCTCCCGTCAAATGGGAGATCATATGCTCAACCATATCCCTGTCCGTCAGAAAAAAGGCTGCTTTGAATGCAAATTGCACAGTGCAGGCTTAGAGGAATTCCTTTGCTCGATGAGGATTCGCGTCACACCTTCCACCGGGAAGAGGGTCTGGAGGAAGTTTCGAACATAGCGGGGAGTGCAACATTTGCTATCTAAGGGCCGCGTTTTCTTGTTTGAGGTGTTGAACCTCAGCTGTCAGGGACTGTACTGTTGCCACTAATTGCTGTACCTGATCCATGCTGGACTTAGTATTCTTTGGTCGTTGCTAACTGTGATAATTACTGCCCAATTATAGACTGACGTGAACTAACAATAGAAAAAGCACCAACTTGGATCAGGCACCACCGATTAGATGAATAGAGAGCCTATCTAGTCACCCTACCCAGGCCCAAGACTGTATAGCCAGGGATGGATAGGATTTCCGGGGAAACCCTCAAGGGGAAGAAAATCCTGTTCTTGTTAGGTAGATGTCTTCTCTCTGGATGCAAGGAGGACTTCTGTAGTGGATGTGAAGGAAATCCCAATGTGGGCCGACTCAGGATAGCTCAGGAGGGACTGAAATGTAAAGGAACAGACAAAAGCTGTCAAAAGTGCAGGCAGCTCTATACTGTGTAGTGTGGTAAGGGATTACCCAATGCCGGATGTAACTGGCTATTTGCAGGGTGCCCTGGAGGTAGTGAAGCGATTCTAAGGTACCTTTAATTGTAGATAGGTGATAGGTTTGATGTCAGAATGCGGAAAGAACAGGTAAGCTCAGAGTGGAGACGGATCGAAGGCTGCCTACTGTGACAGAGGCTGTACAGAGGTTTAGATGAGTTTGCTGCCGTCGCTCCAAGGAGAGACAGCTAGTGCTTCACTAGCGGAGACCCAATGAGGTCCAACGTTCTATGGGTGAACAGAGGTGAACGCCGGACCTGGGGCGATAGGGGATTAGAACCAGTCTATCTATTGCAAAACCTATGAACAGGATAAATGGAAGGTAACCGTACCCGGAGGGGCGTGGCCTCTGATCTGGGAACAGGCTGGCAGGATCAGGAGCGGGTGCTGAGGGATACGCAGTAGTAATAAGGGTTTGGCTGAGAAAGTAATACAAGAGTAAGGAAGGAAGTTTAGGCAGTGTAGTCGCTTGGATTCGATAAGAAAGAAAACAAACTTACGAGCATAGCTTTGGGTAGAGTAGCAACACTCTGCTGCTCTGCTCTTGCTGCTGGATGAATCATTGCAGGAACGTGGGCAGAGTCTGGACTGGGGATTCCAGGTTAACATCTGCAATGCTGTCTGCCGTTCCCAGCACCATGTTGGGAGGACTGAGGATCAAGGAAGCAAGATGGCGCCACCTGTGCCACAGAGACCATCTGTGCATGTAAGATATGACACACCTAATCTAAACCTAAATCTAACATGGGAGCAAGCTACGACCATCAAATGATAATACGCAGATATAGAGGCGTCTTGTCAAATAAAAAGGGCCTATACTTAACTTAGTTGCCAATCCTTACCACTAAGTTACAAAAAGTGTGGGATAATGTTCACAAGAAAAGAAAGAAGTATTCACAAAAATGATAAGTAAGGATGGTTTGGCTGGGGCTCCGTTCCCCACGTTTTTAGCAAGGGACAAGGTGGCACCTCTGAGCACAGCACACTCCTGGCCCTCTCCAGCATGAGGCTCGCAATTCCAGTTCAGCGATACCAGATCCTTCAGGGGCCAAGTCTCTTTTCTACAAAGTTTCTTGCCTAGAAGGCCTGATGGATCAAAACAACAAACAAACAAAAGTTCCTTTGGTAATCTTGCACTTTGGGTGATTGCCGAGCTCGGATCCTTCTTGAAACTTGGACCTCCCTCCGTTGGGTTCACTATGGCCTTTCAAATGCAGCTTTCAATATTCAAGAGCTTTAATGTCTTTTTAAACAACTTCTCACTGTGGACAACCCTGTGCCGGGTACACTCTAGTCGACACAATGTTCACAGGTGTATCACTCTTCACCCCAACTCGCAGGCAGCCTTTGTCTGGGTTCACATTTGCCAATTTTACCCCAGTTCATCGATTTCTAATACAGTTCATGATTTGCTTCATCTCCTCAGAAAGCGTTGTTTCCTTTCCCCTAGCTTTCTCTCCATTTTCGAGTGTACAAGGGATTTGATGTGACCCTTGTAGGAGCACCCCGCCACCTCACGCTACACTTTTCTTGGGCCTTCTGGTACTTGCAGTTTCAACACAAAAGCAGCCAGCGAAGTCCTTCGAATGAGCACTCCTACGGCGCCTGACCACTCTGCAACTGGCCCTTCTCTGGGCTTTATCAAAAGTTCAAACACATACAGGTTCTTTGTTTTCAAGTTCTTGCGTTCATCTAATGTTGCTACCTGCAATCTTGGGCTCAAACAGAGTTCAGTTTCCGATCAACTTCCTCCGACTCCCCGATTGTGTGGAGTCTGCTTCGCTTGGCTTGCGGCTGCACTCAAGGACGGTACCACGGTAGCCAGCATGCCTCCCTGTCTGTTTTATCAATGCGGGAGGCCATCGTGCACCACTGATATCTTCTTCCCCGCAAGTCAGCTATGCTTCCGGTCTTGTAATTCCCTTGTCGGGGGCTTTGCGGGTCTTAGTTGAAAAGGGTAAGGGTAGTTCCCCATTCGTCGTCCCTCCAGGTCTTGCTGCCTTTCTCGCCGTTCAAACTGCCAGTTTGGTGTAGCTCTTCCTTTTGCATTCGGCCTTGCTCGTCGTGTGCTCTTGTGTCTGTCTTTTATCTCTGTGGGGAAGGTAATGGGCTGTCAGGTGTGCGTAGTTATTCTTAATTGCCTGACTCTGCCTGACCTGTGTGTTGGGACATGTCCGGTATACAGCTCTGGTGTTAGTCCGCTGTCTGTTGCGGTGTAAGCAAGTGTTTTTGTCGGAAAAGTGGGGGTAGTAGAGCCTCTAAGTATCTTACAGGGTAGGATGGGGAAAAGGTGTTACAAGGAAGGGTACCACGTCCCAACCTTCGGTGTCCCACTTCCACTCCCCAAAAACCCCACATTCAGTTGATCCTCCCCCACAGGTCCACCCCCAGGAACTGGATCTAATAGCGATGGCCATGTCCTGGCCAACTGGATGACAGATCTCTGGGGACTAGCGGGTGAGACACCTTCAGGTTTCTCACATAACCTTCCTCCATGCAATATAGCCGCATCTGCTTCACAGGGGAACTGGGACAGGAAATCTACAGTCCCCTTGTCTTTACCTTTCCGGTTTTCCACTGTGACGCAGTATGGCTGCAGGTCTAGAAACCATCGCATGACATATGGGTTTGAGTCTTTGCGTTGGCTAAACCAAACTAGGGGAGAATGGTTGGTGACTAATGTGAACTTTCTTCCTAAGAGGTAGTATCTAATATTGATAATGGCCCACTTGATGGCCAGGGCCTCTAATTCCAGCACAGAGTAATTTGTTTCACGTGGGAAGAGCTTGTGTCTTGTAAACAAGATGGGATGTTCTAATCCATCGCAAACTTGATAGGACTGCACCGAACCCGGTAAGGGAGGTGTCTGTCTGCAGTATAAAGTCTTTGGAGAAGTCTATTACCGTCAGGATTGGGTTCTGGCACAGAGTTTGCTTTAAGGTGTTATAACATATATCTTCTCTTCAGACCAATTAAGTTTCTGGGGTTCGACATTCTTGAGCTTATCTGTTAGCCTAGCTGTTTTGTCCGAAAAAAATGGGATAAACCTATGCTAATATCCTATTAACCCTAGAAAGTCTCTAAAATCCCTTTTAGTCTTAGGTCTAGGTGTATCTAGGATGGCTTTCACTTTCTCATGTTGGGGCTGTACATTTCCTACAAAAAACCCAAGGAATTTTTACGGCTGACTTTGCCAATCTGCATTTAGATGGATTAGCCGTTAGGTCAGCCTGTCGGAGGACTCTCATAATCATATGTAGGTGCAAAAGCAGGTCTTACCAGGTTTTACTGTAAATGACGATATTGTCAATATAAGCTCCCCAGAAATCGAAATAGGGACGTAAAGTTTTATCAATTAAGTGTTGGAAAGTGGCTGGTGTGCTGTGTAAGTCAAAAGGGAGGACTTTGAATTGAAACAGTCCTAAGGGTGTTGGAAATGCTGTCTTTTCTTTATCTGTCCCATATACTGGCACCTGCCAGTACCCCCAATGGTAGGGTGGATAGAAATGTGGCTGCTCCGATTTTATCAATTAGGTCCTCGATGTGTGGCATGGGATAGGCATCAAAGTCGGATATTGCATTAACTTGTTGGAAATCTATACAGAACCTCCAGGAACGGTCAGCTTTATTGACCAACATGATAGGGGAGGACCAGCAGCTTGAAGAGGACTCGATAATATTAGCTTGCAGCATTTTGTTTACTTCCTCGACCACTATCTGTTTATAGGCTTCCGGGAGTCTACATGGTTTTAAAGGTACCACTTTTCCCTTGGGTATTCTAATATAGTAGTAAGTGCCTTGGATTCTTCCTGGTTTGTCTGAAAATACATCAGGGAAGGATGTAATTATATCTTTTAGATCTTTTTGTTTATGAGTAGACAACTCGGGGGGAATTCATTCAAAGTTGTCTATATCTTCTGGAACCAAAAACGATAGTACTTTGGCATGGGTGGCTGACGGATTCTCTTTCCACTCCTTTAGGAGATTTATGTGATATAAATGGACCTTTTGTTTTCTGTTCAGTTGGGCTTCTTTATAAGTGCAGGTTCCATTTCGTTCTACAATTTCATATAGCGCATGCCATTTAGAAGCTAGCTTGTTTTCTGAGGTTGGTAATAGGACCAATACCTTTTGTCCTATAGAAATTATCTTAAGCTTACTTTCTTGTCATAGTTAGATTTTTGTTGGCTCTGTGCCTTTTCCATATGAGTGCTGACTAGATCTCAAACAAGTCTCATATGTTCTAGCATTCGCAGTTTGTGAGATAGGAGTGGGTGCTTCTTCTCGTTCTTCCCAGGTTTCTCTGCCATAAAGTAATTCAAAAGGGGAAAATCCTGTAGAGGCCTGTGGGGTTTTCCTCACTGCAAATAGTGCCCACGGGATCATTCGGTGCAAGTCTTTGCGTCTTTGTCTACCAATTTTTGCAGGATACATTTTAGGGTGTTGTTGAATCTTTCTACCAATCCATTGGTTTGAGGATGGTACACCGAAGTTAAAAAGGTGGCAATATGGAGTAGCTCTTTGACCTCTTGTCATGCACTCACACTCACGGACACAATCCGGTTCCCTCTCCAAGCCACAGTCCTTAATTAGGTAGAGAAAGCATGCTACACGGCAACAACAGCAGATGCCTGGTACACTGGGACCCTGGAGAGGACAACACAGCTTGTATTCCAAGTGGAAACGATGGATTCCATGGCATGTATACACACACACGTTTCCTTGGCAACCCTACGCGAGAAACAGAAACGCCTGTCCTCACAGCAAACACGAGACATGACGTTTCGCAACAAGCCACGCCTACCAACCATTCACGGAATCCGTCACGTGACACAGGCAGTCAGATCACGTGATCCAGGTATCGTAGCAACTATGCTGTAGTAACGCCTTAAAACAACGGCACTTCCCGTTGAACAGTGATTCTCAGCTGTTCGTATCAGCGTTTGTGTTACTTGGACTCTGCTACTTGGATTTCTGACCACAGACAAAGTTTTTTTGGACTCCTTCTGCCATTGCCTTGTCGGCTACGTTACATGATTCTGCATACCCTCGTTCGACCTCGGATTCTATCATGGACTGGTTTGCCTTTTCCTATGGATTTTGGCATATGGAAGATTCGACCTTGCTACTTAGTTTCCATGGACTACTTTGGATCCTCCCTTGGCATTGTTAAGTGACTTCAATTCAGCAATCCCACTAAGTCAGTGCCTTGTCTGGGATGCCCAAGGGAAGCCCTTATTTATATATTTTTATGACAAGTTATACTCTGGATGATAAACCCTTATATAACGCCCCTCTCTTTGAATCCCCCTGACCTCACTGAGCCAAGAAGCAGGTTTGTTTTGCAATTTAATAGATATATTGGAAAAATTAAACAATATATATATCACACTTTTATAATAAATTAATATTTGATATCACACTTAAGAATATGCCAGTGATCAACAATGGATAATATTACAATTGTACGCTTATTTAATTACTTAGGAGTTGGTATAGGAAGGAAAAGGTAACTGAGGATGCTTTTATGGTTTCAAGGAAAAACAATGATGGAAAGAATGCAGTACAGAAATAAACTGATAGGGTTTCACAAGAGATAATATGTTCCCTTTTCCCCTGGTGGCAATTCACTCCCCCCCTAATTTAACATTTGCCTGCGCCAAGGAAAGCTCATTGTTCTGTTTTCCTGCTCCCAGGTGCTCCTCCGTTGATTCAATCAGAGAGGTGTAATCTCCTTTTGGTGGGAACAGCAGAAGGCAGCCAGGCCTGCGAATGCAGTGGCTGGGCAAGTTTCAACTCCTGTCGGGGGTAGTTGCCGGGCAGAATTCAATCTCTTCAAGCCAGGCATCAGCCAAATGTCACTTTTGTTCCAGTTTTCTTCATTCAAATCAAACTTACAATTTTTACATATGCAGCTAGAACGCTGATTCTAAGTTCAAAACTATGACCTTTAAACAGTTGCAACCTATGTGACACTCAAAAGTAGGTCACTCATTTATTTTAAACATTTCGATTTTAGTGGTTTTAAATCCATTTTCAGTTAAGCTGCTGACATCCACAGCTCAGCCAGTTTTGTTATGTTATAAACATTGCTTTAGGCTCTTCATTTTTTTCAGATTTTGTGTGCACACAAGACTACATTCTGCCAAATGTCTGCTGGTGTTCAGTGAAATTTTTGAATATCTTGCAATATTTAAAATAGGCATTTTTAGCTTGCATTTCAGAGAAACAAAGGTGATTTCAAAGCGCTTTTTTATTTTTTTGAGCTAACAGGCACTGCGGTTTTTCCTTTGGCACCACGTTTCACTCATGGCGCTTCTGGCCCATCACGCTCGCACTGGTGGGTGGTAGGTCAGGCGACCATTTTGGTGTGCGCAAAACTGTGCGGTTTTCCTGGATTCTGGCGCAAATGTGGGCTTTTCGGCCATCTTGGATTTTCTAAGCCCACAGCACCAAATGTTGCAGCATAATAGTTCAAACGTGGGTCAAGACATCCAACAGCATTAGGCATTTTTGGACCTTGTTCTTGCTTCTGTGATTCCTGAACTATTCTGAACTTACCAACCAGCAACCTTGTACTCTGCTCAGGTGCTCCCAGTGGGTTAACTCACCATTCACCCATCCCATACCTCCAGGTATTTTCTCTGCTCTTTGCTGTCTTTAACTCACTGAAGGAACATGCTTGTTTTCCTTGAACATCCTACCACTCCAAGCATCCTCCTACTCCATTCATCTGAAAACCATCTCTTGGTAGGCTTCTGCTTCATACTCTATAAGTATATTCACTGTATACGTCTGTCCATACTTACCTAACCTGCCCCTTTCTTTGCAGCAGCCATTCTGAGGACCTGGAGTTCCTGTTCCTGCCACCTGTGGCCCTAATCCTCGGACAGCGAGTGCTTTGTATCTCACTGTTGGTTGCTTGGGACGGAGGTTTTCATTCTGCACGCGAGTCTCTAGTCTTGACAGACTGAGAAGCCCTATTTCGCCTGCAGTATGGACCCCTCCGCCTGGGACCCCGTGGCTGCTTTAGTTCAAGCCATTACTGTCTTACGCTCTGACATGGCCACAGCCACAGCAGATATCCATCAGCCTCTTGACGCTATTCAGAGCGAGCGCCATGCTTTGCCTGCCGATCCTGAATTTGGGGACCCCGCGCCACAACCTAGCGCTCCCCAGGTCACCCCCTCTGTCACGACACAGGTGATTGTACCCACTCCATTCCCTTTGGCCGTACCCGAGAAGTTTCAGGGAGACCCCCGTAAATATCACACTTTCCTAAACCAGTGCAAACTGCACTTTTTGTGTAAGCCACAAGCATTTCCTGACGCTACCACCAAGGCAGCCTTCACATTGGGCCTCATTACACGTAGTGCGGTAAACCATGGTGCTATTAGCACCATGGTTCATGCCGGTAATTTACCGGTACCACCTTGGAGGAAATGGGAATTACCGCCCTATTCCAAGGTTGGGAAGGCGGTAATTCCGCCTTCCTCCATTGCCCTTCCCCATTCCCATTTTTGCCCCATAGGGCTCTATGGGAATGGGGAAGGCGCTAATTACGGTACCGCAAATTGCGGTACCGTAATTAGCACCCTGGTCCCTTTGCGGGTTGGTTTTTAATGCCTGCTAAAAAGCAGGCGTTAAAGTACCAACCCGCAAAGGGACCTCGTAGTAAGGCGGTAAGGGTTTACCAGTACCAGTGCCCTTACCGGTACCGGTAAACCCTTACCGCACTACGTGTAATGAGGCCCAATGTCTCATTTGGGTGGAATTGCCACCACATGGGCCAATCCCTTATTAGAAGGTAACCATCCTGCTCTGTATGACTTTGACCTTTTGGTAACAGAAATGACCAAGGTGTTTGACATACGGCACAAAGCACAGTCCCGGGATATGGAATTACTCAATCTATCTCAGGGCAAAACATCCCTTATCGAGTACATCACCCGATACAATCAGTTAGATGTAGAAACTGCATGGCCAGAAGACAAGAAAGCCGTGGTTTTCTATAAAGGACTGAGTGATTCCATGAAAGACGCATTAGCTGTAGTCCCCTCATTACCTGTTCACTTCCATGAATTAGTTGACCTAGCTCTACAGGTCGATGCCAGACAGGCTGAACGCAAATCAAAGTCTGGCTTTGCTACCATACGACCTACCCCGATAGCTGAAACACAGAGTGAGCCCATGCAGATCGGGGGGGTCCGCAGTCCTATCACTCCTGCAGAAAGAGAACGCAGGAGGTTGACTAATGCCTGCTTCTATTGTGGCCTTAACGGACATTATGTTAAGGAGTGTCCCCGTCGACCAAAGCTCAAGACCCCGGTTTTTCAGAGGGCTTGTCTCTAGATACGGGGAACGGACAGGCCAAGAATCAACCCCCTTACTGCATATACCCGTGCATGGCGGAATGAAACCCATTTCTGTACAGGCCACTTTGTCTTTTTCCCCAGACATTAGACATTTGGTACATCTAGTCATTGATTCCGGTGCCACAGATAATTATATAGACATCTCCCTGGCGGCTACAATGAATTTGTCTTTACAGAATAAAAGCCAACCCAAACCAGTGCAGGCTGTGGACCCCCCAGAGGATCAGACACTTAAGGAGTATATTCAAACCGCTTTGAGTCTGGGTCACATCCGCCATTCCTCATCACCTGTTGCCAGTCCCATCTTTTTTGTCCCAAAGCGAGAAGGGGACATGCGTCCCTGTTTCAACTATAGATGACTAAACACCATTACCATCAAGAATCATTATCCCATTCCTCTCATCGGTCCTCTGCTTGATCGCTTGACTCATGCCACTGTGTACACTAAGTTGGATTTAAGAGGCGCATACAATCTGGTCCGAGTCTGAAGGGGTGATGAGTGGAAAACGGCGTTCTGCACACGGTATGGGCTATACGAGTATTTGGTCATGCCCTTTGGCCTGTGCAACGCACCCGCCACGTTCCAACGGTTCATGAATGACATCTTTAGTGACATCTTGGACACCTTCGTTATTGTCTATTTGGACGATATCCTGGTGTTCTCTCCCTCCATACAGGAACACGTGGTACATGTGCGTGAGGTGCTCGCATGACTCCGTATACATGTCCTTTATGCCAAACCCAAAAAATGTCTGTTCCGTGTGAATAGTGTGGACTTCTTGGGGTTCCACATATCTCCGTAGGGATTATCCATGAATATTTCGAAGCTTCGGGCAGTGTTAAAGTGGCCAATCTCGACCTCTGTCAAGTCACTCCAGTCTTTCCTTGGTTTTGCAAATTACTACAGGTGGTTCATCTCAGATTTCTCTTCATCACGGCTCCTCTCACTACACTCACTAGCCCTCAGGTGCCTTTCTTATGGTCAGCGGTGCAACACAAAGCCTTCAAAAAACTAAAAACCGACATTTACTACAGTACCAGTCCTTCAGCACCCAAACCCTGATCTTCCCTTCATAGTAGAAGCGGATGCTTCATCTTACGCTATGGGCGCTGTTTTATCACAAACGTGCCCGACCTCCGGTCGCCTGCACCCAGTCGCTTTTCATTCACGTAAATTTAATAAGTCAGAAGTGCAATACACAGATACTGTAAAAGAACTCTTAGCTGTGAGGAAGCTTTCCAGGTCTGGGGACACTAGGCCTCATTACGAGGTTGCTGATAAGTGAAAAACGATGCCTGGAATGGACTACCGGCATCGCTTACCGCTCCGGTGCATCACGACCCGTCAACCCCGCTATTAGCGGCAGCCTTAATAACGGTGCCACTAATAGTGGCATGTCCGCGTACACGCGCACCTCCGGGGAGCAAATACCAGCATGCCAGTAATAGGAGGTAATCCCAACCCACGCCGACATGCAAATACCGGCATCACAAAGCCGGTATCCACGGGCTGCGCGATGCCGCCCATACAGGCATCGCGGACCACCCGCAAACAGCAATCAGGATACAAGGCAACTGCCACAGGTGCACACAATCCCCACAGGTGGAGTCAATGGAGGCTGGGCCTGTATAAAATGAGCACACCCACACACCACACCCCTTCCAACACCAAAATGCTACCACTAGCTGTTGCATTCATGGCGCTGGAGGACATGCCCATACTGCTACAACTACAGCAACAACTGCAGCAACAACAACTACAGCAGCAACAACAGGCTGCACAGAGGAGACGCAGGAGGAGAAGGAGGGTGAGACAGGCCCAGCAATTACCACCAGCGCAGCCAGCAGTGCCTCGCAGGTAACCACCAATCCCTTGCACCAGACCCAGCCCTTTTAACCTAACTCCTGAGCAGATCCACATCCTGTACCGGTTGGACCGTGACACCATCACCACCATAGTGGACATGATGCAGAACGACATCGCCAGCTTCATAGACATACGCACTGCCATCCCCCCGCTACTAAAGGTGGTGTCCGTGCTCCACTTCCTGGCCACATGCACCTACCAACACACAGTGGGCCAGCTGCATAGCATTTCACAGTCACTATTTTCACGCATGTTGAACCAAGTACTGGATGCCCTCCTGCAGCACGCAAGCAGCCACATATCCCTACCACAGACTGCCCAGGAGATAGCCGACACCAAAGTTGGCTTCCATGCACTGGCAGGCATGCCCAATTGTGTTGGTGCCCTCGACTGCATCCATGTGGAATTGGTAGTCCCCCATGCCATAGAGGCGGTGTACCGCAATTGCAAGCAATACCACTCCATCAATGTGCAAATGGTATGTGACTCCAGCAAGATCATCACACATTGCTGCGCCCGATATCCCAGATCAACACATGATGCCATGTACTGCGCAACGCCACGCTACCCCGTCACATGGAGCGACATGCTGGACCACGTGCCTGGCTGCTTGGTGAGTTGCACAACTGTCCCATGGCAGTGCTTTGGGGTACTGATGTGAAGGGATGCATAAGGGGGGGATACTCCACCTGGGTGGGAAAGGGGGGGCATACTCCACCTGGGTGGGAAAGGGGGGGCATACTCCACCTGGGTGGCAATTGCCGATGATTGGAGAATGCATGCAGAGCTAAACACTCCTGACCTGAACCGGCCAAATGGAACATGACACATCACTGGGCCACATTGCACAAATTATGCATATCGATGACAACAAGTAAGAGGCACAACCAGGCCACCATGGTGATGGCAAGCAATGCATGAATGATCAGGATGGCAACTGAGGCAATGTGGTCAGTGTGACCATGCATAGTGAAGAATGAACTGCATGAATTGGAGTCTAAACATTGTTGCAATACCACAGCACATCTGCCTCAGCATGCATGATTACACCCTGCATCATCTATTGAACGCCATCCAGACTACCACACCTCATGACAGTATAGATTGCATCTAGGTGACATTTTTGCATGCGTACAGGGACATGTGTATGCCCACACCAAATAGCTGCCGCCATGACTGTGCTCCCTGAAGGTGGCAGTTCAGAGTGACACACACCTATTTGTATCTGCTTGCAGGTGATGGAGGATATCCCTTGAGGCCGTGGCTACTTACCCCTGTGCGGAACCCGCAGAACAGCCATGAAGAGGAGTACAATCGTGTGCACACCCATACCCGTGTTATGATTGAGAAGACCTTTGGCCTGTTGAAGGCGCGGTTCCGCTGCCTCAGGAGGTCTGGTGGGGCACTCCTATATAGGCCTGAGAAGGTGGCAAAGATCACCATGGCCTGTGTCATGCTGCACAACATGTGTGTCCGGAGAAATGTACCACTGCCACCTGACATTGACATGCATGGTCCGGGTGAGGATGATGAGGATGGAGACGGAGGTGAAGTAGACCCCCTGCCAGTACGTGATGCACGGGATGGACATGCTGTACGCCAAGCACTAATTCACAAATACTTCTGAAACAAAGGGACTATGATAGACATGTGTCAGTGACACACTGTCTCCATGTGTACATGCACACTTGTATTGTTGGGAGTTGGCCACTGAACACCATCACACATTAAATGTACATGCACAAAATGAAGAATGTCCAGCCATTGAATTTTTGGCACACAACGGGTATATTTTTCAAACAGGCAACAATGTGAACACTCCCCCCCAACCCCCAGTGAACTCCCTAACCCACCCTACAAACCCCAATAACCCCCAGTGAACTCCCTAACCCACCCTACAAACCCCAATAACCCCCAGTGAACTCCCTAACTCACCCTACAAACCCCAATAACCCCCAGTGAACTCCCTAATCCACCCTACAAACCCCAAATGTCCCCAAATGTACTCTAATGATTGTTCCCTTCACCAACAACCATGTGTCCAACGGCCATTGTTTGGCCAATCTACTTCTTGGCCTTTTTGGTATCCGGGGGTGGCATCTCCGAGTGCCGTGCACTCCTCCGGGTCATCCGCACAGGGCTTGTGTGGGCTGAGGTTGAAGGTGTTGTAGCAGAGGACGTGTCAGAGGCAGGTTCCACGCCTGCTCCAAGGCGTGGCCGCTGCATATGGAGCAGGATGGACGTTAGCACTTGCGTTACTGCCCCCAGACAGTCCCTCATGATGACTGCAGACGCGTTTACGGCAGCAGTGTTCGCAGCGATGGCTGCTGTGGTCTCCCCAATGGCAGTAGCAATGGCCCTCCTGGTGTCCTCCCCATCGGCAATATACTGCCGCATTAGATCAAGCATTGACTCCTGTCGTGCCTCCACCCTTGACAGGCGAGCCTCAAAGGTGTCAGTGGTTGCCGGGGTGGTGGTAGCCGAGGTTGTGGTAGCCAGGGTGGTTGATGGCGCTTGCGTGGGGCCCACATCCAGGGTGCTGTCCTCCTCGAAGAGGCACATGTCGGAATCTCCGAGGTCGGAATCGTGGAGGCAGGGATCGTCACTGCTGTCGGCCTCCATATGGGGTGGGGAGGTGGTCAGGGGGCTTGGGGTGGGTGTAGTGGACACGACTGTGACACCCTCGGTGTCCACATTTGCATCTGCAATGTCCGCGGTGGTTGGTGGTGCAGGAACGGAAACCCCTCCCACTGTTGTGGGTGGCTGCTGCTGGTCTTGATGTGTGTGGCCCACACTGGCAGCAGGTGTTTTTTGCTGGGTTTCAACCCGGTCTGGCACACTGCGTGTTGGTCTGGCCTGTTTCTCTGGCTGGGGGGTGGTGGTGGCGGTGGCCCTTGTCCCATGGCATGATGTTGATGCCCTTGCGCCCCTCTCCTGACTGGCATCTTCCTCATCGGTGCCTGGGGGTTAGAAGAGATGCAGGTTATCAGTGATGGTGTCACATGCCAGCGACATACTATTGCGCTGTGATATATTCATA
This sequence comes from Ambystoma mexicanum, assembly GCF_040938575.1. NCBI lineage: Eukaryota > Metazoa > Chordata > Amphibia > Caudata > Ambystomatidae > Ambystoma > Ambystoma mexicanum. The sequence continues at coordinate 1,240,210,428 of NC_090931.1, read as the reverse complement.
CATTCATGCATCCATTTATTACAGGGGTGTGGCAATTGGTGTTCTGAGGGGGCATGTAGGCCGTCAATGCATGGCAGGTGGCATGCCATTGATATGGGGTCTGTGTGTTGAGTTACATGGCCACGGTCATGTTATGTTGCCCGTGTGTTGGGATTGGGATTGGCACTCAGCATGCATTTGTGTGTGGCAGGGTGTGGCACGCATTATTGACTGGATATGTTGATGTGGGTCTGGGGCATGCATTGGCTTGCCTAGTCTCACTTCCACGTCACTTGTGCTACGCCATGGTTTCCCCTACAGGGATGTGCAGGGTCACTCACCTCCTTCTGGGGATGATGTGGCGCCCATCTCCATCTCTCTGAATCCCTCTATTGACTCAGGATCAATGAATGAGCTTGCAGTCTCCTCCCAGGGCATCAGCTTTGCTGGTGAGTGTGGCCCCCCGCCTGTCGCCATGGCCGCCCTCCTGTTGACTGCCAGGATGTTCCTCACCCTCAAGCGGAGGTCGTCCCACCTCTTTCTGCAGTCACGCACAGTGCGTGGGGTGGTCCCCACGGCCGACACCCTCTGGGCAACCTCCTGCCAGATTTGCTTTTTCTTCATCTGGGCAGCATGCTTCATGTCATTTGACTTGATTATGTCTGCATGCTGGGCCAGAGTGTCCGCCAGCATGTTGAGCTCAGTGTCAGAGAAACGCTGTTTCCGCTTCCAGGGGGGTCATCTTCTGGGTAGCCTTGGACATCCTCAGGGTTTTCTGACACAGCACGACACGAAAAGACTGGTGGCTGGGGAGGATGGCAATGGATTGTGTTTTTAAAGATGGCCGCCGGCCCATTTCCAGTTCCTGCGCGATGACATTATTTCCGGGTCCGGTTTTGCAAACCCGGTATTAGCATGGTGGTATTACTGTGCCTGTATTTAGGGGTTGCTCTGAGGCGGTGCCGGTATCGGCGGGTCCCGTGATGCCACTATAGGGGGGTTGGAGGGCCTTTAGCGGCATGCCGGTATTGCCATTACCGGCATGGGTGCTCGCGCACTTGTAATCACCCGCTATTGGCGGGTTCATACGAGCACGAACCCGCTCTTACCGGCATGCCGGTAATGAACCCGTTTTTACTGGGCTACTCGTAATGAGGCCCACTATCGCTTGGGAGCAAGTCACCAAACCACAGTATACACTGACCATCGGAACTTGCAAGACCTGGCTTCATTAAAGTGCGCTTACAGCAGGCAAGTTCGCTGGCACCTCTTTTTTTCCCCTTATGATTTTGTCATTAAGCATAGACCAAGAAACGTGCATGGGAAGGCCGAAGCTCTGTCTCGTTCCCTAGGGGGGGGTTTCACTTCCGTCTTACCCTCAATCATTATTAGACAAGAAACATCTAGTCTGCTTGTGCACTCCCTCACCTGATCTCTTGAAGTCCATCCGACAGTGGACAGCTCTTCACCCGGAACAACTGTCGGACTGGGATCTGGTTTTGAGAGAGGGCTTGCCGTACTTCCAAGATAAACTATTCTTGCCCACCCCAGACACACGCAGTCAGGCCCTAGAATGGTCCCATGATGCCCCGATTAATGGCCATCCGGGCCAGAAGCACACGTTGAGCTTGCTCCAACGCTGGTGCTGGTGGCCGTCTATGCTTATGTCAATACATGCTCCATTTGTGCACAATGTAAAAATAGGAAGGGTCACCCACTTGGTCTACTCCAGCCCTTACCCATACCGCCTCGACCATGGCACACACTCACCATGGATTTTGTGACAGAGACCTACCTAGGGTGAAGGGTTTTGACACAATATGGGTGATCGTGGACTCATTCACAAAAATGGCCCGTTTTGTTTCCGTGCTCCCGTATTCCTACGGCACCTAAACTGGCTGGGTTGTTCTTCCGGGAGATCTTTTGTTTCTTTGGGCTACCAACGGTTCTCATTTCAGATTGTGGGTCTCAGTTCACATCCAAGTTCTGGATGGGCTCTCACAAAGTTTCTGGGCATAGACGCCAGATACTCATCTGCCTATCACCCTGAGACGGACGGGCAGACCGAACGTGTGAATCAAGTAATGGAACAGTATCTACGTTGCCTATCCCTCCAGAATCTGCAATCTTGGTATCAGTTATTACATCTAGCTGAATTTGCCTACAACAACGCACCCCACTCCTCCACTGGTTCTTCCCCCTTTTTTTTGTCAGCATCTTTTTATTGAAATATTGAGCAGACATTAAATCATCGACAATCATTGCAAGTTGTAACATTAATTGATCTCGTGCGCAGTAAATCTACATTTCATTTGACAACTCTGCAACTCATTCTATTATACCAATTTCATTGACATATTCAGGGACAGACTAAGATTCCACGTTTATCATTACGATTACAACATTAGTCTCTTAAACAAAATTTCATTTTAACATTTTGTTGTTCGTCAAACAAGTATGATTTCATCAACAATTTCCAGAAAGGATATAGTTCAACTTACGAACCGGTAACGCTCTTAGGACAACACCCACGCACCCTACCTAACCCTGACACCTCTGTCTCGAAAACCCCTGCTGCCTCAGCTTGTGTACGTGACCTATCCCTAGTACACTCACAAACACTCACACACCTTTGTGAGGCACAAGAGGTTATGCGTGTAGCTGTTAACAAGATACGTTCACCTGCCCCACCTTACGCTCCAGGTGACAGAGTATGGTTGTCTACCAGGCATTTGCAGTTGTCCGGTTCACACAAACTGTTACCCCATTTTGTGGGACCGTACAAAATCACTAGAATAGTGAATCCGGTAGCCTTCTGTTGTCCCTTCCCAGTGCTTGGCGTGTCCACCCTGTCTCCCACTCATCCCTCCTGAAACCATGCCCTGCTGCCACTAGGGTGCTTCTGCCATCTTCTCCAGTCGTACAGGATGGTACCAGTGAATACAAAGTCAGTGCCATCCTGGGTTCTCCTATCTCCAGGGGACGGTTACAATACCTAGTTTACTGGTTGGGTTACGGTCCAGTGGAGAGGTCCTGGGAACCCGCTACTGCTGTCCATGCCCCTCATCTTGTGTCTCAGTTTCATCGGGATAATCCGACCTGCCCACGGGGTCGTGGGCCTTTGGGGGGTGGTTCTGTCATGCACTCACACTCACGGACACGATCTGGTTGCCTCTCTAAGCCACAGTCCTTAATTAGGTACAGAAAGCATGCTACACGGCACGATAGCAGCCGCCTGGTACACTGGGACCCTAGAGAGGACAACACAGCTTGTATTCCAAGTGAAAACGATAGATTCCATGGCGTGTACACACATGCGTTTCCTTGGCAACCCTACGCGAGAAACAGAAACGCCTGTCCTCACAGCAAACACGAGAAATGACGTTTCACACCAAGCCATGCCTACCAACCATTCACGGAATCTGTCATGTGACACAGGCAGTCAGATCACGTGATCCAGGTATCGTAGCAATGACGCTGTAGTAATGCCTTAAAACAACGGCGCTTCCCGTTGAACAGCGCATCTCAGCTGTTCATATCAGAGTTTGGCGTTTGTGTTACTTGGACTCTGCTACTTGGATTTCTGACCATCGACAATGTTTTTTTGGACTGTTTCTGCCATTTCTTTGTCAGCTACGTTACGTGATTCTGCATACCCTCGTTCGACCTCTGATTCCACCACGGACTGGTTTGCCTTTTCTTACGGATTTTTGCATATGGAACATTCGACCTTGCCACTTTGTTTCCAGGGACTACTTTGGATCCTCCCTTGGCATTCGGCGTTTTCAGACCTTGTTCTTGCTTCTATGATTCCTGAACTATTCTGATCTTACCAACCAGCAACCTTGTACTCTCCTCAGGTGCTCCCATTGGGTTAACTCAGCATTTACCCATCCCATACCTCCAGGTATTTTCTCTGTTCTTTGCTGTCTTTAACTCACTGAGGGAACTGTTATGCTCACCTGGCTCCCACAGGGGCGTCAGTCGGACCCCGACGGCTGCGGTCTCCACCAACGTGATGCGTAGTGCAGAGATGACTGACTGGACTGGCCCTCCTAATCTTGTCTGCTTGACCCGTAGATGTATTCTCCTGCAAGTGGAGGGATGGATTTAGCCACCCGTGGATTCAAGTGATGGCACCCCCCACAGTCCTCCCCACTAATCACCTCCGAAGTGCCCTCTCAGCAATCTCACCTTATACTCTTGAAAGATGAGCTTTCCATCCTGCATGGATTGCAGGGGCGCGTTGATGCCAGTTACTTCACTGGTTTGAAGGCGTGGGAGAGTTCCGGAGAGTATTGACTCTGAGGTTCCTGGCTAGGACCAGTAAGTATCAAGTTCATAGAGTTCAATATGTCCGATGTTCACTCTTGTTCCCCCCGTCCTTCCTTGTCTTGCAGCTGAGTTTGTGAGAAGATGCTCTCGTGGTAGCTGGTGGCGCTCAGGTAAGAGTCTGTATTACCCGACGCTGTCCGGTAAATGTTGCACGTGTTTAACGTGTTGTTTTCTCTCTCTTTGCAGGTGCGGCACATGAAGATGTGGAGAGTTATAGAATGATGCCTCCGGTGGTAAATCAGGTAAGTCTATGGTGATAAGAGTTATATTTGTTGGTTTTCTCGGCTCACCTTGTCGTTTTCTTTTGTCCCCCAGGTGCCGGAGTTCGGCGAAGAAATGATGGAGGCAGCGCCTAATCGGAAGATGCTGCGAGGACTGGTGAGTATGGTGCGGCGCTGCAACTGTAGATGCGACGCGTACTGAAATGATGTTCTTTCCAGGTCCGGAGGCAAGATGGATCTGGAATCAGGTGAGGAATTCGAAAATAGTTTGTTTTCTAACCTTGTCCTTTTCTTTCCTGATTGTTTTAGGAGCTCCAGATTTGAGGCGGGCATGGCAGAAGACTGGATGCTGACTGCAGGCACGGTGAGCATTACGCTGCTGGATGCAGAATAACGCGAAGCGTGTGCTGCTGTTCGGGCGTGTTTTAAATAGCCTCTAAAGTAGTCCCAGGTAAGAAGTTCCTGAGAACCACGCTCGAGTAAAAAATAGTCCGTGTAATAAAATAGTCCTATCCAGGCCTCACGTTGGCTTGGACTCACTTGCAGCATGGTTTGCATCAGGTACGTAAAGTCTATGAGCCTGGCGCCTGTGGCGCCAGGACTGATTTCTATGATGAGCCTGGCACCCAAGGCGCCAGGACTGAACCCAAACAGCCCCCAGCCGGGGCTGTTGGGGTTTTAATAAGAATCTGGATGCCTGCTCCCGAAGCTGATGGGCTTGGTCCTGATGCCCGGGGGTAGGCATCATGACAGGAACAGGCTTGTTTTCCTTGAACATCCTACCACACAAGGCATCCTCCTACTCCATTCATCTGAAAACCATCTCTTGGCAGGTGTCTGCTTCATACTCCACAAGTATATTCACTGCATACGTTTGTCCATACTTACCTAACCTGCCCATGTATTTGCAGCAGCCATTCTGAGGACCTGGAGTTCCTGTTCCTGCCACCTGTGGCCCTAATCCTCGAAAAGTGAGTGTTTCATATCTCACTGTTGGTTGCTTAGGGACAGAGGTTTTCATTCTGCACGCGAGTCTCGAGTCTTGACACCTCTGCCATGAGCTTACTCATAAAATTTGAACCCTGATCAGCCAATATTTCCTTGGAAAAAGCCCACCCAGGGAAAATATGGTAAGAGGTGTTTATGGATTTGTTGTGTGGTATTATTTCACATTGGGGATGGTTCAGGGTATCTAGTGGCATAATCAACAATCATGAGAACGTATTTGTTGCCCATTCTGCATGTTTCTAGAGGTTGAATAATGTCCATTCCGATTCTTGAAAAAAGGACTGTGCTATTGAAACCGAACCTTCAGCCGTGATTTCCTTTGGAAGGATGTTTATCCTGTCTGAACCAGAGAAAAAGGCCCTTCGTGAATACCTAGATACTAACCTAAAAAACAGCACCATACGCCCATCCAAGTCTCTGGCTGGAGCCTCATTATTTTTTGTTCCTAAAAAAGACACCAAGGAACTCAGACCTTGTCTTGATTATCGAGGTCATAATCAGTGCACCCTTAAGGATCGTTATCCATTACCCTTGATTTCAGATATCCTGGAACCCGTAAGAGGAGCCGTAATATTCACCAAATTGGATCTATGGGGTGCTTATCACTTGATTCCTATTAGAGAAGGTGACGAATGGAAGACAGCCTTCAGAACACCCTTTGGTCATTACGAATACTTGGTCATGCCCTTTGGACTCTCTAATGCTCCGGCAATCTTCCAACGCTTTATGGACCGGGTGTTTTCGGATATGTTATTTCTTTTCGTCATCGTCTACTTGGACGATATTTTGATATTCTCTAAGGATCCTCTCAAGCATGAAGAACATGTTAAATCAGTGTTACAACGGCTACGTGAACACAAGCTTCTAGCAAAACCCGAGAAATGCCTTTTTCATGTTTCCACTGTTCACTATCTAGGATTTGTCCTTAGCCCAGATGGCACAGGCATGAATTAATCCAAGGTTAAGGCCATACTATCCTGGCCAACTCCGACCTCCGTAAAACAGATCCAATCTTTCCTGGGCTTGGCCAATTTCTATCGGAAGTTTATACCATCTTACTCCGAAATTGTTCAACCGATCATCTCCTTGTTGAAGAAAGATACTCCCTATCATTGGACCCCAGCCCAGGAGAAGGCCTTCCAAAGCCCGAAAACAGAATTTACACAAGCCCCCATCCTGGTTCAACCTGATATAAATCGACCATTCCTAGTGGAAACAGATGCCTCCAACTATGCCATCGCAGCAGTTCTGAAACAGGAACTCGATGACGGGCTAGAACATCCTATTGCCTATCTTTCACGGACATTGACCTCCAGTGAAACTCATTACTCAGTCTTAGAAAAGGAACTTCTAGCCATCCGTCAAGCCTTCACCGAGTGGCGTCATTTACTTCTAGGAGCTAAACATCCTGTCCAGGTCAGGACGGACCATCAAAATCTCCAAGTGTTACAGGCCCTGGAATGCAGGAACAGCCGTCAGGCCCGTTGGGCGTTCTTCTTTGTCCAATACCAGTTCCAGATTCACCATGTTCCGGGAACACAAAACGTAATTGCTGACGCCTTGTCTCGGCGCCCTGACTATGAACCTCCTGATGACCGAACATTTCCCAAGATGTTTCCCCACACAATAATTGTAGCCCAGGCGACCAGCCTCCTTGATGAAGTCCGCATTCAGACTCAATCCTCGGAACTCTGGAAAGATATCTCAGACAAGAACCAGTGGAAACTGAAAACCAAAAATGGATACTTGTTCAAAGACAATGCCTTGGTCATCCCAACACAAAAACTACAACAAAGGATAATAAATCTCTGTCACAATACTCTTTACTCTGGGCATCGTGGTATTACCAATACCCTCCGATTAATACAAAGGCAATTTTGGTGGCCTGGAGTGAAAGCTGATGTACAAAGGTATATCCAGGCATGCTCTGTCTGTAATCAAAACAAACATGACAACAAGAGACCAGCGGGTCTATTGCAGCAACCTCCACTTCCAACAAGGCCTTGGGAATTCATAGCAACAGACTTCATTGTGGAATTACCACCTTCCAGGGGATACACAACCATCATGGTCACCATTGATTTGTTCACCCATGTGGCCCGTTTTACACCTCTGTTTAAACTGCCATCCTCGTCAGAACTTGCTGGAATTTTCCTGGAACACATATTCCGACTGCATGGACTTCCTTCCAAGATCATATCAGACAGAGGGCCCCAATACATTTCTCAGTTCTGGAAACATCTTTGCCAAATACTAGGAATCCAACACGCCCTTTCCTCAGAATATCATCCCCAAACCAACAGAGCCACAGAGTGCGTAAACCAAACCGTGGAACAATACCTCTCTTGCTTCGCTACCAAGGTCCAGGACGATTGGTCCCTTTTAATACCAGTGGCTGAATTTGCCTATAATAATTCGGACCACTCTGCTATTAAGACCAGTCCTTTTTTCTGTAGCCAAGAATTCCACCCTTCGGTTCTACCTTCTATCCTTCCTCATCATACACCAGTTCCAACAGTCGATTCCTGGATTGAAATGCTCATTAATGTTCAAAGAGAAGCCAAAGAACAATTAGAAAAGGCCAGGACCCAGACCAAACTGTATGCGGACTCCAAACGAAGACCAAGCCCCTCCTACATAATAGGGGATAAGGTTTGGCTGTCCTCGAAACTGCTACCACGGCATTTGCGACCAAATAAATTGGCTCCTCTATATTATGGGCCATTCCTTATAAAGGAAGTCATCAACCCAGTGGTCTACCGACTCAAGCTTCCAGACTCCTGGAAGAAAATTCAACCAGTCTTTCACACGTCCTTAATGAAGCCATATGTTCAGACTTCTCGAACTAACCTTCGGCCCAAACCAGTACTCATCAATGACCAACTGGAGTATGAGATCTCCAGGATTTGCGATTCCAGATATAGACGTGGCAAACTCCAGTACCTGGTGGAATGGAAAGGATATCCCCCCAGTGAACGCACTTGGGAACCTATCTCAAATCTAAATACCCCCAGGTTACTCAGAAGGTTCCATCTCATACACCCGGGCAAACCCGGTGGAACGAGTTTCCGGAGGAGGCATGCTGTCATGAACCATCGAACTCGCCCCTTCTGGGCCTCCTGATCCCTGACACGTCGGGCCTTATACTCCATAATACTACCAACATGGCGGCAAGATCAGAACGCTGCTCGCCAGTCTTCTCGTTCTACGCAGCGTCCTCTATAAAGAAGCCACATCCCCGCGGCCCCCGCGTCTCAACGCTGCTACTAGCTGTGATCGGACGTGTGCTCCGAACCTTCTCTAGTGCTACTTGCTATCCGCTGCCCCCTGGATTCCCTTCTCCCGACTTCTTCCCTCTTCCTAATTCCCGGAATCCCTGCGTCACTTCCGCTTGCTCCCCTACTCCTTCTTGAATATTCCCAGAGTTTCCCGTGATCCTGGACATCGAAGCTGAACGTAATCTGGAAGCCGAGGACGGCTGAGCGGGCTTATTTAAGTCCCGAACCATACGAAAGAAGACTCCACCTAAAGAGGACATCAGGCAACATAGACAGGGGGGGAAACCTGTGACAATTAGCCCGGCAGCGGGGGACTCCAGGGAGCCCACCCCAAACCAGGGAAAAGCTATGCCGAAAAACCCTGGAAGATCTTGTAGCTGAAGTAAGCAGTGGTGGGTTGTAGTTATCCAGAGAGATAGTTGTAGGTGTGCGCTGGTATCTGGACTCCAATACCCAGCATACACAAGTAGGTAAGTAGAAAGGTATAGTTCCAACATACTCAGTTTCAGAACGTAATAAACTACACTACCCAGCAGGCCACTGGGAAGCAGAGCCGCAATGTCCAGTTCCGGCGTGCTCAAGGTCAGAGAGTACGGGACCACAATAACGAGCATGCACTGGTAAGTATTCGTAGTGGATTGAGGAATAGAGATCCAGTGCGGAATCGCACAAGCAGCACAGAACTCTGGTGCACTGAAACAAAGTAGCGCTTCCACACAAGAGCATCTTATGTCAGGTGAGACGCCAACGAAGGAACGCGTGCAGGAAGGCAGCGCCAAGCGCGGCACAACAGCAGGGAGCAGAATACACAGGTAAACAATTGGAACAGGAGAGGGCTACCACGGGAAGCGGTGAAAGAAAGAGACAGGCTGACAAACAAGGAAGGAAGGCAAGGGATCACAGAGGAACAACGGGAGGAAGAGAACGAGTGTTGTGTAACTCACGTAAGCAGCAAGAAAGTTGCAACGCACAGGTGTTCTCATTTCCCAGGTACTTGTAGGGGCAACAACAGAAAGACTAGACCGCATCTTGCAGTGAGTCTGAGTTTTTAGTCCTTCTTCCACATCGGCCATCTGCTCCATACTTTCCATGGACGATATATGACAGTATGACTCCTTCTCAGCTGTCCTCCTCCCGGTTTACCTGGGTGTAACTGATGAAACCTTCGGATAAGTTGGGCTGCAGATATATGACTGATCGGTTCCCATGAACTCTCAGACCTTGGGTATCCTTCCCATAGCACCAGATACTGTAAGGTGCCTCGCTTGTATCTCGAGTCCAGTAATCTGGATACTTCGTACTCCTTCGAGGTTTCAATGGGTAGATTATCAGTTCCTCTCTTCCTTCTGTTGCGTGGATCTTCCACATATTCTTTTAGCAAAGAGGTGTGAAACACCGGATGTATCCTTTTTAGCCTTGCAGGGAGAGCCAAGCGAAAGGCGACAGGATTGATCTTGGCAGTAATCTTGAAAGGACCGATAAAACGGGGAGAGAACTTTCCTTGATGTACCCATCTGGGTAAGAACTTGGTGGATAACCATACCTTGGTACCAATGTCCAATTGTGGATTGGGTCTTCGCTTGAGATCAGCCCACCTCTTGTTCTCTAGACGGGAGGTTTCAAGATTAGACCTGGTTCTCTTGTGAAGGGACTGAAGAGTGTCCAAAAGATGGTCCACGGTGGGAATGTTAGTAGATACTGGACCAAATAGAGGAATGTGTCTGGGATGAAAACTGTAGATACAGGAAAAGGGACTCATGCCTGTCGAGGAATGTCTTGTGTTATTATATGAAAATTCTTCCATGGGAAGCAGATGAAACCAATCGTCTTGTTCCCGATTACAGAAGCACCGAATGTATTGTTATAATGTTGCATTAAGACGTTCAGTTTGTCCATTGCTCTCCGGTTGAAACCCTGAGGACAATGATCTCTTTATACCCAAAGCCTTGCACAAAGCAGTCCAGAACTTAGAGGTGAACTGTGAGCCTCTATCCGAGATTATGGATTGGGGAAGTCCATGTAACCTAACCACATCTTTCAGAAACACCTCAGCAGTGGTACTTGCTGTTGGAAGACCTTTCAATGGTGAAAAATGTGCTAATTTACTGAACAAATCCACAGTGACCATTATGGCTGTATGTCCATTGGAAATGGGTAAGTCTACAATAAAGTCAGTGGAAATGTGTTGCCACGGCCCATCTGGTAGAGTGTCCTGTTGCAGTAAAGCCTAATGGTTTAGAGTAGGCATATTTGTTCTGAGTACATATGGGACATGTAGCCACATCATATTCCTTGACATCTTCTTTAATAGTAGGCCACCAAAACTGTCTTGACACCAGTTCTATGGTGGCAAGTTGACCTTTGTGTCCTGCTGACGGTATATCATGGCACCAAGCCATGGCCTGTTCTTGTAAATCCTGAGTGGGCAGGATCAAAGCCTCTTTCATAAACCACAGATCTCCTCTTTGGGTCATTCCCTTGTCATCTGTCTTTATGTTATTCTTTTGGGCTTCCTGTACTTGTTGAAGAAATCTATTAACCATATTGATGAACCTCTTCCCTGCTAGAAGGATTTCTGGACCTTGGTATTTAGGACTTCTTTGACATGTTGACGATGTTCAGTCACAGTGTTCGAGAATATGAGAATGTCATCCAAATAAACCACCACTGAAGTATACAACATATCTGCAAATATCTTGTCCATGAATCTTTGGAACTGGGATGGTGCATTTACCAAACCAAAGGGCATAACCCTGTACTCATAGTGTCCCAGGGGAGTCCTGAAAGCTGTTTTCCATTCGTCTCCTTCACCTATACGAAGCAGGTGGTATGCCCCTTGAAGGTCTAATTTGGTGAAGAGATGTGCTCCTTGGACTGCCTCAATAACGTCTTTCATTAAATGCATAGGATACCTGTCTCGTATAGTAAGACTGTTCAGACCTCGATAATCTATGCAGGGCCTTAGTTCCGTGGTCCCGTTTTTGGAGATAAAGAAAAGCGGTGCCCCTGCGGATGATGAGGATTCTCGTATGAGGCCATTTTGCAAATTGGTTGACAAGTATTCCCTCAATGCCTCCTTTTTGGGTAGTGATAAAGGAAACATCCTTCCAAAGGGTACTTCAACCTCCGGAATTAGATCGATTCTGCAGTCTTCCTTCCGATGAGGAGGGAGATTCCTCGGTTGGGTGTCTAGGAACACATCTTCATAGTCCAGATACTGGATAGGAATTGTATTAACACTAAGGACGGTATTTTGTATTGTTGGAAGTCCACAGGATGAGGCGGGTTCATTAGCCAAACACTGTTGAGAACAATGTGTGGATCTTAACTCTACTGTGTTGAGTTGCCAGTCGATTGCCGGGTTGTGTTTTCTGAGCCATGGTATGCCCAATATGACTGGAAAATGAGCCGCTCGGATAAGATCAAAAGATAGATACTCTGAATGATTTGACACTCCTGGGTTTCCTGGCTGATGGGTCCAGATGTCAAAGGTGTGCCGTCAACGCCTTCTACTGGAATCGGTCTGATCTTGGGGCGTCGAGGTAGGTGGTGTTCATCGGCCCATTTATGGTCTACAAAGTTGCCTGCAGCCCCACAGTCCAGCATAGCCAAACATTCAATGGGTTTGGTAGAGTTCCAGTCTAACGTGATCTTAACCACCATCAGTGTGTTATTGTTGATCAAAGCTGGTTGAGCATTAGCACAGGGATGCATAGATGTCTCCCCTTCCTTATCCCTGTTCAAGGTCGGGGTCTTTAATTTCCCTGCTTTCTGGGAGGAACTTCGGGGCAATCTCTCAACAAATGTATGTTGGACCCACAATACATGCAAAGTCCAAGATCTTTGCGTCTCTTCTTTTCGTTGGCTCTAAGTGGTCCTCTAGCAGTTCCTATCTGCATTGGTTCTTCGGATTGAACCTTTTCAGGGACTGAGGGTAGGCTAGTGAAAGGTACGAAAGACCTAGGCTTTTTTTTCTCAGCTTTCCTCTCCGACATGCGGAATTCTATCTGTAATACTAATGACACGAGTTCCTGAAAGGAAGCAGGTCTGGCTACTCTGGCCAGTTCGTCTTTTATGTCTTCATGCAGACTCCGACAGAAAATAGCCTGCTCCGCTGTCTCAGGCCAACCTGCTTCTGTTGCCACCTTCTGAAAACAGGTAACATATGTTTGTATGTCGGAACTCCCTTGACTTATGTCCAGCAGGTTCTCAAAGGTGGAGTATAAAACTTCTGGTCTCTTGAATCTCTCCTTGAAATGTGCTACAAAGGCACCATAGTTATTTAGAGTTGGGTCTGAGTTAGTTACCAGTGGGGTGGCCCAGGCTAGGGCGTTACCAACTAAATTTGAAATTAGAAATCCCACCTTTGTCCGGTCAGACTCGTAAGTCATAGGGCCGAAAAGTATAGTGGATCGTGCAGGCATCCAGAAACTATTTCAATTTCCTGGGGTTTCCGTCAAATTTACCACATGGTAGAGATATAGGAGGTAGTTCTCCTCTGGAATCTTCTCTCTGTTGTACTTGTTGTCTCAATGCGGTATTATCCGTTTTTAGGGTTTGTACTTCAACCCTATGGGCTTGTATGGCGTTAACCGTCTCCTGGTATTGCAAGCTAGCCATCTTTACTTGGCATTGCGATCTCTCAGGTTCCGCAGGTTTATCACTCACACTTTCCTTACCACTAGCCCACTCCTCACCTGATGATTCTGTGTGTCTTTACTGATTCGTCGGATGAGCTTTCCAGCTTTTCCCTCCAGGCAGCCCACCCCAAACCAGGGAAAAGCTTTGCCGAAAAACCCTGGAAGATCTTGTAGCTGAAGTAAGCAGTGGTGGGTTGTAGTTATCCAGAGAGATAGTTGTAGGTGTGCGCTGGTATCTGGACTCCAATACCCAGCATACACGAGTAGGTAAGTAGAAAGGTATAGTTCCAACGTACTCAGTTTCAGAACGTAATAAACTACACTACCCAGCAGGCCACTGGGAAGCAGAGCCGCAATGTCCAGTTCCGGCGTGCTCGAGGTCAGGGAGTACCGGACCACAATAACCAGCATGCACTGGTAAGTATTCGTAGTGGATTGAGGAATAGAGATCCAGTGCGGAATTGCACAAGGAGCACAGAACTCCGGTGCACTGAAACAAAGTAGTGCTTCCAGCCAAGAGCGTCTGATGTCAGGTGAGACACAGAGGAAGGAACGCGTACAGGAAGGCACGCCGAGCGCGGCGCAACAGCAGGGAGCAGAATACACAGGTAAACAATTGGAACAGGAGAGGGCTACCGCGGGAAGCGGTGAAAGAAAGAGACGGGCTGACAATCAAGGAAGGAAGGCAAGGGATCACAGAGGAACAACGGGAGGAAGAGAACGAGCGTTGTGTAATTCACGTAAGCAGCAAGAAAGTTGCAACGCACAGGTGTTCTCATTTCCCAGGTACTTGTAGGTGCAACAACAGAAAGACTAGACCGCATCTTGCAGTGACTCTGAGTTTTTAGTCCTTCTTCCACATCGCCCATCTGCTCCATACTTTCCATGGGCGATATATGACAAATAGTCCTAGTGGCGTCTTGTCAAATAATAAGGGCCTATACTAAAAAAAACTATTACCAATCCTGACCACTAAGTTACAAAAAGAGTTTGGGATAATGTTCACCAGAAAAGAAGGAAGTGTTCACAAAAATTATAAGTCAGGATGGTATGGCTGGGTCTCCCTTCCCCTCGTTTTTAGCACGGGACAAGGCGGAACTTCTGAGCACAGCACATTCCTGGGTCTCTCCGGCACGATGCTCGCAATTCCAGTTCAACGATACTAGAGCCTTCAGAGGTCAAGTCTCTTTTCTACAAAGTCCCTTGCCTTAGAAGGCCTAACGTATCAAAACAATAAACAAATGTTCCTTTGGTTATCTTGCACCATGGGCGATTGCTCTTCATCCCGGCGATCTCCCTCTTCTGGGCTCGGATCCTTCTTGCAACTTGGCCTCTCTCCGTCGGGTTAACTACAGCCTTTGAAATGCAGCTTGCAATATTCAAGAGCCTTAATGTCTTTTTAAACATCTTCTCACTGTAGACAACCCTCTGCCGGCTTCACTTTAGTCGAAAATGTTCATGGGTGTATCAGTCTTCACCCCAGTTTGCAGGCGTCCCTCGTATGGGTGCACATTTGCCAATTTTCACACAGTTCATGGATTTCTAATACAGTTTGTGATTTGCTTAATTTCCTTTCCCCTAGCTGTCTATCGGCAATGGGACAGAGATTTAGAGTGTACAAGGGATTTGACGTGACCCTTGTAGGACCACTCCGACATCTCATGCTGCCCTTTTCAGGGGCCTTCTGATACTTGCAGTTTCAACACAAAAGGGGCCCGGGCAGTCCTTCGAATGAGCACTCCTAGGGCACCTCACCACTCTGTAGCTGGCCCTTCCCTTGGCTTTCTCAAAAGTGCAAACACACACAAGTTCTTTGTTCTCAAGTTCTTGCATTCATATAATGTTGCTACTTGCAATTTTGGGCTCAAACACAGTTCAGTTTCCTATCAGCTTCCTCAGACTCAACAATTGTGTAGAGTCCGGTTGACTTGGCTTGCTGCTGGAATCGAGGACAGTACCACGGTAGCCAACATGCCCCTCTGCCTGTGTTATCAATGCGGGAGGCCCCGTGCACAGTTGACATCTATTGCTCTGCACACCAGCTATGCTTCCCGGTCTTGTAATTCCCTTTTCGGAGGCTTTGCGGGTCTGAGTTGAAAAGAACAAGGGTATTTCATCTCATCGCAGCAGCCACAATGAGTCCCACTCACTCTCCTCGAGTCCTGCAACCAATAGCTCTGCTCTTCCCTCGTGGCAGCCACAGAGAGCACTGCTGGCTCTCATGGAGTCCTCTGGCGGCTGCAATGCTTCGGCGCCCCAAAACTCCTGATGCATGCCCCTGACAAGGAGAGCAGCAGGCTTTCCAGACCCCCTCGCGGCCAGCCTTGCTGTCTATCGCTCACCCCTGCTTGACACACCTTCTTTCCAGCCCACTCTGGCTCTCCAACCTGCTTCTTTTCGGGTCTCCTCGTGTGCTGTGCATCCCTCAATTTCATACCCATTTAGATTGTTAAATAACCAAATTTATGGGTCATTGAGTTCAATTGCCTGACCATAGTAAAACCTATTAGCTGGACATGCCTGGTTGTTCCAACTGAAGTCCTCCAAAGCCCTCTTTTTTGTCTCAGTACCAAAGTAGTGTTTGTGGAGGTTTGAATTAAAGGAAGTGTACATAACTCTGTGGTGTCTCCTCCCCGTCTTAGTACTTGACTGATGTGTGTCTGCATTAACAATATAAGGCTGATTTATGTTGGTCTCACCCACACAAGGATGTGTCCTGCTAGTTGGTCTCTTCCTCGTCCCTGTGTTAAGGTAGTGTTCCTCGGGGACATGAGGGTAGGGGGGGAAAGGGATGACAGTAGCCTATAACGGATTGTGGGTTAGAGGGTTCCGCGTGTTTGGCACCTAACAAATGATGGCTCCATTCAGAGAAAGCGTCTTTAATGGCCCGTAGCTCCCATTCCGTCACTGTATAGTTAAGCTCATACAGCGCCAGCTTCCGAGAGTAGAAGGCCACAGGATGCACCTCACTTGAGTCAGGACACCTCTGGGAGAGGATGGCTCCTACAGCTGTACTGGCGGCATCAGCCTGCACAAAGAATGGTAGCTCTGGGTTGGGATGTTGTAGGACCAGAGCAGTGGAAAAGGCTTTTTTCAGGGCCTCAAAAGCTCTTTGTGCGTCGGGATTCCAGTGGAATGTTCTTTTGTCACTGGTTAAGACTGTCAGTGGGGCCACGATGGAAGAGGATGAATGAATAAACTGACGATAGAAATTAGGGAAACCAAGAAAAGACTGAAGTGCTTTGATCAAGCTTGGTATAGGCCAGTCAAGTACTTCTTTGACCTTGGAACGACTCATTCTAATTCCATGCAGTGTTAAATCATAATCCAGGAATTCTACTTCCGTGGTGTTGAACATTTTTTAGCCCGACACAGAGGCGATTATCCCTTAAACGCTGTAGGATGGAACGAACGTGCGTGACATGCAGCTCATATGAGGGAGCTCGTCTTTCAGCTCAACGGCCTTCAATTTGCAAAAAAGATCCAGCAACTCATTGAATGCAGTGGGGACTACCGGAACGGTGGCCAAAGTGTCTTTAAGGTCTTTGGAAAGACCCTTGCAGAAAACCGCTGCCTTTTTTTCCTCAGGCCAGTTAGTCTCAGCGGCCAACTGATTGAACCTGGCCAGGTAACTCAGTAGAGGTGTACTTCCCTGACAGAGGTTAATAAATTCCAGATCCGTGGCCTGGGTCTTATATCGGGTATCGAAAACTCTGTTCATCTCTGTGATCAGAGCATCGCAGTCGTACAAGACATAACTTTTTGATTCTAACAGGGGGTTAGCACAGGCCGCAGTGGTACCCCCGACATAGGAGAGAACAAATGCAGCTTTCTTGGTGGAGTTCGGAAAAGAGGTAGGGCAGCAGAGAAAATGCAGCTTGCACTAGTTTATAAAAGTGAGGTAGTGTTCGGTGTCTCCTGTGAAACACTCAGGGGATGCCACATTGGGCATAAAGACTGGGGTGGATTCTTGTCTAGGTAAGGGGTAGCCAGACCCCAAAGCCGTAGCCCCTGAGGGCTTGTCTCCTGAACACGGGACTGGGCCAAGTCCTGTTGGGCATCGATCCTGTGGAGTAGTGCGTCATGAGCTGCAGACATGTCAGTCTGAAGATCTGCAACCATCTGCATTAGAGTATCCAGGGTATCAGACGCTTCCATGGCTTCTGATTCTGTTACTCACCGGCAAGGATTGTATGCAAAGACAGTGACAGGTGAATACTGGACTTCTGAACTGTTCTTTTTGATTGAAGAGCCTGGGTTAGTCCTTACCCCAAGCCTCCTCACTTGAGGGAACTCATTCCCTTGATGCGCCCCTCTGCTGTGTGTTGATGAGGTCAGAGAGAGGAGCAGATCAAATGAAAGAGCGGGGAGAACACACTGACACAGTACCAGGCTGTAAGGGAAAAACACAGAGATTAATGGTAGTTGGTGAAAAAGGTATCCAAGTACCCCTGTAGTACGAGTAATTAACCTGTTTTGTTTAGCTTGGATGTTCAAAGACAAGTGGGGAGGTAACCCTCTTCCAGGACCTTGGTACCTAGTGACAATAAGGAGGGAATTACCCTGGGTTCGGGGAATGCTATGAGGTCATTTTATGGATGCTAATGAAATGGCTATGTTACCGGTGCTCAGTGAGGGGATAATGAAGTTGTTGCGAGAAACAGACTCCACTTGAAATAAATGAGGAAAGTGCAAAATAATAAAAGGGACGTTAGTAGGGAACTCAGCCCGGTCGGCACGAGGGACGCACTAGTTCTGAGGTGGTGCACCTGAGAATGCCGCAGAGCATCCGGGAGAAGTGCACAACGGATCCTGGAGGTGAAAAACCCCAGTCTCTAGATGTTCCCAACAGGAAGCGGTTGGAGTCTGGCAGTGCAGCAACGCGCTGTGAGGGTTGTGTCCTTAATGTTCCAGATGCACAGCGTGTAGATTCTCGAGCGGAAGAAAAAAAGAAAGGTCCTTACAGCGGGCGCAGGTCAGCAACAGCAAGCCAAGTGAAGTACCAAAGCAGCAGGCAAAAGCAATCCATGAAGGGAGGCGTGGGTCAATAACAGAGAGGCAACTGAAGTACCAAAGCAGCAGGCAAAAGCAGTGCGTGAAGGCAGGCGTGGGTCAACAACAGCGAGGCAAGTAAAGTACAGAAACAGCCGGCAAAGCAGTCCGTATAAGCAGGTGTGAGTCAAGAGGCTGTAAGCAATGATTCCCGGAAACGAGTAGGCAACCAGGTAATGCTAACACCAATCAGAAGCAGCGAGTGCTGTGTTAGAGGGCCTCTTATGTGAACATAGTAGGCAGAGCCTACCACGCCAACCAGCTGACACGATCAGATGATCGTCCAAAGATGTGCAGTGTGCTGTCCTCGAACTCCGCTTTGCGGAAAGGAGAGTGGCCAATGACCGTCTCCAGGGGAACCGCCAGCGTCGGTAGAAGGGGGTAGCTAGACGTTGCACACGCCTGAAATCAGGCACTCTCAAATTGGGACACAAGACCAGAAAAAACGGGAATAGGACCTCGGAATCCTGACAGAAAGGCACTTATCACGGCATTAGAACACCGAAGGGAAAAGTGGTCCATCTGAAACCATATAGACTCCCGGAAGCCCGTAACCAAATAGTGGTGGAGGAAGTGAATACAAATGTTAAGAGCGATTATTATCGAACCCTCTTCAAGCCCATGGTCCTCCCCTATAGTATTGGTCACCAAACCTGGCCATTCCTGGAGGTTTTGCATAGACTTCCGCCTAGTTACTGCTATTTCCAATTTCGATGCCTATCCCATGCCACGCATAGACGACCTAATTGATAAACTCGGAAACGCCACTTTTCTATCAACCCTAGACTTAATCAAAGGGTACTGGCAGGTCCCAGTGTACATACCTGATAAGGAAAAGACAGCTTTCTCGACTCCCTTGGGACTGTTCCAGTTCAAAGTCCTCCCTTTTGGCTTACAGAGGGCTCCAGCCACCTTACGACGACTTATGGACAAAATATTACAGCCCTACTCTGATTTCTGTGGAGCTTTTATTGATGATATTGTCCTTTATAGTGAAACTGGGGAAGACCATCTTTTCCATCTCTTTACTATTATGAGAGCCCTCAGAGAAGCTAGCCTAACTGCCAATCCATCCAAGTGCAGACTGGCCCAATCAGCCCTGAAATACCACTCCTTCTTTGTAGGGAATGGTAGTGTCTAACCTCAACGTGAGAAAGTGAACGCCATCCTATATACCCCTACATCTACAACTAAAAGAGATCTCAGAGCCTTCTTGGGGTTAATCGGTTATTACCGTAGGTTTATCCCAAACTTCTCAGACAGGACAGCTAGGCTGACAGACAAATTAAAGAACACTGAACCCCAGAAAATTCATTGGACTGACGAAGACGATATATATGTTACAACAACCTAAAACAAACATTGTGCCAGAACCCAATCCTATAAGGAATCTATTACAAACAGACACCTCCTTTACAGGGCTAGGAGCAGTCTTGTCACAAATTTGCGATGGATTGGAACATCCCATCTTATTTACGAGTCGCAAACTTTTCCCACATGACGAAAAGATTACTCTGTGCTACAATTAGAGGCCCATGCCATCAATTGGGCCATTACCCACCTTAGATACTACCTCCTAGGAAGAAGGTTCACGCTTGTCACGGATCAATCTCCACTAGTTTGGATTAGCCAACGAAGAATTCTAACCATCGAGTCATGCCTTGGTTCTTAGACCTGCAACCCTACTGTTTCACTGTGGAGCACCCAAAAGGCAAAGATCAAGGGAACGTGGATTTCCTTTCTCGGTTCCCTTGTGAAACAGATGTGGCTACTTCGCGTAGGGCAAGGGTATGTGAGAAACCTGAAGGTGTCTCACTTGCTAGTGCCCGGGGATCTGTCATCCAGGTGGCCAGAACACAGCCATCACTTTTGGATCCAGTTCCTGGGGGTGGACCAATGTGGGAGGATCACCTGGATGAGGAGTGTTTGGGGAGTGGAAGTGGGACACTGTATGGCGAGACGCGGTATCTCCTTCCCTGTAACACTTTGGGCCTCATTACGAGGTGGGCGCAAAGGGATCCCTTGTGCCGGTAATCCCTTTGCTCCCTATTCTGAGGTCCCTTAGGGGGTCCCGCTATGGGCGCCTGGTTTTACCATGCACCCTTAGCTGGAGCCGCAAAGGGACCAGGGAGCAAATAACGGTACCACAAATTGCGGTACCGTTATTAGCTCCCTCCCCATTCCCATTGAGCCCTCTGGGGGCTCAAATGGGAATGGGGATTGCCTTTTTCAATGGGGACTTACCAGTCCCTCCAAGGTCGGAATGGACCGGTAAGTCCCCACTGAACCAGGTCGGAGTCGGTACCGGTATTGGAGGTAGCCATTGTGCTAATAGCACCATGGCTACCTCCAAACTCGGAATGAGGCCCTTTTACCCCATCCTACCAGGTAGGATGCGTAAGGACTCAACCCACCCGCCTCATTTCTGACATGAACACTTTCCCAGGGAAAACTCACTGTGAGCGAAAACGGACTAACACCCGAGCAGTATACCTGACATGTCCCAATACAATGGTCAGGCAGGGTGAGGCATTTACTGATCATTACACACACCTGACTTCATCACACTTCCCACACAGAAAAAAGGCGGAGCACGAAAGCACACTCTGAGCAAGGCAAAGCACACGAGGAAGTAGCAGTTCCAAGATGGCTGTTTACTACGAGGCGGAAGACGGCAAGACCGAAGAGGATTGCAAGGAGGGAAGTTCCCTTAACCTTTTCACTGAAAGATTGCATCTTTCATGAGCCTTAGAGAATAGGAAATGTAAGACCTGGAATTAAAACGGAACAATCCTGCATTGTGTGTCAGAGGTACTCCTGTGTCGATAGTCAAGGCGGGGATAGGCGTTTGCTGCTTTGGTACTGTCCTTGGCTCCTACAACAAAAGCAGCGCCAGTGAAGTCAGCACAGCCAGTGAGTTGGGGAGACTGATACCAGACTGGTCTGTGTGGAAACCAAGGTTGCAAGTGGCAACATTGTATGAAGAAGATTATTAAAACAGCAGATGAGTAAATGAACTTTGAAGCTAAGATACGATACCGTAGACAGAGTAGTCCGGTCTGGTAAAGGGTGCAAACGTTGAAAGATAGAGAATTGTGAAATCAAAGTGGTCCTGCAACGGGTCAAGGCATACCTTGTGCACATTTGCAAGCCTTTGATACTTGATGTAAAATTGACATTGGTCTGAGCCCGGCTGAGGGAGACTAATTGTGTCGAAGGGATCTGAGCCTAGCTGAGCGGGATCCAGTGTGAACCATGAGTCACCTAAAAAAGAACAACCTACGAACATTGTGTGGAATCGTGAACATTAGCCTGCATCGCATCTAAATAGAAATGTGAATGTTAGCATGTCCCACACTTAGATGGAATTGTGAACATTAGCCTGCGTCGCATCTAGATAGAAGTGTGAATGTTAGCATGTCCCACACTTAGATGGAATTGTGAATGATAGCATGTTCCACACTAAGATGGAATCGTGAACATTAGCCTGCGTCGCATCTAGATAGAAATGTGAATGTTAGCATGTCCCACACTTAGAGGGAATCGTGAACATTAGCCTGTGTCGCATCTAGATAGAAATGTGAATGTTGGCATGTCCCACACTTAGATGGAATTGTGAATGACAGCATGCGCCACAATAAGATGGAATCGTGAACATTAGCCTGCGTCGTCACATCTAGATCGAAATGTGAATGTTAGCATGTCCCACACTTTTTGTCCCTTTTTTAAAAAAAAAACATTTTATTGTTTTCAACATAGATCAACATAGATTACACCAAAACACGGTGCGGAAATAGCAGTCCCCAAACAGTTCCCCCTCCCAAACCTTCCTCCCCTCCCCTTATAGCCACGCAATTTTACCCCCATCACTTCTCAACTTATTGGCGGAACGCTTTCCTCACTTTCTGAGGAGCTGTCTACCTCGGGTGCCTCATGCAAGGGCCCCTACAATGTGGGGACCAGATGTAGCCAGGCTGTAAGTGTGTTTGCTTCCTCTCCCCCCCTCTCGCCACTGCTTCCCTCCATACCACTGTCTCAGCATCCACCCATTTCAGGAGGTCCCGCCACCAGGCCTCCGCGTTCCGTCTCTTGCTTACTTTCCAGCTCATTGCTATCCTGTGTTTAGCTAGAATATACGCCAGATCTTTAAGTTTGCTCACATGTGTGAGTTTGCACGGTCTTGGGAACCCATCCGCTATGTACGCCCAAAGAGATTCCACATCCAAGTTTATCCCTTTATCTGCTAAGAGGTGTGCTGCCTCTCTGCAGTATCTACCGATTTCCAACATGCCCAGAACATGTGTACCATCCCCGCATCAACCTCTCCACATTTCAGACATGTCTGTGCCCTGGCATTCGTGAATTTAGCAATCTTCTTTGGGGTCATATAGGCTCTATGGGTAACGTATAACTGAATCTGTTGCAATGTCACATTTCTAGACACATTCTTATCTTTGTATTCTGACCCATAGCCCATCTCCTATTGTTTCCCCGCTTTCTTCCTCCCAATCACGCCTCAACTGCGCCATCTACTTCCCAACTTTTGTCATCATCAGTTCATAGTCCGGGAGACCTCATGGCCACCGTCAGACACGGCCTGAAATGTTTCAATGGCAGCATCCGGTTGTTGTGCTAATTCCGCCTCGGACCACGTCTTCTTTACCATCCTTACCAGCCTAGCGTATGTGATGTATTGTCCCCCATGTAGACCTGTATCCTCTCTCAGTGTATCGTATTCTATTTTCTCCCAGTCTTGCCACATGTCTCCTATGGTTGATACCCCTACTGGTTCCCAGTGTTCTCTAATAGTCTTCCTCAATTGTTCATCCACCCCTTCAATGCCACTAGTGGTACCTGTGAGGAGCACGGAAGTGGGCACCCCATCACTTGGCAGGCCCTTCGCCATATCTTCCTCCCCAGGTCTAGCAATGTGGACCCTCTTCCCTTCGGAGATTCTGCCAACCATATCCATTCATTCAGGAAATAAAGTGTGAACTCCGCCCTCAACAGTTTAGACTCTGGTGTGGGTTCCTCGGATAGCCATCTAGCCGAGTATTGAAGCTGGCCGGCCAGATAGTACACCTCGAAATTGGGCAATCTGATCCCTCACTTTTGCAGTTTCCACAATGCTATTCTATTTCTAGAATTGTGCCAAATGAATCCCCTGCATATACTCTGTACCTTAGTGAAAAACCGCTTAGGTATCATGTATGGGACATTCACGAAATAGTGTAATAATCTGGGTAGTACTATCATCTTCAGTAGTGCTGCTCTGCCCATCATAGTTAAAGGCAACCATGCCCAGAATATCATACAGCGTTCAATTTTACTCAGTGCTTTCTCTGTGTTATATTTGCGTTCATCCTCAACTTTATGATATATGCCCACTCCCAGGTACCTAAAGGTATCAGTTGCCCATCCTATCTGTAACACTGGTAGCTCGTGCTGCGGTTTCCCCACATATCTACCTAGGGGGAATATGATGGACTTTTTTTGGGTTAATAGTTATGCCCGAGAGGGTCGCATACCGGTCCATTACCTCTAGGATATATTGCAGGTTTTCTTCAGGGTATTTCAAATACAGCAACATGTCATCCGCATATAATGATATCAGATGCTATCCCCTTTTCATACTGATTCCTACCTCGCCATATTGTTGTCTCAAATATGCCGCTAAAGGTTCCAGTGCCAGGATAAAGTGCATCGGGGGCCAAGGACACCCCTGCCTGGTGCCTCTGCTCAGGGTCCACCTTTCCGAAGTGATCTGTCCTGTTCGGACTCGTGCCCCGCTTATCACTCTCCGCATGTTGCCTTTCTATATACTTCCTATAGTTCAAGTTGCTTAATCTCTCCCAGTGTCCGCTGCATTTTTCTTGTAGTTGATGTATGGTCCCCACCTCCCCCGTGGAGCCCACTCCCTCTTGCATTTTAGCCTCTATCTCCTTTTCTGTGTCTTGTAAGTCCCGCACTATGCCATCCTGTAGACCTTTCGATTTCGAGATTACTTCTCCCCTGACCACTACCTTGAATGCTTCCCACAGTGTGCCGGCCGACCTCATACTCCCCGTGTTGTGTTCGAAGTAATCCTTTATTGCCTTCCTCAAGTCTTCTCTAAATATCGTATCCCTCAGTGCTTCAGCTCTGAGCTTCCATGTCGGGATTCTTGACCTGGGAGGCGAGATCTGCCACGTTACGATCAACGGCGCGTGGTCCGAGAGGACTGCTGCTTTATATTCTGCACTTCTCATGCTTTCTATTAATATACTAGATGAAAATATATAGTCCAACCTGGTGTGTAGGTCATGTGGAGCTGAGTAGTGCGAGTACCCTCTGTGTTGTGGGTGCAGGCTCCTCCACATGTCAACCAACCGGGAATCATTCAAAAGTGCCCTTAGGGTCTTTGCCACGGGAGTGGGCTTGGCCACTTTCTTGTCCGATCTATCATGTTTGGGGTGCAGTGTACAGTTAAAATCCCCCCTGAACATAACCGTCTATATATGGGGTGATCTTGGCATATAGGTGCTTGAAACACACTGTGGTATCATTATTCGGGGCATATATGTTAAAAATATTCACCTCTTTGTTCCCCACCAACCCCTTCAATAATACCATTCTGCCATCTGCCCCCGCCTCTTGTTGTAACAGTTTAAACGGGACATGTGTTGCTATCCATGTGATGACCCCTATAGCATACATAGAATATGTTGTGCCTATTGTGGTCCCCTTCCATTTCTTTTTCACCTCCTCTAGCTTATCCCTGCTCAAATAGGTTTCTTGTAGCAATGCAATGTCTATTTTCTGTCTCCTCAGGTACATCATGACCTTATTACGTTTGATAAAGCTGTTCAACCCTCTTACATTCCAGGTCAATATCTTCAGGTCCCCCATGTCATCTGTTTCCTACTCCCCCGAACTCCGCTCCCGCCCTCCTCCTCTGTCGCACTGGCTTCTGATTGCAGGTTCTCCCCCCAACACTCGAGCCCCCCCCAAACACCCCTTCCTCGCCCACTCTTGCAACATCCCAACTTCCCCAACTGCCCCATCACACTTAACTCCCCCCCTCAAACTGTTGCCCAGCTCCTTGGCCACCCCACATCTAGTCCTTTCCCCGGCACTAGCCGATATTCAGAACTCCGCGGGGGGGATACTGGCCTAGCAATATCTCAACTAAACTAACTACTGGGGTTGCTAGCGCATCCCCTCGCTAACTCCCTATTTAACTTCTAGTCAATTCTAGGCCATTCTCAATTACAATGCACTGTCAAGCACCTCCTGTAACACACTATAATCTAGTTTTTAGTCCATAGAGGCAAAGCGATCATTCCTTCCCCTTCCAGGTCACGCTACTTCTCTGCTGGATCTGCATTCACTTCTCTGTCTCATTCTCCATCTGATCTGGTGTTCCAGGTGGGCAGTTTCGCCCATCCAACCATGTCGTCACCTCCTCAGGGGTATCAAAGAAGCGGGCTCTACTATTATGTATCACCTTAAGTTTCCCTGGGTAGAGCAGCATATATTTGTATCCAGCTTCCTGTAGCCTCCTCTTGATGGACACATAATTCAGCTGCTGCTGTTGCACCAAGAAGGTGTACTCTGGGTACACCGTAATTGTCGCAGACCCCCTGCTTATGGTCTCCCCTTTGCGGAAATGTTCCAAGATCTTCTCTCTGTCCCAATAGTTTAATATTTTCGCAATCAGTGGTCTGGGAGAGGCCCCTGGCTGCGGTCGCCTGGTCTGGGCTCTGTGCGCTCTCCCAACTGCAAATCCTTAGGTGAGTGCACCTCTGCTTATCTCCTGTAGCAGCATGTTTTCCACATAGTTGGTCGGGTCAGAGCCTTCCTCTCCTTCTGGAAGCCCCACAATGCTAATGTTATATCTCTGCGCTCGCCCTTCTGCTTCTTCGGCCCTGTTCTCTAGGTTGCTCACTTGTTGCTCACTGCTTGCTCACTTGTTGCTGTAGGATAGCCACCTCCTTGGCGTTTGCAGTACATACCTTCATGTTGGTTGCAACCTCCACTTCCAGCCCACACGTGCGCTCCGCCAATTTCTTGACGTCTTGCCGTAGGAGGTTGATGTCTATGCTAACTGCGTCGATTTTCGCTTCGAGTGATTCTCAGTTCTGACATGGGCGTGTCAATTTTTCCTTCTCAGGACGTCTTCAGTTCCGCTATGGCTTCTAGGATTTGCTGGTCATTTCGCGGGTGGGCCATCTCCCCAATCATTTCTAGTTTCTTAAGTCTCACCACTTCTCCTCCTGGAGGTGTTTTGGCGAAATCCTCCATTGTCGCCTGCACGTCCTGTACCTAGTTTCTTCCTTTACTCTGGTGCCAGTCCATCCGTTCTCATATGACTCTGTTCTCCTATGCCGCCCTTATCAAGCTGTGTCTTTAAACTGGTCTTCTTTTCTGCTCTGCGCACCCCTCTCCACGCCTTGTCTTTGTGCTTTTTATGGTGCCCGCTTGATAGTTTCCTGGCTTGGGGCGTCATTCCACCACTTGCACTTAATGTAGGCCGCCTTGGCTGTCTGTTTGCTTGTCTGGAGGGGGGGCTTCTTCCCCTCCCGGACCGCTGACCGCACACTGCGGGGGCCTGCTAGTGGCTGCTCCCGCCACTTGTTGTTTAGGGGCACCCTTCATTGACCGGTGTCCCTCTACGGGGCCCGTATGGCCCTGTGCTTGAGGAAGAGGGCCTGATTCAGACCACTAGCTCTTTGGGCAGGCACCTATTGTCTCTTTCTGTGGCCTCCGTTCTATGCAATAATCTTTGAGCCAACTTTAGTGCTCTTTGTTTCCTGTCTGTCAGGTCCTGGTGTCCGTTGTTCTCTTGTGCGTGTTTCGGCGACCAATATCTATCAATCCCCCTTCAGTAGGTGGCAAGCGCTTTTCCTTCACCTGCGGGTTGGCCATTCAGGTCCGCCCACCCAGCCCACTTTGCTTCTTAGTCTCCTCAGGACGTTCCCCCAGCTCTGTGCCTCAAGCTCTCCAAGCTAGGGCGCGCCAGCCACCAGGCTTTTTGTTTCTTGTGGTCTGCGTGTGCTAATAAGACCCCTGTGTTTGTTCTGAGCAGGGGATGCATCTCTGTCTCAGGACCCTCGCGGGTCCTTTGTGCTGGCATAAGATGTGCGCCATCTTGTTTTCTATTACCCGTGTAATTATTTTGCAGTCAGCTGATTCTCGCCCTTCTCAGTGCGGGTTACCGCCGGAGAAAACCCCCCGTACGGTTTATCTCCAATCTGCCTGCACATCACATCTAGCTCGCATCAGCGTCCGTCTCCTTTCACTCGCTCTTCTCCTGTGCATCGGGCCTCTGCGTCAGTTACCTTGTATCAGTCTGATGTCCCAGCAGCGTCTGCTAGCTGCTGCTATATCGCAGGTTGCTGTAACTGTTCCGCAGTGCTGTCCGCTGTGCCCGCTCATACGGATGCTCCCTCGGTGTCTTTACTCGTGTCGGCTCCACAGCTGTTCCGCTTCGCTCAGGCTTGCTGCAGACGCCATTTTGCAGTCACCTCCTCGCCGAACGCAAGTCGCCAAGCCTGTATCTTCTTTTTTTTAAAACTTTATTTATTGGTTGTGGTACACGTCATTGCAGCAACACATTACAATACATCTACACATTGCGGAGATGAGTACCTTTGGCAAAGCATATCATATAGTTTACAATATCAACATGAATCAGTGTCAAGGATTTCCCCCCTTCTCACCTGAGTTCGATCTTTGCTGGATTTCTTGATCGATGC
Source organism: Ambystoma mexicanum (assembly GCF_040938575.1). Taxonomy (NCBI): domain Eukaryota; kingdom Metazoa; phylum Chordata; class Amphibia; order Caudata; family Ambystomatidae; genus Ambystoma; species Ambystoma mexicanum. The sequence continues at coordinate 1,240,182,178 of NC_090931.1, read as the reverse complement.
CTTCTTGCGTACTGCTCGAGTCTTGAATAAGGCTGCACAAGTCTCTTCCGACTCCAGCGTGCGTTCAAGTACCGGGATGCAGGGTTCCAGGAATCCAGGAAATAACAGGGTGCGCAACTAGCACACGAGTCCAGGAATCAAGAAAGGAAGGAAAGGGACTAGAATTGGGTTAGAGTGGAAGAAGCAAGGGAAACAATACCGCGAGCTATGGAGCACACGTCTGGTCGCTACTTCGCAATAGCATCGAGACGTGCATGGCCGCGGGGGCGTGGCATATTTATGGAACGTACTACATCCGCCGTGAAGGCTGGTGTGAGGCGTGTCACGTGATACGGCCATGTTGGGAAAAACAATAAATGCAAGCCCCGTCGTGACAAGGACCAGGAAGTCCAGAAGGGGCGCGTTCTGTGGGTCATGACAGCATGCCTCCTCCGAAAACCTGTTCCACCAGGTTTGCCCGGGTGTATAAGGTGAAATCTTCTGAGTAGTCGAGGAGTCTTGAGATTAGAAAGTGGTTCCCAGGTTCTTTCACTAGGAGGATATCCTTTCCATTCAACCAGGCATTGAAGCTGTCCCCGTTTATACCTGGAGTCACATATTCGAGATACTTCATATTCCAATTGGTTGTCGACTAGTAGAGGAGGAGGTCGGGAGGATTGGTGGTAGGGTTTTAATAAGGATGGGTGGAATACTGGGTGAATTTTCTTCCAAGAGTCTGGTAGACTAATCCGGTATGAAACTGGGTTGATAATTTCCTTGATGGGAAATGGACCATAGTACTGAGGGGCCAACTTGTTTGGCCGTAGATGCCGGGGTAGTAATTTCGAGGACAACCAGACTTGATCACCAATTGCATAAGAAGGACCTGGTCTCCTTTTTAAATCTGCATACCTCTTAGTCTGTGTTCTGGCCTTCTCTAAATTTTCTTTGGCCTCTTGGTGTACGTTGATGAGGGTGTCAATCCAGGAGTCGACAGTAGGTACTGGTGTAGGATGAGAGAGAACAGAGGGTAGAACTGATGGATGGAAACCTTGGCTACAATAAAAGGGACTGGTCTTAATTGCTGAATGGTCAGAATTGTTGTAGGCAAATTCAGCCACGGGTATCAGGAGCGACCAGTCATCCTGAACCTTGGTGGCGAAACATCGAAGATACTGTTCCAGGGTCTGATTAGCACGTTCTGTGGCCCCGTTGGTCTGGGGATGATAACCAGATGAGAGGGCACGTTGGATTCCCAAAATGCGACGGAGATATTTCCAGAATTGAGAGACGTACTGAGGTCATCGATCAGATATGATCTTGGAAGGGAGTCCATGTAAACGAAATATGTGTTCCAGGAAGATTCCAGCAAGTTCGGACGAGGATGGTAACTTACACAGGGGTGTAAAATGAGCCATATGAGTGAACAAATCTATGGTAACCATGATGGTCGTGTACCCTCGGGAGGGTGGTAATTCTACAATGAAGTCTGTAGCAATGAATTCCCATGGCCTTGTTGGCAGCGATGGTTGCATTAGAAGACCTGCCGGTCTCTTGTTATCATGTTTGTTTTGACTGCAGACAGCACAAGCTTTGATGTATTGCTGTACGTCGGTCTTCATTCCAGGCCACCAAAACTGTCTTTGTATAAGACAGAGGGTGTTGGTTATGCCACGATGTCCGGAGTGAAGGGTATCATGACAGAGGTTTATCATTCTTTGTTGTAATTTCTGTGTAGGAATGACCAGTGCATTGTCCTTGAATAAGTATCCTTCCTTAAGTCTTAGGTTCCATGGATTCTTCCTTGAAATATCCTTCCAGAGGTCAGATGATTGGGTTTGTACTCGAATTTCTTCCAGGAGGTTGACTGCTTGAGCTACAAAGATCGTGTGGGGAAACATCTTAGGATAGGCCTTGTCTTCAGTAGTTACATAGTCAGGACATCGAGATAAGGCATCAGCAATCATGTTTTGTGATCCAGGAACATGAGTGATTTGGAATTGGTATTGGGCAAAGAAGTAGGCCCAATGCGCCTGACGACTGTTCCTGCACTCCAATGATTGTAGAATTTGAAGATACCGATGGTCCGTGCGGACCTGAACTGGATAGCTAGCACCCAGAAGTAGATGTCGCCATTCAATGAAGGCCTGGCGGATGGCTAACAGTTCCTTTTCCAGGATGGAATAGTGTGTCTCACTGGGAGTCAGGGTTCGTGAGAGGTAAGCAATGGGGGGTTCCAGTTTATCCTCAATTTCCTGTTTCAAGACCGCTCCTATGGCGTAGTTAGAGGCATCCGTTTCCACTAGGAATGGGCGATTTATGTCTGGTTGGTCCATGATGGGTGTTACTCACCGGTGAGATGAGTGCGTGGAACCGGGGAGTAGATCCAAAAACCAGGAAGTTGCTTGAAGAGCTTTGGGTAGAGCCTCCACCCAAGCCTCCTCTCTGTGAGGGAATAAGACCTTCAAAATGATATGACCTCTTGCTGTAATTAACCAGACAAGGGGACTGATCACCCAGAAGGGCGGGGAGAACGCACCGCCACGAACCAGGCTGTAAAGGAAAGAACAACAAGTAAGTAATACGAAGGTAACACTTGTCCCCGGTAAGTCTTACTAATCGATGGAATACCTGAGCTTTTTCCCCCCGTAGTATGGAAGTACGGCACAAAACCGGGAATCACCTAGGAATATAACAAGACTTAGCACCTAACTGATTTAAACTATGACACAATTCAGGAGGTGGACAGGATCTTACCAGTGGAGAAGGACTTAAGGATTTGAGCAGTTCAGTACACAACGACAGGGATAAAATAAGAAAAAGGGAAATGTTAGTAGGATACTAATACCCGGGCGGCACGAGGGTCGCACTGGATTCGGGATGGTGCACAGCTGCAGAGCGTCCTTAAGTGCACAGGAAAAACAAAGTTCAATCCAAAAGTTCCGTTCGTAAGGCAGAAAAGTCTTACCACTGGTGACTGAAGAATGAAGGTAACAACCAGTCGGGATGGCAGTTCCAAATAAGGTAATTTGAAGGCAGGCAAGGTCTGGCACGAATGAAGGTAACAACCAGTCGGGATGGCAGTTCCAGAGAAAGGTAAGTCGAAGGCAGGCAAGGTCTGGCACACTAGCGGACAGCGACTATGGCAAAAGCGTGTAGAAGAGAAGTCTGGGAGAAAACAGGGTTCCGGTACACTAGCAGGCGAAAACAAAGACAAAACTTTTTCTAGCGGGGTCCGTGGAAGCAAAACAGAGGTTCGGTACACAGAAAGGCAAGTCAACAAGGGAATTCCAATAGCGGGTCCAGTAAACAATCCGAGTCGATTCTGTAAAGAGACAAAGGGTTAGGCACTCGAAGGAGGAACTTCTAAATGCCGGGAGTAGCTGTAAACAGAAGCGGCTTCCTGGCTGCATCCACTGACTACATCAGTGAGCGAGGCGGGGCAAGCCAACGCGAGGCTCTACAGCCGAACTTCCGCACGGAGCTAGGTTTTCTGGGAAGTGTAGTTTTCGAGTTGCTAACTTCCACGGCAGCTGCCATCGTGCACAGAATGGAGCAGCATTATGCCGTATCCTTTTGGGGAGCGCCACAAACCTCCTGACTTTCCTGGTAGCGGCACTGGGAAACCGAAGTGCTAGGGACGCAGGTGGCCGGGTTTTCCGCACAGGACGAGGTGACCGTCGACCCATAACAATGGGGGCTTGCGTGAACTCTGTCTTCAATCGTTGGAATGCTTTATCTTGCAGTGTAGACCAGATAAAGGGAATGTCTTTTTTCAAGAGAGCAACAATCGGCTGGACGATCTCGGAAAAGGTAGAAATGAACTTCCGGTAGAAGTTGGCAAGCCCCAGGAAGGATTGAACTTGTTTCCCGGAGGTGGGAGCAGGCCATGCCAGTATGGCCTTTACCTTTGAAGGGTCCATACCAATTCCTTCTGGGCTAAGGATGAATCCCACGTAGTGAACAGAAGTAACGTGAAACAAGCATTTTTCGGGTTTGGCTAAAAGTTTGTGTTCACGGAGCCGTCGTAGTACTGCCTTTACATGCTCTTCATGCTTTAGAGGGTCCTTGGAAAAGATCAATATGTCATCCAGATAGACAATGACAAAAAGGAATAACATGTCAGAAAACACCCTGTCCATAAAACATTGAAAACCCGCGGGGGCATTAGCTAGTCCAAAGGGCATGACTAGATATTCATAGTGACCAAAGGGTGTTCTAAAGGCTGTTTTCCATTCGTCTCCTTCCCGGACACGGATCAAATGATAGGCACCCCGGAGATCCAACTTCGTGAATACTACGGCGCCTCTCACAGCTTCCAGGATATCCGAGATCAGGGGTAGTGGGTACCAATCTTTTAGGGTGCATTGATTTAAGCCACGATAGTCGAGGCAAGGTCTGAGTTCCTTGGTGTCCTTCTTGGGAATAAAGAACAATGAAGCACCCACTGGAGATTTTGAGGGTCTTATGGTGCCGTTTTCAAGGTTGGTATCGAGGTATTCTCTGAGGGCCTTTTTCTCAGGTTCGGAAAGAATGAACATTCTGCCAAAAGGAATCACTGCTGAGGGATCTGTATCTATGGCACAGTCTTCAGGTCTGTGAGGGGGTAAGGCCTGGACTATGGCAGTTGAAAATACATCAGCATATCCCTGATAGGCCTCTGGGACTTGTATGATATTAGGAACCATGAGTGGTGTTTTCAGGTCTCTTGGTGGTTCTTTAAGGGGTGTCGAGGAGGGATCCAGGATTAGACAGTGGGACATACACAACTCTGAGCCTAGGAATAGTGATCCTGCTGTCCAATTGATATACAGATTGTGCTTCTGTAACCAGAGCATACCCAATACCATGGGGTAATGGGCTGACTTAATGATGTCGAATGTAATCCGCTCTTGGTGATGGTTTATGGAAAGTTGGATCTCGTTTGTCTGCAGGCTTATGGGTCCTGAAGAGAGGCGTCTTCCGTCGATTGCTTCCACCGGCTGCATGGTGCTTTGTGTCTCATACGGAATATGATGACTAACAATCCAGTCTTGATCAATGAAAATTCCCATAGCTCCGCAGTCCACCAAGGCCAGAAAGGGATAGGTCTTATTCTTGGAGGGCGACAGGAAGGCTTGTAGTATCACCAAATTGTTTTGTCCAGGAGAGTTCAAGGATGGAATTGATGTGGAGCAAACATCTCTCTCCCGAAGCTCTGCTCCATCTAGGATCGGGAGCTGGCGTTTCCCGAACGCCGAGGAGGGGCCAGAGGACACTCCCTAACCAGGTGTTTGTCTGAGGCACAATACATGCACAACCCCGTATCAATCCTTCTCATTCTTTCTTGTGGGGATATATGTCCACGGAAGGCTCCTATCTGCATGGGTTCTGGTTCAGAGATTGAGCCTGGGAGACCAATCAGCTTCCTTGACTAACTGCTTGAATCGGGTAACATAGGTGAGCATATCCTGGGATCCTTGCTGAAAGTCTAACAGGCGTTCCTGGGCATTATAGACCTGTTCTGGACGGTCAAACATGGTCTTAAGGGCTTGTATGAAGCCATCATAGTCATCTAGAAGAACGTCGCCGGAATTAACGAGGGGCGTGGCCCAGGTTAAGGCGTTTCCTGAAAGGTGGGAAATTATGAAGCCCACTTTAGCCCTGGGAGTTGAAAAGTAGTAGGGCTTAAAAGTAAAGTGAACCAAACATGAATCCAGGAATCCTCGAAGGGTTTTTGGTGAGCCATCATATTTGTCCACTATACCGCCCAGCAATACACTTTCTTTTGAGGCAGTATCGTGGGATAGTCCATATCGAGTTCGGTCGGTTGGCGTCTCAAACTGTCAAGGAGTTCCCCCCTTCTCACCTGAGTTCGATCTTTGCTGGATGAATAAGGCTGCACGAGTCTCTTTCGACTCCAGCGTGCGTTCAAGTACCGGGATGCAGGGATCCAGGAATCCAGGAAATAACAGGGTGCGCAACTAGCACACGAGTCCAGGAATCAAGAAAGGAAGGAAAGGAACTAGAATTGGGATAGAGTGGAAGAAGCAAGGGAAACAATACTGCGAGCTGCGGAGCACACGTCTGGTCGCTACTTCGCAATAGCACTGAGATGCACGTGGCCGCGGGGGCGTGGCATATTTAAGGAACGTACTACGTCCGCCGTGAGGGCTGGTGCGAGGCGTGTCATGTGATACGGCCATGTTGGGAGAAACAATGAATGCAAGCCCCGCCGTGACAAGGACCAGGAGGTCCAGAAGGGGCGCGTTCTGTGGGTCATGACAATCAGGACTTTGTGGGGCTTTCTTCATCCGACACCATCTCGCATAGATAGATCCTAAATGGCGCACATATATCTTTGGGCCGGCTTGTCCTTGGCAATGTCATCACGTATTGTTCTGCACATTAATTTGCATAGGTAAGTTCTTTAAGGAAGTGGGTTACTTGTGGCATGTGTGGGCTTTTCCAGTTCTGAAGTATACACTTCTTGGCCACAGTGCAAGTCACATTGAATAGTCTTCTGGTCACTTCTGCTCTTTTCCCTAGGTCCCCAAACAAATATTTCTGGGGTGAGAGGTCAGCTGGAATCTGTGTTATCTCCTCTATTATCTTGGCCACCTCTCTCCAAAACCCAGAAATAAGTGGACAACTCCAGTACATATGGAAAGAGTCAGCTAACGGATTCCCACATTTCTGACAGCCACTAGAGCAGTGTTCTGTAAATTTAGCAATTTTGGCCGGTCTATAATGAAGTTTGTTTAGTGACTTGAATTGGATTAACCGGAGACCGTGATTAAGAGATACCTTCTTTGACAGTTCACACTATCTAGACCATTTTTTGTCTTCGATTGTGGTCCCCATGTCAGTTTCCCATGAATCCCTGATTGTGTTAAGTGAGGGTGCATGTGTTTGTTTTATCGTATACAGTTTAGAAACACTGATGCCAGACTGAGAGGACAATGGTATGAAGCATTCATGTGATAGAGGTTTCCGGAAATAGTGGCCACCTAGCCTTGAAAGCTACCTTCATGCGATGGTATTGCAACAGTTGGAGCTGTCCACCCCCCACAGTGGTCACAAAGTCTTCCTGAGTGACAAATTTCCTGTTGGGAAACATATCCTGCATCGTCAGGGTTGTATGGTGTCTCTAGTTTTAGCCTTTTATAGATCTTAGACCAGGCATGGACTGTTGTACTGACTGGGTCAAACTTGCATTCATCCTTGTGTTGTATTTTAAATAGGATAGATCGTAAATCAATCAGGTGCACAGCATGTCGTGCTATAGGGATATGTGGTGCCGTGTCCAGCAGGTCATACCAGTGTTTGGCAAACTGAGCCTGCGCCACTAGGTAGTACAACTCTGTCTGAGGCAGATATGCCTCCCGTGTCATACGGTTCAACAAGCTTCTCCCATTTCATCCTGGCGTACCCCCAGTTCCAGATGAACGCTATGGCTATGGATCTTAGGTTATCAAAGAATAGTCTGCCCGGCCATATCGGGATGTTACTGAATATATATAACAGCTTGGGTAGGACCACCATTTTTAGGATAGCAATCCGGCCAATGAACGATATAGGGAGTCTGGCCCATAACTGGAGTTTGGTGGCGATTGTGTTCAGCAGTTGTTCATGATTGTCCGTGTGCCAGAGAAGTTCTTTCTTTTGACACAAGAATCCCCAAGTATCTTATTTTTGTGGGCAACCATTTACATCTGTATGTGTTCATTGGGCATTTAGTGGCAGGAGTCAGGGGGAAAATTTCGGATTTAGAGTTGTTCATTTTATAACCGGAATACTCTGCAAACTCATGTACGGTTTCCATTGCAGGGCCCAGATGAACTTCGGGCTCTTGGATGTACAGCAGTGTATCATCTGCATTTAGGGATATCGACTGGGTCAGTCCCGCCATTCTGATTCCTCTCTGTCTCTGATGCTGCCCAATGGCAGCAGCCACTGGTTCTATTGTAAGAGCAAACAATATGGGCGAAAACGGACATCCCTGTCTGGTACCTCTGCCCAAACTAAAGATATCTGAGATTGTACAGTTGGTCAATACCCTAGTCCCAGGCTCAGAGTACATCAGCTTAACACATTTTAGGAAATAGGGGCCTATACCAAACTTTTCAAGTACGGCAAACAAATATTTCCACAACACCGAGTCGTGGAAACATATGTGTGTGAAATTCACACACACCCAATTGTAGAAGATTTTTGATGAATGTGCGAGGTTGTGCTTCCTCTTATGATTTCCACTTCCGATATGTAGCGTGTGGGATGCAGGATATAGTTAGCTTTCACAATTGTGTGTATCTGATTTAATATGTTCCCAGCATTGTACCTGGAGTGGGGTCAGTTAGTGCTTGAGGTACAGACTGTAAAGTCCTCAACCACTAAGTCACCAGCCTCTACAGTATTGTTAGGCTCGTCCTGTCCTCTCTCTCTCACTGATGCAGTTAACAAGTGTGGTCTAGCAGGCTCTCGGCGGGTCCCCTGATCACGTCGGGTGCAGATGTACACACAATGAGGGATATATTTTTGCAGTATTTACCCTTCCGTATGTTAACTCTTTGAGCCGCACACTTCCCGTTGATAAAACTTTGTTGGGGTTCCCGGGGTGTCGTCTCGAGTGCAGCCCTCGGTGCTTGCCCGGCTTCTTCCCTGCCTCGGGTGGCCGACAGGGCTGCTATATTGTGGCCGATGGCATTTACTGCCGCGCGCAGCCCCTACTGTATCCCGGGGACCGCGGCCGCCACTCTTGTAGTCAGTGTTCCGTTCCCGTGGGGTACGGCGGGGAAAGGGGAGGGCGAAGAGTGGCCGCACAGCCAGCTGGCTGCCTTCCCCAGTGCGTGTGCTCACTGCAGGATCAATCCAGCAGTTTCGGTCCTTACCGCCTCTATATTCTTTCCATGCCCACCCTGGTTGCTGCCCGCCACGGGGCGTTCGTTGAATGTCGTAGCCGTCCACTACCGGGGCACATCTAGGAAGCGTATTCAATGTATTGGGCTCACCGGATTGCCGTCGGGTAGTCGGCTGTTGCGTCCCGATCTCGGCCCTCGATACACTTTCGTTTTTTCCGCTCCTGCGGTGCGTAGATTCGTTAGGCTCTCCCGTGAGGCAGGTGTTGGCAGCCGCTTCACTGGTGAACTTATTATATTGGTGGTTCAACCACTGCTGCAGTATTATGGATTTGCAGTTGCTGTAAGGTCTCCTCACTGCCCCTCCCCCACTCGGCCCTCCACTAGTCTCAGCCCTAAGCCTGGCATAGCTGTCCTATGGAGCTCCCATGCGGCGTCTCATACGCCGTGTTGCTGTTGTGTTTTGAAGGCCCCACGCATGTCCCACACTTAGATGAAATCGTGAATGATAGCATGTGCATGTTAGCATGCGTCACACTTAGATGGAATCGTGAACATTAGCCTGAGTCGCATCTACATAGGTTATGAACGTCAGCAAATGCCACACTTGGGTGGAATTGTGAATGATAGCAAGTGCCACACTTAGATGGAATTGTGAATGGTAGCCAAACTTAGATGGAATTGTGAACATTAGCTTGAGCCGCATCTAGATAGGATTATGAATGTTAGCAAGTACTACACTTACATGGAATTGTGAATGTCAGCATGTGCCACACTTAGATATAATTGTAAATGTTATTTAACTATGTCTTAGATCATAACTCAACCCAAACTCTCACCATCACTCGCTCATTTAGAATACAGCTATACCCCTCAATCAAATTTTAACTAGCTGCTCACATACGAACATTACCCCATAAACACCTCATCATTCCAATAAAACGCAGCTATATCCCATGACAAACTGGCCTAACTGCACACATAAGCGTCCTACATGCCAAACACAGCCAAAACTCAGTCTTGGTGTCCACCCCCCAGACTGCACACATTAAACTGATATCAATAACACCACACCTAAATACTGGGATGCAGCTACCATCAGGAAATTACACCAGCTGTACGCATAACTGGTGCACCCAAGCACCCTACGACACCTTATTCTCTCAACTGACCTGGACTAAGGTCCCTGAGGGCGTTAATCTACCAGCACTTTCAGGTCATACCAATGATATATAGAGCGCTATATAAATAAATAACATAACATAAAGTGAAAGGTGAAAGACAGGCTCTAGCCCGGCAGAGGGAAGTCTGTGCAGAACTTTATGCTAAAACAATCTGTGTTATGAATAATGACTTATTATAGCTTTATATATGTAGATAAAGAAATCCTCCTACCTGAATCAGCCAATATTCAGAGATGAAAATAGAAAGATCCCCCTGGTTACCCAAAGATCCCCTGAAGAAGGATCTCCACGAGAACTCTGGGTTTCCAGGTAAAACCTCTGGGGAAGAAAACCCTGTAGCTGCAGACTGGAAAGTGGTCTCCTGCGTATTCTTGACCCCGAAGAAATGTCTGCAGGGCTCAGCTGGTCGTGAATATCTCTGGTCTGGTTTCTTATGCTCTGAGAATGAGAGGTTATAATCAGAACCCAGACGTCCCACTGCTTTGTTAACGAAAATCACCAAATGAGGGCTTACCGGTACGCTGCAGGCGTCTGCACAGCATAGGAGGGAAGGATTATGGAGCGATTCTCATCGTTGACTACTGAAACTACTGCACTTGTGGCCGGGTCTGTATCAGTAAGGGAGAAAATAAAGTATAAGAAAATAGAGATAGCTAAGAACAGATTTGGAAGAGAGATAGAAACCTTTCACTACCAGAAGTCGAGCAACTCCGGCGTTGGATTGCTTGCAGACTTCCGGGTTTGCGAGACTGGACGGGAGATTGTTTGCCATAGCAACCCAGCCGCGTGTGTCCAGCAAGACCGAAACTGCTAACACAGAAGCAAAGTAAGTATTGTTTAACGTTATCGAGGTGCAAGATGAGAAAGTCCCCCAAATCTTAATTGCTAACTTACTATTTTGGGAGAATGGTAGCTACTAGTTGAAGTGTGATCTTTGTGATCGCTGAAGGCGGGCTGGATTGAACAGTCTTCACCGTCTAGATTTCGGAACGGAACAAAGCAGAGATAAGATCAAAGAAGGAACACAGATAACAATCGTAGTACAGTAAGTAGAGAGAAAGGCAAATTTACGAAGCGCAGCTCCTGAGAAAGTAGCACCGCGCCGGCGATCAGGAACTCAGGACTGATAATGGCGCCATGAAAACAGAGGCGGAGCTAACCATGGAGAGACTCTCTGGGAAGCTAAACTGCAGCCTCTCCTTGTTACAGCCATGTGGGATGAGTGTAGAAAAACTAACCCAATGCCTTTCCACCGCTGCCATAAGGACCATCTTTTGCCACTGGACATGACAATCTGAGCCCAGCTTAAGGCATAGCTCTCAACCATTTGTGTTGCAAAGGCGGGTGAAAACACCCGATTTTATTTTTGGCGGGTGAGAAGCCCATTGAAACGAATGGGCGTGCAGGAGGCTTGACGGGTGATACAGCTGTTTACAAGGCGGGTGACACCCGCCAAAAGCGTGTGAGTTGAGAGCTATGGCTGAAGGGGATCTGGGGCGGAGAGTGACTCACCGGATGTGACTACTTGTGAAGATCTGAAGAGTGTTAGGGAGAATTCTCTGTAAGGCCAATTTCCCAAACCTAGTGAGTCCCCCAGCAGCTTTGCTGGATTTTTGGGGTTTATTTTTTTCTCTTCTGCTAAGAGTGAGATTCTTTTGCTCCCACTATTAGACATGATTTGAGGTGTTCCTTTCACTTTCCATGTGTTTTATGGGCTATGGGGTCTTTTACTCCATAGGGTCTCATGTGTTTTTTTTTATGTGGGTTACACAGCACTGTGGGGACATCACATGATCGCGGGAGCGTGTTCTCGCGAGATCTCGCGAGATCTCGCGAGACGGGATTTCGCGAGCCCACGCTCCGCGGGAAAACGTTCCCACTTCAGAGTTGGCGCTCGGCCAGCTGAAGCGGTCACAGAGGAGCGCTGCTCCTGATTACAGGAGAAGAAGCAGTGAACCACAGGACTCACACCACAGCTTCTAGGGCGTAACACCACAGCCACAGGAGGCTACATGGGGGCCCTAGAAGTTTACAGCGTGCCACCGGTGAGCACAACCTTTCCATAGTGAATCAACTGGGAAAGCACAGGACTTGATCGCAATGAACTGTAAGTAAGCACCCAGCGCCACCAGGCCACGTTAGAGCCTTTCTCCCTTTTGTCAGCCAATAAAGACTGTTAGAAACCCTACAGCGTCCTGTCATCTATTTAGGCCACAACAAGCACCTTCCGTGCCGTAACCCAGGGGTGTCGTAGCGACCCCCCAACATAGACTCCATATCCTGGGACTGACTACTGTCTCCCAGGGCATGTAAAGTCACCATTGGCTTTACTAGTCCCAAATTATGAACAGAAACCAGTACAAACCATCATATTGTGGACGTACTGGTCGGGGCAATTCGATTGCCCCGGGGTCTGTTGTTCGGGAGGGCACGTCTCCGTTCCCCCTGATCGAGTTTTGGCTGGTGGCAGTGGATACTACTTTTTATATTCGACCGCGAATATATCTCTATGGGATTTTCCCATTGTTCGAGGCTACCAACTTTAATTATTTAATTCTTATAGCCTCGAACATACCGCTGGTTTATTTATTTAATATTAATTCACCGGTTGGTATTTTTTGCCAGAACTCGATTCTAAAATGGCATTTGTGTTCTCTTCTGTGACTCCAACCCGAGCCCTTTGTTCCACTATTTGGCGGGCTTCTCCACAGAAGCCTCCAAAAGTGGTGCCACCCTGTCTGGGTACCACAGGGGGTGTGGGAGGGGGTTTAGGCACCCTGGACTCAAGTCGCACTCTTGTGTGATTGGCCCAAGTGGTGAGCCGGCCGGCTCACCACTTAGCATGTTTGATTGACAGCTAGGCTGAGTGAATGGGGGTTTGCTGCATAAAACCAGTGCTTTGGGGACTGGAACTTCAGAAGTCGCCACAGGACCTAAGAATCCGAGGAGGGAGAAGCTGAGCCGACCTGCAACGACAACACCACCAGTGGAGCCCTGCTGAACCGTCTCACCACTTTTCCCGACGACAGAGGAGATCTCCAGTCAGGAGAGTCTTCTTCCTTTGACTGGTGGGGATAACCAGTTTCACCTTCTTTTCACCTTCCTGGAGCCTCTCGTGGCCGCCTTGCCCGTGCCAAGCACCCCAGCAACCGGAATACCACGGTTTACCACTACCGCGAAGAGAAGGGTAGTGCCTTTTAACCGGAGAACTCCGCGGCTGGTTTCTTCCCTGGCAGTGCAACGACCTTCCTCTTTCCTCCACGGCGAGACCTCTTCTTCCTCTGGACGAAACAGTGACTTGCACCTGCTGCCAGGAACAACTGCCCCCGCTGGAGCTTCCTTCACACTTAAGGTACTGTGTCCCGCCTGGCTTCCCTTGCAACAGATCGTTCAGGGTGACAGTAAAGCCTCGACTTTCTAACCTGGGCTGGCCTGGGACAATCTAGCTAACTTTTCCTGACTTTAATTTATCCTTTTTGTGCGAACTGTCTACAAAGACTCTTTGGGCATAACCCCACTGGTGAACCTGGACCCCTTCTGCTTGCTCTCTCCAAGAGTGGGCCTTGCAATTGACTTCCTTGCTCTCCAGTAGAACTCTGCCTATCCTGCCTTACTGTGGTTCTTTGAGAAAGTATTGAAACTTGTGTGCTTCTTTAACTCTGCCTTTTGCCCTCCCTTTCTTTACAACTTATTAGAGTGTCATTTTATGTTAAGCGCTCACCTCTGTCTGAAAATAAGTGGTGTTTCTCACTAAGACTTGTCTAATAAGTGAATAGGGTTGTATAAATATGATAGTGACTGTGTGCTGAAATTACTTACCTCTTTTTTTTGCTAGTGTGATTTACAAGTGTGTTTTTAAATAAATAATTATATACTTTTACACCAAAGCTCTGGTCAGTGTTTGTTTGTACTACTGTGTCTCTGTACCTATTGTGTATACTCTGCATACTGCCTAACTCTTCTTGAGAGAAGTCTGACTGCTCAGCCACAGCTACCAAGTGAATCTGTGTGGTACAGACTGCTACCAAGTGGGTTTACTGCCAAACACCTGTAGTCTTAAATCTTTTGCAGTGGTCCCTAAGGGAACTGCACAGGTTTCTGCCTAACAAAAAGATAAATTACTTGTTGTTTATTTGGTTGCATTGGGCCCTTTCAATGAATAGACTTATAGTCTGAAGGCCCTGATGCTGATGATCGAACTGTAGCCTCGTGCGAAAGAAGCTAAAGACTGTTCTACTCTCGAGTGAACTGCCTTATCCCATGCTGAAAACATGGGGAAGGGAGGCCAACCGCCTGAAAACTTGACATAACATTTTGAACACTTCTTTCTTTTTTCATAACATTATTCCCTACACTATTTGTATTTAGAGGTAAGGGTTGGCAATAGGGTTGGCTGCGTTATTATTATTTTATGGTCGTAGCTTGCTCTCATCTGTAGCTTTTGGTTTAGATAGGTGTTCATCATACCCTTTTTGAAGTCTAATAAACACCCTTGAACTGTACTCCCTTGTGTCTGTCTTACTGTTGATGCCATGTCTTCCTTACAGTACCCTGTTTCTGTTAAATCCTGCATTGCCTCAGGAATCTCCCCTAATCTACAGTACATACTGTGAGATATAGCTTTGGCCCAGTGTTCTGCGGCCAGACCCCTGACACAGAGTTACTGGTTCCTGGGTTGGTATAGTCCCTAACTGATGTTTCTAAAGCCGTCAATGTCTGATCGTTCAGAATAAAGGTCTGTCTGTGTCTAAACCTATGCTTGCCCTCACTCTTAACAAAAATGTGATAGGAAGTCTTAACAAAGGAAAAACAGTGGTTCAACAGAAAATAGGAAACCTATGTTGGTTTCAGGTAGTCTTCTCACCAGGTGTAGTTTGATCAATGTCACAAATATGAGTTTAATCAAAAAGGGCTGTTCGTAAGAACTTCTCCACAGAGCCCTTTCAATATACTCAAATACCTTGAGTCTCTTTGGTTCCTTGGGGTTCCCTCCCCCAAGCTTCAACTTGTCCAAGTTCCAAACACCACAAAAGAAATATAACAGTTCCTTTTGAAACTTCTCAGGGTTCTCTTCCCCAAGATTCAATCCTTTCAACACTGCAAAACAATAAGTCTCCAACTTGGTTAGGCTTCTCAGGGTCCCCTTCCCCAAGCTCAAGCCTCTTTCAGTTTCCAACACAAATTCAGTTTTGTTAGGATGTACTTTGCTTTTCCTTCAATATCATTAAATAATAGGTATTCCACTTTGTTAGGCCTCTCAGGGTTCCCTTCTCCAAGCGTAGGTCCCCTTTTTGGGTTCAAACACAAGTTCAGCTTGCCAGGATGTACCTTTGCTTTTATACTGAATTCTTTCCCACACACTTGTGGGGTACAATCAGAGACTTTCGAAACCGCCTGGTTCTTTGTTCCTCCTAGGCGTGACCGCTCTGATCTGTAACCCCTCTCTCTTTATTTCTTACTCTTCCTTTTAAACTTTTTTCCTTTAGCTGCTTCCCGCACCCCTTCTTGTTCTCCTTTGCTTCTCCCACATGCACACTTGCACCTTCCCTTTGCTGTTACTTTTTTTCCACCGTGCACTCTTGCACCTTCCTTTCCTTCTTATCATGCCTCTTGCCTACCTCACATACTTCATTTCCCTTAATGTGCACCCTTGCACCTGTCTGTTTCTTTTTCAGGCTTCCTGCACACTTGACACCCTGTACTCTCTTTACTGTGCATGCTTTGCACTCTTTAAAAGTCTTTATATAATTTTTCCTTTTTTGCACTCTTCAAATGCCTTTCTTTCACTTTACATATCTTCCGTGGCGCTAGCGCAACTTCCTTCTTTCTATTCCGTGCCGCTAGCATAACTTCCTTCTTTCTATTTCTCTTCTGTTTATTTCTTACACTTTCTATCCTTGGTACACTTTAGCTCACTTTCCGCTCGGTGCCGCTTTAAACCAGTGTCTTTGTCCCGTTCTGCTTCAGTCAAATGCATACTCTCGAGTTTCTCTCTCTCACTCCCTGGGCAGCGTCGCGTTGACAAGTGGCCCCTCTGGATACACGCGGTTGAGGTCAGAGTCTCACCACCTGCCCCTCAGACACCATTGGGACAGGCACACGTCCCAAGGGAACAAGCATATTTTCTTTTTTTTAAACTTTAATTATAGGACAGTCACAGAGCCGGTAAGGCACATGGCCCAAAACACATAATGCATATAGTGAAGACATAATTTTGGACCCAAAGAGCAACTACATTAGCACTCAGCAATGTAAAAAGCAAAACAGCACACAGCAACTCACATTTTAATCAGCAGTCAGGGCACAATTAGTGTCAACATCCCCCCGTTGGATCACCAGAGTTGGTAACCGCTAAATATCGCCTAAGCGGGCCCCAGATATCCTTAGGCTGGTTCACAGATGCCACCGTTACATAGTTCTCCTCTCGGTCATTAACCCTGATCAGTGAACGCAGCCATTCAGTAACATTAGGGGCATGTCACGACTTCCAATACTTCAAGATGTTTCTTTTGGCAACTACGCTAGCCCCATTAAACAGTCGCTGAGAAGTTTCGGACATTTTCCCTATGTCTCCCAGTAGATACTTAATCGGTGAGAGGGATGGCGGAATATGTAAAATAGAATCAAGTATCTCTCCAACACCCCTCCAAAATTCTAGAACAGGGTGGCAGGCCCAATACATATGGAACAAGTCCACCCGTTCATGACCACACGTAAGACAACCGTAACCGGAGGAAAACCTAGCAAGTCTAGCTGGTGTATAATGTAGATGATTTAACACTTTAAATTGCATCAGCTGGAAGCCAGCATTCAATTAAACAGATTTAGTCAATTGACAGCATCGTCGCCATTGTTCATCCCCCATGTCAATACCGAAACCCCTCTCCCATATCGCCTTCATTCCATTATTTGGCACATGTGTGATTGTATTGTGCAATATAATGTAGACAACACATGTCACGCCACAACTGCTGATATAATTGAACTGATATATTCGTGTGTCTCTGATTCCACAGGGAAGGAAGGTCATCTCTGTCTAAACACAGCCTGCATATGAAAGTACTGCAGCAATCGGAGGGGGCCACCACCCAATCGGCGAGAGAAATCCTCTAAGGACACAAATCTCCCCTCTGGAAACATATCCCCAAGGGTCAGTTTCCCAGCAGGGTCCCAAGCTTTCTTAAATTCTTTATCAAAAGTGGGGGTCAAGCTCAGAAAGCCCCAATGCGGGACCACCTTATGATAAGGAGTTATGATCTGTAGTTTCTGACAGATCCTAGACCAAGCATTCACTGTGGTTCTAACAGGTTGGTAAGTGCAAGAATCTACATATCTGTCACAAACAGCACTGATTACAGGTCAGTGGGGGGCACTTCATATCGCTCCAGCAGTTAATGTACCACTTCTGCATCTGTAGTTTACCAATATTTAGTGAAGTGGGCCTGAGATGCCAAGATATAAAGTTAAAAATCTGGAGCTGCAAGGCCACCTCGCTCATATGGTTCTACCACCTTATCCCAGTTTATCCTGGCACCCGCACTACCCCAGAGAAATCCAGTAACCAGCGTCTTAATTTTAGTGAAAAAAGCCCTACCCGGCCATAGAGGAACATTGCATAAATAATAAAGCAATTTGGGGAGGACAACCATTTTGGGAAGGGGGACCCGCTCAGACAGGGAGATTGGGAGACCAGCCCACAGTGCCAACTTCGCAGTCAACTGTTGCAGGTACTGTCCATGATTTCCTGTATACAGTGCTTGATGATCCCTGGAGAACATGACCCCCAGGTACTTAAATTTCGACGGACCCAGTGAAATCCCCTTGGGTCCGCAGGGCGCTCCATAGCCGGTGTTAAAGGGAAAGATTCTGACGTAGTGTCATCTATCTTGTACCCTGAGTTTTGCGTGAATTTATGTACGTTTTGCATAATGGGGTTAAAATTTCGATCTGGGTTTCGGACAAAACAAGAGGGAGTCATCCGCATAAAGCGAGATAATCTTGGGAGGCCCTGCTATTCTTATCCTTCTAGGTCCATGAACATCCCGTATCAGCATCAGCTGGTGTATAGTCTGCGTAGCCTTAGTTGGAACCCTGTGACCATCTGACTTTCTAGCTAGCCAGGAATCCAGGATTGTGTTGAAATCCCCTCTCCATTGTATCATGGCCCCTTCAATATCAATCAGTTCGTGGGATACCTGTTGATAGAATTCGGGGTCATCTAGGTTCGGTCCATAAACATTAACAAGGACAATCAACTGCTTTGCCATTGTTTCCCAGACTATAACATATCGGCCCAGAGGGTTAGCACGCTTCTAGCCACCTTGAATCCGAAAGAATGATGTATTAGCATAAAGACTCCCCTAGATTGTGAGGATTAATCGGTATAATACTGCGTGGGGCTGCGTCTGTGTACAAATATTTCATTAACGCTCTACAGCGCATGCGTTACCTGTAAAATAATTATTTTAGGACAGTGTTTGTCAATATACAAGAGATATTTACGGTCTTTAATCAGGTTAGTTAATCGCTGCACGTTCCATGTGATGAGTGACAGCGGGAGCCCATGTCCACCCATCGCTCTACACGCCATTTCCAAAGGTTGAAATGTAAGCCCCCCAGGATCCACCATAAATCTGTGCATCCCGCCGGCCACGACTTGACCGTCAAACTTTTAAACTTAACTCCCAGCCCCCAGCCCACCCAGTTTCACCCTCACCATCTGCCCCAACTTGATGGTGTACCCCAAATAACACTATTTGTGCTATTTCAGGGAGCTCACTGCAAACACCAGCCTAAACTGTAGATGGGAAAATGTTTAGCAAAGTGTCCAATGCGGGACAGCAGAGAGCCAGAACGAGGAGTCATTCACATCAATAACATACGCAGCAATCCAAATGTCAATTCCCGAACGCGGAGTGCGTCAACCATGAGGCCTGCTATTTCCGACATGAACATGAACCTTGATCTGCAGGGATAGGTATTGACCTCTCTATGTCTGTTGCAGCCTCAACCGGAGTTTCAAAAAAGTGCGCCCTGCGCCCATGCTATATTCTCAGTTTGGCCGGATACTTCATTGTGTACTAGACCTGCCTATCACGTAGGAGGCATTTCACTTGGTCGAAGGTTTGTTGCGCCTCCTCGTCCCCGGCTGGAAAATCTGGGTAGATATGGATCCTTGTAGAATCTAACTGATGTGTGTCGTTTACCCTTGCCAGACTAAGAACGTGATCTCAGTAATTTAATAGCCTGGTGATAATTGTACCTGGGGGGTTCCCAGGCTTTGGGCCGTGTTCAGTGATCGGTGTGCCCTCTTGACCAGGAACTGCGCTGTAAACTGCGCCTCCCCAAAAATTGACTCCAGGATACCCTCCACAAATGGCTCTATAGGGCCACGGACAGCCTTCTCAGGGACCCCCACTATATGGATATTGTTCCGGTGGGAGTGCGACTCTAGATCCTTACATGTTGAGCGTACCATATGGAGCTCTTTCTTAAATACCTGCAGATCCTAGTCATGCCTTCCCACCACATCCTCCAGATCTCCTACTCGTGTTTCAGCAGCTGTGATGCGTCCACTCTCCTTATCCAGCTTAATTTTGAGGGATTGTATAGTGGACACAATATCGTCTAGGTTGGTGTTAACAGACACAAAGCCAGCTTGCAATGCTGACATCTAGGGATCCATGTTAGGAGTGTTCGGGAGTCACTCGCCCGTGTACTCCACTGTGGCTTCACTCGTTGCAGCATCCCTGTGGGGGCTGCTTGTGTAAGAATCCATTGGCCCCCTTTTCCCTTTTCCACTTCTGCGAGTCATCAGGACAGAGGGCTGAGGCAGACATTGAGTCAGGGTAACGTATGTAAATATAGGCCATTCCAACAGCATTACACAGTATGCAGTCTGGCAGTTAATGGGTAAATAAGTATTCAATTAAAGAAGGGCTCCCTCCGGGGCAGAAAGCAGCAAACCCCCCACAATGTGTGTCCAGAAAAGTAGGGTTATCAGAGTGACCTTACCCTCCACCAGCGCAGCAGCCAGAGAGGAGTCACTTCCTGCAGGCCCTGCACATTGTGCAAAAGCAATCACCAAAAAAGGAAATAAGATGCCCCAAGGATATTTGTTCAGATCTGCACCGCAATTTGGAGTAGCTTCAGGGCCCTGTGGGTCACACCATCCACCTCCAGAGCGTTTCCACCGCAGGGCGAGCTCAGGAGCTCGTATATCAGTCCTGCTTCACCACTGGTGTAATGGCGGTCATGCTTGCCTCCCAGCAGGCTGCTGAAGCAGAGGGGCTCCATGACCAGGCAGCAACCCAGGCAGCAACCCATCACCGACCAATCCCCCAGATACCGAATGATGTGAGGCACAGCCCACAGTACACATCCCCAGGCCGCCACCTTGATCAAAGTACCGCTCTCCACCGTTTCCCAGATGCAGCGGGCCGGAGCTGGGTCTCACACGGCAAGCTCAATCCACACCAGGACTTCTATAACGAGCTGCAGTTCCAAAATACAACCAGGTGTTCTCCACCTCACATCTGCTCTGGCGTGCCGGTCGCAACCCTCCGCTGTGCCGTTAGCTCTGGATATTAGCTGCTCAGGATAATACGAGATGCAGAGCTGTCGTCTCAGGTGACCATACTTGCTGCAGCCCTGCAGTGCCCCCCGCCCCCAGGGAACAATCATTTTACCGAACACCACTAGCAGGATACAGGCTGCCTTACTCCGGCTTCTTGGAGGCACGGCTCCTTAGCCACTCTGCAGCCTCTCAGAAACACTAGACCAGAGTCTCGGTACGCTGTTCTCCTCCAGGCTTCAACTCCTGCTGCTCTCTGCTCCTTGGCTTCTCTGGTTCGGACAGCATCCCCAGCTCATTCTCCTCCTGGTGAAACACAATACCTTATTATAGTTGAAAAAACAGTCAAGTGGAGTCAGGTAAGTGTGAGTGGTCATTATTAAATGCCTGACCCTGCCTGACTCTATTAGTGAGACAACTTGAGTTCTTTTAACTTTCCCCATGCAGTTTCCATGTGTAATCTTTACTGCTCCTGGTTGCCTCTTCCTCGTCCCAGTATTGGTTGGAAATGGGGAGGGGGTGATGCAAGGGTTTTGGATGATAGATCTATTTCCTGCTAATCTATCAGGGAATCGACAATGTACATAGGGAAATCCTATAACCTGGTTTTCCCTCAAGGGGATGGTTGCCCCCTTCCATATTCCTGATGGTTGATTATACAAACATGAGTTTTGATGGTGTTCCCTGCGATCTAGATTGATAGAAGATGAATGGATATTAATATCAGACTTCTGTCTTTGTTTTAGTTGGTTTTTCTTCTTTCCCCACCTTGGGCAATTGACTCTTTCCTTCCTCACCCTGGGGTCATGGATGATGGGATTGGAATTAGAGAAAATTAGACCTGGATTATGGTGACGGGAAACAATGTATCCCATGAAGGCATCCATGACTTCCTCCTCCTCTTCTATCACCCTGTCAGAATACCGCGTCTCACCTGGGGTATTCTGATAAAGGCAACCCCAGATTCCCCTACCCAGGTAATCCTCTCTTGCTAGTTATCCCACAGGTTTGGGATCCAAGAGCGATGGCCCTGCCCTGGCCACCTGAATAAAGGACTTTCAGGGTCCTTAATGGGAGAATACCCCTAGGTTTCTCACATTCCCCTGGGATGGAAGAGGCTGTGTCCATGGCCACATCGAGAGACACTCACAAACTCAGATCACCATCTTTGGAAACAAATTACATCTTATGGTGGACGTGATCCTCAACCTACTGGCCCAAATAGTATAGGAAGTGATATCCCCAATTTGACCAATGGTACATAAGGCGCGATATAAATGCAAAGTAACATAACATAACAATGGGTCTCACAAGTGGTGCAAATAAAAATAGGAACCTACAGGGTTAGACTTCCCTGTCCACATGAACCATTTAACCCACAGGTGGGAGAACCCCTATCTTGTTTTTTATCAACAACTCGCCCAGTTTGTATTCCCTTGTAGACTCCTGGGAAGAAAGGGAGATTCCACATTTGAAACTGGGTAACCCAGTATGGGAAGGGGTCTCAAAATGCTAAATCTCCTACACAAAACAAGGGGGGACCCTTGGGCGGGAAGCCAGAGCGTTAGGAGAAGGGTATGTGGTGAATCTGATGATGTCATCTGTGAAGGCATCATGGAGTAAGATACAGACAAGAGATTCACTTTTCTAAAATAGAACTTTTATTTCTCAAATGTCAGGATGGAGTAAGGCCTAACTTGCCCTATGCTGAGGTGTGATTTCCCTACATGAAGAAATTAAGGATAGTCTGTGTCGTAATGTTCAATTTAAAGGTCTGTCTGTGTCAAAAACCTATGCTCGCCCTCACAACTAAATCTGTACTATATGTAGGGATGTCAACAACCAAAGAAACAGTGTTCAAAGCCAAGTTCAGAGTTTTTCCCAGCTCCTGGTATGTTTTCAGATTGTTCTTCCTTAGACTCAAAACAGTTCCACGAGAGAGGCCACCAGGGGGCGCGGGCAAGATGGCCGCCTGAATCTCAAGCTCCCCATATGGCCCCGGGAAACCCACGGATAGACATGCCTTAAGTGCTTTTTAACCACATCTACCAGCAATCGTTGAGGAGGGGAACCGCTGTGGACTACCCAGAAGCTTCGGAGATGCCCCCGTTCCCCAGATAACGAGCTGTGATCGGCGACCCCCCGCACCTGAGGAAAGGCCCCGGGCGGGAGCCGCACATCGCCTGGCCGCGTAGTGGTGGGAGGAGTCGAATTCCCCACCCGCTCCGACTCGTGCACCGAGGCCTGAGGTGTTGTCGACGGCTCGGGCGGGCCCCGCAGTGATCCCTACCAGCGGCTTGGGCCACACAGCTGACGGCCTCCACCTCTCCGGACATCTCAGAGGAGCCACCACGCCGGATACGGCGGGTCATCTGACCCCACCAGAGAGGAGGAATGGCCTGTGCGATCAGCACACAGGGCCCAACGCCGGGCGGGCCTTCTGAGAAGCTCCAACAGCTGCCGGCGACTGGCTCATCCATTACTAGAGGCCAACAGTGACCTGCCCCCAACATAGGGGACACGGGGGAATCACCACTATACTTACCTCAGTCCGGGGCGCCTTGGGGGCCTGTGCTCCCCCCACTGCTCTCACCACCAGTGATTTGGCTGAGCCCGGGCCGACGCGGTAGTGCACCTCGGAACCATCTCAACGGCCCACGTTTCCACACCTGACCACCGCCTCAAAGACACCCGAGGCCTACCCCCCAGAGCGGGGCTCCGGATTAGTGACAGAGGAGCCCACCTGACCACCGGAGAAGGCTCAGGCCATTGCGGGAGCGCGCCTGGGCCACTCCACCACCCGGAAGACACCTCAGGAGAACCCTATAGCTTGGTGCGATCGATACCCCATGAAGTGGAGGGAGACCCTTGCGCAATACCAATTCATGCCTGGGTCCCACGAAATGGAGGCCGGCCCTGCAGCCTCGCAATCCCCGGACATGAATGCCATACAGAGCAACATCCAAACGATCCTAGAAGAGATCAGGGGTATGAGGACAGACATGGAGGCCAAATTGGCGGACCTCACGGGCAAGGTTTCAACGCTGGAGGATCGGGTAGAAGGGATCGAGTGCAACCAGGTATCGACGGACATCTTCGAGGCGCAAATGGAAACTAGATTTCAGGAACTGCAACGCCGCGAGGAGGACCTCCAGCTCAAGGTCGACGATATGGAGAACCGGGAGAGGAGGAACAACTTGAGAATCTTCGGCCTTGAGGAGACGGAGGGAGAGACCCCAGTTGGACTTGAAAGCAAAATCCAAGACATCATCAGAATTATCCTGGGGTCGGACTCTGCGGAGACTCTCCTGCTTGACAGGGTCCATCGGGCTGGCGGGGGGGTAGAGGCCCACGCTCAGTTCTTGCAAGATTTCACTACTATAAGGACAAGGCTAGGGTGTTGGAGGGCGAGAACCTTACGGGATATTCAACATGGTAACTCCAGGGTGACGATTTACCAGGATCTCTCGTCCCTCACTCTCCAGATGCGAAGGAAATGCGGCACTATCACCAGGTGGCTACAGGAAAAGGGGACACGCTATCGCTGGGGCCACCGATTTCACATAGCATTTGAATGGCAGGGCCAGAGGTACCAACTAATCACGGAGGCGGAAATCCGAAGGGCCACCGAGGATCTCACAGGCGACATCGCGGGACCATCAGAAAATCAGAACGAAACCAACGGAGACCGCCCTCGTGCCCCTCGAGGCCCAGACCTCTCCCAGGGGAAACTAAAGGTCAAAGGCTCATGTAAATTTAAAAAAACTAAACATCCACCCACAGACCGAGGAGACCCTATATGAGCGCACAAGCAGCAACCAAGGCTCACCTTTCTGTGCAGAAGGCCTGATCTACATCCCATGGGAGCATGCAACGATTCATGGAGCCCGCCAGTCATAGTGTGTTTTTCCCACGACCAGTGGGGAGTTCTTTCTTTAATTGACTTCGGTCAGGGTCGAAGTGTTGCCCATTTAGAGGCGGTTTTATGGTTACATAGAAAGTTACACGGCGACTCCATACGGACAACTGTCGGTGTCTCTCCAGGCCCCATGCTGTGACACGCCCCGTCAGGGGCAAAGGGGCACGATCAGGTACTAAGGCCGGGGGGCTCCTGGCTCGGGAGACACTACAGCTGGTTCCCCACTGCAGATCAGAAAGGGCCGGTACTTAACGAAGAAAGGCATGTTGGAAAGCACTACACCTAAGAAATAGTTTTCCCGGGGCCAGGGAAGCGACCCTGGTGGTTCGTTGCCAGTCACATCCCCATCCGGGGACTCGGCGGCGAACGCCCCACAAAATGGGTAAGAGGGGGAGGAGGTGGGGTGCCCTTCGTGGGGCTCGAGGGGAAAGGGAAAACCAGCTCAAACTATGGACACTTTTTTTGCAACGGGCTCCGAGTAGCAGACACTTAGAGGTGATTTCAGTGCGCGCAACGAAAAATGATAATGATTGAAGCAAAGATAGGCACGTTGAATG
Source organism: Ambystoma mexicanum (assembly GCF_040938575.1). NCBI lineage: Eukaryota > Metazoa > Chordata > Amphibia > Caudata > Ambystomatidae > Ambystoma > Ambystoma mexicanum. Next base: position 1,240,157,129 of record NC_090931.1, on the reverse strand, counting down.
TCAAGGGCCTTAACTCCCAGAATAAGAGGTCTCTCACGAGCAACATGTTCCGTAAGCAACACCTAACGGTTCTCTTCCTACAGGAGACGCATTACAGGCAAGGTAGGGAATCGAAGATCAAGGGGAAAGACATTGGGTGCAATTACTGGGCCTCACATAGAAGTTCTAAGAAGGAAGGGGTGGGAATCCTCCTGAGCAGGGCGTTCCGTCTCACAGATATAGAAACCAAGAGGGGTTTTGGTGGCCGTTTCCTGGGCATTAAGGGAACCTGTGAGGGAGAGCGCGTTACCCTGGCCACTCTATACACACCCAACTCAAAACAAATACACTTCCTCATCTAGGTCTTTCATGTCATGGATAGTGGGCAGAGGGAGCCATGATACTGGGGGGGGACTTCAACCTTATAATGGACCAGAGACTTGACTGGTGGTCCGCGAGAGGGGGGATACCCAGGGGCATCTCCAAAGATAATCTGGTCTTGCAGACCCTCCTGAGAGAGCATTATTGGGTGGACGTTTGGTGAAAAGCAAACCCGAGCCAGGGTGGGTACACCTTTTTTTCACCCCCATATTGCACCTATACCAGAATTGACCTTTTGTTAATCTCGGAAGAGGGGAACGGGGTGGCACAACAGCCGAAGGTGGAAGCCATAACTTGGTCGGACCACAAACTACTCATAGCAAATTGGTCACTGCCCATCTCCCCAAGATCTTCCCTATGGCGTTGTAATCATACACTTCTCAGGGACCCGGTATTTCGTGATTTCATGAGACAGGAAATGTTGGCCTACTTTGAGACAAACGACACCGGTGAGATGGATATGTCCATGGTGTGGGATGCCGCAAAAGCCACTTTCAGGGGCCTTCTCATAGCGGAGGACTCGAGACGTAAACGGGACAGGGGCCTAATCGAGGGTAAACTCCGTGCAGAGCTGGGCGCTCTGCGAGCCAGACTGGGCCTCCCCGGGGTTGATCGTGGGGCTCTCTTGGAGGAGATGCAGGGTAAAAGACAGGAACTCCATACGGTCCTCATAGAGGAAGTTGTCAAGAAAATGAGATATACTAAGCAGAGGTACTACGAGCGGGGAGACAAGGTGGGGGCCCTACTGGCGCAGAGGGCTCGGGGCTGCAGGGTTGAGAGAGGGGTCACTCGTCTTAGGGATGGAGTGGGCGGGATTCACGAGGGCCGTGAGGAAATAGTGGAGTGTTTCACTGATTATTACAGCAAACTCTATTCCAAAAATGCAGGCGAATCACTGGAGGACATCCGCGCCTACCTGGCAGAACACCCTCTGCCTAGGCTGTCCGACATGGAGCTAGAGGTCCTGAAGAGAGAGATATCGGAGGAGGAGGTGGAGGGCGCCATCAAAAGACTGAAGGTGGGAAAGGCACCGGGAGAAGACGGCTATACAGCCGATTTTTACAAGCAGACCCAACCCGTCCTGCTGAAGCCCCTGGCCAAATTGTTTAACCAGATCAGGAATCGGGAGTCCATCCCACTGACATTTCTGCAGGCCCTCATCACTGTTATACCCAAACCCGGCAAGGACCAGACGGAATGTGGGTCCTACAGACCCATCTCACTCCTCAACCTGGACGCTAAAATCTTTGCCAGAATCCTGGCCACCAGACTTGAGGGCTGCCTCCCGCGCCTGGTACACCCCGACCAAGCGGGATTTGTCTTGAACAGGCAGGGTTCTGATAATATGCGGAAGACGCTCCATGTGCTTGCCTCGAGAGGGGTCCGCGACGAAGGCGCGCTTCTACTGGCCCTTGACGCCGAGAAGGCCTTCGACAGGGTCAGCTGGGCCTTTATGAGGGAGGTATTCACGACCCTGGGTATGGGCCCGAGGTGGCTGGGTTGGATCCCCGCGCTCTACTCCTCCCCCTCCGCTAGAGTGGTGGCAAATGGGACCGAGTCGAGGACATTCCCCCTCGAGCGTGGTACACGTCAGGGATGCCCTTTGTCCCCACTAATCTACGCACTCGTGATGGAACCATGGGCAATCTCGATCCGTAACGATGCGGCCATCAGGGGAGTACAGGTCGGAGGGATGCAGTGCAAAATCTGCCTTTTTGCAGACGATGCACTACTCTATATCACAAACCCATCCCAAACAGTCCCTCGAATGCTGCAGGGCCTCTTGCGCTATGGGGACCTATCGGGGTACAAAGTTAATCTGGAGAAATCGGTTGCGTTCATAGGGGGAAATTTACCAGATTCAGAGATGGCTTTTGTTAATGGGCTCCCCTTCGGGCTGCGAGACGACGGATTCCGGTACCTTGGGGTCCAGGTCACCTGTGATCCCGAGGGCTTATACCCGGCCAATTTCCCCCCCCCTTTGGTCAGCAATCAGGAAAGACATAGAGCGATGGTCAGGGTCGGGGCTCTCCTGGATGGCACGTTTCAACCTCATAAAAATGGTAATCCTTCCCAAGTTTTTATTTCTCTTTCAAATGCTCCCGGTGCTGATCCCCAAAACATTTTTCAAGGAAACCAAACGAGTCCTCCTCAACTTTCTCTGGTCAGGCAAGAAACATAGAATCTCCTACGAGGTGCTGATCAGACTGAAGGAGGATGGAGGGGTGGGATACCCTGACCTTGAAACACACCACAGAGCCTCCCAACTGAGGGTCCTGGTCGGCCACTTCACCCCGGGTACGAAAAAACAAGTAGCCATGGACAACGGGCCACTCGCGCCCGTCACCATAGAGGAATGTCTCTGGGTCCCAAGGAGGAAGATCCCTAGAAGTGTCTTGTATCACCCAGTCCTAAAAGTGCTGTGGTCACTATGGAAGTAGGGAGGGGGTTACTACCGCTGGCTCACAACCTGGCCCTCCTCATTGAGCTGCATTTGGGCCCCCCCTTCCTGGCCAAGATAGCGGAGCCAGCAGCGTACCAGACGTGGTTCGTGGCAGGCCTTAGCAGGACTGGTCACCTTTGGGGGGGGGCTCTTTCTTACCCCTGAAAGATCTGGAAGAGGCCCTGGGGATAGGCACCCTGTCCCCCTTTCGCTATCTCCAGCTTAAGAGAGTCCTAACCGAATCATCCTGGGGGGTCACCCTTAGGAGAGACCTCGCAGACTTTGAAAAACTCCTCCTTTCGGCGAGGGGCTCCAAGGGAATAATATCCCGCCTCTACAAGCTCTTCCTCTTTTCTGTCCCACGAGACCCCCCACCTGCACGCACACAATGGGGAAAGGACCTGGGCGAGGAGATCGACGACGAGAGGTGGGGGGAGATGTGTAGGTATTGCATCGCTGGCACTACCCCCGCAGAGGATTGCTAGAATGAGGCCAGGGTATGACCCACTTTGCTGGAAGTGTAGGACCGAAAGGGGGGATTATATTCACATGTGGTGGAGGTGCCCGGTGGTCCAAAAGTACTGGGAGGAGGTATTGACATGGATTAAGGGGATAGGTGGGGTGGAGCGGCCTTCCTGCCCCTGGTTTCTCCTTTTCGGAATTGACATTGGGGACGATCATGAAAATACCCATGACCACATGCTGCAGGTTATGTTGGTGGCGGCCAGCTGCTGCCTGGCACAAAAATGGAAGAACCCCGGAATGCCGGCGGAAAAAGCATGGGTAGCCAAGGTACGGGCCATTTACGACATGGAATTCCTTACACATTTACTTGACAAATCTAGATCCAACATCGAGGAAATATGTCTCCCCTTCTTAGAAAAATACGGCCACTCAGTATAATCTTCAGCACCGGACCCGGAGAACTCCCCCCTGGGGGTCTCGGACCATCGTTCACTAGCCCAACTCCGAGTCCTTCAAAGCTCGGCCCATGACTTCGGCGTGCTAAGCGCACATCATGCAGACATTGCTACGCTCTTTTCGGAACCCGTCAAATAAGTAATTACTGAGAACTTGAACTGGTGGGGGGTGGGGGGGTGGGAAGGGGTGGGGGGCGATGGGTTATAACTGGTTTCCTGTTTATTCATGTTTAAATATGTTCTGCATTGTTGTAACACATGTGCGAAACCTAATAAAATTTGATTTTCAAAAAAAAAAACTGTTCCACGAAAAGGTCTTGGAGTGCCCTTTCCCAAGTTCAACAAAGCTCAAAACAACCTCAGGGTTGCCTTCCCCAAGTTCAACAAAGTTCCAAACAACCTCAGGGTTCCCATCCCCAAGTACATCACAGTTAATTAATCTTTATTCGTTTTCAATATAAATGGCATTCTTTTAGGCTTCTTCACCATTCATTTGGCTATTCTTTCTCTTTTAGTCACTTCCAGAGTGATGAAACAAAACAACTTCAATCTCCTTGCTTTCCTTGACTCACTCCAAGTATGGGCTAATAGCTCTAGGCGCAGTTGTTGGACCGCACAGTCCACACATCACAGGTCACACAAGCGATAACCATTGGCACTTCATAATGTTCACTGATTTTCATTGGAATACTTGCCGTCAAATGTTTCCTTTCTGCACTTGTGACATTAGTACATATGCACTCTGGTTTCTTCTTGGCAGTCTCTTGACTCTGCCAACACAGGCCTTTCACATACTTCACTTCACTGTGTTTGCTCCGTGTTATCACCTTGCTTTCACACTAACCAATAGTGCTTCTTGTTTGCCTTTCACATGCTTCACCAATTCTCATTACTAGTTTTCACTTGGCTTTTCGCTTTCACATTTCGCAAAAATGCCTTTTCCTTAATTTCTCTTTGTGAATGCAACTATAGAACTATATATCACTTTCTTTCCATTCGTGCAATATTTTCATTTTACTTGTGCATAACTTTTCTTTAGTTCGATATTCAATACTTGGTAAATCTCTCGACACTTAACAATGTCTGTCGGGTCTCCGGACCCTTTAATTTTATGCATTGATCTGTTTGGCCTCTTCTTTGGCCCAGATTAAGCCCCCGGAGTTCCACGGCACAAGTGCTCTCTCCCAGCCACTCACCAGTATGTGGCAGGTCCTCTGTGTGCTTGCGCGTTCCCCTTCTGCTTTCGCACACCTCTTCCTGATGTTCGTGCTGCCTCTTGCAGCAAAGTGGAAGCGTCTGGGGACACAAGGCTCGGAGCTCTGCAGGGCTCTGGACTCTCTTGCGACTCTCTCCAGCCTCAGCGTCCTTCCAGCTCTCCTGCATCCGCCGGCATCCTTTTCACTGGGTTCTGTGAAGAAATCATGAAGGAGGGCACAGACAACAGATTCAAAATTAAAAATAAACACTTTTATTAACTTAAATGTCAGGATGGGAAAAGGCCTAACTTGCCCCATGCTAAGGTGAAATTTCCCTACTGTAAGGAAGGCAGACACAAGTGACCATAGTTCAATGGTGTTTATTCAACTTTATCAAGGGTGTGAAAGACTCCTTCTAAACCTAAATCTATAATCGGAGCAAGATATGACCATCGAAATAACAATAATACAGTCCTAGTGGAGTCTGGTCAGCATAAAAGGGCCTATATTAAAAAAAATATTGGCATTTCTTACAGATATGTTACAAATAGTGTGGGGTTCACGAAAAAGAAAGAAGTGTTCACAAAATGATAAGTCAGGATGTTCAGGCTGTTCTTCCTCCCTTCCCAGTGATTTTATCACGGGACAAGGCGGTTCACTCGAGCATAGCACACTCTTGGGATTCTTAGGCATGAGGTCACAGTTCCTTTTACCAACATCAGGGCCTTCTTTGCCCAAGTCTCTTTCGTTCAAAGTCTTTTGCTTCAGAGGGTCTGGTGTACCAGTAACAACAAAGAAAAGTTCCTTTCCAAATATTCAAGTTGGGTGATTTACTCTTCGCCTAGGATCCCCTCAGCCAGGCTTGGATCCTTCTTTCACAATAAGCCTCCCTTGGTCCGGTTCGGACCAACTTTAATTCGCAGGCATCCCTCAGTCGGGTTCACATTTCCCACAACAATATCTTTGCGTATGAGTTTTACTGTTCACCCCGGATCCCCCACTTCCAGGCTCAGGTCAGGCTCAGGTTTCCTTTTAAACAATTGATCCCTGTCATGCAGTCTGCGGGTTCCCATCACTCTGGTGCCAATGCCCCTCCAGGTTCCCGTCATTCCAGTCCCCCTTCTGCCCAATTACCCTCACTTACCCAATCAGGGCAGCAGCAGCATGGTGTTCATTGGCAACGCACATGGAGGCAGACGGGCATGGATGGTCGCCTGAGGTCCCTGCGTCTGTTTCTCCATTGGCAGCTGCCCTGGCGTCTTGCAACAGGTCGGCGTAAGCCTCCGACCCAGCTCAGTTCCGCATTCGCATCATGTGACCAGGAGGGGCCAGCCGGTTGTTGTTACCATGGAACACGTGATGCGGAAGCGCTTGAGGGGCTTGAGTTCTCCACCGCTTGCTGCTGCCATCCACGCACTGCTGGCGCCTGGAACGCCTCCTGCTCTGTCTGTCCCAACACAGGGTATGGTAGACGCCCCTCCCTCCTTCCACCTAGGTAAGCCCATTAGTGTTTCCCAGCATACATCCTGTTCACTGTCTGTTTTTGCCATTGTGCTGTACTAAACCCTTGCTTGCCTTACAGCGGTCAGGGGTGTTTCCGGCGTTCCTGGTTCCTGATACTTCAGCACTCAACACCTGTGGCCTCAAGGAACGCACAGGGAATTGTTTAGTATCTCCCTGTGTGGTACTTGGGGACGGAGGTTTTCATAATCTTCACGACAATCAAGATATACCAGACTGTGAAGCCTGACTTGTCGTCCGGATTATGGAGGCCTCAGCCGGGGACCCCATGGCCGCTTTGGTGCAAGCAGTTGCTGTCCTAAGGGCGGACATGGCCGCAGCCACAACGGCCATCCATCATCGCCTTGATTCCCTTCAGAGTACACGCCACCCCCTTCCAGCTAATCCTGAACTCGGGGATACAACACTTGTGTTTGGTTCCATAAGACCCGTCATAGTTCATGCTCTATTGAAACCAAACCCTGATACCACACACTCTGTTCAGATAGTTATTGACTCAGGGGCCACAGGCTGCTTTATTGACATAACACTGGCTAATGCTCTCAACTTACCTATAGTAACCAAGAAGTGCCCTGAACCAGTGCAAGCCGTGGATGGGACGTCCCTTGCTTCTGGCCTGATCAGGCAACAGACCACCCCCCTTGAGGTAGTCATTCAGGATACCCACAGGGAAACACTCACGTTCGATCTCATATCCACACCTCAGTTCGGGGTCATCCTGGGTATACCCTGGTTACGGCAGCATAACCCGCTTATCAACTGGGGAAAAGGTCAAGTCATTTTTTAATCTGAAGTTTGCCAGCATTATTGTCTCGTAGAAACCGAGGGGGTACCTACACCATCACGAGCACTAGGTGCGAATGCCCTTCTTGCTGTGGCTGAGAACAACGAACCACTTGCATCAGTCTCACATACTATCGGTGCAGTCCTGGCTAGCATTCCCACGGTTTATCATGATTTTCAGGCAGTGTTTGACGAAGGTTCCGCGGAGGGTCTACCCCTGCACAGACCATACGACTGTCCCATAGACTGGTCCCCAATGCCCCGATACCCAAGGGTCGGGTCTATTCCCTCTCTCCTTCCGAAGACCTGGCTTTAAAGGATTACATAAAAAATGCACTGCGTCTGGGCCACATACGGCCTTCTACCTCACCTGCAGCGAGCCCGATCTTTTTTGTTCCAAAAAAGGAGGGTGATCTTCGCCCTTGTGTGTATTACAGGCGTCTAAACGCCATTACAGTGAAGAACCGCTATCCGATTCCTCTCATAACCCCGCTCCTGGACCAGTTAACTCACGCTTCTATTTTTTTCCAAACTAGACCTCCGGGGGGCATACAACTTGATCCGTATCCGTGAGGAAGACGAGTGGAAGACAGCATTTTGCACCCGACAGGGTCTATACGAATATACAGTCATGCCCTTCGGGTTGTGTAATGCCCCGGCCACGTTCCAGCGGTTTATGGACGACGTGTTCAGTGACATCTTGGACACTTATGTCGTGGTCTACCTAGACAACATCCTTGTGTTTTCCTCTTCTCTGGAGGAACATGTTGTCCATGTCAGAGAAGTGTTGTCTCAATTGCGCAAGAACATTCTCTTCGCTAAACCAGAGAAATGTCAATTCCACACCAAGGAGGTACAGTTCTTGGGCTTCCACATCTCACCGGGTGGGCTGGCTATGAATCAGTCCAAGATCCGTGCTGTCCTGGACTGGCCTGTTCCGGTGAATCTCAAATCCCTGCAGTCATTCCTCGGATTCGCGAACTTCTATCAGCGATTCATTCCGGGTTTCTCCTCCATTGTGGCACCACTTACGGCCCTGACCAGCCCTCACGTTCCTTTCACATGGTCTTCCGAACAGCAGACGGCATTTGAGACACTCAAATCCAACTTCACTACGGCCCCAGTACTCCAACACCCAGATCCAGAACTACCCTTTGTGGTGGTGGCAGACGCTTCATCTTTTGGAATGGGGGCCGTACTTTCCCAAACATGCCCGGCATCTGGCCCCTACACCCTGTGGGATACCATTCACGCAAATTCACCCCTACTGAAACACACTATACGGTCACAGAGAAGGAACTCCTTGCTATCAAAGACACATTCCAAGTATGGAGGCATCACATTTTAGGGGCTAAGCACCAAACCATTGTATACACAGACCATCGGAACTTGTAGGACCTCGCTTCCCTCAAGTGTGTCAATAGCCAGCAAGTGCGATGGCACCTGTTTTTTTGCGGCCTACAACTTCCTAATAAAACACAGGCCGGGAGTGTCCCACGGCAAGGCAGATACACTGTCCCGCTCCCCTGGTGGGGTGTCCCTTCCGATCTTTCTAGAAACCGTACTTGTTCAGGGCCACGTGGTTTGCATTTGGACACCCTCACAGCCCATGCTGTCTGCCATACGTCTCTGGGTTTCCCAACACCCACATCAGTTATCCGAGTGGGATTTTGTCTATCACAATGGATTTCCTTTCGTACAAGAGAGACTGGTGTTGCCCACCGCGAAACCCGGAACCTGGCATTGGAGTGGTCTCACAACGCCGCCATTAATGGGCACCCTGGCCAACAGCGCACTCTAGCATTGTTGAAACGCTGGTGCTGGTGGCCGTCGATGAGACGCGATGTAGAGAACTATGTGAACACATGTTCAGTATGCGTCCAATGCAAATCACGTAGGGGTCGTCCGTTGGGCCTACTTCAGCCCTTGCCTGTGCCCCCGAAACCTTGGCATACCCTCCCGATGGATTTTGTTACCGATTTACCCCGGGTACAAAGTCATGACACGGTGTGGTTGGTGGTTGACTCGTACACAAAGATGGCCCGCTTTATCCCTTGTTCAGGCATCCCTTCTGACCCCACTCTGGCCAACCTGTTCTTTAAGTCTGTTTTTTGTCTATTTAGACTCCCTTCGGTTCTGGTGTCTGATAGGGGATCACAGTTTATGTCCGGTTTCTGGCAAGCCCTCACAAAATCGCTTGGTATTGCTGCCCGGTTTTCCTCCACTTACCACCCGGAAACTGATGGACAGACAGAGAGGGTGAACCAGGCCATGGAGCAATACTTGCGTTGTTTGTCTTTGCAGCACCAGAAGTCCCGGCTCAGTTTATTACACCTCGCTGAGTTTGCATACAACAACGCTTTGCATTCCTCCACTGGCTTCTCCCCATTCTATTCTCTCTATGGCCAACATCCCCGGACCCTTCCTATTCATGACCTCTCGTTGTCTTGTACTCTTGCTGCTACTGCTTGTGTTCGGGATCTTGCCTCGGTCCATGCCCGCACTATTGTCCATCTGCGGGAGGCCCAGTCTTCCATGAAAGCGGCGTCTGACAAGAGGCGGGTTGCGGCTCCCGAATACCGTGTAGGGGACCGCGTTTGGTTGTCTACTCGTCACCTGCTCATACCTGGTTGCCGCAAACTCCTCCCTCGTTTTGTTGGTCCTTACCGCGTGTTCAAGGTCCTGAATCCAGTTGCCTATCGTCTTTCCGTCCCTGCTACTTGGCGTATTCACCCGGTTTTTCACACCTCTTTGCTCAAACCTTGCCCTGGCCCTACCCGCATTGTCACCCCTGTGTTTGTTGTGGCCCCCGACGAGTTTGAGGTTAGCGCCATTATGGGTTCCCGTTTCCTTAGAGGGGGTTTGCAGTACCTAGTGGACTGGTTGGGTTATGGCCCTGAAGACCGCTCGTGGGTTCCTGCCTGAGATGTTCATGCCCCTTGTCTGGTCGCACAGTTCCATCAGGATTTTCCATCCAGCCCACAGGGTCGTGGGCCTTTGGGGGGGCTCTGTCATGCAGTCTGCGGGTTCCCATCACTCTGGGGCCAATGCCCCTCCAAGTTCCTGTCATTCCAATCCCCCTTCTGCCCGTTTTCCCTCACTTACCCAATCAGGGCGGCAGCAGCATGGTGTTCATTGGCAACGCACATGGAGGCAGATGGGCATGGATGGTCGCCTGAGGTCCCTGCGTCTGTTTCTCCATTGGCAGCTGCCCTAGCGTCTTGCAACAGGTCGGCGTAGCCTCCTACCCAGCTCAGTTTCCACATTTGCATCATGTGACCAGGAGGGGCCAGCCGGTTGTTGTTGCCACGGAACGCGTGATGCGGAAGCGCTTGAGGGGCCGTGCATCATGTGACGCAAATGCCTCTGATCACCTGACTACTCAGCACAGTTAAAAATGGCAATTACACGCTTACACAGTGCTTCACAGCTGTTCGTTTCGGCACTGTTTGGCGTCATTGTACTTTCTTGATCACGGGATCTGACTATGGAGTGTTTAAACAGATTCCTCTTGCCTCTTCCCTGGATCACGGTCTGCTTCTTGTTGCTTCTGGTCTTTTGACTCCTGGACAGCTAAACTGGTTTGTCTTCGGATTATACTTTGGACTTTGTTGTGCTCTTTGGCTTCTGACCTCAGAACTCCTGGATTGCTTTTGGACTGCCCTGCTCCATTGTTACGCTTGAGCCCACTACTGCGGCTCACACAGGTGTCACAGCGTGTATTCATCCAGAGTGCTGACCAGTGTTCTCCACCGCTTGCTGCTGCCATCCACGCACTGCTGGCGCCTGCAACGCCTCCTGCTCTGTCAAGGGTATGGTTGACGCCCCTTCCTCCTTCCACCTAGGTAAGCCCATTAGTGTTTCCCAGCATACATCCTGTTCACTTTCTGTTTTTGCTATTGTGCTGTACTAAACCCTTGCTTGCCTTACAGCGGTCAGGGGGTTTCCGGCGTTCCTGGTTCCTGATACTTCAGCACTCAACACCTGTGGCCTCAAGGATCGCACAGGGAGTTGTTTAGTATCTCCCTGTGTGGTACTTGGGGACAGAGGTTTTCATAATCTTCACGACAATCAAGATATAATAGTCCCCCTCTTCCGGGCTCAGACCAATTTCACTTCCTAGGCAATCGAAGACTTTCGAATGTGCACAGGATTTATCTTGACCCGCTGCAGGACCACTTCGATTTCAGAGTTCAATGATTATCACATGCTCAGATAGATACCAAACAGAGACCTTCGAGTGAGCACCCATGTGGTGCCGGACCACTCTGTATCTGGTACCTATTTCGGTTTCATGAAGTTCATTCACATATGAGTCATCTTTCCTTATACAATGTTGCTGCTTGCAACCTTGAGCATAACACTGTCTGGTCTGCTATCAGTCTCTCTGACTGGCTGTGCTGAATTTACTGGCGCTTTGCTGTCAGAGCCAAGGAAGGTACCATGGCGGCAATTGCTTCTCCCTGCCTTGACTATGAATGCGGGAGGGCCCTATGTACCTTCTACACACACTGCACTGTTGTTCAAGTGTAATTCCCAGTCTTATGTTTCTTTTCCTTGAGGGCTCTTGAAAGTTGCAGTCCTTCTCTGAAAAGGTCAAAGTTCCCTGCTTGCAGCCCTCTCCGGTCTCACCGCCATTCTCCTTGGTTTAAACTGCCATCTGGGAATTGCTGCTTCTTCGTGCGTTTTGCCTTGCTAAGAGTGTGCTTTCGTGCTCCGCCTTTTATCCGTGTGGGGAAGTGTGATGGAAGTCAGGTGTGTGTAATTATCAGTAATTGCCTGACTCTGCCTGACCATTGTGTTGGGACACCTCCAGTATACAGCTCTAGTGTTAGGCTGTTGTCGCTCACGATGAACTGTCTGTGAGAAGGTGTTCGTGTCGGGAAAGGTGGTGGTGAGCTTCTAGGTATCCTATCTGGTATGATGGGATAAAGGTGTTACAGGGAAGGATATACTGCGTCTCACCCTTCGGTGTCCCACTTCCACTCCTTAAAGACCCCTCATCCAGGTGATCCTCCTGCACTGGTCCAACCCTAGGCACTGGATCCAATAGCAATGGCCGTGTCCTGGCCACCTGGATGACAGATCCCCGAGGACTAGCGGGTGAGACATCTTCATGTTTCTCACATACCCTTCCCCCATGCGATGTAGCCACATCTGTTTCTCAGGGGAACTAGGAGAGGAAATGTACATTCCCTTGGTCTTTACCTTTTCGCTGTTCCACAGTGAAACAGAAGGGCTGCAGGTCTAAGAACCATTGCCTGACTCGAGGGTTGGAGACTTTTTGTTGGCTAATCCAAACTAATGGAGAATGGTCCGTGACGAGTGTGAACTTTCTTCCTAGGAGGTAGCATCTAAGGTGGATAATGGCTCACTTGATGGCAAGGGCCTCTAATTCCAGCACATTCATTTTTTTCACGTCAAAACATTTTGCAACTCGTAAACAAGATGGGATGTTCTAAGCCGTCGCAGATTTGTGATAGGACTGCCCCTAAACCTGTAAGGGAGGCGTCTGTTTGCAATACAAATTCTTTTGAGAAATCTACCACCTTTTAGGATTGGGTTCTGGCGCAGGGTTGGTTTTAATTTGTTATAACATATATCATACTGGTCAGTCCAATTAATTTTCTGGGGTTCAGCGTTCTTTTGTTTGTCTGTCAGCCTAGCTGTCCTGTTTGAGAAGTTTGGATACACCTATGGTAATAACCGTTTAACCTTAGAAATGCCCTGAGATCTCTTTTAGTCTTAGGTGTAGGGGTTTCACTTTCTCCCGTTGAGGTTATACACTACCATTCCCTACAAAGAAGCTGAGGTATTTCACGGCTGACCGGACCATTCTGCATTTGGATGCATTGGCAGTTAGGCTGGCCTCTCTGAGGGCTCTCATAATATAAAAAGATGGAAAAGGTGTTCCTCCCAGATTTGACTATAAATGACAATATTGTCAATATAAGCTACACAGAAATCGGAGTAGGCCTGTAATGTTTTGTCCATAAGTCGTTGGAAAGTGGCTGGAGCGCAGCGTAACCCAAAAGGGAAGACTTTGAAGTGAAATAGTCCTAGGGGCGTTGAGAAATCTGTCTTTTCCTTATCAGGCCTATATACTGGGACCTGCCGGTACCCTTTTGTTAAATCTAGGGTGGATAGAAAAGTGGAGATCCCAAGTTTGTCAATTAGGTCATTGATGCGTGGCATGGGATAGGCATTGAAGTCGGAAATGGCATTAACATGGGGGAAATCTATGCAAAACCTCCAGGAATGGTCAGGTTTGGTGACCAGTACAATAGGGGAGGACCATGGGCTTGAAGAGAGCTCGATAATATTTTCCCTTAACATCATAATCTATATGGTTTTAAATTAACCACTTTTCCCTTAGGTGTTCTAATATAGTGATAGGTGCCTTTTACTCTTCCTGGTTTCTCAGAGAATCCATCGGGAAATGATATGACTAAATCTTTTTTTTCAAATGTATTTTTATTGGTTTTGCACAACAGGTTCAGATAACAACTTGAATAACTTGAACACACCCCCACCTCCCATCCCCCCTACTCCCCGGCACACACAGAGTTCCTCCGGTCCCACATAGAAGATTCAACATGATTAAGAGATGTCCAATAGGCGCTGTTTGTGCGGGCAATATGGTTTCAGAAGTCTCCTTGCAAAATTTCTAGGACTGGGGCCCACTCCTGCGAGAATTTGGCTTGGTCCCCCTGAATGGCTAAGGCTCCAACTTCCCAGAGTTTATGCAGCCAGTCCGCTACCACCGGGGGGGGGGCAGCACCTTCCATTTGCGAGCAATAACCAGTAGGGACACCAATTGTAGGATGTAAATGTTCCTCCTTTTGTATTTAGGGCAGGCTTTATTGTCCGGGCCTTACACTCCCATGAGGGTTTCCCCATATGCCCTGTCCGCTTCCAAGCCATACATGTCTCTTACAAACGTATTGACTTCTTCCCAGTATGTCTGGAGCGCCGGATAGGTGCGCCAGATATGCATCCAGCTCCCCTCCGCCCCACACCCACTCCAGCAGCGATCTGAGATACTGGGCTTGTGTAGCTTCACTGGGGTGTAGTGCCATTGATACCTCATTTTCAGCCAGAATTCTCTAACCTGAATCGACTTTGTCAGGCCAGGGATATCGCACTAGATTCCTTGGGTTTCTCCCAGTTCATTAAAGAACCATCATAAAGGGACATACCCTGGATTGGGTCGCGACACACAATCTCAATCTATCTGATATGGCAGTTATACCTTGCCCCTGGTCAGATCATTTCTGTGTTTACTTTCAGATGTGCATAAACTATTTTACTACAAGAAGGGTTGAGCCTAAAGCTCACTTTCTGGCCAGAAGCTTCAAAAAGTTGACCTCAGAGAACCTTAGCACCTGGGCCACAAGCTTAAACGCAGATATCTCCAATATAGAAGGGTTAGATGAGATCTCGGATACGATTCTGAAATCTCTAAGTGTGGTGACGGAGAGACTTGCCCCTCTCAAGTTGGTACACCAGAGGGAACACTTGAGCAATCCATGGTTTAATGACACTCTTGGAGAACTCAAGTCGAATAAAATCAAACTATTCTATGCCTGGCGGCAGAGCAGAGGTATTTCCAGTCTGGAGGCTTATGAAGAAGCAGCCAAGTTCTATAAAATTGCAATTATCCAAGCAAAAAAGGACTCCCTAAATTCTAGAATAGTTGGCGCAACATCAAATAGTAAAGAACTCTTTAAAATATTAAAAGAGCAAGAACATCCTAAAGACCCTAACCAAGACTCTATCCTAAAGGATGAGATATGGTGTACTAACATTCAGGATACTCTATGTAGTAAACTGGAAAAGATAAAAATCTCTATCGAAGAAAAAAAACGTTCTTGAACACAAAGTACTTTGAAGGCCCCCTTTCTATGCCACCTATTGATGATAAGAAGCTTCAGACTTTCAATTTTTCACCTATCTCAGAGGCAGATTTAGCAAAGATAATTGCACAGCTTAAAAGCACCAGCTGTAAGGGTGACCCCTGCTCAAACGTGATTATTAAGGAATGCTCCCCTCTACTTACAACATCCATCACAAAATTTGTGAATGTCTCTTTTGAGCAAAATTGTGTTCCTAACAATATCAAAAATACTTGGATCACCCCGCTTATGAAAAAGCCAAATCTCTGTCCCCTGACCTCTACCAATTATAGGCCGATTACCAACACTCCTTTTTTGCTGGATATACTGGATAGAGTTGCATACTAACAGATTCACAACACCTCAATAACTCCCAGATTCTTCAAAAATTTCATTCAGGTTTTTGGCACAGTCATGGGACAGAGACCGCTTGGTTATCCTTAAAATCTGAGCTACTTCAAACAATGGATGGAGGCAAAACAGCCCTTTTGATGATTTTAGATTTATCGGCAGCATTTGACCTGGTGGACTATGGCATTCTGTCCACCAAGTTAAAACATTATGCCTATTTTTCAGATCAAGCCATCCAATGGGTTAATTCAAAAGACAGATGAGAGTAGCAAGCGAGTCGGCACAAGCTAAACCTATACCTCTGCTTTTTGGAGTCTCACAAGGAGCATGTGTATCCCCTTGTTTTTATAATATCTACATGATTCCTTTTTTTCACATGTTGGAACAAGAAAGGATTTTTTTGTAAATTATGCAGATGACATACAATGTGTCATCTCCATTTCAGGATCACACAAGGAAGATAAAATATACATCAACAAGGTATACCAAACCATTCATAGTTCGATGGTCATGAATGGTATGGCCTGGAATTGCCAAAAACCGAGCTTCGGATGGTGGGCTCTGACAACAGGTTGGCTAAGTTTGGCCCATTATATAATAGTTTTAGCATAGATAATTGCATAATTGAGGTGAAAAAGAAAGTAAAGACACTAGGCATTTTTCTTGATAAGAATATGACCATGAAGTCTGAAGTCAACAACTTGTGTCTTCTTCCTCATACAGCTGTTATGGCATCTTTGTCTATTCATCACTGAGAAGAATGCTAAAACCCTAGCCAGAGCCATTATTGGCTCTAGATTGGACTATGGTTGCAGTCTCCTGGTCGGCATTTCGAAAACTGCTCTCCACCATCTCCAGGTCATTCAGAATGGAGCAGTGAGAGCAGTGAAAGGACTTGGCCGCAGAGACCAGATATCAGAGGCAAGACCGAGTTTGCATTGGTTGCCTGTGCAGGTAAGAGTGTGCTTCAGGATGATACTTATCACCCACAAATGCCTTAAAGAAAGGCCAAATGCCTCTCTATCTAATGGAAGCCATTGAAAAAAACCAAAATAGTAGATCTTTAAGATCTAACAACACAAACTTCCTAAATACTCCCAGATGCAAGTTAGCCAAAACTCGTAAAGGAGCAATTGATTTTGCAGCACCAGCAGCCTAGAATGCCCTGCCCCCAGATATTAGAAATACTGAATCCACAGAGGTCTTTAAGAAAAAATTGAAGACGTTACTATTCTGTTAGACCCCTCTGTGCTTTGCTTAAATCTTGTAACTATCACATCAGCTCTTGTTGTCCTATGCAATGTCTGTCTTGTGCCGTGTATGCTTTTTCTGTTTGCACCCTTATGCCTTAGGGTATCGGGAGTGCATTACAAACGTATTAACATAACGTAACATAACATAACATATCTGCCCACAGCAAGGCCTGGCTCTCCTCTGTTATCGGCCCATCAATTGTGTTCTCCCACCTGCTCTGAAATGACAGTTGTTTAGGTGGGGGAGCATCAACAAGAAACCTATATATTTGCGTCATGCGCCGGTGAACCCTCTCGAGAAGCCTCCCCACCTGTCTCTTCAGTAGAACTGTCTCGGATCTCTGATGTCTTCTTTCTTGTCTTTCTGGTGTCTTTGGTCTTCCTTTCTTTGGTCTTCTTCTCTTTCTTATTGTGAAGATAAGGACGCGCTCCCCCGGAGGCTACCTTGATTAGGGATGGAACCAAACCAAAGGGAACCCCGAGAAGCACGGCCCTAAACCAGGGAAAAAACCTTTCTGCTCCAAAAAACCCTGGATGTTGTGCTGGTATACTTGGCTTATGATATGTAAATGGCACACTTGGGATCAGTTCTTTAGTGCCAAGAGTCCTCTCCTGACAATCCAAGCGAGGTAAGGAGATCCTATAGTCCTTGTGATGAGGAGAGACTGTGTCCAAATCAAGTTACACAAACCCACAACAAGGAGGAAGCAGCAGGAATACGGAGGTTCTGGCGGTATGGAGGAGCGTGGCTCAGGGCTCAAGTAGTGTAGAACTACTGAGTAGCTTAGTGTGCCGGTCGGACGAGAGAATGGCTGCACAGCGTCCTGGAGCGGGGTAGGTAAACCAAGCCGGAGAACGTACAGAGATAAAGTAAGGCAAGGAACACAGCAATAAGTCAGAGTGAGAGCGAAGGGTCGCGAAAACAGTGCGCAAAGGAGCGCGATAGAACAGAAGACACAGGATAGTAGACTATCAGTTAAAGCAACTGATAGAACGTGAATGGAAGTTCCGCGCAGAGACGCGGCAGTAATGTCAGGAAAAAGGACGCACACTCACAGAGAGGCAGGTATGAAAAGCTGGCCGGGTAAATGCCGGGGAAAGTGGACCGCGCAGAACGGTAAGCAGAAGGTGAAAGCAGAGTAACAAGACAGGAGAGAGAGAGGGGAAACAGATCGTAGGACTGTTGCCAGGAAGGCAAGGCTAACACAGCTACGGAGGAACTGTGGCTGCAACGATGTCCAAAGAGATGGATACAACGCACCATTCCTATAGCACGGTGCGTTGTTATGGTTGTGGTGGCCATGTTGGGAGAGGACTAGACTGCAACCTCTGCTTCGTGAACACGCTTAATGTTTCCCATGCCGGATCTTCCACTTCTGCCACAACTTCCATTGGCACATCATGACAATTTGCGATATTAAGCTTTTATCCCCCGGATTGGACATCAAGAATTTCTCAAACGGGGTGAGAGGCCTGATTGCCACCGCCCAGTTGGAATGGGCCATGATCCAGTGGCGGACATGGTAGTATTGGAAACGTTGTGATTCTTGTAACCCAAGCTCGTCCTTACAGGTAACAAAAGATTTCACCTCCTCCCCTTGGAACATGTCCCTAGGTTTTACACAGCCCACTGCCTTCCAGTGGCGGAAAGCACACGGGTCCAGGCCTGAGGAGAATTGCGGGTTATCGAACAGTGGTGTAAACAGGGAAGGGAATGTCGTGAGATGGTGAATGTGCACTGCTTGATCCCATGTTTCCTCTACCGCTTTCGTGATATCGCTACAGTGGATATTGCGGGGGCGGTCTGCTCTCGGCAGCCATAGTTTCCCACCCATGTGCAGTCCTGCTACCGCCCTATCCATTTGCACCCATCTCTTGTTTTTGTTGTGCCCGAACCAGTCCCTAATGACCCTAAGCTGTGCCGCCCGGTAGTATTCCCTGAAATTTAGGAGACCTATGCCACCTTTATTCAGGGGAATCATCAGGGTTCTAAGTGCGATTCTTTGTGTTTTGTTCGCCCATATGTATTTGAAGATCAGTTTATTTAGTGTCCTAAAAAAAGGCGGTCGGGCTGGGGGTTGGGGGAGCCTGGAATAGGTATAAAGCACATGGAAGCATGACCATTTTAATGGCAGTGACTCTCCCTAACCAGGTTACCGTCAGAGGCGACCATGTCTGTAGCTGTGCCCGAATCAGGGCCAGCAATGGATGGTATTTCGCTACAAATAGCCACTTTAACGCGCGTGTGATAGACACCCCCAGGATCCGGATACTCTCTGGTACCCACTGAAGTTGCCTGTCCGCTTTTGCCCACTGCCAGATCCACCTGGTTAACCGACAGGTTCAGGATTTCTGACTTCCATAAGTTCATTTTTAAGCCAGCGACCTTGCCGAACATCTCTAGCTCCCCTAACACCGTTGGGAGGGAGGAGGCTGGTTCAGTGAGTGTGAGCAGCATGTCATTTGCATATGCCATAAGCCTATGGTCCTCCCCCAAAAATGATATGCCCCTGACTGAGTCTAATTTATGCAGTCTTGCGAGAAGCGGCTCTAGAGGCAGTGCGTAGAGAAGGGGGGGGAGCGGGCAGCCCTGCCTTGTTCCCCTGTGGAGTAAGACCGGTGACGAGAGCTGGCCGTTTACCAACAAGTCGCGCCGTGGAGTAGGCATAGTTTGCCCAGATCATCGCTATAAATTTAGGGCCAAACCCCATACTATGAAGTGAGCCGAACAGGAAGGACCATTCGACTCGGTCGAATGCCTTCTCCTCATCCAATGACACAAACACTGCTGGGTCCCCTTTTATCTCTACCTTTTCTAACAAATGGCATATTCTCCTAATACTACTGTGTGTTTGATGGCCCTTTACGAACCTGGTCTGATCCGGGTGGATCAAAGTAGGCATTAGCTGTGCCACCCTATTTGCAAGAATCTTTTAATAGATTTTAGCATCCGTGTTTATCAGTGCGATAGGGCGGTAGGATCTGCAGCTAGTGGGGTCCTTCCCTGGTTTGGGGAAGAGAACCATCTTGGCCTCCTCCATAGAGTCTTTGATCTTGGCTGAGATGGCAAAGGAGTCAGACAGAGTCACCACTCTAGGGGCCAGACTTGCCCTCAACCGCTTTTAAAAGGAGCTTGGGAACCCGTCTGGGCCCAGTGCTTTGTTTGAGTGGAGGTTTGCTATTGTGTAAAGAATTTCCTCCCGCGTGATGTCCCTCTCCAGGGAGTCCCTATCCTGGACCGATTGCATCTGTATGGGGGCGGACTTGATATACTCCTGTTGTAAACTTGGTTCAGGGCTATCCGTTGCATAGAGACTTGTATAATAGGCATGGAATTGTGCCGCTATGTGATCTGTGACCGTAACCCTATTGCCCAGAGTGATTTCAATAGCCTTGATGGTCTGCGCCGCGCTTTTATGCCTAAACTGTCTGGCTAAGAGTTTGTCAGCCTTGTTGGCTTTGATGTCATATTTTTTGTTTCAAGTAAAGCTGAGTCTTTTCCGCTTGTTTAGTGTGGAGGAGGTCGAGTTGCCCCTTAGCACATCTATATTGCCTATACAGACCCGGGTTTGACTCTGTCTCCATTCTGTGCATGGTCTGCTTTACCTTAGCTTCCATATCTGACTCTAGTTTCCTCTTAATCTGTGTCTTATGTCCCAAACTAACCCCCACGGTCTTCCGGTCCGCATTGCTTTTGAAAAACTCCACTATTTTGTCATCTAGGGATTCACACGTGGGTTGATCGAGAAGTAAGACCCTTGGGAAAGTCCAAGACCACAGTCTGGATTGCTGCAAAGGGAACTTCAAGGCGAGGGTGATCGACGCATTGTCTGAGATGGTTATGGAACGAGTCTCAATGGTTTCGACCCTCCCCATAAGCGTGGCCGAGGCCCAGACATAGTCGATTCTCGAGAATAATTTGTGCACATGCGAATAGTGAGTGTATGCGATTTCATCTCCTTTTAACGAAATCCAGACATCTGCAATGGTCAGCCTCTCGAACATCTCCTTGAGGGACCCTGACGCTGGAGGTTGGGAATACTTAGCCACTGTGCTCCTGTACCTAGCCGGATCCCAAGCAATATTCAGGTTACCCTGGAGAATTATGTCCCCACTGGTGAATTGTTCTTGGCCTACGCTTGGTGCCTTCTTTTCTCCCGCATTTGCCTGCAAGATCTTGGGGTAGTGTCTCCATTTCAGCTTGTGTTTCTCTTGTGTCCTAATGTGGGTCTCCTGGAGAGCCACCAGGTCTGGTTGGAATTTCGATAGGAGGCCTTCCAGCTTATGTCTCTTGGTTGGGGTATTTAAGCCCCGGAAATTAAATGTTAAACAATTGAATGTGGATCTGACTTAGTGGGCCTTTGCACACTAGTGCTCACACTGATGTTGGCTGGTATCTACCCCGTGGGTGCTTGGTGTGTGTGGCACTCATCATTCTCTTGTGTGTGCCCCCCGTTTCCTTCCCCACCCGCTCTTTCCCCTTCTCCCCGTTTCCCGCTTTTCCACTCCCCTCTGGCGTAGGCCTCCCTAGCTACTCTCCCTGCGGTTCCCATTCCGCTGTGGAGACCTACTGATATTGACCAGGGTCAAGTGCAGGGTATCCTAAAACCCTCTGTTGATCCCACCCCGCCCCAACCCCCCTGAGACCTCACTCGTAGTCTCCTTTAGTCGCCCTCCCCAGGGCTTTGATGTCGACCTTCACCTCTCTCATTATTCAATCTTCTTCCCCCTGCAGGTCTGTTGCCGGCTTCCGTGCCGCCTTTCCTGGCCCACCGATCGACAGGCTGTTCAGTTGGGGTTGTTACCCTCCCTTCTTGCTCCTTTTTGGCAAGATCGTAGACCATTCCCAACTTTTCAGTTTGCTTTGGCTGCTTATTGTGGGGGTGCTCGTGACCTGTTGTTCTACCTCTATGCCCAGCAGTTTTGCCCCCTTTTCCAGGGAGGCAATCCTTCTTTGCTTCCCCTGCAACTCAAATAGCATCCCAAAGGGAAAGGCCCATTTATAGCGGATGTCTTTGTCGCTGAGGGCCCTTGTGACCGGAGCCATGTATTTCCTCTTTGACAGTGTGGTTAAGGATAGGTCCTGAAATAGGAAAAGATCTGTTCCGTTGTATGTTATATAATCTGCGTTCTATGCCGCCCCCAGGATCCAATCCTTTGTGGAGTAATCGTGGAAGGCAGCCAGCACGTCTCTCGGCCGGGGATTTGCGGGGTCCTAATCTGGGCAGCCTGTATAATCGGACCACCGCACAACTGCTTTCAGGTCCTTATCATGAACCTCTTCAGGCAGGGACTTTATGCAAATGTTTGATCTCCTCGACCTGTTTTCCAGGTCCTCCATCTGAGGTTCAAGGTTATGCGTTGCATTCACCAGCTGTTCCAGTAGCGCCTCTGACTTTCTAAAGTAATCCGCTAGTTCTTGTAGTGCCCTTTCCTTGACGTCCACCCGCTCCTCCAGTTTGCTTACATCCGTCTTCATTTCCTGCAGGGCAACTGCCAGATCCCCTCTCATTTTGTCCATTTGGATCTGCACCGTGTCAGTGAATTTGTCGCCAATATCCATGAAATATTGCTTGAGGACAGAGTGGGTAACTGCTTTGTCATGTGATTCATGCGGTGGAGGGTCCTCACTATCTGAGTGCTCCATATTTGGACCCTGCAGAGGTGGGGAGGTTGCTCCTCGCCCCCACATCCTTTAGATGCCTCCCTCCTGGGCTTTCTTTGCACCTTTTACAGTCTGGGGGGGTCTTTCCCCCTGGATTTTGACATTTCCCCCTGTTGTGGGGGGTGGGGGGGTGCTCGCCTTTGCCACCATAGGCCGCCCGAAGCTGTCCTGGGTTTTGTATCCATTCGTGTTTCTGTGTGGGGCACGGTCCAGGGGTCGACGTGCGGTGGTCTGGCTTCTGCTGGTCTGTCTGGTGATCTCCCCCCGACACCCGTTCCTAGGAGCTTCTTGGTCCGCTTCCCCTAGGCTCGTCCTGTGGGTATTGGGGCTGGTGTCGAGCAGACAGTTTCTGGATTCCCCCTTTACTGGGCGAGGGCTCTTAATTTATTAGTGCGCTGGTAGGGGTGGTTCCCCTCCCTGTGGAGTTTTGCTCCCCCTTTAAGGGCACTTTTACTTGTACTGCTTGTCTGCACTCTCGCTGCTTCCTAGTGTTGCTTAGTTGCACCCCCTCTAAGAGGAGGGTCTCCCCTCCTTATTAACTATTGCCTCAGGGGTTTTCTCTCATGAACCTCCCCTGCACCTTCGTCTTCGGTGGTGTGTTCTGGCCTCCAGGGGCCTTGCTTATTGCTGGGGTTGTTTAGAGAGATCCGTTGGCCTGGCACTGGCCCAGGGTCTGTCAGCGTTTCATATTCCTGCCGGGTGGCATGGCTGTTTCTCAGGAGTACGCATGCGCCCCAACAGCCATTACTTCTTACTCCTGGGGAGAGGGGTGCAGGGGGCCTTTGCCCGGGAAGGGGAGCCCCCCTGCACTGTAAAAGCCAAAGCGACTCAGCGGCTTGTTGCTGCTAATTGTGGCGTTACGTTCCTTCGGTTCCTTTGGTTCCATCCCGCTCTGGCGCTTATTTCCTTTTCCTCCTGATTACTTGACTTCCCAGCGCTTCGACCCACCTTTTGTCTTTCAGACTGTTATTGCCTTTTCCTCCAGCCTGATCCGTGAACTCTGTTGCCGACTTCGGACTGTCCTTGGATTGCACTTGCCTTTTCCTCCAGCCTGATCCGTGAACCCTGTGCCGACTTCGGACTGTCCTTGGATTTCTATCGTGCCTTCTCCCTGTCTGGTTTGGTTTGTCAATTTTGCCTCCCTACACAATTTGTGTCTTCTTTCCAATGCGGATTGCCACGCTGCACCTTACAGAGGGTCCCGCCAACGGAAGTTACAGCGAGCCACAGATTGCTTTCTCTCCTTCATTCAACCCGTGGCAGTATTGTGTGTTGAAGACAAGGGTAAGCTCGTTCCAATTCTACTTTATTGTTCATTACCTGAATTTCTCCTCTCATTCGTGTGGATTCCTGGAACAATATCATTAAATTAACTGCCTGATCTATCCTAACCGAGTGCATAGAAGTGACGCTTTCCAGTGTATGCACCAACCCGTCACTAGTGCGACCCTCGTGCTGCCCGGGTATACATTTCCTCTACTAACCTTCCCATTTGTTGTTTTGTACCTGCCGTTGTACTCCTTTCAACTGGTAGTCCATTTATCCTTAGGAATTTCACTTATCAGGTCTGTTGGGTGTTCTACCTGTCATAGTGAGGTTATATTTACCACTTGTGCATACTCATAGTCTTGGGTTTTCTTGTAGGTTCATCATTCAATTACCAATACCATCTCAACCACTGTCTAGGTACTTAAAGAATTATCTGATTGTTTGGTTTAATTCCATATTGCCTTACTGCTTCTAATCATACTGTATTTTCCTTGCAGCATTGGTTATTTGCGGTGCGTGTTTTCCCCGCTCTTTTAGGCGATAGACATCTCTGCTGGTTTTTACCCAAACGGCAGAGTGGTACATCGTAGAAAAGAGCCCCTCTTTAGAGGAAGCCTGAATCACAGAATTCAGGGGAGCTGGAATCCTGGAGGCTGAACTCGAACCTACCAACCTTACCTCCCTCCGCGAGGTCGTCTTACCTACGCTCCAATCTGCATACGGAGCTGTAAGTAACAGAATTAGCAGCCTACATAATGTCTACAGAGACAACCGATGCCTTGAATCAGATAGTGCAAATGGTCACAGATCTACGTACTGATTTGACCAACGCACAAGAGGCATTGCGTCAACGGGTGGACGCTATTCAGTCTTTGGTGACTACTTCAGCCCCGCAATCCAGTGGCACTGGAGCTGCGGCTTCAGGTTCAGGGTTTCCAGCTCCCAGTCAGGAACCAGCTCCTGTCATGCTTACCATTCAGTTTCCTCTGGCCCGCCCCAGAAAGTTTTCTGGGTGATCCCAAGCAATACAGAACTTTCGTCAATCAGTGCAAATTGCACTTCCTCTGTCGCCCGGCCTCCTTTCCTTCTTCCACCACTAAGGCCGCGTTCGTGTTATCACTGCTAGGTGGTACTGCAGCCGCATGGGCAAATCCATTGTTGGAATCTAACAGTCATGTGCTCTATAATTGTGATGCCCTTCTCACCATGATGCGTAAAGTATTTGATACGAGATATACCACTCAAGCCACCGACCTGGAGTTACTGAAACACAGACAGGGGAATAACTCCCAACTGGTTTATTTAGCCTGCTTTAATCAGATGGCTGCCGAAACCGACTGGCCTGAAGAGAAGAAATCGGCACTCTTCTATCAAGGTCTATCTGACGAACTGAAGGACATTTTGTCCACTGTTGCAGTCGTTCCCACCGCATTTGGGGAATTATTTGATTTAGTCCTTCAAATTGATGTCCGCAAGGCCGAAAGACGTGGGGAAAAGAGAACAACCCTGTTTGCCCTGGCAGCAGCTGAAGCCACGTCCACAACCCTACCTGCCCCTGAACCCATGCAGATAGGAGCGGTTAGGGGTCCACTGACGCCTGCTCAACGGGAATATCGCAGGTCACACAACTTGTGTATGTACTGCGGAGCCTCAGATCATTTGCTATCCGAGTGTCCTAAAAAACCCAAACACAAGGCGAGAAACGCCAAATCCCGACAGTAGATGGAGTCCCTACATCGGGATGTTTCACTCTGGATTCGCCTTTACAGGATCCTGTTCAGCTGTTTCATCTCCCTGTTGATTTTTCCTCGGCCCAGGGAGTGTCGTTAAAAGCTACAGCGATTATAGATTCCGGTGTAACAGGCAATTATATTGATCAAGGTTATGTCTCTGCGTCTGGAATACCCTTACTCTGCAAAAAACATCCTGAAACCGTCAATGTCGCAGGCGGGTCTATTCTTGCTTCTGGCCTGGTCACCCATCAGACGGTTCCTTTAATTATGAGTACTGAGGATGGACATACAGAAGAAATATCCTTTGACATTATCAAGGCTCCAGCATATAAAGTCATTCTTGGTATCCCGTGGCTGCAATTCCACAACCCTGCCATTGACTGGTCAACGCACCAGATCCAATTCCAGTCTACCATTTGTAATACCCAATGCACTTCATTGCTCAAGATAACTCAAGACGGTCAGGCTAGAACGCTAGCTTCTCCTTCCATGCATATTGGGGCGATTGCAAATTCCTCCACACCTGCGGTACCATCTCAATATGTAGGATATATGGACGTATTTGACAAAGGAATGCAGAAACACTTCCCCCACATCGGGTCTATGATTGTCCAATAGATCTTGTACCAGGGGGAAGGATACCAGCTGGGAGAGTGTACTCCCTCACGCTCAAAGAAGATGCCGTACTCAAGGAGTACATAGATAAGTGCTTGCTATGGGGTTTATACGCCCTCCAAAATCCCCAGTCACTTCTCCTCTCTTCTTTGTTCCTAAAAAAGAAGGAGATCTGCATCCCTGTATTGATTATCGCGCCTTGAACGCGGTAACAATAAAGAACCAATATCCCCTTCCGTTGATCTCTGTTCTCCTCGATCAGTTGGGCTCATCGCAGATCTTTACGAAACTAGACCTTCCTCTTTCAGGTCGTTCTGTCCAGGAGGCGTGCAGATTCGAGGAAGCTGTTCTTAGTAGCTGCGAGTGTTTAAAGATGAAGACTGCAGGTAAGATGCTGCTGCTAATGATGTTCCTTTTGTCAACTTGCAGGTTCTTCTTCTCCGAGGCTCGAGGGAATAGCTGGAAACGGTTAGCGTCACGTTGCAAGCTGCAAAGTAACACGAAGCGTGTTGTCTTGCTCGGGTGTGGCTTAAATAGCCCCAACAAAATAGTCCAGGTAAAGTAGTCCCTAGGCTACCACACCCAAAACACTAGACCGCATAGCTTGGTTCTTAGGAACCAAGCTATGTGGATGCCTCCATGTTGGCTGACAATACAATAAAGTAGTTCCCAAGCACATTATTTTTCATGGTGTATGAGCCTGGCGCCATAGGCGCCAGGACTGGCCCCATGAGAGCTTTTGAAGAGGATGCCATGCTCTAAAGGCCCGAGTCCTGACTCCACCTGGCCAATGGGTTTGCCAGAGGGGGTTTTGGGCGAGGGTCGTGACACATACATCCCATCGCCTACTTCTCTCGCAAACTGACACCATATGAGAGAAACTACTCAATCACAGAACGTGAACTTCTGCCATCCGGGATGCTTTCTTGGAATGGAGGCACCATCTTATTGGTGCTCGACACCCTATAACCATTTATTCAGATCATAGGAGTTTGTTGTCCTTCAAATCCATGAAATGTCTCACTGCCAGGCAGGCACGTTGGCATTTGTTTTTCTCGCAATACCAATGTGTTATTACCTATATTCCTGCCAAGGCTCAGGTATCAGCCGACGCTCTCTCTCGCTCTTGTGCAGATGAACGGCTCATGCAGACTGAACATAAATCACTTCTACCAAACCGGGTCGTATGTGGATGTTCTGTTCAACTGTTACACTTCAGGCTCCCCTGCAGCATTCAACTAATTTGCAAGCTCCTTTGTGGAGCAGGTACAGGTTGCCATGGCGCCTGCACAAACTACGGCGGAATCCGTGTCAGCTGACACGTCTTGTACGTAGAAGACGTACGGCAAGACATGCCCCTATACGGCTTTAAAACCGCTGTCTTTCAAGGGGCTCGTTGCTGCTAATTAGCGTTACAGCTACTGCGGTTATGTCCGTTCTTTCCTTCGTGAAACCTTCCTCAGGAGATCTTGACCTGATTACCTGGTTCTGGTCCTTGCCTGGCTTACGGATTGAAACTCCTCCTCCTTTTCTGGCACTGTCGACCGACCGATACGGCATTGACCCAGACTGCTCCTGACCTGCTCGCTCTTTCCCCTGGTCCTTGTCGTGCTCTCCTGGTTCTTGACTCGGAACGTTATTGGATTGTTCTTCCTGCTTCCTGCTGCCACTCGCGGCACCTCTCCGGCTTGCTGTCAGTAGATGCGGAACGTTATTCTTCCGGCTCCAGCTGCCTCTCGCAAGTTCTCTGCTACCAGCCACCCGAAGCACTTCACCTACTCCGCTCCTGCCTGAATGTGTGTGTTCTCAGGTAACTCACTGTAGCAGTACCTCGGGTGGGCTCTGCCAACGCCATCTTTGTCTTTAACGTACCATTTACTTACTGCTCTGTGGGGAATTTCCTTTTGCTGAATTCTGGAACACTAATTGGAATATCAGACTTTGTGAACTCACCATCAAAGTGCATGTTAACCTGATTCTGCACCAACCCGACACTAGTGCGACCCTCGTGCCCCGGGCTTATTTCCCTGTACTAATATTCCTGTTTTTTATTTTCTCCTGCCGTTGTCTCCAATCCTGGACATTTCTCAACCCTCTTATTGCCCACAATTCAGGTCTGTTGTTTTTGGTTTAATACTGTAGGTTGATCCCTTAGACTATTTTCCACTCATTAAAGTTAATTCCTTATTTTTGTAGATCCATCCCGGGGAAGCTCCACTCCAATACCTGCCTAGGTATTTAGTATATCATATTGTTGTTTGATTGTTTGGGTTCTCTCAACACTGTGTAATATCTTTGTATTCCTTTGCAGCATTGGTATTGGCGGTGCATGTTCTCCCCGCTCTTTTATTCAATTGACACCTCTGCCTGTTCCAATCAAAACAGCAGAGAGGTACGTTGTAGAAAATAGCCCCTCTTTTGAGGAAGCCTAAGTCTTGTACTCAGGGGAGATGGAAGTGAAGATTGAAATCGATTCCTGTACTCCCATCATCTCCAAGGTCATTCATCCACATCCTTGACCTCCTATGGAGTGGTGAGTAACATCAACCCTCCTTGCGATCCGTTATTACAGATTGGGCCTCTGCTCATCCAAATGAAATCGTAGAACTGAACATGGATCTGGTACAAGGTTTACCGTTCATTCAGGGACGTGTTTTTATTCCGCCTGGCCAAGCTTGCACTTTAGCCCTCCAGTGGTCTCATGATTCACTCGTTGCTGCACATCCAGGTAAACAGAAAACATTGGAAGCATTACGACGTTGGGCTTGGTGGCCTTCCATGACACACGATGTACAAGACTACATAACAACGTGTGCCATATGTACTCAATGCAAAACTAACAGGACCAAACCAGTAGGTTTATTACAACCCTTACCGGTCCCATATAAACCCTGGCAGATGTTGTCGATGGATTTAACTGTCGAACTACCTGAAATTCAAGGACACGACACAATTTGGGGGGTAGTGGACTACTTTACAAAGTATGCTATATTTGTCCCTTGCTCCGGGTTGCCTTCAACACCCGAACTGGCCGGGTTGTTCATGTCTAATGTATTTAGCTATTTTGGGTTACCATCTGTCATTGTTTCCGACAGGGGAACGCAGTTTACTTCACGCTTCTGGAAGGCTCTTACGGCTTCCCTTGGCCTTGATGATAGATACTCCTCATCTTACCATCCGCAAACAGATGGGCAAACTGAAAGAGTTAATGCCACTATCGAACACTACTTACGCTGTCTCTGTCTCCAGTTTCAACAGACTTGGTTCACGGTGTTACCACAAGCCGAATTTGCATACAATAATTCTATGCACACCTCTACTGGAGGTTCTCCATTCTTTGCCCTCTATGGTTGTCATCCCAGGAAATTGCCGCTTGATCCATCATTGCCAGATTCCAATCCAGCTGTGTGTGACTGCGATCTGGATCAAGTGCACAAAGATGTACGATGTCATCTCCTTAGGGCCCAAGACCGTGCAAAGAAATCTGCTGATGCACATCGTTTGCCGGCACCTGCCTATCAGACCGGCATGAAGGTGTGGTTATCTTCCCGTAATTTACAGATTGCCGGTAAACGCTTGTTGTTAGCTCGCTTCGTGGGTCCATTTTTCATTAACAAAGTCATCAATCCTGCTGCAGTCCCGTTGTCGTTGCCCAGATCCTGGCGTATACATCCTGTCTTTCACGTTTCCCTCATTAAGCCTTTTGTTCCTTCCACTCGGCTCCCGGTGCGTCCATCCCCTGTTGTGGTGGACGGCGAAGAGGAATATGAGGTATCTCGCATCCTGGACTACAGAGTATCCAGGGGTACTATCCTTTATCTGGTCGATTGGAAGGGTTTTGGTCCAGAGGACCGTACTTGGGAGCCCCTTGCTAATTTGAATTGTCCTGAAATTTTGAGGGAATTCCATTCCGCCTGGGGGTTGCCGGTGTCTTTGGGGGCGGATGCTGTTACATATCAGACTAGACCTGCAGTGCCTCCCTTTTCTGGTAGCTATTTATGGGGGAAAACGGGTTCCAGAACTTCGGTGTGGCTTAGGTATCGGTTGCCATGGCGCCTGGTCATGCAGCAGAGGACGCCGCATCAGTTGAGACGTCCCGTGTGCAGAGAACGCATATGGAGGCCCCGACCCCCTGCACCGTAAAAGCTGAAGCGACGCAGCGGCTTGTTGCTGCTAATTGTGGCGTTAAGTTACTTCGGTTCCTTCGGTTCCATCCCGCTCCAGCGCTTATTTCCTTTTTCTCCTGATTACTTGACTTCCCAGTGCTTCAGCCCACCTT
The DNA here is from genome assembly GCF_040938575.1 of Ambystoma mexicanum. Lineage (NCBI taxonomy): Eukaryota > Metazoa > Chordata > Amphibia > Caudata > Ambystomatidae > Ambystoma > Ambystoma mexicanum. The sequence goes on along the minus strand of NC_090931.1, from coordinate 1,240,126,846 downwards.
TTGCCTTTCGGACTGTTATTGCCATTTCCTCCAGCCTGATCCGTGAACTCTGTTGCCGACTTTGGACTGTCCTTGGATTGCACTTGCCTTTTCCTCCAGCCTGATCCGTGAACCCTGTGCCGACTTCAGACTGTCCTTGGATTTCTATCGTGCCTTCTACCTGTCTGGTTTGGTTTGTCCATTTTGCCTCCCTACACAATTTGTGTCGCCTTTCCAACGCGGATTGCCACTCTGCACCTTACAGAGGGCCCCGCCAGCAGAAGTTACAGTGAGCCACAGATTGCTCTCTCTCCTTCATTCAACCCGTGGATGTATTGTGTGTTGAAGACAAGGGTAAGCTCGTTCCAATTCTACTTTATTGTTCATTACCTGAATTTCTCCTCTCATTCGTGTGGATTCCTGAAACAATATCATTAAATTAACTGCCTGATCTATCCTAACCAAGTGCATAGAAGTGACGCTTTCCAGTGTATGCACCAACCCGTCACTAGTGCGACCCTCGTGCCGCCCGGGTATACATTTCCTCTACTAACCTTGCCATTTGTTGTTTTGTATCTGCCGTTGTACTCCTTTCAACTGGTAGTCCATTTATCCTTAGGAATTCCACTTATGCGGTCTGTTGGGTGTTATACCAGTCATAGTGAGGTTATATTTACCACTTGTGCATACTCATAGTCTTGGGTTTTCTTGTAGGTTCATCATTTAATTACCAATACCATCTCAACCACTGTCTAGGTACTTAAAGAATTATCTGATTGTTTGGTTTAATTCCATATTGCCTTACTGCTTCTAATCATACTGTATTTTCCTTGCAGCATTGGTTATTGGCGGTGCGTGTTTTCCACGCTCTTTTAGGTGATAGACATCTCTGCTGGTTTTTACCCAAACGGCAGAGTGGTACATCGTAGAAAAGAGCCCCTCTTTAGAGGAAGTCTGAATCACAGAATTCAGGGGAGCTGGAATCCTCGAGGCTGAACTCGAACCTACCAACCTTACCTCCCTCCGCGAGGTCGTCTTACCTACGCTCCAATCTGCATACGGAGCGGTAAGTAACACTGCCAAAAGTCTAGATTGATGGGATCAGGATGCCCCCGCAGCGCCCCTCACACCCAGGATGATCTGGATGCTATATATTGCCTGGGGAGTGTCACTCTAGTACTGGGTTACCACCTCTTTGCCCTCAGGGGTTTGGGAGCCCATCGATCATGGTGTGCTCCGTGCGGCCGCCATCCTGGAATCCGTGACTAAATCTTTTAAATCTTCTTGTTGTTGAATAGATAGCTCTGAGGGAATTAGTTCAAAGTTGTCTATCTCTTCTGGAACCAAACAGGATAGTATTGTGGCATGGGGTGCCGACCAGTTCTCCTTCCATTCGTTTAAGAGATTTACATGATATAGATAGACCTTTTGTTTCCTATCCGGTTGAGCTAACTTATAAGTACAAGTTAGCGTTTGTTCCAGTATTTCATATGGCCCGTGCCACTTAGAGACAAGCTTGTTTTCCAATGTGGGTAAGGGGACTAGTACTTTTTGTCCTATGGAAAACGATCTTAAGCTCACTTTCTTATAGGTGGATTTATGTTGGATTAGGGCTTTTTCCAAGCAAAGACTAGATCTCGTACAAGTCTCATATGCTCTCGCAGTCTGGTAGCAGTTTGCGAGAGGGGAATGGGTGCCTCTGCTCGTTCTTCCTAGGTCTCCCGGAGCATGTCCACGACATCTCTAGGTTCTCTACCATAGAGTAGTTCAAAAGGAGAGAATCCAGTGGATGCCTGAGGGGTTTTCCTTACTGCAAATAGTGCCCAGGGGATCATTTGGTCCCAGTCCTTGCCGTCTTTATCTACCAACTTTCTCAGGATCATTTGCAGCATTTTATTGAATCTTTATGCCAAACCATCTGTTTGGAGATGGTACACAGAAGTTCGTAAGGTGCTAATTTGGAGTAGCTCTTTGACTTCAGCTATGAGCTTGCTCATAAAATTTGAGCCTTCATTTGTCAGTATTTCCTTAGGAAAGCCAACCCTGGAAGAATATGGTAGGAGGTACTTGAGAATTTGCTGGGTGGTATTATTACGCATAGGGAATGCCTCAGGGTATCTGGTTGGCTATCAATGTGGGAGGGCCCCGTGTACATTCTACACACACTGCACTGTTGTTCAGCTGTAATTCCTGGTCTTATGTTTCTTTTCCTCGAGGCCTCTTGAAAGTCATGGTCCTTCTCCGAAAAGGTCAAGGCTAGTTCCCTCCTTGCAGCCCTCTCTGGTCTTGCCGCCTTTCTCCTTGATTTAAACTGCCATCTCGGAATTGCTGCTTCCTCGTGCGTTTTTACCTTGCTCAGAGTGTGCTTTTGTGCTCCTCCTTTTATACGTGTGATGGATGTCAGGTGTGTGTAATTATCAGTAATTGCCTGACACTGCCTGACCATTGTGTTGGGACATGTCAGGTATACGGCTCTGGTGTTAATCCATTGTTGCTCACGATGAACTGTCTGTGAGAATGTGTTTGTGTCTGGAAAGGGGAGGGGGCTTGAACTTCTGGGTTCCTACCTGGTAGGATGGGGAAAAGGTTTTACAGAGAAGGGAATAACGCATCTCACCCTTCAGTGTCCAACTTCCACCCCCCGAAGACCTCTCATCTAGGTGATCCTCCCGCACTGGTCCGACCTGGTGGGTGAAATAGCAGCTGCAAGCAGAACTCATAGTTTGCCGGTCCGGGAACAACAGTACCGGCAAGCTTACCCGTACCATAGTTACCGAACCGGAAAACTTGTAATGAGGCTCAAGTTATACTTATTGAAGTTCTAAAATTCAAGTTGCAACACCTTTTGTTTGTAGGTTTCTTAAAGTCATTTCAATTTAGAACTCAACCTGCTGTGGCTTGTTATTCATTAAAGTTGTATTAATTACATTGTGTACAATACCATGTATTGTTTAAACGTGACATTCTGTTCTCTGTTTGGCTTCAAAGTGTCTTATTTCTGATTAGTAACAAGGTTTTGATTCAGTTCGGCATTCAATATTCATTAGTTTTGATTATTTTTCCTTTGCGCTTCATCTGTTGTCCAGTAAATGTTAATTTCCCTTTAATTGGATGGTCCAGTGTTCGGACACCTTCAAAAACATGTTTCTTGCTACACGCGACCACTCCGACACAAAGTATCTTTAGCTTTTCCCTGCTCTTCAGTAATTGACAAGAAAGGATTGCAGACTTTTGAAAATGTGCTTATTTGAGGCACGTGACCACTCCGATACAAAGTATTCAACATATTGCGAAGTTCATACACTCGCGCACCGGGTTTCCCATTCATTTGAAAATCACTGGTCGCTTTCCCAGTTCTTATTGCAGCATGGATCACACAGCTTTCTGCTCACAGCCCTTGTTGCAGCACAGATCAAACAGCCCTCTGGTTTTAGCTTTAGGCCGCCAACTCCTTTCCCTACAGACACCCATGTGTAGGTTTTCTGGCACAGGGCAACGAGCACCTCAAGCAATGAGAAAAGGAGCAGCCTACCTGCACAGCTCCCCTCACCCTGCTCAGCCAGCTCCAGGGTCTAAGCTCCCCCGCCATGCTTCCATGGACCGCCTCTCTCCTTGGTCCACATCGTCTCAGTGTCCCGTTCCTGCTGCTTGTAATGGCCTTCCTGCTGCTCCTCCTGCTGCTCCCGTCGCCCCTGTCACTCTCTCTTCCACTGGGCAGGTCTCTTTTTTTAACATATTTTTATTAGTATTTTCATTTTTACAGAAACTTCAAAATTAAACAACAAAAAATACAATCACCCTCCGCACCCCAAAAAAACCCCTAAAATTCCAAACCCCCTTCCTGCCTAACATCCCACCGTCCCACCCCCAGACAGCTACCTTTAATGTACACACTTTTCCGAGAATCCAGATGGTATAGTCCTTAATTAAATAAGTCCAAAATCCGCAGCCTTTGCGGGCACCATTTCTCGCGAAAGTCTTTGTGGAGAAAGTCCAAAACAAACTCCCAGCCCTTCCTGAAATTCTTTTGTTCCCCTTGTACGACATAGGTAACCAACTCTAGGTAGAAATAATAGCAAATTCTTGTTAACCGCTCTTGTTCTGATGGGGGCTCAGACTGCTTCCATTTTTGCACGATGAGTGACACTGCGGCTACCGACAATATCATATAGGCTTTCCTTTGTTTCTTTTCGGTTAAAATCCACAGTACATTGCCCAAACCTAGCATCGACTCACCTATGCCTCTTCGAATCTGGAGGCCAAATATCTTATGCATAGCTTTGTTCACCTTTCCCCAGAAGAGTTACATTTTCTGACAATCCCACCAGATATGTACCCACGTTTCTTTTTCCTTGCATCCCCTCCAACATTCTCTAGAGACATTCTTATAGAACCTATGCAACTTCTCTGACGTTAGATGACATTGAACCATCACTTTCACCCACATTTCCCGTATTTGAATTACCTGCATCAATTTAGAAATTCTCTTCTAAACCTCCAACCACTGAATCTCTGACATTATGATATGATATGATATGGCATTTATAACGCGCCATATTCACAAGTGTTTCAAGGCGCGACGAGGCAAGGGAGAGGAAACAGTGGGAAGACAGAAAATGATCACTACTATGGCCAGGTGTCATTCAGATCGCGCAAGTGCATGGGTAGGGAGAAAGGGAAAAGTGCCTGGGGGAAGAGAGAGGGGAAAGTGCAGTACATGAAGAATAAATATATAAATAAAAGCGGCCAGATGGTGGCAAGTGCAAGGTAAGAGCAGACATAAGTGCTGGTAGGGGGGCTGTAGGGATACAGAAAACAGTCCCCAGGTGCGGGGGTTGCCAGGGAGGCAGGGCAGGGGTGTAAAAGGCGGGGCCTGGGCCCGAGATCAGAAAGGGTGGCCAGGTAACCAGTGCAGTTTCAGCCCGGAATTTCAGCAGGGGAGATAGGGAGAGAATGCAGAAGCAAAGAGGAAGGTTTTGAGATGGTTCTCGTCAAGTTTCAGGGAGGCAGGAAGGCTGTTCCAGATGGAGGCCCCTGCCAAAGAGAGAGCTCAACCAGCAACTTGTGTTACGCTCACCTGGCTCCCACTGGGGCGTCGATCTGAACTGGACAGCTGCGGTCTCCACCAATGTGACGCGTAGTAACGAGATGACGGACTGGACTGGCCCACTTAGCTTCGTTTGCTTGGTCCGTAGGAATATTCTTCTGCAAATGGAGAAAGGGAATTAACCACCCGTGGAGTTGAGCGTTAATTCTCTCCCACTCCCGCTGTTCTCCCCACTGATCACCTTTGATGTCTCACCTGATGGTTTGGAAAGATGAGCTCTCCATCCTGCATTGAGCGCAGGGGCGCGTAGATAACCAGTTGCTTCACTGGCTCGAAGGAATTGGTGAGTTCCAGAACAATATTGACTCTGAGATTCCCGGCAAGACGCTGTGAGTATGTAGTTCGTAAGAGTTCAAATGTCTGACTTTCACTCTTGTCCGATTCCTTGCAGGTTGCAGCTTGACCCTAGCGAAGAGTTCCTTGTGGCAACCGGTAATATTCAGGTAAGGATTTGTATTATCCAACACAGTTCGATAAAATAATGTCAATATGTAACCTGTTGCTTTCTCCCTTATTCAGGCGCTGAGAGAAAGTATGAAGTCTCGGGGAATAATGCCTCCGGCGGTAAAATCAGGTATGTCTATTGTGGTGAGGATGTTTCCCCTTGTTTGTCCCTTTCTTTCACCTTGCTGTCCTTTTGTTTCCCCTTAGGGGCCGGAGTTCGGCGAGGATGCAGTGGAAGCTGCACTGACCCGTGAAGAGGAATAGTACTCCCGATGGTAAAATCAGGTAAGTCTATGGGGGGTAACTAATATTGCCTCTGTGTATTCCCTTGGCTCACCTTGCTGTTCTTGTCTTCCCCTTAGGTGCCGGTGTGAGGCGGGAACATGCAGAAGGATGCGGTGGATTGTGAAGATGCTGCGAAGGCCGGTGAGTTCAGCGCGGCGCTGCAGCAGGCGAGGCGACACGCATAAAATAACTTCTTTCTGCCAGCTCGAAGGCGCGATGGATCGGGAATTCAGGTAAGGATCAAAGGTATTGCTCTTGTTCTAACCTTTTCTCCTTTTCTCCTTCTTTCTCCCTTTTTCTAGGAGCTCCAGACTCGAGGTGGGCGTGGCAGAAGACTGGATGCAGACTTGCAGGCACGGTGAGCGTTACGCTGCTGGATGCAGAATAACGCGAAGCATGTGCCGCTCTTCGGGTGTGGTTTAAATAGCCTCCAAAGTAGTCCCAGGTAAGTATTCCTCCCCAGCCCCACCCGAGTAACAAATAGTCCCTAGGTAAAGTAGTCCCTTCCAAGCCTCTTTTGGCTTGGAGCTCTTGCAGCATGGTCTGCATCAGGTAAGTTTGCAGCATGGTCTGCATCAGGTAAGTTTTAATCTACGAGCCTGGCGCCTAAGGCGCCAGGACTGACTCTCCATATGAGCCTGGCGCCATAGACGCCAGGACTGCACCCAAATAGCCCCTAGCAGGGGTTGTTGGGCTTGCTTGGAATAACTTGATGCCTGCTTCCGGGGTTGCTGGACTTGGTCTGGGTCCCCGGGGGTAGGCATCATGACAGCACTCCCCCCCCAAGGCCCCTCCTACAGTCGTTCTTCCCTGTGGTTTCGGTTTGTCTGGGAAATTTCGGTGGAATTTTTTCACCAATCGGGGTGCATGAACGTGGTCACTAGGTTCCCATGACCTTTCCTGTGGTCCGTAACCTTTCCAGTCGATTAAATAAAAAAGTTTTGACTTTATCAGCTTGGAGTCCAGGATGTTCTTAACTTCAAATTCGGGTTCCCCGTCTACAAGGATGGGGTCTGGTGGCTTGGTTAGTCTTGTCCCTGGTTGCACTGGCTTCAAAAGTGACACATGAAAGACGGGGTGAATTCGCATATTAGCAGGTAAGTCCAACTTGACAGCCACCGGGTTGATAATGACCTTAATAGAGTAAGGCTTCAAATATCTGGGGTTAAAGGTCCGTGTTCCCTTTAGAGGTATATGTTTTGTGGCTAACCATACTCAGTCCCCTATCTGGTATTGTGGAGTATCACTTCTGTGCCGATCAGCATCTTTCTTGTATTTTTCTTTCGCCTGTTTTAAATGTGCAGTTGCTTCCTTAAAGGGTTGTGTAATCATAGCGTGCAGATGGTCCACTGCGGGCATTTCTAAGTGTTGGGGTGAGTCAAGGTCTGAGGTTCGAGGATGGTGCCCATATAAGGTATAAAAGGGGCTTTGTCCAGTTCCAGAATGTACTGAATTATTGTATGCATATTCGGCGATCCAAAGAATGTCTTTCCAATTACTCTCAGTCTGATGTAACATACAACGCAGGTATTGTTCGAGAGTCTGGTTGGTCCTCTCCGTTTGACCATCGGTTTGGGGGTGGTGACTGGTCGATAACCTCACATCGATTTGCGCCAATTGACAACATTTGTGAAATGAATTGACTGCCCCGGTCAGAGACCAATACGGACGGAAATCCGTGTATGCGAACAATGTTTTCGAGGAACTCCTTGGCCAGGATTGAAGCTGAAGGTAATCCCTTTAAAGGAATAAAGTGGGCCATCTTGGAAAACAGATCCACAATAACTAGAATGGTGTTAAATCCATTGCATGGGGGTAGATCAGTAATAAAGTCTAACGATAAGGTGTGCCATGGTGTAGGCGGAATGTCTAAAGGTTGTAAGAGTCCAGCTGGTTTTTTCTTTAGACTTTTGTTTTGGGCCCAAATGCCACAAGACATCACAAATGATTTTATATCCTTTCGCCAGGTGGGCCACCAGAATTGTCTCTTAATTTTAGCTTCAGTTTTTGCAATGCCCCTCCATTAGGGTATCATGATAACGGGAGATGACTAGCTCTTGTAGTTCCTTGTGTGGCAGAAATAGCCGCCTTTGGTAATAAGGCAGGTCATTGGTGACAGAGTAGTCCGGGCCTTTCTTTACCCAGTCCTGCAGGGCTGTAGGATCAAAGAGTTGCTAGATCTTTACCTGAATGTCCTCTAGTGTCTGTAGAGTAGTCATGCCAAGAATCCTTTGTTCGGAAATTATAGGTACTGGTTCTGGGCTTACTTCTGCCTCTCCCATCCCTATTCGGGATAAGGCGTCTGCTTTACCATTTTTACAACCTGGTCAATAGGTTATCACGAAATCGAACTCGGCAAAGAACAATGCCCATCGGAGTTGGCGTGACGATTGGGCCTTGGCTGTCTTTAAATACTGTAAGTTCCGGTGATCGGTGATCACAGTAATGGTATGCCTGGCACCGAGAAGATAGTGCCACCAAGCCTTGAAGGCGGATTTAATGGCTAATAGCTCCTTGTCGGTAACCGCATAGTTTAACTCGGGTGCCGAGAACTTTCTGGACCAAAATGCTACTGGGTGAAGCTGACCAGTTCAGGGTCCTTTTGAGACAGGACAGCTCCCATGGCTAGACTAGATGCATCAGTTTCCACTATGTATGGAAGTTCAGGGCGTGAGCTTTAATACAGGTGCAGACGTGAATTTCGCTTTCAGCTCTTGGAAGGCATTTTCAGCTTCTTCAGTCCACATAAAGCGTTTATTTTTTCGCAAGAGTGCTGTGATGGGATGTACAACATGTGAAAAGTCCGGGATGAATCTGCGGTAGAAATTGGCAAAGCCGAGCATGCTTTGTACTCCTTTAACTGAACTTGGTGATGGCCACTTAAGGATTGCGTCCACCTTTCGGGAGTCCATCATTCGGACTCCTCTTGGGGTCAGGATAAACCCAAGGAATTCAACTTCTGTGGCATGAAAAACGCATTTTTCCAATTTTGCATATAGTTTGTGCTGGCGCAATTTCTCAAGGACTGCTCGGACGTGCTTCACATGGACAAATTCTGAAGAGGAGTATACTAGAATATCATCGATATATACGACAACACAAACGTCAATGAGTTCACGAAGGACATCGTTCATGAAGTATTGGAAGGCTGCTGGTGCATTGCACAACCCGAAAAGCATCACCTGGTATTCGAATAACCTTATTTAGTGCAAAAAGCAGTCTTCCATTCGTCGCCTTCTTTTACACGTACCAGATGGTATGCCCCCCGGAGATCTAACTTAGTGTATATGCCAGCGTCCTTCACTTGGTCTAGTAGTTCAGGGATCAGAGGCAATTGGTATCGGTTCTTAACAGTTATCTGGTTCAATGCGCGGTAGTCTATGCACATTCTGATGTCACCTTCCTTTTTGGGCACGAAGAACAAAGCTGAATATGCAGGGGACTTGGATAGGTGAATGAAGCCATTAGCAAGGTACTGGTCTAAGTATTGTCGTAGGTGAAGGTTCTCAGGTTCCGTAAGGGCGTAGATCCTGCTACAAGGGGGTTGTGCACCGGGTATGAGATCGATTTGACAATCGTACGATCTGTGAGGTGGTAAGGTGTTTGCCTGTTCTTTTTGGAAGACATCCTGGAATTCTTGGTATTCTGGAGGTAGTTGCATGACTGTTGTGGTTACTGTGGCCAAGCCTGCGTCCAGATTTTTCTTTAGGTAACAGGTTTGTGCACAATCCGGGAAAGTTATTCTCTCCTCTCGCCTATCAATACAATGGCCCTCATTACGACCCTGGCGGAAATCGAAAAACGATGGCGGAAATGTAATACCGCCATCGAATACCGCTCGGTGCGATTATGACCCGTCACCGTAAAGTACGATGCCATCAGCGACACCGTAGTGAACGCCAACGCTAACTGCACCAAGTACGCGCACGCGCGCCATGCAAAACCGTAATTACCACCATGGCGCAACGGTACGCGAATGCTGACCCTAGCGGACATTTACTTAACGCCATCAAGCATGGCGGAAAGTACCATTCCGCCATGGTGAGAATTACGGCATCGTGAACCAACCGTAAATGGCCCTACTGAGTGCCTGTACACCACTCCCTGCCCACATTGCACAACACCTCGTAGGTGCAATGAAGTCACACAATGCAACCAGTGAAATGTACAAGTCACCCATGCATGCCAACGAACAAATGAATGTAGGGGCTCCAAGTGCCTTGTGAGTGGCCATCCATATTTGGCATGTCACCATTGCCGTACTGATGCAGCACAGGCACGTGAAGGTTCAAGTACAGCAATATGAACTGAAACATGAGACAAAACAACAACAGGCCCCCATCGCTTGACACCAGTGTAAGGCAACATTCAAAGCAGTATCCTGAGGGAGACTGCACCAGCCCTGTACCCTTGCCAGTAAACAAACCAACCATCAGCATAAGCATGTACCACACAAGTTGGCAGAGTGACTGAGCAGCCAGGCTCATCTCAAGAGGGGCCAATGGGAGCTGCAGGGCACAGATGGCACGAATACAGAAGCTATTCCAATGGACTTGACCTCAGTCTCCCTCCAAGAAACGCACGCAAACACAGGCACCTGTGACCAGCCATTTTCTGATAATCACATCATTCCACCAATCCACCTGGCTGACCGGCATCTGTTACACAAAAGCTAATCCCCCGCCCCTGAACATAACATCATTAAAACAGTCATAATGGCAGGCCCCATCCCTGACCTTACTGGGCTTCGTAGGCAAACGCGGCCAGTACAGTACCACGCAACTATACTCAGAAGCCGGAACCCAATGCAGATCTCCTCACAATACACCGCTCCACAAATAGGAATATGCTACATTACTTGCAAAGAATAACGCTACACGGTTGAAATCAGAATCAAATTTTAATGCACATCAAATTCACCAAGCCCATACAGCTATTAGGTCATAAACTCCAAAATATTTTTCATTACTGTGGGCTGCATCCGCAATAAATGACCAGCTTCTACTTGTGTGACGCCCTGTTCCTTCATGGTACACAGGGGCTACATTCACGTTCAAAAAGGCAACATGGAAGCGCCGAGAACCGCAGGGCCGTCCCATTAGGTAGGCACTAGTCCAGCTGAAAGGTTGATATGTAGCTCCTAGCCACTAGTACTGCGTAAGGGCATGTGGCCCATTGGCGATCGTCCCATAAGATCGTAATGGTGCTCCACTGATTAACTCGAAGCAGCAGGTGTTGGGAGTAAAAGCCATCTGCAGGAGTGGCATACAGATGGCAGCGGCAAAAGGGGAGGAGATACCTGTCACCCAAATGAAATGAAAAAGAATAGTATGGGCATCAGAACTTCATTTGTATTACTCACTTCAATGATCACACTAAATCTACAGCCATATGCATGCTAGCCCACTCAAAAGGATTATTTTCACCCAAAAATCACTTGCGAATCATAACTATATAAATCGAGGTGAAAACACTATTACAAACGAGTGTTTGTGTGCATGCGTCTGTTAAGACAGAATCCATTAGATGGGATTAGTAACGTGCATAGACACAAGTGTTTGAAGGCGCGTCGAGACAGGGAGGGTTCAACAAGGGCAGATAGACGATGGTCCCACTATGGCAGCTCTGCATCACATAGCGCAGGGGAAGGGGATAGATTCCGAAAAGCCATGTACATGGCAAACTCTCAATTAAATCATCTGTCCGTGCATCCATACATCATTCCCTCATCCCGGTATGAAAACGCCTGATTATTTACTCACATCACATTTGAAATTTCCATTGAGTCTGTGCGTAATGCAGTCTGCAAAATCCACTGTGCTCCAGCCCGGAATTCTAGTGTTGTGAAGTAACATGTATTTGGGAACGTCCTACCTTATCGTCCACTACGCTATTGCGCATCCCATACTATTCATATCAATCATTGCATTCTCGCCATGGCCCCTGTCCCAAGGACATTAAACAATAGAGCGTTATATTTGCAGTCAGACCTGTGGGCGTCTCCTGCCGCTAGCTGAAAACCGAAAGCGCTGTCCTTCGAATTCCTCATTTGCAACATCACGTCGATAAGGCATCTGTGACCGCTTGAAATCACAAATTCATCCATGTAGTGCGGCAGTGTGTGAAAATGGCAACTGGCTTCACTCACAAATGGGACGCCCCGCCCGTCGGTGAACCTCGGTACAGTGCTGCATGAGGGTCCACCGTTAATCGAGTACTACATTCCACTGACCCTTCACAAATTTGTTCGCGACTGCAAAGATAGTATGTGAAACAATGGGACCATAGCAGAATGAACATATAAACCAATATTTCACTGCCATCGGGATTAAATACATGATTGTAATAGCAAGATGCCATGCGTCACATTGCAGCGTTGTGTGCGGGACGTGCTCGCCCAAAGGGGATTGCAGCTGGCACAGGTGGAATGAATCACCACAGGTGGAGGCTATACAGCCTGAAAACACATAAATTGCACACCCAACCCCCTCCCACAACCACACCCACTCCAAAATGCTACCGGCAGGACTAGCGATGTTGGCCCTGAGGGACCTGATAGCACTGCAAGTACTCCAACTTCAAGAAGAAGACGAACACCAACTACTACAACAACCGGCCGCACAGAGGAGACGCAGGAGGAGGAGGAGGGCAAGGCAGGGCCAGCAAGGGCCACCAGCACAGCCACTACCACCACGCAGGCAGTCCGCAATCCCACGCCTCCGAGCTCATCCGTTCAACCTCACTGCTGAGCAGATCCACACCCTCTACCGTTTGGACGGGGACACCATAACCGCCATTGTGAACATGACACACGCTGACCTTGTCAGCATGATAGATAGCCCAACCGCCATCCCACCCCTACTGAAGGTGGTGTCTGTACTCCACTTCCTGGCCACAGGCACCTACCAGCACACAGTCGGACAGTTGCATGGCATTTCACAGCCACTGTTGTCACGGACACTATCGCAAGTGCTCGATGCCCTCCTGAAGCACGCAGACGACTACATCTCTTTACCACGCTCGGAGCAGGAGATTACAAACACAAAAGTGGGATTCCATGCACTGGCCGGCATACCGGGTTGCATTGGTGCCATCGACTGCACCCATGTGGAATTAGTTGTCCCACATGCCATGGAGGCCCAGTACCGCAACCGGAAACAATATCATTCTCTTAATGTACAGATGGTGTGTGACTCCAACAGGATCTTTACACATTGTTGTGCCCGATTTCCTGGATCAACCCATGATTCTATGGTCTTGAGGAACTCTACAATACCACGCTACATGGAGCGACACGCAGGGAACAGATCCTGGCTACTCGGTGAGTCTCATTTCATGCATGATAATGTGGGGTATGTGATGAGGCAATGACCTGGCAGGAAGGGGGGGGATGCGTACGTAGCAATGTCATTCCACAAACATCCTTTATTGTCCACATACAGGTGATGCCGGGTATCCACTGAAGAGATGGCTCCTTACACCACTCCGGAACCCACAGAACCAGCATGAGGAGGACTACAACCATGCCCACTCACGTACCCGTGTAGTCATTGAACAGGCATTCGGCCTACTGAAGGCTCGTTTCCGCTGCCTCAGCAGGTCTGGCGGGGCACTCCTGTACCGCCATGAGAAGGTTGCAAAGATGGTCATGGCATGTGTCATGCTACACAACATGTGCGTACGTAGAAATGTGCCCATGCCCCCTGACGCAGAACTGCAAGCACCTGAAGATGGTCATGATGAGGGTGGGGATGTGGCAGCACCTCAAGGAGTCCGCGAGGCACAGGAGGCCCGTGAAATTCGTCAGAATATCATAGATTCATGCTTCTAGCACTCACGCCTGGTGGCTGATACATGGACACGGGACTTGTGGCACTGTGTGTGTCTGGAACATGCACAATGTGGACTGTACGCCAATAAAGGCCTCGTACACAAAGATCAATGTCCACACATCTCATTGGATGATTATGTAATGTTTATAGCATATGTGAAATTATATTACACACCCCATCGACCCGCCACCCAAGAAAGCCCAACACCCCCCCTCCACCCTCCTACCTCCCCCCCGAACACCAGTGTCCAAAGATGCTCATTGTCAGTGGGCAGACGCTATTGCAAGCCCCCTCTCCGGGTATCAGGGGCACCCCTGCCTGTGGAGCGCAGGTTCCTCCCAGATCTACGTTGGGGGCTGCCCTGGACGGAACTTACAACGGATGATGTCTCTGCCTGCTCACGTCCATGCATGTCCCTAAGGGTTTGTGAGAGCTCAGTGACCACACGGCGCACAGCGGCAAGTTCACCACATACGTCTTTGGACGTCGCATGCAGTTCCCCCCTCAGGCTCTCGGTGCTTGTCTCCATTTGTACCCTTAGTGTCTCTGTACCTCTCTCCATTTGTGCCCTAAGTGTCTCAGTAGATGTTTCTATGACTGCCTTAGAACCCCCACATTTATCAGCATGCTCCTTGAGGAGCGTGGCCAGTTGCTGCTGTTGCACGATCACCTGGTCGAGGGACTGTTGCCTCTGCTGGGCCATGGCCATTTGCGGTGGTGTCACAGAGGGGCTGATCACCTCATGTTGCCTTGCCACAGGGCTTGTGGGGGATGGCCAGTAGTCGTCTTGTGGGTGCCCCTGCGTGGTATCCTCATGGTGTACGGGATGAAACAAACAGGGGGATTGAGACAGGTCATGGATGGGTCCTACATCGACAGCACCGTTTTCTGTGTCGGAGCATGCTGCCATTAATGCAGTGTCACCTATGGTGCTGCTGCCACCAGAAGCAGTGCCTTCTGTGGCATCCATTGGGGGGACCTGTGGTGCTGCTGTTGTGGGCATGCTGGCTGCTGGGGTGCCTGTTGAAGTCCCCTCCTGTGTGCTGCCACTTGATTTGTGCTGCTGCCGTGTCTTGATCCGTGCAGCTGAGGTGGAGGGTCTTTGGCCGTTGGTCTTGGCCCTCTTTGCAGGTGTGCTGGTAGGGGTGTCCTGGAGCTCGTCGTTTGAATCGGACCCTGTGGTGGAGTAAAGGAGGGCGAGCGTTATTTATGGGTCTGTGGAAATTGGAATGGCAATGTATCACATGCATTGGGGTGGTACCTGAAGGTGATTTGGGTCAGGGCCTTGGAGGTGGTTTCATTTTTGTGTGGATTGAGGATGCAGTTGTTTTGCAGCCTGCAGTTAGGGTGTGCATGCTGCACGTGTAGAGGGTGTTTTTAGGATTTTTAATTATTTATGTATTTAATGTGACTTTTAAAGTGCGCTATCAGGCCAATGTATGTGGACGTTCTCCTGGACATGTGTTTCTGTTGCACTATGTGGACACATGGTACTTCACATGATTGGACATTGTGGATTTAGCATTGTTTTATTTGGCCCACCTACCTGATTCTTCGGATGTCTGCACTCCTTTCTCCATCCCTCCGACTCCCTCTATACTCTCCATTCCAATGGTGGAGGCACAGATTTCTTCCCAGGGGGTCAACTTGATGGGTGATTCCGATCCTCCCCCGGTAGCTGTGGCAATGTTACGGTTGGCTGATAGTATGCTCCGTACGGGTATCCGCAAGTCGTCCCATCGCTTTCTGCATTGCTGTGGGTTGCGGGGTGCGGTCCCCACCGCACTTACCCGCTGTGCCACCAGGGCCCATATGGCCTTCTTGTTTGCAAGTGCCGTCCTGGTCATTTGCGTCGAGAAGACGACGGCAGCATTCTCCTGGAGGGTCTCTGTGAGCACGGTGAGTTCCTCATGGGAGAAGTGGACCTGCCGCTTGCGGTCGCATGCTTTTTTAGCAACTTTTCCCATTTTGATTGTTTTAACTAGGGTGGCTTACGGGTGGGGATGTGTCTCAGGGTCGGATTTGTAATGGTTGTGTTGGGATTCTGATTTTGTAGGTGTACGGCGTGCTGTTTCCCGTTCCGGCCCCATGTTTTTACTTCCGTTTCCGTATATTTACGGTCACCGTATTTTGCGATTACCGCTCATTACGGTGACCGCTATGATGGGTGGCGGAATTGCACCTAGGGCGCCGTACGACGGCGGTGAGGGGCGTTTTGGGGACATTTCTGCCATCGCAGACTTTGCACTTCCGCCATGGCGTAATGCTCGTGCCCGATGGGTCGGAATTAGCCGCACTTTACTCCATCGTGCAATGGCGGAAACGCTATTTACGCTATGGCGGTAAGGTCAGTTACTTTCCGCCAGGGTCGTAATGAGGGCCAATGATTATGTGTTTCCAACCAAAGTATCCCCAGTATTATTTGGAACTGTGGGGCTTTGATTAGATCAAACACAATAGTCTCTCGATGCCCATCCTGACCCAATAGTATCATCTCTGCGGTGGAATGAGTTACAGGCCCAGAGGCAATTTCAGTTCCATCGACTGTGGTGATGACATCTGAGGTGGTTTTTCGGCAGAGAGGTAGATTCATCCTGGAAGCCAATTCGTAGTCCACATAGTTTCCTATGGCCCCACTATCAATGCATGCCCTTACTGCGTGCATACGCGATGGCTGCCTTGGATCTACGAGGACCATTGGTATGATGAAATGCGAGGTCTGAGTATCCTCCTTCAAGCTCGGCAAGCGGACCTCTAAGCTTGTCGGGCGTGGTTGTTTCCTGAGTCTGACTCCATATGACTTTTATCAGCAGCTCCTACCACCTTCTTGGGTGGTTTTACAGGGCAATCCCTTTGAAAATGCCCAGAAGTTCCACAATATAGACACAATTGCATTTGCCGTCTCCTTTCTCTTTCCTTCTGGGTTAAGGGTCCTTTAACCCCTCCGATTTGCATGGGTTCTGAAGCATCTGCTCCTTTGGGGTTAGCGTGGGTTTTGACCAACACCCGATTCTCAAACTTGGCTCGATCAGCCTTTCTGTTCTGAAGTCTGTGATCTAACTGGACCACTAAGTCTATATATTCAGCGCAGTCTTGAGGTGGGTTCACGACTTGAGCCAAGACATCCTTGAGTTCTCCTCGAAGCCCTCGATGAAATAACGTGATTCGTTTCACCTCAGGCCATCCAGTTTCCACTATCAACCTATTAAAGGTTGCGATGTAGGATAGAAGGTCCTGGTTACCCTGTCGTAGGGACAAAAGTTTGTTATCCAGGGCCTGTCCTTGGGAGTGCCGGGCAAATAGTCTTTCCATGCTCATTTGAAAGCCCTGAAAATCCCGAAGAATTGGGTCATCCTGAGTAACTAGTGGAAGTGACCAATCAGCTGCACTGCCGCTGAGATATGACAATACAAAGGCTACCTTGGCTTGATTGTTTGGGAAGGCTCCAGGTCTGCATAAAAAGTGCAAGCGGCATTGGTTCATAAACACGGCAAACCTTTTGGGATCTCCTGCAAAGCGTTCAGGCGGAGCTAATGGAATATTTCCTGGTAGGTTTATTTGCACAGGGTTACTCGATGACACAGGAGCTGGATTTCCCCCGGGACCTAGTAGGGGTGCTTGTCCAGCCTGGCTTTGCATTAGTTGCCTAGCAAGGTCATCAGTTCGCTCCTTTGACAAAATCAGTTCTCTCCTAAGAGCATTGGTTTCTTGACGGGCGGAATGCACTTCAGCCCTCAGTTCCCCTAGTAATTGGGCCAATTGGTCAGTTTCTGAGGTATCCATAACGCCCAGGTGGGAATTTGTGGGTAGGCTTTGCGTTCTGTTACGCTCACCTGGCTCCCACATGGGCGTCGATCTGAACTGGACAGCTGCGGTCTCCACCAATGTGCGCGTAGTGCCGAGATGATGGACTGGACTGGCCCACTTAGCTTCGTTTGCTTGGCCCGTAGGAATATTCTTCTGCAAATGGAGAAAGGGAATTAACCACCCGTGGAGTTGAGCGTTAATCCTCCCCCACTCCCGCTGTTCTCCCCACTGATCACCTTTGATGTCCCCTCTTATAGTCTCACCTGATGGTTTGGAAAGATGAGCTCTCCATCCTGCATTGAGCGCAGGGGCGCGTAGATAACCAGTTAATTCACTGGCTCGAAGGAATTGGTGAGTTCCAGAACAATATTGACTCTGAGATTCCCGACAAGACGCCGTGAGTATGTAGTTCGTAAGAGTTCAAATGTCTGACTTTCACTCTTGTCCGATTCCTTGCAGGTTGCAGTTTGACCCTAGCGAAGAGTTCCTTGTGCCAACCGGTAATATTCAGGAAAGGATTTGTATTATCCAACACAGTTCGATAAAATAATGTCAATATGTAACCTGTTGCTTTCTCCCTTATTCAGGCGCTGAGAGAAAGTATGAAGTCTCGGGGAATAATGCCTCAGGCGGTAAAATCAGGTAAGTCTATTGTGGTGAGGAGGTTTCCCCTTGTTTGTCCCTTTGTTTCACCTTGCTGTCCTTTTGTTTCCCCTTAGGGGCCGGAGTTCGGCGAGGATGCAGTGGAAGCTGTGCCGACCCGTGAAGAGGAATAGTACCCCCGGTGGTAAAATCAGGTAAGTCTATGGGGGGTAACTAATATTGCCTCTGTGTATTCCCTTGGCTCACCTTGCTGTTCTTGTCTTCCCCTTAGGTGCCGGAGTGCGGCGGGAACATGCAGAAGGATGCGGTGGATTGTGAAGATGCTGCGAAGGCCGGTGAGTTCAGCGCGGCGCTGCAGCAGGCGAGGCGACACGCATAAAATAACATCTTTCTGCCAACTCGAAGGCGCGATGGATCGGGAATTCAGGTAAGGATCGAAGGTGTTGCTCTTGTTCTAACCTTTTCTCCTTCTTTCTCCCTTTTTCTAGGAGCTCCAGACTCGAGGCGGGCGTGGCAGAAGACTGGATGCAGACTTGCAGGCACGGTGAGCGTTACGCTGCTGGATGCAGAATAACGCGAAGCGTGTGCTGCTCTTCGGGCGTGGTTTAAATAGCTTCCAAAGTAGTCCCAGGTAAGTATTCCTCCCCAGCCCCACCCGAGTAAAAAATAGTCCCTAGGTAAAGTAGTCCCTTCCAAGCCTCTTTTGGCTTGGAGCTCTTGCAGCATGGTCTGCATCAGGTAAGTTTGCAGCATGGTCTGCATCAGGTACATTTTAATCTATGAGCCTGGCGCCTATGGTGCCAGGACTGACTCTCCATATGAGCCTGGCGCCATAGACGCCAGGACTGCACCCAAATAGCCCCTAGCAGGGGTTATTGGGCTTGCTTGGAATAACTTTATGCCTGCTTCCGGGGTTGCTGGACTTGGTCTGGGTCCCCGGGGGTAAGCATCATGACAACTTGTTGCTTGGAGAAGCGACTGACCCTGAGGGGAGTGGAGGCGGATGAGCGAAGAGCCAGAGAAGGAAGGTATTTGGGAAGAGAGAGTTGAAGGTATTGCGGCCCCAGGCCCCAGAAGGCCTTGTGGACAATGCAGAGGGTTTTGAACTTAATTCTTGCAGCTACTGGGAGCCAGTGCAGAGATTTCAGTCCTGGAGAAATACAATCCCTGGGCTTGAGGCCAAGGACAAGTCTCGCAGTCCTGTTTTGGATAAGTTGCAGAGGGCGGAGAGTAGAGGCAAGCAGATTTAGATAGAGGCTGTTACAATAGTCCAGCCTAGAGCGAACCAGGGCTCTGGAGACGGTGAGCTTCTGGGGAAGAAGAGGAAAGGAAGAATACCTTTGAGGAGGTGCAGCTCGTAGTGTGACTTCTTAGAGACGTCAAGGATGTGAGGAGAGAAGGAGAGTGTGGAGTAGAAGATGACCCCGAAGTTTTTAGCCTTGCAGGTGGGAGCAGGAAGAGGGCCAATAGAGGCCAGCCAGAGAGATGCAGGGAAGGAGGGATTGCAATACCTATGTCCTTCTCCCACAACTTCTCATAACTCCATTGTGTTTGACTCAAGTTCTCTGTGAGTATCTTGTACAGTGCCCCCACCATATGCCTGTCTCCCGCATTAGTAATAATGTTCGTCTCAATAACAGATAGATCACTTATTATTTATTGTTTGTTACCCATTAACCAATGGCGTAATTGGGCGTTTCTTAATCTTTCATTTTGATTCAATAACAATACCTGTTTGCATTGCTGGAAAGTTATAATCTCTTGTCCTTCAAAGATATCACACCCATCCTCCAGCATCCCGCTTCCTCCCGTTGCTTGAATGCATTGTGTTCTAATCCCGGAGTAAACTGGGGGCTACGAAAAAGAGATGTAAAAGGAGAGGGAAATGTTGTAATACCAACTCTTCGTACCACAGTATGCCATATCTTGGCTATCAATGCTGTTATTTTACTTCTATACATATTAACAGGATGATCCTGTTTTTGGCACCATACTACTTCCTGGAGAGGTTTGCCAACTACTGCTCTGTCCATTCGTACCAACATTTCTTCGGGGTCCTCTTTGAACCATTCCCTGATAATTCGCAATTGGTCAGCCTGATAGCAAATCTTCAAGTTAGGTACCCCCATTCCTCCTTTTTGTAGTGATGGTATTAATATTTTCCAAGCAACTCTGGGTTTCTTACATTGCCAAATGTATTCCCTCAAAATCTTGTTAAGTTCCTTAGAGAATTTCAATGGGTCCCTGATTGGTAGAGTTGGGAAAAGATACAATAGCTTTGGGAGAATTATCATTTTAATAACATTTATTCTTCCCATCCATGATATTGTCAAAACGTTTCGTTCCTTAAGCCAATGTTTAATTGATATCAGGAGAGGGAAATAGTTTGCTCCATACATTGACTCCAGGGAGTCATATAGTTGTATACCCAAATACTGCATATCATGTTTCGTTGCTATACATTGATTGTCATAGGATACCCTCTTATCTGTAATTTTCCCCTGCTGAAACTTCAAGAGTATTGATTTTGGCATATGAATTCTTAGGCCCGCTACATCCCCAAATTGTGTCAACTCTGCTGTTAAAATCTGGCAATTAAGAAGATGTATCCTCCAGTGTCAGCAATTGTCACGACCCTCGCCCAAAACCCCCTCTGGCAAACCCATTGGCCAGGTGGAGTCAGGACTTAGGCCTCTAGAGCCTGGCATCCTCTTCAAAAGCCCTCATGGGTCCAGTCCTGGCGCCTATGGCGCCAGGCTCATACACCATGAACAACAATGTGCCTGGGAACTACTTTATTGTATTGTCAGCCAACATGGAGGCATCCACATAGCTTGGTTCCTAAGAACCAAGCTATGCAGTCTAGTGTTTTGGGTGTGGCAGGCCTGGAACTACTTTCCCTGGTACTACTTTACCTGGGCTATATAAACCACACCCTGACTGCAGAACATGCTTCGTGTTACTTTGCAGCTTGCAACGTGACACTCACTGTGTCCAGCTATTCCCTCGAACCTTGGAGAAGCAGAACCTGCAAGGAGACAAAAGCAACATCATTAGCAGCAGCATCTTACCTGCAGTCTTCATCTTTAAACACTCGCATCTACTGAGAACAGCTTCCTCGATTCTGCACGCCTCCCGGACAGAACGACCTGAAAGAGGAAGATAGAGGCAACATTAAAGAAAGCTGTAGAGACATTTTCAAATTACAAACTGCTCAAAAGGCTTACCTGGCTGGTCGCCTCCCGGCTGGCACCACTCCGGACATTCCACTCGCGCTGAAGAACACAGTGACCTACAAGGAAGGAAAACACAGGTTAGCAAAGACAAGACTTTGCAGCGTTGCGCATACCACTTACTTACCGCATCATAGCGCTCTTAATGCGCCATCCTTTACCAGCGGGGCTCAACCAAGCCAGTTCGCCACGCTGAAGCTCTGCATACCTAAGGGAGAAAAAAGAGACATTTTTAACAAAAAAAGGCATGCAGGATAGCAACAAAACTAAAGAACAGCAATAAGACCTACCTGAACAATATCAAACGGGCCGGCGTCAGTGAAGTAACTGGACCGCACTCGCCCATGAAAGACAACGCGCCCCTGCAAAGAAGGCAGGACGGAGAGCACGCCTAATTCTACAACAAGGTGAGGAGAGGGCGCCAGAGGGACTGAAAGCATACGGGGTGGAGGGAGGATACTTAGTCCTCCTGTATTTTCAGGCAGAACCGTCGCCGCAGACCACATCAGGGCAAAGCTGAGAAGCATACCAGCGAGTAACCCAGCTGGGTGGCGTCCATGTGGATACCAGGTGAGCGTAACAGCAATAAGTCATCTGCAAAGGCCATGATTTTATGGTCTTCTCCCCCAAGTTGAATCCATTTGATTTTCTCCTCTTCTCTAATTTTAACCAATAATCGCTTGAGATGTAGTGCATACAGTATGGGAGATAACCGGGACCCCTGTTGAGTTCCTCAGGTAACACTAATCTCATTGGAGAGATTCCCATTAACAGCTAATGGCAGTTTCGGGGTTTGATAGTGTGCCTTTACCATTTCCAGGAACCCGGGACCGAATCCCATATATTCCATTGTTAGAAATAAGAAGGACCATTTGACACAGTTGAACGCCTTCTTGGCATCAAGTGTTAATACCCCTGCTGATAGTTCCGCCTTATTAATTTTTTCCATTAAATAGGCCACCCGTCGAGTGTTATCAAATGTTTGTCTATTCGTCACAAACCCAGATTGATCAGGATGTATCAACACAGGTACCAGCCTTCCCAATCTAGCTGCCAGTATTTTAGCAAATACCTTAGCATCAATATTGATGAGAGCAAAGGGTCAGTAGGAGCCACATTGCGTCCTATCCTTCCCTGGCTTTGGGAAAAGTACCACCTTTGCTTCTTCCATAGAGGGTGTAATGATACCCTCGCCCGTGAAAGAATTAAATAGTGAAGTCAACACCAAGATTAAGTCTTCACTTATAAAATATTGCAGTGAATCCATCTGGTCCCGGTGCCATGTGCAGGGGGAATGACTTTATTGCTACGTGAACTTCCTCCGATATTATTTGACCCTCTAACTCAGACAATTCTAGTTTGTTTAACCAGCGTCACGTCAGGTATGCCTTTTTTACTTCGGGATCTGGACGATCCGAGTTATATAGCACAGAGTAGTACTCAGCAAAAGCATCTATTATGTGCCTAGAGGAAGAGCCGACTTTCCCTTGCCCTGACACAATAGTACAGATATTTTAGCTTCCTCTATCATTCGTACCTGACGTGTCAGCAGCGAATCGGCCTTGTCAGCTTTAATATGATAGAGCTGCATTAAATATAACAGGGCCCTCTCTGCATGCCTTGTTTGTACTAGGTATAGTTGGCCTTGAAGGTACCTAAACTTTTTCTGAATTTGTACCTCTTGATTTGTGACCATTTTCTTCATAACTGATTTCATTTGGGTCTCCAGTTCCCGTTGGGCTGCTAATAATACTTTGTGCCTTTGAGCTTTTCTTGCAATAAGTTCCGCCCCTTATGGTTGCTTTGAATGCGTCCCAAACCCACTTATCCGGGGAATCCTGAGCCCCATTTAATGCAAAGTATTGCTTAATCTTTTCCCGAATCTCTTCACCCATTGCCTGATCTTTGATTATGCACTATGTGAATTTCCATCGCCATAACCCTGACCCTACATTTCCATGTGTGATCATCAATTTTAATGGTGTGTGATCAGATAAGGCCATTGGACTCCTCTCTATCTGCTGTATTCGCCCCAACAATGATACTGAGACCCACACATAGTCTATTCTTGAGAATGTCTAGTATACTGATGAGTAAAATGCACACCCCATGTCCCCATCCTTGGTTTCCCTCCAAGCATCTACCAACGATAGGCCACCTATAGACGCTTTTATTTTTTGCCTTGGGGGTCGTTGTGATATCTGGTTACCTTACTCCTATCAATCAGGAGATCCCAAGCCATGTTGAAATCCCACATGAGGATGATTTGTCCCTCTGCAAACCATTCTAGTTTATTTATTACTCATTGTAAAAAAACATCTTGCCCTATATTTGGAGTATAAATTGTTGCGATTGTGTAGTGCATTCTGCCCAACAGTATTTTAACAAATAAGTATATCCCCTCTTTATCTTTTTCTTGTGCCTTTATGGTCTGACCAAAACTTTTAACACAGGGACATAGGCTACCACACCTGTCTGGCACTTGCCGGTAGTGTAATGCTGCACAAATAGTTTGATCATAATATTTGATCTATACTTGAATTAGAGAGCACCAACACTTGTATTCACACATTTAACACATTTTATTGGACAATAAATTTATTAAATGTGTGAAACCATATAATTGAAGCTTATTTGCATCTCCGCTTGACACATGTGTCTCTTTAAACGCCACTATATGAGGTTTCTCCCGATTCAAGAATGACCCAACTTTACGTTTTTGACCGGGGTGTTCAAGCCCCTAATATTGAAGGACGGGACTTGTACAATTCTCATTCCTCCCATCTATTCTGAATATACTCAGACTATTCATATTTTTGGTAGCTGCCTGCTTCCTTCTACCCCTCCACCTCCCCAAACTATATCCCCTAACCCTCTGAAACATTTCCCCCCAACGCAATAACCCCCACCCCTCGCTAACTTCCTGTTACACTCACCTGGTATCCACAGGGACGGCACCCAGCCGGGTTACTCGCTGGTATGCTTCTCAGCTTTGCCCTGATGTGGTCTGCGGGGAAGGTTCTGCCTGAAAATACAGGAGGACTGTGTTCAAGACTGACCGACTGGGATAAGTATCCTCCCTCCACCCCGTATGATTTCAGTCCCTCTGGTGCCCTCTCCTCACCTTGTCGTAGAATTAGGCGTGCTCTCCGTCCTGCCTTCTTTGCAGGGGCGCATTGTCTTTCGTGGGCGAGTGCAGCCCAGTTACTTGACTGGCGCCGGCCAGTTTGATATTGTTCCGGTAGGTCTTATTGCTGTTCTTTAGTTTTGTTGCTATCCTGCATGCCTTTCTTTGTTTAAAATGTCTCTTTTTTCTCCTTTAGGTATGCAGAGCTTCAGCGCGGCGAACTGGCTTGGTTGAGCCCCGCTGGTAAATGATGGCGCATTAAGAGCGCTATGATGCGGTAAGTAAGCGCTATACGCAGCGCTGCAAAGTCTTGCCTTTGCTAACCTGTGTTTTCCTTCCTTGTAGGTTGCAATGTTCTTCAGCGCGAGTGGAATGTCCGGAGTGGTGCCAGCCGAGAGGCGACCAGCCAGGTAAGCCTTTTGAGCAGTTCGTAATTTGTAAATGTCTCCACTGCTTTCTTTAATGTTGCCTCTATCTTCCTCTTTCAGGTTGTTCTGTCCGGGAGGCGTGCAGATTCGAGGAAGCTGTTCTCAGTAGCTGCGAGTGTTTAAAGATGAAGACTGCAGGTAAGATGCTGCTGCTAATGATGTTCCTTTTGTCTCCTTGCAGGTTCTGCTTCTCCGAGGTTCGAGGGAATAGCTGGACACAGTGAGTGTCACATTGTAAGCTGCAAAGTAACGCGAAGTGTGTTGTCTTGCTCGGGTGTGGTTTAAATAGCCCCAACAAAATAGTCCAGGTAAAGTAGTCCCTAGGCTACCACACCCAAAACACTAGACCGCATAGCTTGGTTCTTAGGAACCAAGCTATGTGGATGCCTCCATGTTGGCTGACAATACAATAAAGTCGTTCCCAAGCACATTATTTTTCATGGTGTATGAGCCTGGCGCCATAAGCGCCAAGACTGGCCCCATGAGGGCTTTTGAAGAGGATGCCATGCTCTAGAGGCCCGAGTCCTGACTCCACCTGGACAATGGGTTTGCCAGAGAGGGTTTTGGGCGAGGGTCGTGACACATACATCCCATCGCCTACTTCTCTCGCAAACTGACACCATATGAGAGAAACTACTCAATCACAGAACGTGAACTTCTGGCCATCCGGGATGCTTTCTTGGAATGGAGGCACCATCTTCTTGGTGCTCGACACCCTATAATCATTTATTCAGATCATAGGAGTTTGTTGGCCTTCAAATCCATGAAATGTCTCACTGCCAGGCAGGCATGTTGGCATTTGTTTTTCTCACAATACCAATGTGTTATTACCTATCGTCCTGCAAAGGTTCACGTATCAGATGACTCTCTCTCTCACTCTTGTGCAGGTGAACGACTCATACAGATTGAACATAAGTCACTTCTACCAAAACGGGTCGTATGTGGATGTTCTGTTCAACTGTTACACTTCGGGCTGTGTACTATCTTTGTATTCCTTTGCAGCATTGGTATTGGCGGTGCGTGTTCTCCCCGCTCTTTTATTCAATTGACACCTCTGCCTGTTCCAATCAAAACAGCAGAGAGGTACGTTGTAGAAAAGAGCCCCTCTTTTGAGGAAGCCTGAGTCTTGTACTCAGGGGAGCTGGAAGTGAAGGTTGAAATCGATTCCTGTACTCCCATCATCTCCAAGGTCATTCATCCACATCCTTGACCTCCTACGCAGTGGTGAGTAACATAAACCCTCCTTGCGATCGGTTATTACAGATTGGGCCTCTGCTCATCCAAATGAAATCGCAGAACTGAACATGGATCTGGTACAAGGTTTACCGTTCATTCAGGGACGTGTTTTTATTCCACCTGGCCAAGCTTGCACTTTAGCCCTCCAGTGGTCTCATGATTCACTCTCTGCTGCGCATCCAGGGAACCAAAAAACGTTGGAAGCATTACGACGATGGGCTTCGTGGCCTTCCATGACACGCAATGTACAAGACTACATAACAACGTGTGCCATATGTACTCAATGCAAAACTTCCAGGACCAAACCAGTAGGTTTATTACAACCCTTACCGGTCCCATATAAACCCTGGCAGATGGTGTCGATGGATTTAATTGTCGAACTACCCGAAATTCAAGGACACGACACAATTTGGGTGATAGTGGACTACTTTACAAAGTATGCTATATTTGTTCCTTGCTCCGGGTTGCCTTCAGCACCCGAACTGGCCTGGTTGTTCATGTCTAATGTATTTCGCTATTTTGGGTTACCATCTGTCATTGTTTCCGACAGGGGAACGCAGTTTACTTCACGCTTCTGGAAGGCTCTTACGGCTTCCCTTGGCCTCGATGATAGATACTCCTCATCTTACCATCCGCAAACAGATGGGCAAACTGAAAGAGTCAATGCCACTATCGAACAGTACTTACGCTGTCTCTGTCTGCAGTTTCAACAGACTTGGTTCACAGCGTTACTACAAGCTGAATTTGCGTACAATAATTCTATGCACACCTCTACTGGAGTTTCTCCATTCTTTGCCCTCTATGGTTGTCATCCCAGGACATTGCCGCTTGATCCATCATTGCCAGATTCCAATCCAGCTGCGCGTGACTGCATCCGCGATCTGGATCAAGTGCACAAAGATGTACAATGTCATCTCCTTAGGGCCCAAGACTGTGCAAAGAAATCTGCTTATGCACATCGTTTGCCGGCACCTGCCTATCAGACCGGCATGAAGGTGTGGTTATCTTCCCGTAATTTACGGATTGCTGGTAAACGCTCGTTGTTACTTCGCTTCGTGGGTCCTTTTTCCATTAACAAAGTCATCAATCCTGCTGCAGTCCGGTTGTCGTTGCCCAGATCCTGGCGTATACATCCTGTCTTTCACGTTTCCCTCATTAAGCCTTTTGTTCCTTCCACTCGGCTCCCGGTGCGTCCATCCCCTGTTGTGGTGGACGG
The DNA here is from genome assembly GCF_040938575.1 of Ambystoma mexicanum. Lineage (NCBI taxonomy): Eukaryota > Metazoa > Chordata > Amphibia > Caudata > Ambystomatidae > Ambystoma > Ambystoma mexicanum. The sequence goes on along the minus strand of NC_090931.1, from coordinate 1,240,099,549 downwards.
CGAAGAGGAATATGAGGTATCTCGCATCCTGGACTACAGAGTATCCAGGGGTACTATCCTTTACCTGGTCGATTGGAAGGGTTTTGGTCCAGATGACCGTACTTGGGAGCCCCTTGCTAATTTGCATTGTCCTGAGATTTTGAGGGAATTCCATTCCGCCAGGGGGTTACTGGTGTTTTTGGGGGTGGATGCTGTTACATATCAGCCTAGACGGCAGTGCCTCCCTTTTCTGGTAGCTATTTACGGGGGAAAACACGTTCCAGAACTTCGGTGTGGCTTAGGTATCGGTTGCCATGGTGCCTGGCCATGCAGCAGAGGATGCCGCATCAGTTGAGACGTCCCGTGTGCAGAGAACGCATATGGAGGCCCCGACCCCCTGCACCGTAAAAGCTGAAGTGACTCAGCGGCTTGTTGCTGCTAATTGTGGCGTTACGTTCCTTCGGTTCCTTCGGTTCCATCCCTCTCCAGTGCTTATTTCCTTTTCCTCCTGATTACTTGACTTCCCAGTGTCATGATCACAGCAAAAGTTCCTACAATTGCGTCCAAAAAGAATTGGTCTTCAATCTACCATTCGTGGATGTTAAGAAAAAGCAACTCAGAGCAGTGTTAGGCATGGGCAGTACTTCCCAACACTCAACAGGGCTGCCTGGTTTATGCTAGTAGAGTGCGCAGTGTAGGTCTAGTTGTTTTCTCTCTCCTCCTATTTAAGCCCCTCCCCTCGAGCATTCCCTGCTTCGCGTTCGGAAAGAATCCAGTCAACGCTTGCCGCTGTCCAGCTTTAGGTCCTGTCACGTTCCAGCGCCACTAGTTACACTTCCCTTTCTGTCATTTGGTTCCCTTTTAGCCCGTTATTGTTTCCCTGAGTTCCCTGCAATTCCTACAATTTCCAGTCATAGTATCTTCCACAGTCGGTGTTTGGAACTCTCGTCACAGACTTCATTCCGGTCACTCCTTTAGCCCCGTCATTTTTCAGTCCCGGAACGACTTCCATAATTCAAGAGTTTCCTGTCAGAAATGTTTCGCAAGTATCTTTGCTCTTATCCTCTGAAGCAGCATAACTTTTCCCATGATATTGTGAAGTTCAGTGTTGCGTTGTAATCAGTTACTGAGCATTTGTTGCGCGTAACTTATGGAGCTGGGTTTGCGCTTCATTAGCTACTGAGTGTTCCTTAGCTTTGGATCTTAGTTTGGCGTGTGTTCTTTACATATTGTTTGAGTTCGCCACAAGCCTTGTATGGCATTTTTGCTGTATGCCTTTTCACTTATTTTCAAAGGCTTGAACGCTTTGGGGGTTGTGAGTGTGTTTCCTGAGGTAAATTCGTTTTCCGGTTGCGGTGCCCATGAATGCGTGGGTGTAGAAATTCCTCTCACACTTTAGGTACTCCTAAATTTCCCAGTCCTAATTCCAGTCACTTCAGTCCGGCGCAGTTATCTTGGTTTCACACTCTTATCTGTTGTGTAATTATTAGTGCGCTGTACCTTTCCAGTTTATTGAACATTAGTGAAAATTTCCTTCCTAGCTGCATTAGTTAGCACCATCTCCTCTCTTCAGAACTAGCGCCCCTGCACAGATGCAGGATGGAGAGCTAACAACATAAATTCCTAAGGTAATTAGAAAAGCTGAAGTGTTATATGAGAGTGTAGAATTAGTTTAAACTCCATAGAAGTGCTAATCAAAATTCTTAGAAATCTCTTGTGTTGATCCTAGGAACTCATATTCGTATGGTTGAAGGGAGGATTGGGAGCTACACCAATTGAGAAGAACTGTGTTACGTAGTTCCATCGTGAGTGTCCCCGCAGAGTCCAGGTAAGCGCTACAGAACGCGAAGCCTTTTGAAACATACTCTGCCTGGACATCATGGGAACTCCTGAGGTTGATCTGTTGGCCCAATTGTTGGGGGAATTGAGAGCGGAAGTGCATGCAGCACGTTCCGAAACTAATGCTCTGAGGAAAGAGTTAGTGGTGAACAGGGATGGAACTGAGGAGTTGGCCCGCCAATTATTGCAGTCACAAGCTGGTCAGGTTCTGTTGCCTTCTGGTAACCCCCAAGCTTCAGCCCCAATTGCACCATCAGTTCCTGTCCAAGTAATCGTACCAGGAAATATTCCCTTGGCCCCCCCAGAACGGTTTTTTGGAGACCCAAAAAGGTTTGCAGTGTTTCTAAATCAATGCAGGCTACATTTCTTATGCAGGCCGGGAACGTTTCCCACAGACCAATCTAAGGTGGCCTTTGTGTTGTCTTACCTGGGTGGGTATGCTGCTGACTGGGCAGTTCCTCTTGTCAATAGAGATGATCCTGTGTTGAGAAACTTTCAAAACTTCCAATGTGAACTAGAAAAACTTTTTGTCCGCCACACCCAAGGACAAGCATTAGATAATGAATTGTTGTCACTTCGACAGGGTAATCAAGATCTGCTAGCATATGTAGCCACTTTCAATAGACTTGTTGCAGAAACCAATTGGCGCTCAGAGAAAAGAACTACCTAGTTTTACCGTGGGTTGCGGGGTGAGCTGAAGGATGTCCTAGCACAAGTGGTGAACCCACCAGAAGGAATTGCCGAATTCATAGACTTAACCATCCAGTTGGATCACCGACTTCAAGATCGGAGAATGGATCGAGGTCGCCCAGAGAGTCGGGCATATTTTGTTTGCCCCAAGGAAACTTCTGGAAGGGTGTCATCAGAAAACCATGCCGAACCTATGCAACTGGGTGTCATTCGTGGTCCTATCTCCCAAGCTGAGAGAGAAAAAAGGCGGCAGCAACAGCTCTGTTTGTACTGCGGGAAGGCTGGTCATTTCCTGAAGGCCTGTCCTGTGAAACCTTCACGAAAACCCCTGGGCGGTGTTAGTCAGGAAAAGAAGGAGCAAACTCCGGAAAACTTAAGTGCCCGACAAGCATAGAGGTCAGCTTGTCGAGCGTGAAGAAGGTTTCGGCGACCTCACACTTTGTGATTCCAGTTATCCTATTCAGTCAGGATTGTCCTACAAAAAAATTCACGCTAAACGCTTACATTGATTGTGGGGCCATCGGCAACTATATGGATTTAAACCTGGCAAGCAGATTGGGCATCCCGTTAACTGATAAGTTGGAAGCAGAAAATGTTTCTGGAGTGGATGGCACTCCCCTTGTGTCAGGTCCAGTTACACAACGCACTAACGATATCATAATGCTCTGCCTGGGGGAACACAAGGAGGAGATTTCCTTTGACCTTATTCAGGCACCACAATTCCAGATCATCCTAGGAATTCCTTGGCTAGAAAGACATAATCCTGTCATTGATTGGCGTGCAAGAACTGTGGTGTTTGCTTGTAATGGGACAGAACATGTTCAGGAAAAGAAACTACCGCCGATCACTCCAGAAGTCACGTTGGGTCTCATCGGGTTGTTGCCCTATGAATATCAACGGTTCCAGGATGTTTTTCAGGAGGAGAAGCAAGCTGAAGTCCTGCCCCCTCATAGACCTTATGATTGCCAAATAGATCTGGTTCCAGGAGCCCAACTTCCGTGCCATCGAATTTATGCATTAACTGAAAAGGAAAACCTCCATTTGAAAACGTATCTGGATCAGTATTTAGCCAATGGATTTATTCGACCATCCAAGTCCCCAGCAGCATCGCCTTTGTTCTTCGTGCCCAAAAAGGAAGGAGACCTAAGAACCTGCATCGATTACAGGGCCCTAAATCAAATCACTATAAAGAACCGATACCCCTTGCCTCTGATTTCCACTGTAACGCTCACCTGATTCCCGTAGAGGCGCCGGTCTTGACTGGGCGTATACCGTATCTTCAAAGGTGATGTGTAACACACGGCTGGCTCTTTGGGCTGGACCTCTGTGCACTGTATGTCTGACTCGAAGGGTAAGATGTCTGCAGATAGAAAATATGGGATTAAGGAACTGGGTTATTGAATGTCTCTCTCTTCTTCCCTTTCTCTTCTCCTGTAGAACCCCAAAGGTTAACGCTCTCACCTTAGGTAAGTGAACGCCGTGCTCTCCATCTGCCTCGGGGCAGGGTGCTGTAACCAGTTTCTTCACTGGATAAGGGGAGCAGGCCTCTTGACTTCAAAGGACTGCTGTCCGTCGTTTACTGCACGAACGGTAAGTTTCGAGTAATTCTAATGTCTTTAAAGTCTTTAGTAATGATGTTTCTTGTTTTGCAGGGTTCCGGCGATGGCGGATGACGGGCTGAAGTGAGTTGAAGATGGAGCCCGTGTGATGAATAGAAGCGCCTGGAAGCACGTAAGTAAGCGCTTGTTGCCTGCTTCACGATGCGCTCTAACTGTCTTTTTATTTTGCAGGTACAAGTTCGGAGCGGCTGCAGGGTGCCGGAATACCCACTGGGTTAGATGTGGAAAGGAGTAATGGCACGTGAGTATTAAAGTTCCCCAATGTCTTTAAACGCACCTTGTTTTGTCTTTCAGATGCGGGATGCAGCGCCGAAGGCCTCCGGAGCGTGCGAAGAGTTGGTAAGCTTTTGTCTTTCAGATGCCGGAATGCAGTGTGAAGACCTCCGGAGCGCACAAAGAGTAGGTAAGCCTTTGTCTTTCAGATGCCGGAATGCAGCGCAAGGCGTTGGTGACAGCCGATGGACCAGGTAAGTGAAGAGCTGTCACTGAAGACCGTAATGCTAACCTCTTCTTTCTTGTCTTTATAGGTGTTGCTGAAGACTGGATTCAGGATGGTAAGCCTTTTTCCTTAGGCCCAGGATCAGATGCAGAAGACACGATGAGCGTTCTGCTGCAGAGGATGCAGAATAACGCAAAGCAAGATTCATCCATCGGGTGTGGTTTAAATAGCCTCCTGTAGTGCTTAGGTGTCTCCTTCCACAGCCACGCCTAGGTAAGAAAAGAGTTCCTGCTTTCCAGAAGAGTTCCAGTGTTCTGAATCTAGGGAGTGGCTCCTGCCCCACCCAACAGGAAAAGTAGTTCCAAACAGAAGAGGATCAGAGGCTCAACTGGCAGGCAAGTAAGCAGCATGGTCTGCTGCAGGTAAGTCCACCCAAGCATTATGAGCCCGGCGCTTCCAGCGCTGGGACTGGGCATATTTATGAGCCTGGTGCCACTGGCGCCAGGACTGGGTCCAAAAGGTCCCAATTGGGACTGGTTGGCACTCGGAACCTGGGTTATGGATCTGCTTCCAAGGGAGTTGGGAAAACCCTGACCTTTTGGAAGCAGAGATCATGACAGTACCCCCCCTCAAGGCCCCTCCCAAACCGGGCTTCTCCGGGGGTTTTGGCTTGTCAGGAAATGTTCGGTGAAATCTTTTGATTAGGCAAGGAGCGTGGACATATTCAGCAGGTTCCCAGGATCTCTCTTGGGGGCCGTAGCCTTTCCAGTCAATTAGGTAAAATAGTTTAGATTTGGAGATCTTGGAGTCCAGAATGCTTTTGACTTCAAACTCGAGTTCTCCATCAACTAGGATAGGTTTTGGAGATTTAGTTAGTCGGGTTTGAGGTTGCACGGGTTTTAATAGAGAGACGTGGAAGACCGGATGTATCTTCATGTGCGGCGGCAAGTCCAACTTGACCGCTACTGGGTTTACTATGGTAGTGATGGAATAGGGACCAAGTTATCTTGGGTTGAATGTGCGTGGCCCTTTTAGAGGTAGATATTTGGTGGATAACCAGACTTGATCCCCTACTTGATATTGATGGGCTTCCTTCCGATGTTGATCTGCTCCTTTCTTGTATTGTTCTTTAGCCCTTTGAAGGTGAGAAACAGCTTCCTTAAAGGCTTGGGTGATTGTAGAATGCAGGTAGTCTACTGCTGGTGTTTCAAGATCTTGGAGGGGATCCAACTCCGAAGTTCGAGGGTGACTGCCGTACAAAAGAAAAAACGGGGTTTTCCCAGTTCCCGAATGGACAGAGTTATTGTAGGCATATTCGGCTATCCAAAGGATGTCTTTCCAAGTTTTTTCAGTTTGTTGCAGCATGCAGCGTAAATACTGTTCCAGAGTTTGATTGGTCCTCTCGGTTTGTCCGTCGGTCTGAAGGTGGTGACTGGTCGATAGTCTCACATCAATTTGAGCCGACCGACAGCAACTTCGCCAAAAATGAGAAATAAATTGACTACCTCGATCCGAAATTAGAACCGAAGGAAAACCGTGCAGTCGGACGATGTTTTCGAGAAATTCTCGGGCCAGAGTTGCTGCTGTTGGCAAGCCTTCGAGCGGAATGAAATGCGCCATCTTGGAGAATAAGTCCACGATTACTAGAATCGTATTGTATCCGGAGCATGGAGGTAGATCGGTGATGAAGTCCATAGAAAGCGTATGCCAAGGGCGAGGTGGGATGTCAATAGGGCGTAAGAGGCCTGCTGGTCTTTCCTTTTGACTCTTGTTTTGGGCGCATACTCCACAGGACATTATAAAGTCTCTGATATCTTTTTTCCAAGACGGCCACCAGAAGTAGCACTTGATCTTTTCTGAGGTCTTGGCCATACCGGGATGTCCTTCCATTAAAGAATCGTGATAACAAGAGATTACTTTTTTCTGTAAATCTGTGCTGGGTAGGTATAATCGTTCTTGGAAATACAATAAGTTGTCCTTTACTGCAAAGTCCTTTCCCTGCAGATGCCAATTCTGTATGTCTGCTGGAGTTACAAGTTGCCTGGCTTTATCCTTAACTTCCTCTATGGATTCTGTGGCGATTACACCCAGAATTCTTTGTTCGGGAATGATTGGTACAGGTTTAGGGTTGATCAAGTGTTCTTCCACTCCCATCCGAGAAAGGGCATCAGCTTTACCGTTCTTTGTACCAGGTCGATAGGTAATTATGAAGTCAAACTCGGCAAAGAATAATGCCCAACGGAGTTGTCTAGAGGATTGGGCTTTTGCGGTTTTCAAATATTGCAGGTTTCGGTGATCCGTAATCACAGTAACGGTGTGTCGGGCCCCCAGCAGATAATGCCGTCAAGCCTTAAAGGCAGACTTGATAGCCAGAAGTTCCTTGTCAGTAATCGTGTAATTGATTTCAGGAGGCGAGAATTTGCGGGACCAAAATGCCACGGGATGCAACTGATTGGTTACCGGGTCCTTTTGTGATAGAACTGCCCCCATGGCAAGGCTTGAAGCATCAGTTTCCACGATGTAGGGGAGTTCGGGGCGAGGGTGTTTTAAGATTGGTGCAGAGATAAATTTAGTCTTCAAATCCTGGAAAGCTTGTTCCGCCTCGGTAGACCATTCAAAACGTTTGTTTTTCTTTAACAAGGCAGTGATGGGCTGGACTATTCGAGAGAATTCGGGGATAAACCTGCGGTAAAAGTTAGCAAAGCCTAACATGCTTTGCACACCTTTTACGGAGGATGGTGATGGCCATTTGAGAACTGCATCGACCTTCTTTGAATCCATACGCACTCTGCCAGGTGATAATATGAATCCCAAGAATTCAACTTCAGTCACGTTGAAAACACATTTTTCCAACTTAGCGAAAAGTTTGTGTTGACGCAATCTTTCGAGGACCATTTTCACGTGTTTCCGATGTTCAGATTCCGATGAAGAATAAACGAGGATGTCGTCAATGTAAACAACAACACACACATCTATGAGCTCTCTGAGGACATCGTTCATAAAATATTGAAAGGCGGCCGGGGCATTGCAAAGTCCGAAGGGCATGACCTGATATTCAAATAGCCCATACTTGGTGCGGAAGGCCATCTTCCATTCATCGCCCTCTTTTACTCGTACCAAGTGGTAAGCTCCTCTAAGATCCAGCTTTGTATATATGCATGCTTTTCTGACTTGGTCCAGGAGTTCAGGGATCAAAGGTAACGGATATCTATTCTTAACGGTGATCTGGTTCAGGGAGCGATAATCTATAAAAGTTCTAAGGTCTCCTTCCTTTTTTGGAACGAAGAACAAAGCTGAAGAAGCAGGGGACTTGGAAGGACGAATAAACCCATTTGCCAGGTATTGATCCAGGTATTGTCGAAGGTGAAGGTTCTCAGACTCGGTGAGGGCATAAATTCTACTACAAGGAGGAGTAGATCCAGGTATCAGGTCTATCTGGCAGTCATAAGACCTATGAGGAGGTAGAGAGTTAGCCTGATCCTTCCGGAAAACATCTTGGTATTCTAGGTATTCGGGAGGTAACTGGGGAGTCTCTGAAGAAATTGCTGCCAGTGCAACACCAGGTGGAGGGTGACAAGTAGAGACACATTCTGGAAACTGGACCGTTCTTGCTCGCCAATCGATCAGAGGATTGTGTTTCTCTAACCAAGGTATTCCTAGAATAATCTGAAACTGAGGGGCCTTGATCACATCGAACACGATCTTCTCATGGTGTCCATCTTGACTTACTAGCGTCACCTCTTGAGTGGTATGCGTTACTGGCCTGGAGGCTATCTCCGTACCATCCACCGTAGTAATGACGTCCTTTACAGCCTTGGGACAAAGAGTTAGATTCATCCTCAAAACCATTTCATGATCCACATAATTGCCGATGGCACCGCTGTCGACGTAAGCTTCAATTGCATGAAATCGATCCGGATTATCAGGGCTAATGAGGACCATAGGTATCATGAAATGCGAGGTCACGGAACTGGTTTTCACGCTCGGCAAGAGGACCTCTATTCTTGTCGGGCGAGGTCGTTTCCCTGCTCAGAGTTTGTAACTTTGGTAACTGCAGCTCCTACTGCCTTCTTGGCAGGTTTCACCGGACAGTCTCGAAGAAAGTGCCCTGAGTTTCCGCAATAGAGGCATAATTGCAACTGTTTTCTCCTTTCCCGCTCCTTTTGTGTTAGAGGACCTTTCAGACCCCCTATTTGCATGGGTTCCCCGGAGTCTACTCCTTTGGAAGGAGTTGGCGGTTTGGAAAATACTCGAGCATCAAACTTGGAACGATCGGCCTTCCTGTTCTGCAGTCTGTGATCTATTTGAACGACTAAGTATATATAGTCCGAACAATCTTGTGGGGGATTCACTACTTGGGCTAACACATCTTTGAGCTCTCCACGTAGACCTCTATAAAACAGCGTAATCCTTTTGTCCTCAGGCCATTGAGTTTCCACTATCAGTCTGTTGAAAGACGCAATATAAGCCAAAAGGTCTTGATTACCTTGTCGCAACGAAAGAAGCTCATTTTCCAAGGCCTGCCCCTGTGAATGTCTTGCGAACAGTTTTTCCATACTGAGCTGAAAAGCTTGAAAATCATGGAGGACCGGATCATCTTGATTTACTAGAGGGATCGACCAGTCTGCCGCATTGCCACTAAGGTACGAAAGCACGAAAGCTACTTTAGCTTGATCAGTTGGAAAGGCTGCTGGCCGGCATAAGAAATGCAACCGGCACTGATTGATAAATACTGCAAACCTCTTTGGGTCACCAGAAAATCGTTCGGGCGGAGCCAGAGGTACATTCCCAGGTAGGTTGATCTGCACTGGATTCATAGAGGATGTAGAAGGAAGATTTCCCCCAGATGCAGGTAACGGGGTCTGTCCGGCTTGTGACTGTAGCAATTGTCTAGCGAGATCATCTGTTCGCTCCTTGGAAATAATCAGTTCCCTTCTTAGAGCGTTCGTTTCCTGACGGGCTGCATGCACTTCTGCCCTTAGTTCCCCAAGTAACTGGGCTAGCTGGTCGGTATCCGAGGTTTCCATAGCGCCTGGACGGGAGTTTTGTGGTAGGCTTTGCGTTCTGTAACGCTCACCTGATTCCCGTAGAGGCGCCGGTCTTGACTGGGCGTATACCGTATCTTCAAAGGTGATGTGTAACACACGGCTGGCTCTTTGGGCTGGACCTCTGTGCACTGTATGTCTGACTCGAAGGGTAAGATGTCTGCAGATAGAAAATATGGGATTAAGGAACTGGGTTATTGAATGTCTCTCTCTTCTTCCCTTTCTCTTCTCCTGTAGAACCCCAAAGGTTAACGCTCTCACCTTAGGTAAGTGAACGCCGTGCTCTCCATCTGCCTCGGGGCAGGGTGCTGTAACCAGTTTCTTCACTGGATAAGGGGAGCAGGCCTCTTGACTTCAGAGGACTGCTGTCCGTCGTTTACTGCACGAACTGTAAGTTTCGAGTAATTCTAATGTCTTTAAAGTCTTTAGTAATGATGTTTCTTGTTTTGCAGGGTTCCGGTGATGGGGGATGACGGGCTGAAGTGAGTTGAAGATGGAGCCCGTGTGATGAATAGAAGCGCCTGGAAGCACGTAAGTAAGCGCTTGTTGCCTGCTTCACGATGCGCTCTAACTGTCTTTTTATTTTGCAGGTACAAGTTCGGAGCGGCTGCAGGGTGCCGGAATACCCACTGGGTTAGATGTGGAAAGGAGTAATGGCACGTGAGTATTAAAGTTCCCCAATGTCTTTAAACGCACCTTGTTTTGTCTTTCAGATGCGGGATGCAGCGCCGAAGGCCTCCGGAGCGTGCGAAGAGTTGGTAAGCTTTTGTCTTTCAGATGCCGGAATGCAGTGTGAAGACCTCCGGAGCGCACGAAGAGTAGGTAAGCCTTTGTCTTTCAGATGCCGGAATGCAGCGCGAGGCGTTGGTGACAGCCGATGGACCAGGTAAGTGAAGAGCTGTCACTGAAGACCGTAATGCTAACCTGTTCTTTCTTGTCTTTATAGATGTTGCTGAAGACTGGATTCAGGATGGTAAGCCTTTTTCCTTAGGCCCAGGATCAGATGCAGAAGACACGATGAGCGTTCTGCTGCAGAGGATGCAGAATAACGTAAAGCAAGATTCATCCATCGGGTGTGGTTTAAATAGCCTCCTGTAGTGCTTAGGTGTCTCCTTCCACAGCCACGCCTAGGTAAGAAAAGAGTTCCTGCTTTCCAGAAGAGTTCCAGTGTTCTGAATCTAGGGAGTGGCTCCTGCCCCACCCAACAGGAAAAGTAGTTCCAAACAGAAGAGGATCAGAGGCTCAACTGGCAGGCAAGTAAGCAGCATGGTCTGCTGCAGGTAAGTCCACCCAAGCATTATGAGCCCGGCGCTTCCAGCGCTGGGACTGGGCATATTTATGAGCCTGGTGCCACTGGCGCCAGGACTGGGTCCAAAAGGTCCCAATTGGGACTGGTTGGCACTCGGAACCTGGGTTATGGATCTGCTTCCAAGGGAGTTGGGAAAACCCTGACCTTTTGGAAGCAGAGATCATGACATCCACGTTGCTGGACCAGGTGAAAGGAGCCAGGATCTTCACCAAACTAGACCTTCGTGGGGCATACCATCTCATTCGCATTAAACCTGGAGATGAATGGAAGACTGCCTTTCGGACACGTTATGGACTCTTCGAATATCAGGTTATGCCCTTTGGGTTATGTAACGCTCCAGCAGCCTTTCAGTCATTCATGAATGACATTTTTCGGGAGCTTCTGGATATCTGTGTTGTGATATATGTGGATGACATCCTGATTTTTTCTGCCGACCCCCGGGAACATGTCAAACATGTAACTTCTGTTCTTCAAATCCTCAAGGAAAACTTCTTGTATGTAAAATAGGAGAAATGTCACTTCCATGTTCCAGAGGTGGAATTTTTGGGATTCAGATTGTCTTCGGAAGGAGTGAAAATGGACAACAGAAAGGTTGACGCCATTCTACCCTGGCCAGCTCCAACATCAGTTAAAGGAGTCCAAAGTTTTTTGGGGTTCGCTAACTTTTATCGACGATTTGTGTCTGATTTTTCTCAGCTGGTTCATCCTATCACGTCGTTGCTGCGAAAGAATAAGACCTTTGCTTGGACCAATGAGGCTGGTGAGGCCTTCCAGAAACTGAAAGAGAAATTCACTGCAGCTCCTGTCCTTCAACATCCTAAGTTGGATCTTCCCTTTGTGGTAGAGACCGACGCATCCAACGTCGCCATGGGCGCAGTCTTGTCGCAGCGTGATCCTATCTCGCACGAATTACACCCAGTGGCCTTTAGGTCAAAAAAGTTCTCAGCAGCGGAATTGAATTATACAGTCACCGATAAGGAGTTGTTGGCGATCAAGTGTGCATTGAAGGAATGGAGACATTGGCCCTCATTACGACCCTGGCGGAAAGTGACTGACCGGACCGCCACAGCGTAAATAGCGTTTCCGCCATTGCACGATGGAGCAAAGTGCGGCCCATTCCGACCCATCGGGCACGAGCACCACGGCATGGCGGAAGTGCAAAGTCCGCGATGGCGGAAATGACCCCAAAACGGCCCACACCGCCGCCGTACGGCGCCCTAGGTGCAATACCGCCACCCATCTTAGCGGACACCGCAGTGAGCGCCAACCGGAAAGTACGGTGACCGTAAATATACGGAAACGGAAGTAAAAACATGGGCCCGGAACGGGAAACATCCCGCCGTACACCTATAAAACCACAAAATCCACACAACCACTAAAAACACTACCCTGAGACACACCCCAACCCGTCATCCACCCTAGCGAAACCAAGAAAAATGGGAAAAGTAGCGAAGAAAGCGTGCGACCGCAAGCGGCAGGTCCACTTCTCCCGTGAGGAACTCACCGTGCTAACAGAGACCCTCCAGGAGAATGCCGCCGCCGTCTTCTCCACGCAAATGACCAGGACGGCACTTGCGAACAAGAAGGCCATATGGGCTCTGGTGGCACAGCGGGTAAGTGCGGTGGGGACCGCACCCCGCAACCCACAGCAATGCAGAAAGCGATGGGACGACCTGCGGATACGCGTCCGTAGCATACTTTCTGCCAACCGCAACATTGCCACAGCCACCGGGGGAGGATCGGAATCACCCATCAAGTTGACCCCCTGGGAAGAAATCTGTGCCTCCACCATTGGAATGGAGAGCATAGAGGGAGTCGGAGGGATGGAGAAAGGAGTGCAGACATCCGAAGAATCAGGTAGGTGGCCCAAATGAAACAAAGCTAAATCCACAATGTCCAATCATGTGAAGTACCATGTGTCCACATAGTGCAACAGAAACACATGTCCAGGAGAACGTCCACACACATTGGCCTGATAGCGCACTTTAAAACTCACAATAAATACATAAATAATTAAAAACCCCAAAAACACCCACTACACGTGCAGCAGGCACACCCTAACTGCAGGCTGCCAAACAACTGCACCCTCACTCCACACACAAATGAAAGCACCTCCAAGGCCCCGACCCAAATCACCCTCAGGTACCACCCCAATGCATGTGATACAATGCCATTCCAATTCCCACAGACCCATTAATAACCCTCGCCCTCCTTTACTCCACCACAGGGTCCGATCCAAACGACGAGCTTCAGGACACCCCTACCAGCACACCTGCAAAGAGGGCCAAGACCAACGGCCAAAGACCCTCCACCTCAGCTGCACGCATCAAGACACGGCAGCAGCACAAATCAGGTGGCAGCACAGAGGAGGGAACATCAACAGGCACCCCAGCAGCCAGCATGCCCACAACAGCAGCACCACAGGTCCCCCAATGGATGCCACAGAAGGCACTGCCTCTGGTGGCAGCAGCACCATAGGTGACACCCCATTGATGGCAGCATGCTCCGACACAGAAGACGAGGATGTCGAAGTCAGATCCATCCATGACCTGTCCCAATCCCCCTGTCTGTCCCATCCCGTACAACATGAGGATACCACGCAGGGGCACCCACAAGACGACGACTGGCCATCCCCCACAAGCCCTGTGGCAGGGCAACATGAGGCGAACAGCCACTCTGTGACACCACCGCAAATGGCCATGGCCCAGCAGAGGCAACAGTCCCTCGACCAGTTAATCGTGCAACAGCAGCAACTGGCCACGCTCCTCAAGGACCATGCCGATGAATGTGGGGGCACTAAGGCAGACATAGAAACATCAACTGAGACACTTAGGGCAGAAATGGAGAGAAGGACAGAGACACTAAGGGCACAAATGGAGAGTAGCACCGAGTGCCTGAGAGTACAAATGGAGAGTAGCACGGAGAGCCTGAGAGTCCAAATGGAGAGAAGCACCGAGAGCCTGAGAGTCCAAATGGAGAGAAGCACCGAGAGCCTGAGGGGGGAACTGCATGCGACGTCCAAAGACGTATGTGCCGAACTTGCCGCAGTGCGCCGTGTGCTCACTGAGCTCTCACAAACCCTTAGGGACATGCATGGACGTGAGCAGGCAGAGACATCATCCGTTGCAAGTTCCGTCCAGGGCAGCCCCCAACGTAGATCTGGGAGGAACCTGCGCTCCACAGGCAGGGGTGCCCCTGATACCCGCAGAGGGGGCTTGCAATAGCGACTGCCCACTGACAATGAGCATCTTTGGACACTGGTGTTCGGGGGGGGAGATAGGAGGGTGGAGGGGGTGTGTTGGGCTCACTTGGGTGGCGGGTCGATAGGGTGTTTGACATGATATCACATATGCCATAAACAATGCACGATCAACCAATGAGATGTGTGGACAATGATCTTTGTGTACTAGGCCATCATAGGCATACAGTCCATATTGTGCATGTTCCAGACACACACAGTGCCACGAGTACCGTGTCCATGTATCAGCCACCAGGCGTGAGTGCTAGAAGCATGCATCAATGAGATGCTGACGAATGTCACGGCCCTCCTGTGCCTCGCAGACTCCTTGAGGTGCTGCCACATCCCCACCCTCATCATGACCATCTTCAGGTGCTTGCAGTTCTGCGTCAGGGGGCATGGGCACATTTCTACGTACGCACATGTTGTGGAGCATGACACATGCCATGACCATCTTTGCAACCTTCTCATGGCGGTACAGGAGTGCCCCGCCAGACCTGCTGAGGCAGCGGAAACGAGTCTTCAGTAGGCCGAATGCCTGTTCAATGACTACACGGGTACGTGAGTGGGCATGGTTGTAGTCCTCCTCATGCTGGTCCCGTGGGTTCCGGACTGGTGTGAGGAGCCATCTCTTCAGTGGATATCCAGCATCACCTGTATGTGGACGATAAACGTATAATGTGGAATGCCATTGCTACGTACGCACACACCCCCCCCCTTCCTGCCAGGTCATTGCCGAATCACATACCCCACATCATCATGCATGAAATGAGACTCACCGAGTAGCCAGGATCTGTTCCCTGTGTGTCGCTCCATGTAGCGTGGTATTGTAGAGTTCCTCAAGACCATTGAATCATGGGTTGATCCAGGGAATCGGGCACAACAATGTGTAATGATCCTGTTGGAGTCACACACCATTTGTACATTCAGAGAATGAAATTGTTTTCGGTTGCGGTACTGGGCCTCCATGGCATGTGGGACGACCAATTCCACATGGGTGCAGTCGATGGCACCAAGGCAACCCGGTATGCCGGCAAGTGCATGGAATCCCACTTTTGTGTTGGTAATTTCCTGCTCCGAGCGTGGTAGAGAGATGTAGTCGTCTGCGTGCTGCAGGAGGGCATCGAGCACTTGCAATAGTGTCCGTGAGAACAGTGGCTGAGAAATGCCATGCAACTGTCCGACTGTGTGCTGGTAGGTGCCTGTGGCCAGGAAGTGGAGTACAGACACCACCTTCAGTAGGGGTGGGATGGCGGTTGGGCTATCTATCATGCTGACAAGGTCAGCCTGTGTCATGTCCACAATGGCGGCTATGGTGTCCCGGTCCAAACGGTAGAGGGTGTGGATCTGCTCATCAGTGAGGTTGAACGGATGTGCTCGGAGGCGTGGGATTGCGGGCTGCCTGCGTGGTGGTAGTGGCTGTGCTGGCGGCCCTTGCTGGCCCTGCCTTGGCCTCCTCCTCCTCCTGCGTCTCCTCCGTGCGGCCGGTTGTAGTTGGTGTTCGTCTTCTTCTTGGAGTTGGAGTACTTGCAGTGCTATCAGGTCCCCCAGGGCCAACATCGCGAGTCCTGCCGGTAGCATTTCGGAGTGGGTGTGGTTGTGGGAGGAGACTGGGTGTGCAACTTATGTGTTTTCAGGCTGTATGGCCTCCACCTGTGGTGATTCATTCCACCTGTGCAAGCTGCTCTCCCCTTTGGCCGAGCACGTCCCGCACACAACGCTGCAATTCGAGGAATGGCATCTTGCTATTGCAATCATGTATTTGTACCCGATGGCCGTGTAACATTGGTTGATATGTTCATTCGGCTATGGTCCCATTGTTTCACATACAATCTTTGCAGTCGCGAACAGACTTGTGAAGGGTCAGTGGAACGTAGTACTCGAGTAACGGTGGGCCCTCATGCATCACTGTACCGAGTTGCACCGACGGGCGGGGCGTCCCATTTGTGAGTGAAGGCAGTTGCCATTTTCACACACAGCCGCACTAGATGGATTAATTTGTGATTTCAAGCGGCCACAGATGCCTTTTCGACGTGATGTTGCAAATGAGGAATTCGAAGGGCGGCGCTTTCGGTTATCAGCTAGCGGCGAGGAGATGCCCACAGGTCTGACTGCAAATATAACGTTCTATTGTTCAATGTCCTTGAGACAGGGGCCATGGCGAGGATGCAATGATTGATATGAATAGTTTGGGATGCGCAATAGCGACGTGGGCGATGAGGCCGGACGTTCCCAAATACATGTTACTTCACAACACTGGAATTACGGGCTGGGGCACTGTGGATTTTGCAGGCTGCATAACGCACAGACTCAATGAATATTTCTAATGTTATGTGAGTAAATATTCAGGCGTTTTTATACCGGGATGAGGGAATGATGAATGGATGCATGGGCAGATGATTTGATACAGAGTTTGCCATGTACAGGGCTTCTTGGAATCTGTCCGCCTCCCCTGCGCTATGTGATGCAGGGCTGCCATAGTGGGACCATCGTCTATCTGGCCTTGTTGAGCCCTCCCTGTCTCGACGCGCCTTCAGACACTTGTGTCCATGCACGTTAACAATCCCATCAGATGGATTCTGTTTTCACAGACGCATGCACAGGTACACTCGTTTGTGATGGTGTTTACACCTCGATATAGATAGTTATGAGTCGCAAGTGGTTTTGGGGTGGTGATGATCCTTTGGAGTGGGCTAGCATGCATATGGCTGTGGATTTAGTGTGATCATTGAAGTGAGTTGTTCGAATGTAGTTCTGATGGCCATTCTGTTCTTTTTCTTTTCTTTTGGTTGACAGGTATCTCCTCCACTTTTGCCACTGCCATCTGTATGCCACTCCTGCAGATGGCTTTTACTCCCGACACCTGCTGCTTCGTGTTAATCAGTGGAGCAGCATTACGATCTTATGGGACGATCGCCAATGGGCCACATGCCCTTATGCAGTACTAGTGGCTCGGAGCAACATTTCGGCCTTTCAGCTGGACTAGTGCCTCCCCATTGGGACGGCCCTGCGGTTCTGTGCGCTTCCATGTTGCTTTTCGTACGTGAATGTGGCTCTGTGTACCATGATGGAACAGGGCGTCACACAAGTAGTAGCTGGTCATTTCTTGCGGCTGCAGCCCACAATGGTGAAATGTGTTTTGGAGTTCATGGCCTAATGGCTGTATGGGCTTGGTGATTTTGTTGTGCATTAAATTTCTATTCTGATATGGGCCGTGTAGCGTTCTTCTTTGCAAGTGATGTGGCATATTCCTATTTGGGGAGCGATGTATTGTGAGGAGATCTGCATTGGGTTCCAGCTTCGGAGTATAGTTGCGTGGTACTGTGCTGGGCGCGTTTGCCTACGAAGCCCAGTGAGGTCAGGGATGAGGGCTGCCAATATGACTGTTTGAATGATGTCATGCTCAGGGGCGGGGGATTAGGTTTTGTGTAACAGATGCCGGTCAGCCAGGTGGACTGGTGGAATGATGTGATTTTCGGAATATTGCTGGTCACAGGTGCCTGTGTTTGCGTGCGTTTCTTGGTGGGGGACTGTGGTCATGTCCATTGGAATGGCTTCTGTATTCGTGCCATCTGTGCCCTGCAGCTCCCATTGGCCCCTCTTGTGATTCTTTTGTTCGTTGGCATGCATGGATGACTAGTACATTTCACTGGTTGCATTGTGACTTCATTGCACCTACGGGGAGTTGTACTATGTGGGCAGGGAGCGGTGTACAGGCACTCAGTGGGGCCGTTTACGGTTGATTCGCGATGCCGTACTTCTCACCATGGCGGAATGGTACTTTCCGCCGTGCTTGATGGCGTTAGGTACATGTCCGCTAGGGTCGGAATTCGCGTACCCTTGCGCCATGGTGGTATTTACGGTTTGGCATGGCGCGCGCGCGCGTACTTGGTGCAGTTAGCGTTGGCGTTCACTACGGTGTCGCTAATGGCATCGTACTTTGCGGTGACGGGTCATAGTCGCACCGAGCGCTATTTGATGGCGGTATTGCATTTCCGCCATCGTTTTTCGATTTCCGCCAGGGTCGTAATGAGGGCCATTATCTGCTTGGGGCTAGGCACACAGTTACCATTTTCACAGATCATCGGAATCTGCAGTACTTGCGTTCGGCAAAGGCACAATCTTCGCGTCAGTTGAGATGGGCTCTTTTCTTTGCTGAGTACGACTTTGTTATCACATTTCGGCCTGGTATCCGTAATGGAAAGGCCGACGCTCTGTCCCGAATTGGTAAGGGAGAAGAAGCTTACAGTGCCACAACTCCGGTGGAGATAATTCCAGTTGAAAAGGTGCTTGGAGTCATGGATGTTATAGATTCCTTATTTGAAAAATTGAGAGTTGAAATCAAAGCCAATATCAGTACAGCAGAATTGCAAAAATGGGAATCCGAAAAGGAACATTGTTATGTACAGGACGAATTGCCCTTTTATAAGGGTCGACTATTCTTGCCAACTCAAAAGCTACGAGAGCAAGTGATTACAGACTACCATAGTGCACTAATGGAAGGACATCCGGGAGTCACTAAAACCTTAGAAAGAGTCAAGAGATCGTATTGGTGGCCCACTTGGCGTAAGGATGTAATTCAATTCATCAAGACCTGTGGAGTTTGTGCTCAAAATAAATCGCAGAAAATGAAACCTGCCGGTCGTCTCAAACCATTGGAAGTTCCGCCTCTTCCTTGGCATACACTCTCCCTAGATTTTATTACAGACTTACCCAACTGTGAAGAATTTGACACCATCCTGGTGGTGGTGGATCTATTTTCTAAGATGGCACACTTTGTGGCATTGAAAGGATTGCCTACTGCGTCGGTCCTAGCTAAGGTATTTTTGGAAAACATTGTAAGGCTGCATGGCTTTCCTTCCATTGTGGTGTCTGATCGGGGAAGTCAATTTGTCTCTGAATTCTGGAAAAGATGTTGCAAGATGGCTCAGATGGAGATAATTTTGTCCACTAGTTATCACCCACAAACTGATGGGCAAACAGAACGCACAAATCAAACGTTGGAACAGTACCTCAGGTGCATGCTTCATCAAACTGACGACTCTTGGCAGAAAATATTGTGGATTGCAGAATATGCCTACAATAATTCCGTACACTCCTCGACTGGATTAAGTCCATTCTTCACTGTATATGGTCGGCATCCACGAACCTCGGTTCATGATCCACCTGAATCTCTGGAAATGCCTGCTATAAAGACACTGCATGACAACATTATAACCACTGTTCACCTAGCCAGAAAACAGTTGTACTTGGCGAAGACTGCTCAGAAGATGTTTGCTGATCAAAAGCAAAGAGACTCCCCGGAATACAAGGTGGGAGACTCAGTGTGGTTGGCTACAAGGAATCTGAGGTTGAGAGGATCCAGGAAATTTCTTCCAAGATTCTTGGGTCCTTTTACCATTGAGAAGATCATCAACCCGGTGGCCATGAAATTAACACTCCCCAAAAACATGAAAATTCATTCAGTGTTCCATGTGTCTTTATTGAAGGCTGTAAGTCCAAATACCCGAATCCAGGGTCCACCGGCTCCTGTAATTGTGGAAGGTGACCAACCAGAGTACGAGGTAAAGGCTATCTTGGACTCTAAGGTTGTTCGCAGAAAATTGCATTACTTGGTGGACTGGAAGGGTTATAGGCCGCAGGATAGAACTTGGGAACCCCTCGAGAACATTCACGCTCCCCGATTAATTAAATCCTTTCATCTGAATAATCCTAGCAAGCCAGGGGGAGAAGGTTTCACCGTAGGAGGGGCCTTGGGGGGGAATACTGTCATGATCACAGCAAAAGTTCCTACAATTGCGTCCAAAAAGAATTGGTCTTCAATCTACCATTCGTGGATGTTAAGAAAAAGCAACTCAGGGCAGTGTTAGGCATGGGCAGTACTTCCCAACACTCAACAGGGCTGCCTGGTTTATGCTGGTAGAGTGTGCAGTGTAGGTCTAGTTGTTTTCTCTCTCCTCCTATTTAAGCCCCTCCCCTCGAGCATTCCCTGCTTCGCGTTCGGAAAGAATCCAGTCAACGCTTGCCGCTGTCCAGCTTTAGGTCCTGTCACGTTCCAGCGCCACTAGTTACACTTCCCTTTCTGTCATTTGGTTCCCTTTTAGCCCGTTATTGTTTCCCTGAGTTCCCTGCAATTCCTACAATTTCCAGTCATAGTATCTTCCACAGTCGGTGTTTGGAACTCTCGTCACAGACTTCATTCCGGTCACTCCTTTAGCCCCGTCATTTTCCAGTCCCGGAACGACTTCCATAATTCAAGAGTTTCCTGTCAGAAATGTTTCGCAAGTATCTTTGCTCTTATCCTCTGAAGCAGCATAACTTTTCCCATGATATTGTGAAGTTCAGTGTTGCGTTGTAATCAGTTACTGAGCATTTGTTGCGCGTAACTTATGGAGCTGGGTTTGCGCTTCATTAGCTACTGAGTGTTCCTTAGCTTTGGATCTTAGTTTGGCGTGTGTTCTTTACATATTGTTTGAGTTCGCCACAAGCCTTGTATGGCATTTTTGCCGTATGCCTTTTCACTTATTTTCAAAGGCTTGAACGCTTTGGGGGTTGTGAGTGTGTTTCCTGAGGTAAATTCGTTTTCCGGTTGCGGTGCCCATGAATGCGTGGGTGTAGAAATTCCTCTCACACTTTAGGTACTCCTAAATTTCCCAGTCCTAATTCCAGTCACTTCAGTCCGGCGCAGTTATCTTGGTTTCACACTCTTATCTGTTGTGTAATTATTAGTGCGCTGTACCTTTCCAGTTTATTGAACATTAGTGAAAATTTCCTTCCTAGCTGCATTAGTTAGCACCATCTCCCCTCTTCAGAACTAGCGCCCCTGCACAGATGCAGGATGGAGAGCTAACAACATAAATTCCTAAGGTAATTAGAAAAGCTGAAGTGTTATATGAGAGTGTAGAATTAGTTTAAACTCCATAGAAGTGCTAATCAAAATTCTTAGAAATCTCTTGTGTTGATCCTAGGAACTCATATTCGTATGGTTGAAGGGAGGATTGGGAGCTACACCAATTGAGAAGAACTGTGTTACGTAGTTCCGTCGTGAGTGTCCCCGCAGAGTCCAGGTAAGCGTTACACCCAGCGCTTCGACCCACCTTTTGTCTTTCGGAATGTTATTGCCTTTTCCTCCAGCCTGATCCGTGAACTCTGTTGCCGACTTCGGACTGTCCTTGGATTGCACCTGCCTTTTCCTCCAGCCTGATCCGTGAACCCTGTGCCGACTTCGGACTGTCCTTGGATTTCTATCGTGCCTTCTCCCTGTCTGGTTTGGTTTGTCCATTTTGCCTCCCTACACAATTTGTGTCTTCTTTCCAACGCGGATTGCCACGCTGCACCTTACAGAGGGCCCCGCCAACGGACGTTACAGCGAGCCACAGATTGCTCTCTCTCCTTCATTCAACCCGTGGCAGTATTGTGTGTTGAAGACAAGGGTAAGCTCGTTCCAATTCTACTTTATTGTTCATTACCTGAATTTCTCCTCTCGTTCGTGTGGATTCCTGGAACAATATCATTAAATTAACTGCCTGATCTATCCTAAACGAGTGCATAGAAGTGACGCTTTCCAGTGTATGCATCAACCCATCACTAGTGCGACCCTCGTGCCGCCCGGGTATACATTTCCTCTACTAACCTTCCCATTTGTTGTTTTGTACCTGCCGTTGTACTCCTTTCAACTGGTGGTCCATTTATCCTTAGGAATTTCACTTATCAGGTCTGTTGGGTGTTATCCCAGTCATAGTGAGGTTATATTTACCACTTTTGCATACTCATAGTCTTGGGTTTTCTTGTAGGTTCATCATTCAATTACCAATACCATCTCAACCACTGTCTAGGTACTTAAAGAATTATCTGATTGTTTGGTTTTATGCCATATTGCCTTACTGCTTCTAATCATACTGGATTTTCCTTGCAGCATTGGTTATTGGTGGTGCGTGCTTTCCCCGCTCTTTTAGGTGATAGACATCTCTGCTCGTTTTTACCCAAATGGCAGAGAGGTACATCGTAGAAAAGAGCCCCTCTTTAGAGGAAGCCTGAATCACAGAATTCAGGGGAGCTGGAATCCTGGAGGCTGAACTCAAACCTACCAACCTTACCTTCCTCCGCGAAGGTCGTCTTACCTACGCTCCAATCTGCATACGGAGCGGTAAGTAACACTGCCAAAAGTCTACATTGATGGGCTCAGGATACCCCTGCAGCGCCCCTCACACCCAGGCCGATCTGGATGCAAATATTGCCTGGGGAGGGTCAATCTAGTACTGGGTTACCACTTCTTTGCCCTCAGGGGTTTGGTAGCGCATCGATCATGGTGTGCTCCGTGCGGCCGCCATCTTGGAATCCGTGACTAAATCTTTTAAATCTTCTTGTTGTTGAATAGATAGCTCTGAGGGAATTAGTTCAAAGTTGTCTATCTCTTCTGGAACCAAACAGGATAGTATTGTGGCATGGGGTGCCGAACAGTTCTCCTTCCACTCTTTTAAGAGATTTACATGATATAGATAGACCTTTTGTTTCCTGTCCGGTTGGGCTAACGTACAAGTACAAGTTAGCGTTAGTTCCAGTATTTCATATGGCCTGTGCCACTTAGAGACAAGCTTGTTTTCCAATGTGGGTAAGAGGACTAGTACTTTTTGTCCTATGGAAAACGATCTTAAGCTCACTTTCTTGTCATAGGTGGATTTATGTTGGATTAGGGTTTTTACCAAGCAAAGACTAGATCTCGTACAAGTCTCATATGTTCTCGCAGTCCGGTAGCAGTTTTCGAGAGGGGAATGGGTGCCTCTGCTCATTCTTCCTAGGTCTCCCGGAGCATGTCCACGACATCTCTAGGTTCTCTACCATAGAGTAGTTCAAAAGGAGAGAATCCAGTGGATGCCTGAGGGGTTTTCCTTACTGCAAATAGTGCCCAGGGGATCATTTGATCCCAGTCCTTGACGTATCTACCAACTTTCTCAGGATCATTTGCAGCATTTTATTGAATCTTTATGCCAAACCATCTGTTTGGAGATGGTACACAGAAGTTCGTAAGGTGTTAATTTGGAGTAGCTCTTTGACTTCAGCTATGAGCTTGCTCATAAAATTTGAGCCTTCATTTGTCAGTATTTCCTTAGGAAAGCCAACCCTGGAAGAATATGGTAGGAGGTACTTGAGAATTTGCTGGGTGGTATTATTACGCATAGGGAATGCCTCAGGGTATCTGGTAGCGTAGTCAACAATCACAAGGACATATTTGTTGCCCAGTCTAGATGTTTCTAGAGGCCTAATAATATTCATCCCGATTCTTGAAAAAGGGACTTGTATGATTGGTAAAGGATTCGGAGGGGCAGCTAATGTAATGCGAGTGCAGTTTTTTATACATATTTTGCACGTCAGAATAAAGGTGTTTATATCAAAGTGGATACCTGGCCGGTAAACCTTCCCACTGATATGTGCCTGTGTTTTGGATTGTCCTGGCCCCCCGCCCGGTCAGATGGGAATGTACAATCTCTAGTACGACCTTTCGTTGGGTTTTGGGGATTACTAACAAAGGGCTCCTTTTTCTATACCTTGTGCTTCTGGAATAGCTTCTAAAAAAGCTTCCGCTAGGGCTGGGTTGTTTCGGTGGGTGAAGGCTAGGTTGGGATAGATGGTAGGTTCTTCTCCCTTTCTCGCTTCAATTTTAGGAGGCTTAGCAGCTTACCCAAAGCATAAGGTACTGTTTGTCTGGTTCACTTCTTTCTTTAAAATGAGGAAATAGTGCCTTTTCCAGAATTCCTTTGGCAATTTGGTCCCCACGATGTACTTCAAATGGGATTTCACCATGATTCTGTAAGAGAACCTTTATGTCTCCCCGGATGTCGAGATCGATGACGCCCACTAGAAGGTCTATACCGAACTTCCAAGCCAGGCCAGATTTTGGGGCCAATCTTATGTAACACCCAGGAGTGGGTATTAAAACCAAGTCTGTGGAATCATTCCTCTTTTCCCAGGAGGGATAATAGCTTCTCTACTGCTACAGATATCGAAGCCTATTGATTCTTTAGTGGCAACAGAGGGGTTGGAAGCTCTATGACTAAGGTTATGAAATTGTTTGGTTCTCCAATTAGTTTTAATTGAGTCACATCCCACTCCTAACACCAAATGTAAGGAAGGCATGGTATCAAAGTAAGGTAGACACGAGTGACCACAGTTCAAAGGTGTTTAATTAACGTTATCAAGGGTTTGAAAAGCACCTATCTAAACCTGATTCTATGATGGGAGCAAGCTACGACCATCGAAATAATAATAATACAGTCCTAGTGGAGTCTGGTCAACATAAAAGGGCCTATACTAAAAAAAATATTTCCAATCCTTACCGCTATGTTACAAATAGTGTGGGATAATGTTCACGAAATAGAAAGAAGTGTTCACAAAATGATAAGTCAGGATGTTCAGGCCGTTGGCCTCCCTTCCCCCCGTTTTTAGCATTGGACAAGGTGGTTCACTCGAGCATAGCACACTCTTGGGCATCTTCGGCACAAGGTCACATTTTCTTTTACCAACGTAAGGGCGTTCTGTGCCCAAGTCTCTTTCGTTTACAGTCTCTTGCTTCAAAGGGCCTGATGTATCAGAAACAACAAAGAAAAGTTCCTTTCCAAATATTCAACTTGGGCGATTTACTCTTCGCCCGGAATCCCCCTCAGTTGGGCTCAGATCCTTCTTTCACAATTAGCCTCCCTCAGTCGGGTTCGGACCAACTTTAATTTGCAAGCATCCCTCAGTCAGGTTTACATTTACCACAAAAATATCTTTGCGGATGAGTTTTACCATTCACACCGGATCCCCCTCTTCCTGGCTCAGACCCCCTTGTAAACAATTAGTCCCCCTCTTCTGGGCTCAGACCAATTTCACTTCATAGGCAATCAAAGGGCCTCATTACGACCCTGGCGCTAAGTGACAAACGATGGCGGTAAATGCTTACCGCCATCGTTTTCCGCCAGGTCCGATCATGACTCCTGACCGTAAACTACGATGCCAATAGCGGCATCGTAGTTAACGCTGCCGCTAACTGCGCTAAGGGTGCGCGCACGCGACCGCCCACACCGTACTTAGCGCCATGGCGGAAAGGCACGCAAATGCCGACCCAAGCGGACATGCACCTAACGCCATCACCGAGGCTGCAAAGTACCTTACCGCCATGGTGCAAATAACGCCATCGCGAACCAACCGTAAAGGGCCAATTCAAGTGAATGCAGCTGCCACAGGTGCACAGAAACAGCACAGGTGAAGGCAATACAGACTCAGGGGAGTACAAAAAGAGCACACCCCACCCCTACCCACACCCAGTCACACTCCACAATGATGCCAATACGACTAGCAATGTTGGGGCTGGAGGACCTGATAGCAATGCATGTGCTACTACAACAGCAACAACAACAACAACAACAGGCAGCACAGAGGAGACGCAGGAGGAGAAGGAGGGCAAGGCAGGCCCAGCAAGCCCCACCAGCACAGCCAGTGCCACCACGCAGGCAGCCCCCAATCCCACGCATCAGAGCCAATCCAAACAACCTCACTGCTGAGCAGATCCACACCCTGTACCGTTTGGACCGGGACACCATCACCGCCATCGTAGACATGATACACGATGACATCGTCAGCATGATAGAAAGTCCAACCGCCATCCCCCCCCTACTGAAGGTAGTGGCTGTACTCCACTTCCTGGCCACAGGCACCTACCAGCACACAGTGGGGCACCTGCATGGCATTTCACAACCATTATTCTCACGAACACTCATCCAAGTGCTCGATGCCCTCCTCAAGCACACAGACGACCACATCTCATTACCACGGACTGCCCAGGAGATTGCAAACACCAAAGTGGGTTACCATGCACTAGCCAGCATACCTGGTTGCATTGGTGCCATCGACTGCACCCATGTGGAATTGGTGGTTCCACGTGCCATGGAGGTACCGTACCGCAACCGGAAACAGTTCCACTCTATCAACTTGCAAATGGTCTGTGACTCCAACAAGATCATCACACATTGTTGTGCCCGATTCCCCGGATCAACCCATGATTCCATGATCCTGAGGAACTCCACAATACCACGCTACATGGAGCGACATGCAGGCCCAAGATCCTGGCTACTCGGTGAGTGCTATGTCATGGAAGTGGGCATGGGAATGACGTACCAGTGCATACTCCACCTGGCAGAAGGGGGGGGGGGATGATGCATACTCCACTGGCCTGTGAGTAACACAGAGAACGGATACAGAGGAAGGGCACTCACAATGCACAAAACCCCTCTGCATACATAGGGTGATGGCATGCAAAACAGGCCATGGCAGCAATGAGCATATACTGGTTGCATAGTGTGAATCAATTAGTGCATGTAGAAGTGAGCCAAGGTAACAGTTCCATGCCAGCCATGGTGGAACATCATGTTCCTGATCAGACAACATGACTGACACATACATTCTCGTCTACATACAGGTGATGCAGGCTACCCCCTGAAGAGGTGGCTCCTCACGCCAGTCCGGAACCCGCAGAACCAGCACGAGGAGGACTTCAACCGTGCACATACACGTACTCGTGTGGTCATAGAGCAGACATTCGGCCTCCTGAAGGCACGGTTCCGAAGCCTCAGCAGGTCTGGTGGGGCACTCCTGTATGGCCATGAGAAGGTGGCAAAGATCGTCATGGCATGTGTCATGCTGCACAATATGTGCGTCAGACGGAATGTGCCCCTGCCCCCTGACGCAGAACTGCAACCACCTGACGATGAGGATGAGGATGAGGAGGGTGCAGATGGGGCGCCACCACATGGAGGAGGCGATGTACAGGAGGGGCGTGCCATGCGCCAAAGTATCATCAACCACTGCTTCTAGCACACACGGCTGGTGTTCATCGCATGGAGACTGCACTTGGGGCACTGTGTGTCTCTGGGGCATGCACACTGTGGACTGTACACCAATAAAGCACACATACGCAATGAAAATGTCCACACATTTCCTTTTTTTGAAAGAAAAAAGTGTATTGGAACCATGAACTGTCGTGTCACACCCCCTCCCACCTCCCCCCTGCACACCCCAACACACCCCCTCCCACCTCCCCCCTCCCCCCTGCACACCCCAACACACCCCCTCCCACCTCCCCCCTCCCCCCTGCACACCCCAACACACCCCCTCCCACCTCCCCCCTCCCCCCTGCACACCCCAACACACCCCCTCCCACCTTCCCCCTCCCCCCTGCACACCCCAACACACCCCAAGTAGCTGTCAACAGATGCCTGTGACAGTGTCCACAGGCCGTCACAAGCCCCCTCTCCCGGCACCCGGGGCACCCCTGGCTGTGGAGCGCAGGTTGCGTCCGGAACGGCGCACGGGGCTGCTCTGCGCAGAACTGGCAGTGGAGGATGTCCCTGGCTGCTCCTGTGCATGCACGTCCTGTCGTGTGTGGGTGAGGCCAATGACCGCACGACGCAAGGCCGCAAGTTCTGCACAGATGTCCCTGGACATGGCCTGCATGGCATCCCTCAGGGTGGCAGTGCTCTGCGCCACTTCCGCCCTTAGTGTCTCCGTGGCCTGTTCAATGCTAAACCTAGCCCCCACACATTCCGCTGCATGCTCATCCAGCATTGCGGACAGTTGATGCTGCCGTTGTGTGATGTCCTCGAGGGACGGCTGGCCGTGCTGGCCCATGGGCAGTGCAGGTGGAGTGATGGAGGGGCTGGTCCCCTCCTGTGGAGTGTGGACAGGGCATGGGGTGGAAGGCCACTCCTCTGCCTCAGTGTGCCCCTGTGTGTCGCCCTCATGGGGGCTGGCGTCTGAGAAACAGGGGGAATGTAGTTGGTCAGTGGGGTTTCTGACCTCCTGCTCCATGTCCGAGTCAGAACATGCAGCTGTTGCAGCTGTCTCCCCGATGTTGCTGCTGGCCGCTGACCCCCTGCCTTCTGTGGCAGGCAATGTCGGTGGAGGTGGAGCAGCAGCTGCTGGCCTGCTGCCAACAGGGGTGCTTGCCGGTGGGACCTCCGGTATGCCTGCAGTGGGACCTGCTTGTCGTGGGGTCTGCCTCACTGCAGCTGAGGTTGAGGGTGCAGGGAGGTTGTTGGTGGACTTCGCCCTCTTCGGCGCAGGGGTCTCCTGGTCCTCTGGGTGTGATTCTGTGCCTGTGGTGGAGCAAAGGTGGGAGGGCGTTATTGATGGGTATACGGACTTTTGAATGACAATGGTTGACATTATTTTGGCCAGTGGATGAGGCAGATTTCAGGCAGTGCCATGCAGGTTGTCTCCTTTTGGTGTGGCATGTGGATGCAGGTATGCGGGTGCCAGCAGTGTATGCAGGGTGGTGCTCGCATGTGGCTATGGGCAGTATTGATTTGTGTTGCATTTACACTCTAGGGCAACCTTGTGCTACACATGATTGGACTGCTGTGTCTATGGCATGTCTTGTATGAGGCACCTACCTTCATCGCCTGATGTCGGGGCTCCCCTTTCCATCCCTCCAACGCCTTCGATGGATTCCATGCCGATGGTGGCAGCACAGATCTCCTCCCACGGTTGGAGTTTCAGGGGGGATTCTGACCCTCCACCGGTTCCCTGGGAAAGGTTGCGGTTTGCCGAGATGACGGCTCTGACCCGTATGCGCAGGTCATCCCAGCGTTTCCGGCACTGCTGTGGGGTGCGGGGTACGGTCCCCACCGCGCTGACGCGCTCAGCCACCAGGGCCCAGATGGCCTTCTTCTTCCCAATTGCTGTCCGGCTCATTTCAGGGGAGAAAACAACACCTGCGTTGTCCTGCAGGGTCTCTGCTAGCATGCAGAGTTCCTCCCGGCTGAATCGCTCCTGGCGCTGGCGGTCACAGGCCTTTTTCACGCATTTCGGCATTTTCGGGAACTTGGGTGGGTGGGTGTTTTGTCGGGACAGGTGTCAGGGTTGGGTCTGGTGTTGTTTGGTAGGATGGCGATGGATTGTGTTTTTAAAGATGGCCGACGGGCTGCTTCCCGTTCCGGCGCGATGACGCTATTTCCGGTTTGGCCTTTTACGGCCACCGTAGATTACGGTGGCCGTAATTTACGCTGGCCGTAAATTACGGTGGCCGTAAATTACGGTGGTCGCTACTTACGCTGGCGGATGGGCACCTTGCTCGCTTAGCGATGGCGGTAGGGGCCTTTTCCGCCATGGCGTTATTAGCATTACCGCCATGGCGTAATGCTCGTGCGCGATGGGTCGTGATGTGGCGCTCTTTACGCCATCGTCCCACGGCGTAAACGCTCATTACGCCATGGCGTTAATGACGGGCGCTTACCGCCAGGGTCGTAATGAGGCCCAAAGACTTTTGAATGTGCACAGGATTTAGCTTTACCCGCTGCAGGACCACTTGGATTTCACAGTTCAATGATCCTCACATGCTCAGTTGGATACCAAACAGAGACCTTCGAGTGAGCACCCATGTGGCGCCAGACCACTCCGTATCTGGTACCTAGTTTGGTTTCACAAAGTTCATTCACATATGAGTCACCTTTCCTCATACAAAGTTGCAGCTTGCAACCTTGAGCATAACACAGTCCGGTCTGCTAGTTTCCATGTGATAATGTCACCGCAAAAATGTCGCCATGCAAGAATGGTGCTGTTTTTTTTGCAGCAATATTATCATATAAATCCTGCGGGGGACACCCCTGGAGCCCCCCTTTTTTTAAAGAGAGTGGGGGATACCCCTGCAACCCCCGCTCCCATTTACCCATATATTGTCCCCATATATAATGTCACCTATGCCATTTCCCGGCGACTATATGTATGGCGACATTATACATGGGGACAATATTACCTGATACCGTCTGCTATCAGTCTCTCCAACTCACCGGCTGTGCGGAATTCACTGGTGCTTTTTTGTCCAAGCCAAGGACAGTACCACTGCAGCAATCGCTGCTCCCTGCCTTGGCTATCAATGTGGGAGGGCCCCGTGTAGCTTCTACACACACTGCACTGTTGTTCAGCTGTAATTCCCGGTCTTATGTTTCTTTTCCTCGAAGGCCTCTTGAAAGTCATGGTCCTTCTCTAAAAAGGTCAAGGCTAGTTCCCTCCTTGCAGCCCTCTCTGGTCTTGCCGCCTTTCTCCTTGATTTAAACTGCCATCTCGGAATTGCTGCTTCCTCGTGCGTTTTGCCTTGCTCAGGGTGTGCTTTCGTGCTCCTCCTTTTATACTTGTGGGGAAGTGTGATGGAAGTCAGGTGTGTGTAATTATCAGTAATTGCCTGACTCTGCCTGACCATTGTGGGACATGTCAGGTATACGGCTCTGGTGTTAATCCATTGTGGCTCACAATGAACTGTCTGTGAGGTGAGAACGTGTTTGTGTCTGGAAAGGAGAAGGGGCTTGAACTTCTAGGTTCCTACCTGGTAGGATGGGGAAAAGGTTTTACAGAGAAGGGAATACCGCATCTCACCCTTCATTGTCCCACTTCCACTTCCACTCCCCGAAGACCTCTCATCTAGGTGGTCCTCCCGCACTGGTCCACCCCCAGGAACTGGATCCAATAGCGATGGCCATGTCATGGCTACCTGGATGACAAATCCCCTTCAGTTTTCTCACTCTGCCTAAAGAAAACTAAGGAAAGTCTGAGTCAGAGAGTTCAAATGAAGAATCTGTCTGTGTCCAAAACCTATACTTGCCCTAACAACTAAATCTATACAATGTGCATGAATGACAACCACCAAAAAGAAAACAGTGTTTAACCCAAAGTTCTGAGCTTCTTCCAGCTCGCAGCTTCCTTTCAGCCCCCTTCTCCAAGTGTGAAATAGTTCCACAAAAAGGCTCAAAATTATCTTCCCTGGACTTAGAAGGAAACAGTCTGAATCAAGACCCAGAGTTCCCATCCCCAAAATTTCAGTAACACAGTTAAAAAAATCAAGGGGCCTCATTACAAGTTCGGCGGAACTTGTGAATTTTACTGGTGCCCGGGAATGGGCAATTACCAGGTCATTCCGGTCCCGTCGGTCCCGGTATTTGCCCATTCCTGAGCACCGGTAAAAAATGCTCCCCATTCCCATTTGAGCCTCTGCTCGCGGGTGCCAGGTCCGACCTGGTGGGTGAAATAGCACCCGCAAGCAGAACTCGTAGTTTGCCGGTCCGGGAACTACAGTACCGGCAAGCTTACCGGTACGATAGTTACCTAACTGGCAAACTTGTAATGAGGCCCAAGGTATACTTATTGAAGTTCTAAAATTCAAGTTGCAACACCTTTTGTTTGTAGGTTTCTTAAAGTCACTTCAATTTAGAACTCAACCTACTGTGGCTTGTTGTTCATTAAAGTTGTATTAATTACATTGTTTACATATGTTGTTTAAACGTGACGTTCTGTTCTCTGTTTGGCTTCAAAATGTATTATTTCTGATTAGTAACAAGGTTTTGATTCAGTTCGGCATTCATATTCATTAGTTTTGATTATTATTCCTTTGCGCTTCATCTTTTGTCCAGTAAGTGTTCATTTCCCTTTAATTGGATGGCCCAGTGTTCGGACACCTTCGAAAACGTGCTTCTTGCTACACGTGACCACTCTGCCACAAAGTATGTTTAGCTTTTCCCTGCTCTTCAGTAATTGACAAGAAAGGATCGCAGACTTTTGAAAATGTGCTTATTTGAGGCACGTGACCACTCCGATACAAAGTATTCAACATATTGCGAAGTTCATACACTCGCGGACCGGGTTTCCCATTCATTTGAAAATCACTGGTCGCTTTCCCAATTCTTATTGCAGCATGGATCACACAGCTTTCTGCTCACAGCCCTTGTTGCAGTGCAGATCACACAGCCCTTTGGTTTTAGCTTTAGGCCGCCAACTCCTTTCCCTACAGACACCCCTGTGTAGGTTTTCTGGCACAGGGCAACGAGCACCTCAAGCAATGAGAAAATGGGCAGCCTATCTGCACAGCTCCCCTCACCCTGCTCAGCCAGCTCCAGGGTCTAAGCTCCCCCGCCATGCTTCCATGGACCGCCTCTCTCCTTGGTCCACAGCATCTCAGTGTCCCGCTCCTGCTGCTTGTAATGGCCTTCCTGTTGCTCCTCCTGCTGCTCCCATCGCCCCTGTCACTCTCTCTTCCACTGGGCAGGTCTCTTTTTTTAACATATTTTTATTAGTATTTTCATTTTTACAGAAACCTCAAAATTGAACAACAAAAAATATAATCACCCTCCGTACCCCAAAAAAACCCCTAAAATTCCAAACCCCCTTCCTGCCTAACATCCCACCGTCCCACCCCCAGACAGCTACCTTTAATGTACACACTTTTTGAGAATCCAGATGGTATAGTCCTTAATTAAAGAAGTCCAAAATCCGTAGCCTTTGCGGGCACCATTTCTCGCGAAAGTCTTTGTGGAGAAATTCCAAAACAAACTCCCAGCCCTTCCTGAAATTCTTTTGTTCCCCTTGTACGACATAGGTAACCAACTCTAGGTAGAAATAATGGCAAATTCTTGTTAACAGCTCTTGTTCTGATGGGGGCTCAGACTGCTTCCATTTTTGCGCGATGAGTGACACTGCGGCTACCGACAATATCATATAGGCTTTCCTTTGTTTCTTTTCGGTTAAAATCTACAGTACATTGCCCAATCCTAGAAGAGTTACATTTTCTGACAATCCCACCAGATATGTACCCACGATCCTTTTTCCTTGCATCCCCTCCAACATTCTTTAGAGACATTCTTATAGAACCTATGCAACTTCTCTGGCGTTAGATGACATTGAACCATCACTTTCACCCACATTTCCCGTATTTGAAACACCTGCATCAATTTAGGAATTCTCTTCTAAACCTCCAACCACTGAATCTCTGACATTATGATATGATATGATATGGCATTTATAACACGCCTGTACACAAGTGTTTCAAGTCACGACGAGGCAAGGGAGGGGAAACAGTGGGAAGACAGAAAACGATCCTACTAGACCAGGTGTCATTCAGATCGCGCAAGTGCATGGGTAGGGAGAAAGGGAAAAGTGCCTGGGGGAAGAGAGAGGGGAAAGTGCAGTACATGGGATAGAAGAATAAATAAGATAAATAAAAGCGGCCAGATGGTGGCAAGTTCAAGGTAAGAGCAGACATAAGTGCTGGTAGGGGGACTGTAGGGATACAGAAAACAGTCCCCAGGTGCGGGGGTTGCCAGGGAGGCAGGGCAAGGGTATAAAAGGCGTGGCCTGGGCCCGAGATCAGAAAGGATGGCCAGGTAACCAGTGCAGTTTCAGCCAGGAATTTCAGCAGGGGAGAGAGGGAGAGAAAGCAGAAGCAAGTTTCAGGGAGGCCCCTGCCGAAGAGAGAGCTCGACCACCAACTTGTTGCTTGGAGAAGCGACTGACCCTTAGGGAGTGGAGGTGGATGAGCGAAGAGCCAGAGAAGGAAGGTATTTGGGAAGAGAGAGTTGAAGGTCTTGCGGACCCAGGCCCCAGAAGGCCTTGTGGACAATGCAGAGGGTTTTGAACTTATTCCTTGCAGCTACTGGGAGCCAGTGCAGAGATTTCAGTCCTGGAGAAATACGATCCCTGGGCTTGAAGCCAAGGACAAGTCTCGCAGTCCTGTTTTGGATAAATTGCAGAGGGCGGAGAGTAGAGGCATGCAAATTTAGATAGAGGCTGTTACAATAGTCCAGCCTAGAGAGAACCAGGGCTCTGGAGACGGTGAGCTTCTGGGGGAAGGAGAGGAAAGGAAGAATACCTCTGAGGAGGTGCAGCTGGTAGTGTGACTTCTTAGAGACGTCAAGGATGTGAGGAGAGAAGGAGAGTGTGGGGTCGAAGATGACCCCGAAGTTTTTAGCCTTGCAGGTGGGAGCAGGAAGAGGGCCAATAGAGGCCAGCCAGAGAGATGCAGGGAAGGAGGGATTGCAATACCTATGTCCTTCTCCCACAACTTCTCATAACTCCATTGTGTTTGACTCAAGTTTTCTCTGAGTATCTTGTACATTGCCCTCACCATATGCCTGTCTCGAGCATTAGTAATTATGATTGTCTCAAAAACAAATAGATCCCTTATTATGTATTGTTTGGTACCCATTAACCAATGGTGTAATTGGGCATATCTTAATCTTTCATTTTGATTCAATAAGAATACCTGTTTGCATTGCTGGAAAGTTATAATCTCTTGTCCTTCAAAGATATCACACCCCTCCTCCAGCATCCCGCTTCCTCCCATTGCTTGAATGCATTGTGTTCTAATCCCGGAGTAAACTGGGGACTATGAAAAAGAGATGTAAAAGGAGAGGGAAATGTTGTAATACCTACTCTTCGTACCACTGTATGCCATATCTGGGCTATCAATGCTGTTATTTTACTTCTATACATATTAACAGGATGATCCTGTTTTTGGCACCATACTACTTCCTGGGGAGGTTTGCCAACTACTGCTCTGTCCATTTGTACCAGCATTTCTTCGGGGTCCCCTTTGAACCATTCCCTGACAATTCGCAATTGGTCAGCCTGATAGTAAATCTGCAAGTTAGGTACACCCATTCCTCCTTTTTGTACTGATGGTATTAATATTTTCCAGGTAACTCTGGGTTTGTTACATTGCCAAATGAATTCCCTCAAAATCTTAAGTTCCGTAGAATTTCAATGGGTCCCTGATTGGTAGAGTTTGGAAAAGATACAATAGCTTTGGGAGAATTATCATTTTAATAACATTTATTCTTCCCATCCATGATATTGTCAAAACGTTTCGTTCCTTAAGCCAATGTTTAATTGATATCAGGAGAGGGAAATAGTTTGCTCCATACATTGACTCCAGGGAGTCAGATAGTTGTATACCCAAATACTGCATATCATGTTTCGTTGCTATACATTGATTGTCATAGGATACCCTCTTAGCTGTAATTTTCCCCTGCTAAAACTTCAAGAGTATTCTTAGGAACCAAGCTATGTGGATGCCTCCATGTTGGCTGACAATACAATAAAGTAGTTCCCAAGCACATTGTTTTTCATGGTGTATGAGCCTGGTGCCACAGGCCCCAGGACAGGCCCCATGAGGGCTTTTGAAGAGGATGCAAGGCTCTAGAGGCCACAGTCCTGACTCCACCTGGCCAATGGGTTTGCCAGAGGGGGTTTTGGGCGAGGGTCGTGACACTTCCCCCCTCCCTGATCCTCCCTTTCTCCCCGGTCGAGCCCAACTTATTCCTATCCTTCCATGTATCATACTGTAGAGGTCGAGCCCCATTTTACACTCGGAGATTAGTTGTGCAGGTCTACCTCTGTCCTGCACCCCCTGATTCCAAGCACCAAGAGTGTACCCTCCTTCTCCTGCTGTCTCCAACTAAAACATCTTGCCCCCTTCAGCATTGCCATCCCCCCGGACCATTGCTATTTTAAGTCTATATAGTTATTACATATAGTACCAGTATTATAACTATTTCACATCACCCCTCACCACAGCCGTGGAAGTCGCATGCCATCTTCGATACCTTCAAACCTTTCTCACGTTGTTTTATCTCGAGATGATTTGGTCCATTCACATTGTCTGAATTTCCCTTTTCCTTGAACTGTACGAGTGTCTTTTGGCTAGTTCCCTTTGTCATCATCCACCAATTTTAAAATCCGCAGACCTTCTTCGCACAACGTTACCCGATGCTGCTTTCCATCACATGTGAAGAAGAGTCCAAAAGGAAATGTACACCTATAATGAACCTGGTTTTTGATTAGGGCTTGTACCACTGCACCCATCAGGCTTCGCTTCAATAAGGTTGCTTGCACTAAGTCTTGGAAAAGTTGAATTTCTGAGTCATTGACCTTAATGGGAGCTGCTTTCCTTGCAGCCTGAAAAATAACCTCTTTCTGATCATATTTTTGAATTGCAGCAACCACATCCCTAGCTCCAGGCACTTTACGCTTCGGACCTACCCGATGTATGCGGTGAATCAGTACATCTTCTCCCTTTTTCAGATCTATTAGGTCAGCAAAGATCTGCTGCATCGTGGGGCTCTATTCCTTGTCCTCAATCATTTTTGGAAGTAGTTTAACCCTAATGTTGGATCTTCTCGATCTATTTTCCAGTTCTTCCAATTGTAATTCAAAGTATTGAGTCGCTGTTGCCAACTGATCAGTCAATAGATATATTTTGGAAGTGTCTTTCGCTATTTCTTGGATCGCTGACTCATTTGTTTCTACTTGTTCCGCAAGACTATTGATATCACTTTTCACCGCCTGCAAGGATTGTGCGGGTTAAGTTCTTATGAGGGTGAATGGAGATTGAAGCGTTTCTGTCATTTGTTCCTTGAAGTCATTGAAGCATTGCTTAAATGTTTCTGTTGTGGAATCGCCTTCCGAAGGTGTCTGTGGTACTGCAGCCAAAGAACTTTCTTGATGGGTTGTCTGACATCCCTTGGTAGACCCCTCTTCCCCCTCTTTGTGCCATAGTTTTGAAATTGCCCCCCTCCTGTTGTTTCTTCTTCTGCATCTTGGGGGTGGGAGCTCCCTCTGCTGGTTCTTTAGTTTTATTCCAAGACATTTGAACGGGAAATCTATGGTTACAGGTTACTTACTACAGCCTCAGAGCTTGTATAATTGCTTTAAGTCTCTAACCAATTTACAAATGTTGAGGGGAGTGATATAGAATCCACTCACAATTAGTGCACCTGTATCTTTCTCACAGTTGTCAGTTAAAACATATGCTTGCACCCCGTCAAAAGGTAATTTGTTATCTTCCAGTGACCACTGCTGTACTGTGTCAGGTCTTTCTCATACAATACCACCATTGGGACAGTGTACTTACTTCTAACAGCTAGTAAGGGTTCTTTCACCAATTCATGCACCAATTTCCAGTCACTGTATACAAATTCACACCCAATGTCTTTGAGTAATCCAATGGTATCCAAGATCCAGCTCGTGCCTAACCCTCACTTGTCCATAGTGTGTTTTATCTCAATTGTAGAAATGGCACTTGACTAATGTGTTGTTCTCCTCCCCCATATTTGTATTAGGTCCGCTATTCCTTGGTTGTTGAATGAGTTCTGGCAGCCGTCACATAGTAGCTGCCCAGGGAACTCCTTATCAATGACAGAATCACAATATAGTCTGTCTTCATAAATGGGTTCACTTAAATAAAGCTTTAAATGTGTACAGTTATTGCTTGCACCTCTCCAACTATAATTGCTGTTAATTCTTTTATGATAATATAGGCACCGTTGCTCATGATATTTGACTTTGTTTGTCAATAACCACCCCTCCTTCTGATGCTTACACACTCATATGCCCTTCTCACTTCTTGTGACTCACCCCAAAGCTTCAACGGGGTCGAACTACCATATAGTCAATCCTCGATGCTCCATTCAGTAGCATGCACCATCATCGGTGCGCTCCTGCTGTCCACACCCCTTCTATCAATATGTGGTGGGGTCTCAAATCCCATCTTCCTGGAGGCAAGCAGGAGGAGCTCACTCTTTACACTCCCTTTCTCCCTGTGGCCATCTTGGAATCCGGCAGGTCTCTTTTTACACACCTGTAGCCCCTTGACAGGCTGCTAGTGTGAAGGCTCAATTAGCCCTGCCTGACCACAATTACAGGGACATGCCTGACCTTCACAGATTTTAGCAGGCATCTTCCTCGTCACAGTACCAGAGTAGTAAAAGAGCAGTCTTCATTGCTCTTAGTTTCTTCTTCTCTGTCCCGGTACTGTCAACTGTCAATTGTGGAGAAATGAGGGGAACTGGTTTATATCAGCCTATGAAGGTCGGGGAAGGGTTGGGTTGGTTGTCAATAGGAAAAGGGGGATACCATATCTCCCTCAAAGGCACCCTATTCATTCTTATCCTTCTATGTTTTGGAGGTGTGTCATTTTTCCTAATGTTATTCTGACCAAAGGAAATTGTGTGACAATATCCCATAAAGGTTTCTGGGGGCGAAGTTTTATCCTGAACTGGAAAGGTGTAATACCATGTCTCACCTGAGGATTCTTCCTGTCCCTTTTTCCGGGAACCCTCCACCCAGGTGAACCCCCCGCCCCCAGCTTCTCTACCACCATGGCCAGGATCCAAAAGCGATGGCCTTTCCCTGGCCACCTGTGTAGAGGATCCCAGGGAAATCGATGTGAGAACGCCCTCAGGTTTCTCACACTTCTCCACTCCGGCCTGCTCCACAGCGCCCTGGCTTCCCAGAAGGTTCCCCCCTCTCATGTATTTTGACAAGGTAAAGGGGTATACCATGCCTCACCTAAAGGCAACTTCCATCCACTCCCCAAGGTCCCTCCACCCAGGTAATCCTCCCTCGCATATCCACCCCCAGTGTCAGGATCCAAAAGTGATGGCCCTTCCCATGCCAGCTAAGAAGAAGGGGAGTAGATGGTTCCTCACACATCACTCGTCTTCCAGGGATAGCCTCTGCCCATGTGGCCAGGGGACAGCAGCCGCTACCTGATCCTGACCCTGGGGGTGGCTATATGAGGGAGTATCACTTTGGGGGCTGGGTGGGTGATCCTTGCGGGGATGACATGACATTGTTTTTTTTATATAACAGTTTTTATTGATTTTAGACAAACAACACAATCGTTATTCATCCACTGCTTGGTTTCATATCAAGATACAAGTTCACAACATTTTGGCACAGTAGTTAAAACGATAGCATGGTACAAATAAGTCCTCTTATATTTCGGGTCCAGGTGGGGGGGTAGGCTCTGCCAAGTTACTCATTACGGCCTGCCCTTACAGGTTGGTCGCAGGCCTGTTATCCACTGAGCAAATACATTGCCCTAGGGTTCCCAACCCTAACGTCACAGTGGCGCATTGTAAGACAGCTGCCTCGGCCCTGGTTAAACAGGCACAACGGCCAGGGAAGGGCAGCCTGGCTAGTCCAGCCTCCTGACTCACTCAGCTTCCTCCCACTTGCCCCACACTTTCTGGAAATTATGAGGACAGTCGCTGGTGTTGTATATCCACCGCTCCAAAGAAATGCACCTCTCCATCTCTGCCAACCACTGACCCAGGCGTGGACAAATCGGTGGCCCCACAGCACAGCGATGAGCCCTTTAGCCACCCCCAGTGTGATTGATATAAGTATTTTTTCATATTTGGTAAACTTGGTCTCTCCCCTTATACCCAGTAGTACCAGTTTGGGATTGCTCGGGATCTGGGAGCCGAGGATCCTAGTTAGTTTGTTGAGGCATTTACCCCCAAAATACCTGTGCTCGTGCACATTCCCACCATGTGTGAAAAAAGTGCCTTCCTCTGTCCTACACCACAGGCAGTTATCCCGATCCTATCACCCCCCCACCGAGCCAGGGCTCTTCTAGAGCGGTATACCCGATGTAGTGTTTTGTATTGGATAAGGCGGAGTCTAGCCTCTATACCTATCTCCCCTGGAAACATTAGTGCCTCCACCCATTCTTCCGGTTCCTGTGGCCCGATGCCTGCCATCCAGTTCTCTTTAAGCCGGGATAGCTCTTAGGCCCTGAACGCTGTCAATACCTGGTATAATGTGGATACAGCTTTCGTGACGATATGGTTTGGGAAGATTAGAAAGAGTGGGCCTTACATTTGGAACCAGCCTTGCTGAGCTATTTTTTAGTGTAGCAAGCTTCTGATTAGTAGTTCTGCAAGGTCATAGGATTGTGTTGAGGTGAAGTCCACACATCATTTGTTTTGGTAATACAGGGGGGATTTCCTGGATACCTTGCATTAATTAGAGTGTTTTTGTGTTTTCTTTATTAAAGAAAGTGATTTTCCACACAATTTCTTGGTTTCTAGGTGGTTGGTGCCCGTGATTTTTTGTATTTATTTTTTTCTCATTGAGTTTTTGTGTGAGGTCAGCCGACACTTGTTTCGACCCGTAGGTCCTTTGCAAGGCTAATTTGTTTCTTCTTGGACCCTTGTGGAGTTCTGGTTCACATAGTCTGAGTTGGCTGTTGTTACAGCTGAGCTCCTGTTGGGCCCTTGTCTTGCATGTCTGTCTCGTCATTTGGGAAGATGTTAGCGTCTATGGGCAAACACTTGGGAACATCTGTGAGGGCCGGGAATTGGGACCTAATGGTGTGTGTCAACTGTAGGTGCCGGTAGAGTTTGGATCTGGGGAGCTGTGCGTTTCCTGCAGGGATTCAAAAGAAGATAGTTGTCCCTCCTGTACCAAGTCTGCCAAGCAGTGTATACCATGTCTGTCCCAGTACTTGAAGTGACCTAGTTTGCGTATTTCCGGCATGTTAGAATTGTTCCATAAAGGTTGATCCAGAGTGGGTTTATTCTCCCAGCCTATGTGTTGATGCGAGGTAGCCCAAGCCTGCTGAGTGTGTCTTATTATCTGTGGTGGGGTCTCTCCCTCTGGGCCCATTCCCTTAGAGCACCTGTTTAGGTTCTATCTCGCCCATCCATCCCCTTTCAATTGCCACATATGGAAGGTGTGAGTTCCCATGTAGCCAGTCATTGGCGACACCGAGTTGTGCTGCCCAATAATATCTTTGTAGGCACAAAAGCTCTAGGCCACCCTCCCATACCGACCACTGCAGCGTTCTAAGGGCAATGCGTGGTTGTCCCCCTCTCCAGAGCAGACTGCCTCTATCTTGACAAAGAGTGATGCTGGGATCAGGCATGGGGCATTTTGTAGCACATATAGAAATCACCGGGAGCATGAGCATCTTAAAGAGTGCTGACCTACCCATTAGTATCAGCGGGAGAGCTTGCCAGTGGATGGTGTTCAATGCAAAATCGGTCTATCACTGGGTTGAGGTTGAGTCGAATTAAGTCTGTTGAGCCCAGCTCAGATGATTACCTAGGTATTTAAATCCCAAAGTCGAGACTAGGAATTGGCAACTTCGGGGAACAGCTTGGTCACCTCCCTGTAGTTGGAAGAGTACCAATTTAAGCCAGTTAACCTTCAGCCCACAAAATCCATGGTATTCCAGCAGGATCTCAATTACCTTTTGGACTGAGGCTGCAGGGTCACACATGTATATCAAGAGGTTGTTGGCATAGAATGAGACTCTGTCTTCCCCTCCCCAAGGCCATTTAAACCCCACCCATTCTGGAGCAGTCCTTAGCTTAATTACCAGTAGTTTGATGACTAGAGTGAATAACAGGGGGCAGAAGGGGCACCCCTGCTGTGTCCCTCATCCCAGAGCAAAGCTCCTGGAAGATACCCTGCTAACCCGCACCCACACCTCTGGGGAGGTGTAGAGCAGGTGCACCCATTCAAGGAAGTTCTCACCAATTCCCATTCGCCTCATAATTTCCCAGA
Organism: Ambystoma mexicanum; assembly: GCF_040938575.1. Classification (NCBI taxonomy): domain Eukaryota; kingdom Metazoa; phylum Chordata; class Amphibia; order Caudata; family Ambystomatidae; genus Ambystoma; species Ambystoma mexicanum. Next base: position 1,240,058,238 of record NC_090931.1, on the reverse strand, counting down.
GAGTTGCCCAGTTGACCTAGTTGAACGCCTTCTCAAAGTCGATCGCGAGGAGGATTGCAGGGGCGACTAGCTCTGGGGTTTTTTCAATGGCAAACTGGACCCATCGCAGATTCATCCAGGTGGATTTGGAGGGCATAAATCCAAACTGATCTGGGTGGATGATTGAGTCCGTAACTGAGCAGACGATTGGCAAGGAGCCGCGCTAAGACCTTGGTCTCACCACAGTCTTCCGGCGGTTTTTCTGGCTTTGGTAAGACCACAATGTGCGCTTTCCTCAGGTCCGGGGGGAGAGTGCCCTCCCTTTTACTCTGAAAGAAAAGTCGGTGCATAGGCCAAACAATTACATCCCGAGCTGCTTCCAGGTCTCCACTGCGAAGCCGTTGGGACCAGGTGTTTTCTCAGATTGGAGTTCCTGTACTGCAGCCGTCACCTCTTCTTCCGTGACATCGGCTTCCAGCCCAAGTGCCTGCTGCATCAAAAGGCGAGGCAGTGCCACTGAGTCAAGAAAATGGAATGTGCCTGACATCTCGGTCACCCGGTGGGGGTGGGGGCGTATAGTGTTTTGTAGAAGGTAGCAAATTCCTCTGCTATGTCAGTGGCTTCAGCAACCATTTCCTCCTGCGTGTTCCGTGTGGCACGCAGGTGCCCTCTTTCCCGCTTTCGGCTTGTCAGCCACACTAGTGTTCTACCCACTTTGTCTCTGGTTTATTAAATCTGGTCGCTGACCACCCCGTGAGCTGAACTGGCGTTATCTAGGGTGACATTTTGCAACACTTCCTGCGTCATGGCCAGTGCTTCTTGTACAGCCCGGGAGCCGGTTACAAGGAAGCCCTCTTCCACTTCAGCGGGCCGAGTTTCGGCCACCTCCACTTACCGCATATGCTTAGCCCATGCGGCTGCTATTAGTGATATTGCCTCAGCACCACTTTGTATCCCTCCCACAGTATGACCGGGCTGTCTACCGATCCCTCATTGGTATTGAAGTGATCAGATGTTTTCTGGGATAGCTGTCTAGTACACTGGGGACCCCAAGATAATTTGAGTTAAGCCGCCATATTGCTGTGGCCTTCGTCTGCCCGCTCTTTAGCTCCATGAGGAGCAGGGAGAGATCTGAGATCCCTCTGGCTAGAAAGCGTGCCACTATGAGCCTATGTGAAATGGTCTGTGGGATGAGAAAGTAGTCGATGCGGAACATAGAGCTGTGTGCATTGGCAAAGGAGCACCCTGCCGCTGTTCCATGCAGCATCCGCCAGGAGTCGACCAGTCCCATTCCTGTGGCAAAATAGCTCAGTTTAGTAACGTGGGTTGGGTTTCTGCTACCTACGTGTGCGTGGTCTAGCCCCAGATCCATGACCTTGTTAAGATCTCCCCCAAAACCCAAGTGTCCACCTGGTTCTGCATCATCAAGGCTTGGATGTCATTTAAAAATTCAAGTGTGAGGTGCGGAGGAGCATAGAGCGTGATGCCCTAGGTAGTTCCCCACAGTTCTCCCTTTACCAGAAGAAATCTACCCCTGGAATTCGATCTCACCTCTTGGAGTCGAAAAGGGGTCTTTTTGTGTATAAGTATCAGAACCCCACGTGCCCCCCTAGAGAATTCTGCCTGAAACACAGTTGCATAGTTAGCTCTTTTGAAGAGGCAGCAATCTGTCCCGGCAAGGTGTGTTTCAGTCAACAGTGCAATATTTGGGGCATACCTATTTAGGAACTGGAGCACCAACTGCCTTTTTATGCCGGAGCATAGCCCATTAACATTCCACGTAAGCAGAGAGGCCCTCTCTTCCCTTGACATTAAATCCACTGGTGTGTAGTATGAGCCTGGTGCGCCCAGCCCTGACATCTGCCCTCCCCTCCGACCACCACATGTTCCCTTCTTCCTCCCCCACTGTGCCTTTAAATTCCAAGCAAGGTTGCAATGTAACCCCTCTCCTCCCCCCCACCATTTAAAAGATGTAACCCCTTGTAAACCTGTGTGCAATACAATACCGCCCACATCCCTCCCTGTCCTTCCTCCCGACCTGAAGCACCTGTAACCCGAACTGTGCTCAGCCCTGGTGCAAAACAACAACCAAATAACGCTTGTGCGGGGTACCCTCTGTTGCTGCAGCTATGAATTACTGTACATAGTCGGTGGCTGCTGATATTCAGTTCCCCTGATGACTTCCGTTTGTGCAGAACTCGTGAGCGACCATCATCGGTCATTCATTGTCCTCCATGTTCCTCCCTGTCTTCGCTAGTGTGGGTTGCATCGCTTCCTGTTATTCTAACAGAATCTGGGACTGCCCGCTGTCTGGCTCTCGCCTCGGTCACCCATCTCCTGCTTTTGGTGGTGTGGGTCTGGTAAGGATCTGGGTCTCTAGCCAGTCCCGCACTTCTTTCAGAAGAAATGGGTGACCCCCTGTGATGTACCTTAAGCTGTGCCTGGAAAAAAAGGCATATTTTATACTCAGTGATTGTAGCTTCCTTTTGGCCGAGTCAAATGATTGTCATGCCTTTTGAACCTCCCTTGTGTAGTCTGGGTAAAATCCAATGCGGTAGCCATTGTAGGTGATGGGGCCAGTAGCCTGGGCCATCTTCATTATAGCATCCCTGTCCCTAATGTTTAGGAGTCTGGCGATTATTGTGCATGGGGGTGCCCTGGGCACCGGGCAGCCCAACGGGATTCTGTGTGCCTGTTCGATTGAAAAGAATTTGGACAGCTTCTTTGGGGCAAACAGTTCATTGACCCATGGATCCGTATATTGGTTCGGCGTGCTCGCCCTTTACTATCTTCTGCCCTGTTTTCCAGGTTGGTTAATTTCTGGGTGACCACCGACTGTTGTCTCTCTAGTTGTTTGTTGGCATCTTCCGAGTCTGAGATCCTTTGTTCCGTCCCTCCTACTCCCGAGGCCAGGTTACGTAGGTCCTGCTGTAGGAAGGACACCTCAGTAGACAGACCGCCACTCTTTTCTTCCAGGGACGATCTGGATTCTCCAATGGCCTTCATGACATCGTTGAGGCAGATTAGCCGATTATGTGACTCCTCGCCCATATCCGCAGTCCCTTGGGTCCGGGTTGTGGATGATTGGATGGCCCCCACAGCGAACCGGTCCATTCTCCTCTCTAGGGCCAGTTTTTTGGGCTTCTCCTTGACCATTGTGTGACAACAGTCTAGTCCCGACTATGGCTGCCCTTTCTCTGTTGCTTCCTTTCTGATTGCAGGTTGGGGATCTGAGGTGGTGGGGCCCCCTGCTCGTTCCAATGCCTTCGTGACCGGCGCCCCCTCATATGTCGTTGGTTATCCCTAACCCCCAGCACCCCAGTGTTGTCCACCTGTGATGACCCTGCAAGCTTCAGCTCCGGTGGCCGCAGATGAGGGCTGTCAGGTTGGTCCCACTGTTAAAGTCTTCTCGGGTGCTATGCGGGTGGTCCCGGTGCCAGGGGACCCTGTCCTCCGGATGTGGCAGTGCTTACCACCTTCGATACCTTCAGCAGGGGTATCACCAGTGTCTCTGGATCGCCACCCCAGACTCAGGTGTAGTTATGCTATAGCCATGTGGTCTGCTGTGCATGTCCTTTCCGGGGTCTAAGATGGGGTCTACCCCTGGTATCCTCTATGCCCCTTTTTTCCACTCTTGATGAGGGTGGTGGGAGGAGGGGGGCCTGAGCACGCTGCCGCTCATGCAGTCCTTGTCAATAGGGCTCGGTCTCCTGGGCCTTGGTGATACGTGGGTGATGTGCAGGCCTTTGTGAGATTTCCAGCGAAAGTGTGCGCCCGAACGGACATGTCCCTCTCCTACTATCCAGTATCTTCCTCCCAGGGCTTAGGGCAGGCAGCCTGCTCCTTATCTCGCTCTGGAGAGTGTCCCGGGGTTCGTCCAGCCAGTCCTGCTGTGTGCCTTTGGGGGTGGGGCACTTCCCGCAACTCTGGCCACCATCGTTATCCCTGCTGGGCACCTCTCTGTCCAACGGCGGTCCTGGGCCGTGCAGTGTGTCAGCCGCGATCCGGTTGGTGACTTCTTCAAGGGCAGTGGGCCACTGCTGTGCGATCTGGATGCCCGTTCAAATCTGTTTCAGCCCCACGGTGGGTATGGAGCCTATAGTCAGGAAGCCAATGGAACGCTGCCATTTGCTGCACTGGTCTGTGACAGGCAACTGTTTTCAGGCTTTGGAGTGCTGATTTTTAGCGGAATTGATCCGGGCTCTGGTTGCTCACTTTTGACATCCAAAAATGTAAATATCCACAATCAACTCTTGCAGGGAACCAGGATATATGTGACAGGATGAAGGCGGCCGCTTCGCAGTGCGAGAGGCTCACGTCTGCATCAGCCTGCTGCGCAACAGCGCCCCTCAACATGACATTGAAGAAAGTCACATTCCCACGTTCCCTTTTGGGAATGTTCCTTCCCTTCCCCATGCTCTCATGGCCTACTGTGATACTCTTTGTCCACTGTCTACTTCAGGCTTTCCCCAATATTATACGGTTCCATGTGATAGTAACGAATCAACCAATAACGAAAACTTGTATAACTAATTTAAAATAACAAAAACATTTCACATTTCTTTTTTCAATTTGGGGTGGGTGCCCTCCAAGCCCACCGTTTCCCCAGCTTTATTACCCCACCCCAAGACCCTGCCCATCCGTTTTAATCCCTTACCCCACCCCATATATATTTTTAACAAAAAATGCAACATTTCGTATTCGTTATAAAAGGTATTTGTTGTTGTCAATTCATTAATATCACTGTATACCGATTATACGAGGTGTAATATGCCAGTAACTGAGACAAGGAAGAGACACTGAGCAGCAATGATCACTCCCAATAATCTGTCAGCCACTGAGATGAGAAAGAGGGACAGAGCAGTAAAGACGACTAAGACTGGTAAACCAACGCAACAGTCTAGTTGTTGGAAGCTGTTCAACCTTGCTGGGAGATTTAAATCTGCCACAGCTGACAACCAAAAAAGGGAAGTGCAGAGGCTATATGATGCAGCAACCAGAGCTGACCCCGATCTGAACACTGACGAGAAGCACGTCGTGGGGAGTGGTGGGGAAGTGAATCCAGACGCAGAGAGAAACCGGGCTGCAGAAGGCCCACCGTCTGAGACTGCCAGGCCGCAGGACCCTCATGCAGTAAAGCTGTACACGGCAAAGGCACACCAGTTAACGGGATGCACGCTGAGTCAACAACCTGGTGTGAAGCGAAACAGAGAAACATTTAAAGTACCCACTAAACCCATGGAAGAGTGATGGGTTACCAGGTTACTTAAAAGTGTATGCCGGGTTATGAAAGCAAAGCTGCAAAGTGAAACCTGTAAAGAAATTAACATTTTGTGAACTATACCATGAAGGGGTCACTGAACCCATATGTCACAGCCTAGGTATTGGTATCCCAGTTGTCGCAGATATAACTCTTCCGGTTATGGAAAAGTAACTTTCTGTCTTCAAACACGAACGTCTTTAACGTGATATGCCAAAGACTTCCCCCCCAAGAGCTCAGCCTACAATGAATCTATCCCACCTGTCAGGCTGAGGGCTTGAGTGAAAAGGCAGGAGCAGACTCGGCAGAGCTAAAGGAGGGAAAAGACAGAGCAGACGTTCAGTATACAGCCAGGTATTACCGTATTAACAGCAAATGACACCCCCCAAGTACCCACTCTTACCTGGTCCGTAGCAAATATATACCAGTAGCCTACTAGTAGTGGACACAGAGAGGAACTCAATTATCAGGGGTGATGGAGGGGTACTAGTGCTATAGGATCTCAGTGCAGCGAAGCGTCCCAGAAAATATCCACAGTGTTCCAAAGTTGCAGCAAAGCGTCCCAGAAAATATCCACAGTGTTCCAAAGTAAATGCAGCAAAGCGTCCAAGAAAATATCCACAGTGTTCCAAAGTAAATTCAGCAAAGCGTCCCAGATAACATCCAGAAATAAATGATGGTAATAGTAAACAGGGAAAAAGAAGTTAGCGTTACTTCACGCTGGTTCCCTTAAATAACGTACTTGAATACCAAAAGCGTCACAGCCAAAGGACTTATAGAAGAGGAGGTCGAGATGCAAACCAAGTTCAAGGATTCCGGGAGATCAGTCGAAGAACAGGACGGGAAGGGCAGGGGCGAAGGCTCGGAATTAGCACAGGGGAAACAGGAGTCAGGAACAAAGCTCGAAACTAACACAGTTTAGGAGCGCCGAGCAATCAAACAGGCAGTACAATATACGGACTTCAGAAGACACGGCAACGTGGTACGTGCGTGTCACGTGACTAATATAGCAGGAAATTTGGGAAATGTAGTTTTCAGTGGGTTCTGCGTGTTGAAGAGCGCTCATGTAAACGCCATGGCAATTTCCAACCATAACGGGATGTGACACCATATATAAAGAGAGAGAATCCCATAAATACAAATAGTCTTGGAAAAGGGGCAGAGGCCCAGTGCATGAAAGTGAATATTGAAACGAACATTGGCAAATAAGAATCAATAGGCCAAGATTGGGCAAATATAATTTCATGTATAAAAGAAAGGCAATTGCCTACAAGTCCTGGCAGGGGAATACGCTAGGTAAAGCCAAGTGTTTGAAAGAAATTACAAGATATTTGAAAGATCAAACTCTGAAGAGAACTCTGCAGAGACGTCCTGGCAGGGAAGTATTCCAGGCAAAGCCAAGTGGTCAAAAGAAATTACAAGTCAGATATTTGAAAGCTCAAACTCTGCAGAGAAGTCCTGGCAGGAGAGTATAGCAGGCATAGTCAAGCATATGTAATAAACTTCAGTGAAGAAGAGAATCTCAAGGAAGATCCATGTCCTTGAGATTGTGAGTTGTAGTGAAGATGAAGAACCTGGCAGGGGAGTATACCAGGTGACGTGCAAGTCTGGGGCCCACACTTAAAGTGTAATACACTGAAAGAGAAACCCAGGGAGGATACATGCCGTTGCAGATGTTTGAACTGTCTTAAATGTGATAAACAGAAACCTGGGGAAGGGAGCCATCCCTAGAATTGTGAACACACCAAGAGGAGGGAGCTACCCTCTTGGGTTCCAAGGAACTTGATTATTCTTTGTTGAAAATGTTTGTTGTGGTATAGATGAACCAGAGGAAAGGAGCAATTCACTGGAACTGTGAACATTATTCACTTAAATCTTTTGTGGTTAGATTAATACCTTTTTTTTCAAACACAATTTTTTGGCATTTCATTGTACTTGTTACAGTAGGCAATAAGCAGCAAGCAGTAGAGCGAAGCATAAAGATAAATATAGTGTTGTATAAAAAATAAGACATAGCAATAGTAGAGATTTTGGGATTATGGGCTTCACTGCAGCTTAATGTTTCATGTGCCGCTGGATTTGAATATTTGTACACTTTGAAAACCAGAGACAATACCCTTTTCACCTTAGAATTAGTTTTAGAGTGTGATGGCCAGAATAGGATTCCGGACACGAGATGTATTTTTGCTTTGGACATCTTGACAAAGGAGTTTTGGTTGATGTAGGGAACTACCTCTTAGATTAGGGATAGTTAGGCATTTTCCAACTCCTTTAATGTTTTAATTAAATGTTTATAGCCCAAAAGACGAGTCCTCTGTGTCCATATCTCATTCCTGGTTCCCTACAAAAAGAATGTCCTGGCAGGAGAGTATACCAGGCAAAGCCAAGTGTGTGAAGTAATGTGAGGGCATCATGAGACAAACAGAGACAACAAGTTCAAGTTTTCTTAACAAAACCTTATTCAACTTAAAGGTCCGGTTGGATGAACGCCTAACTTTCCCTGTGCTAGGGTGGGATGTCCCTACTGTGAGAAACCTGAAGGTGTCTCACTTGCTAGTCCCCGGGGGTCTGTCATCCAGGTGGCCAGGACATGGCCATCGCTATTGGATCCAGTTCCTGGGGGTGGACCAGTGTAGGAGGATCACCTGGATGGGGGTCTTTGGGAATGGAAGTTGGACACCCAAGGGTGAGGCGTGGTACCCCCTTCCTTATGACATCTTTTCCCCATCCTACCCAATAGGATATTTAGAAACTCTATCCCCCTTTTCCTACACAAACACTTTGCCACACCACGAAAGACAACCGACTAACACCAGAGCCGTTTACTTGACATGTCCCAATACAAGGGTCAGGCAAAGTCGGGCAATTGCTGATAACTACACACACCTGACAGGCCTTTCCTTTCCCCACAGGGATAAAAGGCCGAGCATGAGAGCACCCTTTGAGCACGGCCAAACGCACGAGGACGCAGCTATTCCGGGCCGGCAGTTCAAACGGAGGTGAAAGGTGGTGGAAACCGAAAGGACAACAAGGAAGGAATTGCCCTTGCCGTTTTCATCCCAGACCCATGAAGCCTTCGATTACAGAACCATAAGACCAGGAATCGCAGCTCACGCTTGGTGTGACAGATGTCAACGGTGCACGGGGCTCTCCCGCACTGATAGCCATGGCAGGGAAAAGAGCTTGCCGCTGTGGTACCGTCCTTGACTCCAGCAGCAGAAAAGCCAACGAGTTCAGCACAGTCGGAAGAAACTGATAGTGATGCGGACTGTGTTAAACTCAAGATTGCAGTGGCAACATTTTGCGTAAGGAAAAGAAGATAATAGACAACCGTCTTTGTGAACAAACGAGGTACCAACGTTAGAGTTGTCTGACACCACGTGGACGCTCATTCGAAAGACTCTGACAAATGCCCCGCTCCTGAACAAAGAGGATAAGGTCAATTGAGACAACTACAAGAACCAAAGGGACAATGCATACAATGTGTAGTTATGCTAGCATAAAAAAATTGGAATAGTGCTCAAAGTAAAGTTCAGAGCTTCTACTAGCTCTCTGGCTTGTAATCAGCTCCCCTACCCCAAGTTCAAAGTAGGTCATCAAATGCAGGGGTTCCCTTCCCCAAGTTCAAATCATCCAGATTTCAAAACAACACTTGCCTTAAATATCACAACAAAGTCTTTGTACAACACACTCTTCTTAGTGGGTGTTTTCAGGTGCTTTCCATTAGGGGTACCTGGTCCAGGTGCCACTGTTGTACCACACGGTACACCCATTACAGGTCACGCTACTGGTACCCTTCCTTGACTGCTTTTTCTTTGACATCAGTAAACTGCTTCTCCTCAGCAGTGAGGGTTTCCTCAGTCACATGTCACGCACTCCTGACACTGTATTGTGGCTTAAAGAGGTCCAGATAAATATTCCCTCTAGTCTCTTAAAGTTTTGTATATATTGTGCATTGTTTAACCGCCTTGCACTTGTTACACCTCCTTATATTTCCTTGGCTCTTGTCAGTGCTTGTTTATACAGTTCTTTGCACCAGTGTTGGATTTCTCCTATCCAGCATTCAACTGCTTGTGCTCGCTTGGCTTTGCTAGCACTTGTTGCAGTTAATGCAGTACATTATATGCATGTGATTCAAAACTTTCCTTTCAGTAAAGTTCACAATCTTTCTTTCACTCCTTTCAATATGCCCAAGTATTTACAACTGGTTTTCAATTTGTTCGGTATTAAAATGTGTTTTAACTTGCTTTTAATTAGTTCGGTATTTAAACTGCGCTTTAACTTGCTTTCATTTTGTTCAGTATTCAAAATGCAATTTAACTTGCTTTCAATTTGTTCGGTATTCAAAATGCACTTTAACTTCATTCAGCATCATTGCCTGCCAGCCCAGTGTTCCCCCCTCTCTGGTTTCACTCACTGGTCAGTCTTACAGCTTCTCGCGAGTCCTTTGCCACCAGGGGTTCCTGTTTCCACGTCTTCTCCCGGCAGCCTCCTTGTGGCTCGTGCACACCCAGCAATGCTTCCACAGCAAAGCAGGATACAATGGACCGATTCCCTGGGTCCGGCCGGCCTCCGTCTCACAGTTTGCCACTGGCCTCCACCTTCATCTGCTACTGCTTCCTGCTGCAAACACTCTGCATTGCTTCACAGGCCTCCAGTGCCACACCAGAGAGGTCTCCCTGCATGTAGCTGACTGTGCTTCCACAGCTGACCATGCTACAGCTGACTCCATTTGTTGTGTCACGTTTACAGTTTATTTCTATTATGGAAAACACTAGACCGCTCAACAGAAAAGCAGCAGTCCTCTGTTGCTCTTGTTGCTCTCCTCCTTGTCCCAGTACTTGGTTGGAGCTGATGTTTGTTTGTTTTCATAAAATGAGGATGTTTTGCACTAGGTGTCCTCTTCTTCGCCCCAGTACCAGTTTCATACAATTTGGGGGATACATTCGGGGAATCACAGGGAAGGGGCTGACAAAAGGCTAGGGATGGAGGCTTCATGGTGAAAGGGAAATGGGGGATACCATGTCTCACCTAAGGATGCCCTCTCCCTACTCTCTAAGTCTCCTCCACCCAGGTGATCCTCCCTTGCATATCCACCCCCAGGGTCGAGTTCCAGAAGCAATAGCCTTTCCCTGGCCACCTGAAAAGAGGATACCAGGGGAAAAGAAGTGAGGACGCCCTCAGATTCCTCACAGTAAACTACATAAGAAAGTCCTGGCAGAAGAGTATACCAGTCAAACCCAAGTGTGGGAAATGAACTGCATAAGGAAATCCCAATGATGACACATGCCTTTAGGATTGTGAATTACATTGAAGGTGGAAAGAAACCTGGGGAAGGGAGTCATTCCCCCGGGAGTGGATTGCGACACCAAGCGGAGGGAGCTATCCTCTTGGTCTATAAAGCACTTTATCATTTTCTTAAACTTTTTTTTGGGAGAGAAACCTGGCGAAGGAGTCGTTCCATGGAACAGTGAATATTAATGAGTTGAGAATTTTGCTGGATTTATACCTTTTTGTTGGATTTGAACATTTTGTGCACTTTCAAGGTCAAAGACAATATCCTTTGCACTTTAGAATTACTTTTAGAATGTGGGAGGTAGGATAGGATTTCGGACTCAGGACATTTTTGCTTTGGACATCTTGACACAGGACAGACCATTAGTTTTGGTTGAGGAAGGGAAATACTTCTTAGATTGGGGATATTGAGGCATTTTCTAGCCCCTTTATTATTTAATAAAAGTCTATAACCAAAAACATGAGTCCTCTGTGTGCGCGTCTCATTCCTAGCTCCTGTGAGGGGTCAGAAATGTGAGGTGGACAACTTTTGTGAAAGTTTTTCATGAAATTACATTTTATTAACTTAAACGGGTTTTATAAACGCCTCACTATCCCTGCCTTAACAAGGATTTACCTGCCTTTCAAAGTAGCTAAAGAAAACACTCTAACAAAAGGATTCTGTCCCTCACAATTGCACATACAACAATTCAATTAACACAAAATTAGCAGTTATGTTGAAAACCTGTGAACTGTTTCTCCTTGTAACTTGGGTGAATTCCCCTTCCCCAGATTCAACAGGATTTTACTCATCTGTTCAGAATTGTTTTTTTCCCATCTTGTAAAAAAGTTCAAATAATAAAGTTCCTCGTGTTTCAAGAAAGTGTCTTCTTGGACTTGAATCAACAGTTCCAAATATTCAACCAGTCTTTATCTCTCCACTGGTGCTAGAGAGTTCAACATAACGTCTTTCCAATAATAAATGTCTTTCAGATAATAAGGATATTTCCACAGTTCATCTGTATTTTGTTAGGATGATTCCACAACAATTCACAACCTCTTTTAGTTGTTCTGCCACTTCTTCTTCTTCATACGATTCAACCACAGTATAGTACTTCACATACTTCCACCTGGTCTACTCACCTGCCCGGTCTACTACTACAAAGTCCCTGCCCTGTGTACTCGCCTGCCAGGACTAGTGAAAAATTCTATTTCTACTACAAGTACTTTTGTGACGTGGTTTACTTCAACCATAGTCTTTTAACTTTCCACAGCCTTAGTTTTGATCACTTCTCTTGGCAAGCCAGAAAACACATTGTTGCTGTTTATTCCACACCTGTTATTGCCACATGCAATGCAGGTTATGTTCCTCTCTTCCTGAATATTCCAATCAGGAAGGCAGCTCGCCTACCACTTCCGTTTCCCCAATTTTCTTTTAACCAATTGCTGATAATGGCTTTTATTCCAACTCTCTCTTCTTCGCCTCAGCCAATGCTTGTATAGGTCATTTACAACATTTGTTTCTCTCTCATTTTGGCAATATGACTTACAAACAAATTGGTTCTTAGTTGCCCTCTTTTGGCTTCGGCAATGGTGGTGTTTATACCCTTGACTCAATATTGCCCTCCTTTGTTTTTGAGAAAGTCTATGACCTTTACTCGTATTATGATACCTTTCTGGCCCAGAGTTCTTAGCCTGCCACTTAAGCTTATTGGCATCAGTTCAGTGTTTAAAAGCATTGTTACGCTGCCACTTCAAGTACTTTATATCAGTTTGATATTCAAAAGCATTAGATTTTGCAAGCGGGCGATCACAGAGCATTCCAGGGTCACATACTGGAAGTCCATTCACCGGTTGTTGCACATGCATCCGCTCGTTTCTGTTTCCTGCAGCCCTCGCGGGTCGGAAATGGAGCACTCCTTGATCCTGGGACACTCTGTGCTGGGTTGCCATCATGGTACACTTTACCTTGGGGAAAGCTTTCCTGAAAAAGCACTCTCCCCATATCCCCCTGCCACCAGTGACATCCCAACCTCCCTCAGCCTTTCTCTCCTCCTTCTCTCCTGTCACATCGGATGAGGTCACTAGGGTTGTCCGCTCTATGAAGGTCTCCTCCAAACAGGCCCCCCTGGTTCTTTAATGTTTATCTCGCTCTGCTTGCTTATCTTATCTCCACTTTCTCCCCTCACTTCCAGTGTTATGCAGATGACACCCAACTCTTCTTCAGACTTCCCTCTGATGGTCTCCCTACTTCCTCTACCATTCCCGATTGCCTATCTGCTATCCAGTCCTGGTGTGCCTCCAATGATCTCTGCCTCAATGCCAGCAAGTCTGAGATTCTTCCTATTAGGACTCCCACTCCCTCTTCCCTCCGTTCACTCTGGCCACCCTCCATGGGCTCTCCCCCTTTTCCAGCATCTGAAACCAGAAACCTTGGAGTCATCTCCGATTCCTCTCTCTCTCTCTTTCTGTAACACTCACCTTGTCTCTGCGGGAGTGTCTGGCCTCTGCATGGCTGCAGAAGTGTGCTGAGTGAGTCGACCCTCTGGAGAATCGGACTTTCTGAGAAGCTGCTCCTGGAACAAGAGGAATGGGTCAATGTCAATGTTGCTGTGTCCCCGAACCACCCACTCCAACCTTCTTGTGTCTCTCTTAGCCCGCCCTGGTTTCTGCTCAAGTTCTGCTCACCTTGTGTACTTGGTAGGTAAGCTCTCCGTCCTGCCTCACTTCTTTGGCAGGGGCGCACTGTCCGTAAACCAGTTACTTCACTGGCTTCTGTCCACGTCCAGACCAGCTGCAACGTTGGCTGCATGGCCCTTATTGATCCTTCTTTGTCCTTATGCCTCTGAGCATGTGTGTGGTTAAGTGGCAGTCTTGCGTGTATTGGTGCCTCCTTTGGCACGTGTGCAGGCAAGTTTGGGGTCTTTGCGTGTGTTGGAGCCTCCTTTGGCACGTGTGCAGGCTTTGGCACTTGTGCTGGCGAGTTTGGGTCTTTGTGTGTGTTGGTGCCTCCTTTGGCACGTGTGCAGGTGAGTTTAGGGTCTTTGCATGTGTTGGTGCCTTCTTTGGCATGTGTGCAGGAGGTTATGCAGGTGGATTGCCGCAGGCGTGTGAGCAAAGTATTTCTAGCAGGGTTTGCAGGTTTAACGGTCGCGGCTGCTGGTTTAACTCTAACTCACTGTTCTCTTGTCTTTGCAGGTGTTGGCCGGTCCGGAACTGATAGCGGAGCTGATCTGCGGTGGACTGGAACGGCAGGCACCCTGGAAGCAGAAAGAAAGCTCGGGTGAGTAAGGCGCTTCTGCTGGATGCACGAATGCTGTCTTCAATGAATAACAGTCTCTTCTTTGTTGCAGGTACACAGTGAGCGTAGAATAACGCAAAGCGAGGTGCAATGCAATGGGTGTGGCTTATATAGGCAGCCACACCCAAGCACTGGATCGCATGCTGTAAAAGTCCTTGGCCCATCACACAGCCATATTGGAGGAACAGGAAGTTCCTAGTTTCCTCTTCCTAGTTCTACATGTGCACATATGAGCCTGGCGCCAGAGGCGCCAGGACAAGGTCCAGGTGGTCTTTCCCTGCGGATTGGCTCTGGAGGCGCCACAAGTGTGGTTTCTGAGTGGCAGTTCCTTGCTTGCAGGCAGTGTTGGACTGGTGGTTTTGACACTTTCCTCCTTCACATCTTGGGCCTTACCAAGAAGGCCCATTTTCTCCTCAAAGGTATCCTTCCTTTCCTCACTTTTCTCCAGAAGCTCAATGTCTCTAGAGCTCTGGTACTCTCTAGGCTGCACTACAGCCTCTTCCTCAATCCACCCTCTTCCTCTATCCGACCCCTCCAGAATAGGGCTGCGAGACCTATCCTTGGCCTTAAGCCCAGGGACAGTATATCTCTAGCCCTAAAATCCCTCCACTGGCTCCCGGTTGCTGTGAGGATCAAATTCAAATCCGTTTGCATCATCCATAAGGTTGTCTGGGGCCGAGGACCAATCTACCTACAACTTGCTCTCACCAAATACTTTCCTTCCAGATCTTTACACTCCTCCGGTTCCAACTCTCTGCGTGTCAGGCACTTTTCTAAGCAACCAGCTGGTGCCAGATCTCGCTCATCGGCTGGCTCCCTCCTCTGGAACAGCCTTCCCCTTCCTCTCAGTATTGAGCCTGATTTCCTCAAAGGAAGCTCCTCGAGACTTTCCTCTTCACCTCCTCCTCCCCCTCTCACTGACGTGCTAATACATCACAATTGCTGAGATTGGTGGTCTGGGACCATATGTGTCCTTCTGGGTCCCGGCCTTTCCGCCCATTCGCCCTCAGCCTTCCGCCTCATCCCAGCACTTGCCTGCTGGCCCCCACTGGCTTGTGTTCTCACAGGCCTGCACTTATTATTGGCAGGTGATCACTCTGCACCAAGTGATCTCTGCCTGGCACTTACTGTTGCACACATCTGACTCCTTGGTACGTCCCTTTGTGGAACTTCTAGCACTTACCCCTCTCCCTGTCCTGTCTCTCTCCCCCTGCACCTGCACGTTCTGAATGCTTACAAGGCCTAGTAAGACCGTCCCTTTCCTGTTCATCAGTTTATTCTATTTGCCTTTGTTCCCATGTTCCCTCCCCTTTACCCTGTGGGCACTTTGAAACACAATTTCTTGATGTATAAGCGCCTTACAAATGCACAATAAATAAACAACGCTTCAAACTGCACAACCTCTGCATCAACGTTCTTCAGGGGGAAAACTTTCACATGTAACACTTCCTGCTGCACAGGCTCTGCAGACAGGGTCATGGAAGGGAGAGACCCTCTCAGAACCAGCCTTCAATTTGCTACACACGGCAGCTCCGGCGTCTTCCACAGTTTCATTCCACTTCAATGGCAAAGTGGAGTTACAGCATTCACTCCACCTCCCACTACTGCTCCTTCTGTCTTTGACCTGCCCCTGAGGGGGCCTTTTATACCTCTCGGTCTCCCTCTGAGTGGGTGTGGGTTATTACGTCAATTAGACTGCCACTTGCAATCTTGGGTCTCTGCCTCCCTCTTCTACGTCCCAGCATTGTGGGACTTGAAGTCCTCAAGGTTGAAATCCCTTTTCTGTTTTCAAAAAATAGTCCATAGGTGCCCCTCTGCGAGAACGAACATGGCCGATTGACCTGTTCTTTGGAAAGATACCCACTCGAGAATCCGCTGCCACACTTTAGCTCAATGTACCTTTCACTGTACCTTCCCAAAGAACAGGCCATTTTTGCTGTGTTTGTTCTCATAGAGGAGCGCCCATGACTAATTTTTTATTTTTTGAAGGGCCTTAGGTCTAGTCACCCTAAGTTTCCCAGGGTCATCCAGACGTGGACCCCTTGCTCACTGAGCTCAGAGAGGCACAGCTCCACCTCACTGATGATGCCCAACAAGGCTGAAACACGTGCATGGGGTTGCTGTTGGTACGCTTGTTCAGAAGGGAATTGCCATAGTATTTCGGTGCTGGACTGCCCATGTGGGCGGAACAAGACTGATATGCAAATGGTTATTTCCCATCTGTGAAAGGTGCAGTGAGCTAAAGTGTGGCTGCAGACTCTAGAGTGGGTACCTTCCCAAACAACAGGCCATTTCTGCTGTGTTCGTCCTCATAGAGGAGCGCCCATGACTCATTTTTGACCCTTTTCTGTTTTGACTGTGATTTCCAAATATATTATTCTCATTTTTATCCTTAATTATATCTACTACAAGATGTTATAAGGACTTAATGAGATGTTCTGATTCACAACAGATGTAAGGTTTTCAGATTCTAAGATGTTAATGTTGGGAGATTTGTTTTTACCATTCCCTGTTGTGTTAAAGAGACCTTCACCATCATGTCTGTGGAAGATTTTATTGGAGGAGTTTTTATTTTCAATAAATGATGGGTTATAACATTCTTCATCAATATCAGAGCACTTGGCTTTGGGAAAGAAAACTTTCATCTGACAGCAAGCCATTACATATTTTTGTAGTAATTACACTTCTTCCTTTGAGGAAGACAAATACTGCATCTCTCCCAACGGTGTCCTCCTGTCTCCCTGGAGCCCTTCTCCTCCCAGTTGATCCTCCCAGCTAATACCATCACCAGGGTCAGGATCAGGTAGCGGCTGCCTGGTAGGCCTCTGCAGGGTTCATCACACTCCTCACACGTTGTATTTAGATTCTGGTCTTCTTGCTTATGCACTTTCTTCCTGTTCGCATTCCTGAACCTTGCTCACTTTGAATTTCTGTTCTTTCTCTGGATATCTCTGTTACTGTTTTTGTCCTCACTTGTGCTTGTGTAATTTCTTCTTACAGAGTTTGGCTGCTGGGTTTCCCAGCAGGCAATCTATGTCACTTTCCTTTGTCACATCTCAGTCTTGTCCAGTGGGGCATATTTGTTAACAGTGTGCGGGGTTCAAGAGGCAGTCACTGTTCTGTTCCAGCTGAACCAAGGCTTCAGTCCTGTGAGCATTGTTTCACTATGCGTGCCTTATGGTCAAGGCACAGACACCCACTCCGGCAGCTCCTTTTGTGAGAAACCTGAAGGCGTCTCCCTAACTAGTCCCCAGGGGTCTGTCATCTGCCAGGACACGGCCGTCGCTATTAGATCCAGTTCCTGGGGGTGGAGCAGTGAGTGAGAATCACCTGGATGGGGGGTATCGGGGAGTTGAAGTGGGACACCGACAGGTGAGACGCGGTATTCCCTTCTTATAACACCTTTTCCCCAACCTACCACGTAGGATACTCAAACACTCTACCCCCCTTTTCCGACACGAACACTTTCGCATATCACGAAGGACGATGGACTAACACCCGAGCCATTTACCTGACCTGTGACAACACAAGGGTCAGGCAAAGTCAGGAAATTGACCAGAATCACATACACCTGACGGCCCTTTCCCTTCCCCACAGGGATAAAAGGTGGAGCACGAGAGTACAATACGAGCAAGGCAGACCGCACGACGAGAGAGCTAACTCAGCACAGCAGTTGAAGAGGAGGAGAAAGACGGCGCAAATCGAGAGAGTGACAAGGAGAGAAGCGACCTTGCCATTTGCAACCAAGGATCGTGAAACCTCTGCGGAAGGAATCGTAAGACCATGAACAATAGCCAGCATGTGTTGTAGCAGATGTTAACGGTACACAGGGCCCTCCTCTGCTGATAACCAGGTCGCTGGGAGACGCTTGTCTCCGTGGTACCAACCTTGACTCTAGAGAGAAGAAAAGCCAAGCGGTTCATCACAGTCGGTGAGTCGAGTAGAGAGCCCATAAGAAACCGAACTGTGTTGAACGAAAGTAGCAAATGGCTAATTGAACTGAGAAAGTGCAAAGAACGGTTGATACCAAAAGGGGGAAAACCAGCAACAGACGAGTCCGGCACCACGTGGGTGCTCACTCAGGAAACTCTGGGTAATTACATGATTGTTGAAACTACCGTTATCAGAAGGCCTTGGGAAAGGCGAGAAAGAGGTCAAAGTGGTCATACAGCGGTCTAGTAAAATCCTCTCTACAGTCGAAAGTCTTTGACCGACAGAGGATTGTGAAGCACAGGAAAGTGAATCCCGCATCATAAGAACTGATTGAGAAAATGTGCGATTGACAAAGTTGGCAAGAGTGAACTCGAAGGAGGGATGTCGATAAACAGGGGGCAGAGTCTTTAGTCCCAATATACAGTGTGATGACAACAGTGAAACCGGCAGCGGGATGTCCACAGTGAACTGTTTAAAAAGACATTAAGATGTGTGCAAGTCACTGACGACATTGTGTTGAAAGCCATAGTGAACCTGGCGAAGGGTAGCTAACATTCGAGAAGGGTCTGAGCTCGGAAAAGGGGGATCCAAGGTTGAGAAGGCATCACCCAACGTACAAGCAGAAAAGATCTTTTGTTTATTTTCTTGAAACCCATCAGGTCCTCGGAGGCAAGAGACTTTTTGTAGAAAAGAGACTTGACCACCAAAGGCCCCGATTGCTGAGAGCGGAACTGTTGGCTCGTGCTGGGAAAGTTTTAGTGTGTGTTGTGCTCCAGAATCTTACCTTGCGTCATGCTGAAAACGTGGGGAAGGGGGACCCCGACTACTGCATCCTACCTTATTATTTGTGAACACTTCCTTCTTTCTTGGGAACATTATCCCACACTTCTTTTGTATTTAGCCTAAGGATTGGCAGTATGTTTTTCTTAGTATAAGCCCTTTTATTTGACAAGACACCCCTAGGACAGGCTTATTACTGTTTGATGGTCGAAGGTTGCTCCTATCTTAGATTTAGGTTTAGATTAAGTGTTTTTCAAACCTACCTATACCGTTTAACAAACACCCTTGAACTGTGATCACTTGTGTCTGTCTTTACTGTTGCCACCATGAGTTCCTTACACTTTCCATGAGAATTCAGAGTGGGGCCCTGTAATAACAAACAGCTCAGAAGGCTAGAGCTTCCCCTAACCGTGTGGGAAACCCTTCACTCATTCTGCGTACACCCCCTGTGTGAACCTAACATGTTTGTCTTGGTTGTTGCTCATCTGTAGTTATTGTCCATCCTTCCTTGTCTGCGGGATTCTTTACATTCCTCTCTCTTGTGCACTATTCTGCCCATGGCTTTAGGGGCAAACCTCTGCCACCAATGCCACATAAGCTTGTAGAGTAGAACCTGAAAGAACACATCCTGACCTAGCGTTCCTGCAATGGGTCTCACAGCATCTGGATGAGCAGAACCGCCAGGATCACTCTTCCGCAGGATCGAACTGCATTTGAACATGTTCACTGCAGTGGAACCAGAGGGATCAGAAGGTGCTGCTTTTGGCACTCTTTTGAACTTTGAACAACCACTGTTGTGTACCCGTTCAATCGGCTCGCTGCCACATCATACCCAGTCACCTATTCGGCTTGGCTAACCTAACCAGTTCGCCACTGTGGAACATCTTGAACCGCCGCCTCTTTGAACTCTTCATCGATCATCAAGGTCACTGCTTCAAACCACCGGGGCATGATTTGAACCGCTGGAGCATCGTGTCACACGCTGATCCAAACCAGAGGTTAGCAACGTCTCAAACAATCGTGACACTCAAACCAACCTTCGTGAGCCATCCAAATACCATGACCCAAATGCCGCAATCAGACCCCACTGAACTCCCTTTTCGAACCAAGTAGGTGCCAGCTTGTCATCTGGATCAGTACAACTCACTGCAGCTGAATCTGTTTCGACCCACACCACAGAAGCTGTCAAACAACCCAGGAAAAGAATAAGGTACTTTTGAGAGGCCCTCTCCACTTGTTCCACTTTTGGGACCCTAGAGACAAGACAGCCACCTGTGTTGCACCTTTTTCTTAAACAACATATCCTTTTTGAACCATTGTTGCATTCGGTACCTCATCTCCCCCTCAACAAAGAATCCAGAATGCATCTACAGTCTTGTTCTGAATTTCTCTGTTTTTTTTGCAGGGGTGGGTTTTCCTAGTGTTTTAAAAGTTATTTGTATAATTGATATGTTTATTAAAGTATTTATATTTTATAGAACCTTGATTGAGCATTCTTTTATTTTGGAACAGTATACTATTGCTGTTTGGGTTGCTACTAGATCACATTCATACCCCTTCTGAGTGTATACCCTTCCCCAGGCCCACGTTACCATGAAAGGCAGAGGAGGTATATCTCTTAGCTGTTCCTGTTTTACCTTTATTATTGGGACCACTATTGGTTTGTGGACGTGTGTGGGCTGAGAAGGCAGTTTAACCACTACTCATCTTTATGCTCCTGCAGAGCACAATTCATTTTGTCACACTGTCTCCTAGATGTTCTGCACATCAAAGCTCTTTGGGAATAATACAAATAGGCACAATCAACTATTACCTTATCAAATATTGGACTCCTTAAAGTAGGCTTGTTTTTAACTAACCCTTGCTGTTTATAAAAAAAGGGGCCTACCCCTCTTTCTTTGATTCATTTTGGGATTCATTCCTGGTGTTCAAGAATAATTCATTTGGACCACTTTTGGGAGAGCAGACCATTCCAGAGTCCTCCCCCAGTGAGGTGAAAGAGTTTTCCAAGGCAGAGGCAAACTTTGCTCCTACCCATCCTCAGGGTATATTGAGAGTGAGCGGCTGCTGGAACAAGACCTGCTTCTATGCCAGGTACACTTGTACCCAGGACCTCACTGGAGGTAAAGGACTCCTTCAGGTGTCAGCCAGCCTACCTGGCTTGGGAGAACAAGAACTAGGATGTATTGTCCCTGAGCTCCTGTATTGGGGCTAAGAGTGCTAGAACAAGGAAAGCAGCTGGTTTCCTACATGCTACCACATCAAACCATTGTCCACCATGTTCCGATGCACTTGAACCAATAGAATGGGCTCTGTTGCCTTTGGCACTCTTCAAAACCTCTGTTGCTACTCCTCAAACCAAATTGCTGCTGCTCAACACCAACCGAGTGTATCTGTTTCCAGAGCTCGGACAAGAAGCTTGTTGCTGCATTAGACTTAAAATCCCCATGAGGGGATTCCAAGATGGCAGCCAAGCAGGGAGCACCTTGAATGATGCTCCCCCAAAACTCTGGACCGAAATAGGGCAAGGATAAGAATGTTTCGCCCTCCCCAGGCGCATGAAACGAAAAGCGGTGACCCATGAGTGGGAAGCTCGGAGGCGACCGTCTGCACCTGTGGCTCACAGTTTATTATAAGAAAATGCCACTGAGGCTGCAAAGCTGAGCTCTGCGAGGGACAGCCTGGCCCAGCGTAGCAACAGATAAAGGACGGAGAAGCGCCGGGCGGTAGATAGTATTCTGACCCTCCCAAGCATTGGCCGCAATCCACATTGAAGAGCGCAGAAGCATTGATCATTTGAAGGAGGAAGTCGGGAGGAGGCGCACATTGGCCTCCCCTCCCCGGGAGAGGGCCACCGAGGAAGAGTCAGCCCGCGGGGGAAGGCGGCGAGCAGCAGGCTCAGAGCCCACTCGGCATAAATGGGTAGGTGCCATACCCACCCCTGGTCACAGGCAGGGAACGCGAAGACCCCTCGGGAGGGGAGAGGCTGCCCAGGAGGGGGCTTGCTCCAGCTCTGGGTGGGGTGTAACTCGGTGAGGGACACCACAAAATGCCAGCATCCCAGACCCTGTACACAAGGCCCCCCACCTTCCCAGAGGAACAACATGGACTTAGGCAACTTTCCACCGAGACCGCAAAGGGGCCCGCAGAGTTAATGTTCCCAGTAGGCCGTGTGCACCGGCTGCTGTGGAGATGGAGCTACGCTGAGCGGGGGGAGCTGGAGCCCCTGTCTATCTGGCTGCTGTGCTCGAGTACCTGATTGCTAAGATCCTCAAGCTGGCTGGCAACGCTGCCCGGGACATCAAGAAGAGCAGCATTATCCCACAGACACTTGCAGCTCGCAATCCGCAACAATGAGGAGCTCAACAAGCTGCTGGGCGAAGTCACCATTGCCCAGGGCGGTGTCTTGCCCAACATGCAAGCAGTGCTGCTGCCCTAGAAGACTGAGGGCCACAAGTCAGGGGGCAAATCCAGCAAGTAACAGCCCAAGTGGCGGGCAAGCGCACACGCACACAGATATAAAACGATAGAAACAGAGGCTGGAGAGGGAAGAGAACATGCCTTGACGCAAATAGAGAGACTTAATTGGTGGAGGGGGAACGGCCGTTATGTCCAAGTCAAGGGGGAAAGATCCCATCTTGTCAGCAAAAGGGGCCAAGAAGCCCAAGCACTCAAACCTCCAAAAGATGTGGGTTCGGGAAACATTTCCCCACCTACCCGGCAGGAGGAAGCAGAATAGGACCAGGCCAAAAAAGATGATCCCCACGCACAAGAGTTAGTCTCCACAACGCTCATCAAACAGTTCTTCACTGACTTTGGTGCCAAAATAACGGACACGGTCCAGAGGCAGATGGAAAAGATGAGGGAGGACCTAGCGAAGGCCCTTCAAGACATCAAAAGAGATGTGAGCAAGGTTGAAGAAAGGGTGGACATTAACGGGAGGACGATCCAGGACCAAGCCGATGATGCCAGGAAGGTGGACACGCTCATGGAACAACTGGCTACGGCCACTCACAACCTTGAACTCCAGGTGGAAGACCAGGAAAATAGGTCTAAAAGATCAAATATACGCATTAAAGCCCTGTCCAAGGAGGTATCATACAAAGATGCGGTCACTAGCATCTTTTTTTTATTACCAACTTTATTTAGGTTTTCAAGAGCATTAGTTACAAACATGTATGCATTAGAGAATAGCAAGTGTTATCCCTTCCCCATTGTTTGCTCCAGTCTTTGAGTTTCGTTAGTTCATAAATTTTTACTGTTAACCACCCCCGACCCCAAACATAACTTCCAAACATTTGGGCGGAGTGTTGCATATTTCGGTTTTCTTGAGAGTCTTCCGGGCTGGGACACTTTTTCGGCCCAAGATTTGCACTTTCAAATAACAGGTATTTTGCGAAGTAATTTAGGCTTGAAGTACATCTGTTTTTTATCATCTGTGAATTCATGCAGTGGCATCCAAGTATTCAAGTATTTTGAATAAGAACCATGAGTTAATGCCGTCACTTTTTCCATGGCCATCCCCCCACCCCATAGTCTCACCCACCACATGGCCACTACCGGCCCTTGCTTGTTCTTCCATGCTTGTACCAGGGTGATTCTGGCAGCGCTCAGCCTATGGGTGATACGGCTGGCTTTGGACCCTGAGTTCGCATAACACCCCTCGACTGCCTCCCCCAGTAGGACCACCACCAGATCAAAAGGCAGTTGCGCCCCTGTTATCTCCCTGATATGGCTCAAAATCTCCTTCCAGTATATCTATGCCACCGGGCAGGACCACCACATGTGAATTAAATCCCCATGTTGTCCGCAGCCTCTCCAGCAGGATATGGGGTTGTCCGGGTTAATGGAGTACATGCATGCTGGTGTCACATACCACCTCAGACACATTTTGTATGCTGCCTCTTTGATTGAAGTGCATTTGGAGCTTTTGGCGGCTCTTTGCCATATATGATTGCAGGTCTCCCCAGAGATTGGCCTCCCTACATCAACCTCCCATCTTTGCATATTTGTGAGAGTTTCTTCTGGATGTACCGACTCCATCAAGCGATAAAATTAGGACACCCCTTTTTCCAGCTGGCCTTCTTTTATCATGTTCCAGCCCCACTGGGTCCCGAGTTGCCCCTCCCAGACCTTCCTGTTGGAAATCCAGTGCCTGAGTTGAATATAATGGAATCTTTCACATTCCGGTATATCAAATTTGGCTTTGCAGCTCTCGAATGTTAGGGGTGTACCTTCCTCATAAAGGTCCTTCAGTGTCAGGGTTTGCTCCCTTCCCCCCCAATGTGCCCAAAAGTCAGTCTCCATCCCTGGGGTGAAATCTGGGTTGTGAACGACTGGCGCGAGAGGACCCCCCCCCCCGTTTTTACCTTTCTCCCCCTCAGTGCTTTGTCCCAATACCCTAGGGTGGCCTTGGTTGACTCTACTAATGTGCCCTCTTTGCCTCTATGTCGTTCTGTAAGGTAGGAGAGGCTTCCCAAGGGAGCCTTAGTTGCTTCTCCTTCGAGGGTTGCCCATCGGTTCTGATTTTCTCTAGGTGACCATTGTAACATTGGAGCTACCTGTGCTGCCCATAAGTATCTGCGGAATTCCGGGACCCCCAGTCCCCCTAAAGCCTGCGGCCTAAACAGTACCTTTTTGAGGACCCTCAGCTTTACATCACCTCCCTCTGTAGTTTTTGGATTGCTGGGCCTGGGATGCATATTGGGAGAGCACCCATCACATATAAGAACCAAGGGAGCAAAGTCATTTTAGCAGCCGTTATCCGTGCCAGCCATGACAGTTCCTGCATATCCCAGCGTTTCAGATCTCCTGCCAGTGCTTTCAGTAGGTCTGGAATATTGGACCTATATAGTCTTTCGTACTTGGGGGTCAGCTGTATTCCCAGATATTTTACCGCTTTCTGTTCCCATTTCAACTGGTACTTATCCTCCCATTCTGACACCTGTTCTGCCATCTCGGTAACTTTAAGTGCCTTAGATTTAGGGTAATTGACATGAAACCCTGAGATCCTCACAAACCCATCTAGCAGGTCTATTGCCCTTGGAAGTGAGTGTGCTGTGTCCTTCAGGAACATGAGGACGCTGTCGGCGTAGAGAGCCACCTTTTGAGATCCCCCGCGCCTACCTCCACCCCTTGAATACCCGGGTCATTGCAGGCCCTCTGTGCCAGCGGCTCCATGGCCATAGCAAAGATCAGCGGCGATAGTGGACACCCCTGCCTCGTGTCCTTCCGGATGGGGATACTATCTGTGAGCCGCCCATTAACCATTAGTTGTGTAGATGGAAATACAAAATTGGCCATTACCATGCGGGTAAAGATCGGACCACACCCGAACCTCTCAAGGGTTAGCTGTAAAATCCCCCAGTGTAGGCTGTTAAGGGCTCTGGAGGCGTCCAGTGCCAGTACCGAGAACCGCTGTCCTGTTCTTCGACCACAATCGATTGTGTCTATGGCTCTACGGATGTTGTTGTATGTGTGTCGCCCTTGTACTGGGTGAATTATCCCTAGTAGGACACCTGCTAGTCTACGGGCCAGTACCGTGGAATAGATTTTCGCATCTCCGTTTAGTAGCGATGTGGGGCGGTAACTCGCGCAGTCCACCGGGTCCCTATCCGGTTTTAATACTGTGGTCGCCGGACTCATATCTCCGGAGATCCTCCCGGAATCCCGGATGGAATTAAACAGCTTTGTTAGGGGCCCACTAGAACAGCTCTAAACGTTTTGTAATATGCATTGCTTAGCCCATCTGGGCCTGGGGATTTATACCCTTTCAGTGCCCCTATAACCTCTCCCACTTCTTCGTCCGTTATGGGTACTTCTAGCATTTGCCTGTCCGAATCGCTGATTTGCGGCAGGTTTATCCAGTTAAGAAATGCTATATGCGCCTCCTTCTCCAGGTCCTCCCCTCTCAGGTTTTCGGTAAAGTATGAGTGTATCACCTCCTCTATTTCCACTTCCCCCGCACCAGGTTCCCCTCCCGGTTTTTAAGTTGGACTATGTGATTCCGGGTTTTCTGCTGTCTTAATTTGGCTGCGAGGAATCGGTTGGCTTTATCCCCATTTATATAGTAAAATTGTTTAGTTCTCACAAGGAAGTGCGCAGCTTCGTCCGCCAGATGGGCTTCCAAGGCCGACCTAACTTTTTAAAATTCCTGCCATGCTTTTTGCGAGCCCCTATTTTTATACACCGTCTTGGCCTCTGCCACTTTGGTTTCCATGTCCCGCTTCACCCTTTCCCGTCTCTTGATATAATTTGCAGTGTGTGCGATGAATTCTCCCCTTACAACTGCTTTACTAGCGCCTGCAACTAGCATCTTTACAGATCTTCTAGACCCGGAGAGCAAGGAAGAGGTCCGCATAGATAGTGTACATGGAGTTGGGCCATGTAGAACAGAACCTGGAGGTAGACCAAGGGATGTGTTAGCGGTGATCCATGACTACTCAAAGAAGGAGAAGATTCTACATGCGGCAAAGGAAGTTACCCAAATATCTTACACCGGTTCAGTCATTCTCTAATTCCAGGACCTCACCCAGGTAACACTGATCAAGAGAAGGCAGATGGCACCAATCCTCTGGGCCCTGAGGGACAAGGACATAAAATACAGGTGGACTTTCCCGTTTGGAGTGGTCTTCAATTGGCAGGGTAAGCAGAGACGGATAGGATCCTACGAAGAAGGAGCAAGATTGCTGGGCATCGAAAGAGAGGAAACCAACCAGAGACAGCCCACGAGCAAGGGCCAAGACAAGCCTAGGAGCTGGGAATGGTCGTCGGCCAAGGGCAAGAAAGGCAAGAAAGGGGGCTTCCAACCACACTTGAAAGGCCCGAAGACCTGAAGAAACAGAAGAAGGCTGCACAAACCAGTAAGAGCAGCGTGGGGAGGAAGTTTAAAGTCAAAATTTAAAAGGAAAACCATGGGGGCAACTAATAAATAATAAAGGGAGTAAGCCTGGGGAGGACCTTGATAGGGAGAGCACAAAGAGGTCCTGTGGGGGAGGCAGGAGAGGGGGTGAACATCTTGGAAGGGGTATGGAGGTACCTTCAGGTGCCTATGTTGGTGGCAGGAAGGGGCTCAATCCTCGAGGGAGCGATTTGAGTGGGGCTAGAGGCCAGTTGTGCACCCCTGGCAGGGGGTAGGGGACATGGGGGGTGGGTAGGGGGGAGTGGGAGCAAGGGAAGGGAGGAGCGGTTCGGACGGGGGTGGCCACAAATAAAGCAAGACACAGCCAACCCAAGGGAGGATGGAGAAGGGTAGGAGGCTGAAGATCATTTCCATCAATATAAATGACATAAACTCCCCAATAAAAAGGAGAAAACTGGAGAGATATCTAGAGTGGGAGGGACCAGGCATACTTCCAGGAGATACATGTCTGTCAAGAGGTGGATCGGTCTAACGCAGGCTCCGACACTTTGATCAGGGTGCTGTTCCAAATAATGGACGATGCAAGGAGACTTGATCAAACACGTCTTTATTCAATTACAGTTTCTCAGGAACTGCCTGAGTCAAACACATCCCGTCCCTCCCCTTTCCGTTGCCCCGTGTTCCTCTCCACGTGACAAGGGAGATAGTGACGACATCACAATGTCCAACTCTGGGACAGGGTGCAATTAAGAGGATTTCTGCAGGTATACCAAGAGAACGACAAGACCAAAAAGGGAGGAGTATTGATAACCCTCAGGAGTAACTTGGACCTTGCAATAGAAGGAATGGAGAGGGATTGCCTGGGGAGGTACATAGCACTTAAGCTCAAGGGTCAGGGCGAGGAATACACCATCCCCACAGTGTATGCTCCCAACCAAGGCCAAGACCACTACCTCCAGGCGACCCTGAACAGGCTAGAGAAATTTGCAAAGGGCCCAATAATACTTATGGGTGACTTCAATATGGCATTGGACCCAGGCAAGGACAGAAACAGGAGGACACCAGGAGCACAGGGCAAACCATCAAAGGAACTGGTGACGAAAATGGACGGGCTAGGGGTAGTGGACATTTGGAGGGAGTGGGAAGGGGACCGGGAGGAATATACCCACTACTCTCATGTGCATCGCTCATCGACCAGGAAATAGTATGCTTGGGCATCACAACTTTTACTAGGCCCGAGTCACAGAGATGGAAGTGGGGTCCGTGGTGCTCTTGGACCATGCGCCATCATACTGCCAATCAGAAGGAAAGGGGGATCACCGGGAACATGGAAGTGGCGATACCCAGCCCAGCTACTGAAAGACCACACGCTGAGGGAGGAAATATGGACGAGCACAGGGGAATACTTTGGGGATAATAAGGAGGGAGACACCTCACAACAGATAAGGTGGGATACCTGTAAGGCAACCATTATGGGGAAGATCATAGTGTTGAAAGCAAGAAGAGACAGGGAACTACAGCGCATTGAACAAGACCTCGAAGTGAGATTGAAGCAGGTGGTGATCAGAATGGGGGCAGGCGTGAGCAGAGAAACTAGGAGGAAATACAGGGCAGTGAGAGGGCAGCTGGAGATGATCCAGGCGCGAGCGGTGGAGTGTTCCTTGCTGTCTCTCAAACGAAGGTATTATGTCAAAGCAAACAGGGCAGATAGATTACTGGCGAGGATGCTGAAAAGAGAGGAAAAAGCATAATGAAAATCCCTCTAGAGGGAGGAGGGACAAGCACAGACATATAAGACATGACCAGGGAATTTTGGAAGTTTTACTCAAAATTATACACCTTCGAGGGGGCATCTGATGAAGAGCAGGAAGGGTGCCTGGCTAGGAGGCTGCTCACAAAAATCTCCAGGCAGCAAAGGCTGATACTGGAACAGGAGATAATGGGTGAAGAGGTGAGGAAAGCTATCTCATCCTTACCTATTAATAAGTCCCCGGGGCCCGATGGATTTACCATAGAGTTTTACAAGGCTTTTAGAGAATCGCTACTTCCGTACATGGTTTCCCTCTTTAATGAAATAGGAAGAACAGAGAAAATGACGCTGTCTATGTAGGAGTCAAAGGTAGTCCTGCTGCCCAAACAAAAGACCTTTCAGCCTGTGCCACATATAGACAGATAGCCCTGATCAATATGCCAAAATGTGTACCAAAATCTTGGCGAATTGTCTAGAAGATCTCCTTCCCCGGCTGATTACCCCGGATCCATCCGGCTTCATAATGGAAGGCAAACGAGCAACAATACGAGGAGAATAGCCCACCTTATAGACAAAGCCAATAAAAGTGGAGCACCCGCCGTTCTGATCACCCTGGATGCCAAAAAGGCTTTTGAAAGGGTCGAATGGCAATTCTTGTTCCTCACGATGCAGAAGATGGGATTTGGGAAGAGGCTTATGTCTAGAATCAAAGCCAATTACAAGAACCCATCGATACACTTGGTAATCAACGGCCAGCTGTCACCCACTATTAAAGTCCAACGAGAAACGAAGCAGGGCTGTCCCCTATCGCCTCTCCTTTATGCGATTCACCTGGAACATTTATTAGGAACTTTCTGTAACGCTCACCTGATATCCACGGGGACGCCAGTCAGCCCTGGTTGGACCACTCGCACTCTCTGACCCCTCCCTTGGAATTTGTTCGGCTGAGAATTGGGCCTGCAAAACGAGAATATCGGATTTAAAACCCTATTGTCTCTTGTTGCTTGGCTCCCACCTCCCTTGAGGACCAAACCTTCCCCTTAAGCCTTCTCCTCGCCTTGCTTTTTTGTAAGATGCGCTCTCCGTCCTGCTTCTCGGTGAGGGGGGCATTGGTGGTGTGGGCGTGTCGCGACCTAGTTGCTTCACTGGTGCGGGCCCTGTTCAAGTCCAGACCTGCTGTGACTCCAGTTTGTTAAGGTAAGTGCGCCGTTTTTACAGTCTTGATAATCTGTCCTTCTCTCTTTCTCCTGTGCCTTGATAATGTCTCTGTTTCTTCTCCCAAGTGCAGGAAGAGGTTATTGTTGTGTTGACTGGGATTGAGCACGAGGCGCTGAGTGAATGCATGATGCGCGGCGCTATTTGTCTTTTCTTGCTCTGACCTGTGTCTCCCTTCTTTCTTGTAGGCCGCTGTAATGTTCCGGAATGGAGGCTGACTGAGAGAGCACTAAGCGGTGAGTAAATGCGCGATGCGCAGCGCCTTCTTGACTTTTCACGTGCTAACCTGTGTTTCCTCTATTTTGTAGGTCGTTGTGATGTTCCGGAACGGGTGCTGACCAAGAGCGGCTCGAATTCAGGTAAGCGTCTGATGGTTCTTGCTGCTTTCTGAAATGAAATATGGAAACGCTTACTAATGTTGTTTTCGTTCCCTTCTTTCCAGGTTGCGGCGTTCCGGAGATGGATGTGGCGCCGAGATGCTGTGTTCACTGTACCGGGTGAGCGATGGATTGCGAACAGGATACTACTCAGAGGTAAGTGTCGCACTAAAGATGTTCTTGTTGTTCTTTTAGGTATGCAGCTCCAGGAAGGCAGGAAAGGAACTCAGGAGCTTGAGCTGAACGCAGTGCGCGTCACGCTGCTAACCGCAGATTAACGTGAAGTGTGTTCCTCTGTTCGGGCGTAGCTTACATAGCCTCAGGTATCCCAAGGCCCGACCACACCCAAAACACTAGACCGCATAGCTCAGTTCCTGGAACTGAGTTATGTGGGAGCCTCCATGTTGGGCCAAGCCCATTACACAGTCCAGGCCCCCATGTTACCTTCACATTGAGTATGAGCCTGGCGCCAGAGTCGCCAAGACTGACTCCAGGAGAGTCTTTGGTGAGATGGCAAGGCCTTTGGGGCCATGATAGGAGACCCTAACCTGGATCCAAAGGGTAGGCTGACTTGCCTATTAGGGTTGGGGGTAGGGATTGTGACACTTTCAGGGCAAATAGGGAGATGAGAATAACTTTTGGGGGCACTGAACAGAAAATAGCCACCTTTGCGGATTACATGCTACTAGCAATCCAAGAACCTGTAAAGTCGCTTAAAGCTTTGGCTGGCGAGCTGCAGGAATTCCGGGAAGTGGCAGGTCTGAAAATCAATACCCATAAATCCGAAATACGAAATCTGGCAATCCCTCCACATATGGAAGTTGCGATCAGAAGGCAGTACCCATAAAGATGGATGGAGAAGGGTATAAAATATCTGGGGGTCTATTTTACCAACTCCTTGGAAACGATGGTGGGAGCTAACTACCTGCCTCTCCTCGAGAGCATAAAAAACAAACTAGTGGACTGGGTGTCGTAACTTGACTTGTTGTGAAGAATATATGGGCCTCTGTCCCCAAGTTCCACACGGAGAGAAGAAAAAAATCACTCCCCGTGCGAGCCTTGAGGCCACAGGTGGTTGTTGTTCTTTCGCAGGACCAGACGCCGCCGAGGACCCCAGAGCTGTGGAATGAATTAGGTATTAGTACAAACAAACACAGTACTCACAACAATGTAACTGTTATTGAAATAGGGCTTACCCAAGGGTTATATTTAACTGCCAGTAACTCTGAGGCTGTGGTGCAGGGAAGCGTCAGTAATACTTCAAAGCCAAGGCGCCAGAAGCTCAGCGCTGGCTACCACCTGATGATTCTTGGAAATATTCTGAAAACTGTGGTAACGTAGCAGTTCGAGGAACTCTGGAGAGCGTAGAATACTTGACAAAGCAGATAAGGACAATCCAGTCAATCCATGAAACGTGAGCTAAAGTCAAAAGGTCTGTAAATCCAAGCAGAAACCAAACGCCAAATCCAAGGAACAAGAAAACCCAGTCCGTAATCCGTAAGCTTGAGATCTGTAACCAAATGAATCCAACGTGAATCGAAAACGCCAAACAGTGTCGCGAAACAGCTGTGAAGCGACGAGTGATTCAAAGTGCGTCGCTTTTATACCTGTCGACTCCTGATCACGTGAGCGGAGCTCAGGGCACGTGACCGAGACTTTGGCCCGGAACCAGGAAGTAGTTGTTGTCGATTACTCTTGCTCCAGCCCTCTCGCAATCTCCATGGCAGTTGCCAGCGGAAACGAGGGTGTCAGGAATGGCACTCTGTCAAGAGTGGCACAGGGCACCCCGGTAGGTTTTGGGTGGCTGTGCTGAAGAAAGGTAGAAGATAAGCACAAACAGCAGGAAGTTCAACAAGAAAGAAGAGTAGGAAACTGTAGCTGTGAGCAAAAAGGGGCAAAAGATACAAAGGTACAAACAAACTGGATTCCCTCTTGGGGTGTATGCTGAAATGGGAAAGAGTGTTCCACGAACCTTAGGAAACTCCAGCCTTCTGCACAGATTGCTATAACAGAGGCCCACGCTGTATGCTCATGGCTGGGAACAACAGCAGTGGGTGTCTGTAACACTGAAAACTCGACAAGGGAAGGGGCAGAGGTTGCCTGCCGGAAACCAACGGGCAAGCTCTGTACAAAGGGATTACATAAGACACATGAGAAGACAAGAACAGAAATATCCAGCGAAAAGGAAGTCAATGACCAATCTAGCAGAAGGAAATGAAGGAAAGGCAGTTAGACTGAAGTAGATAACCTAAGGTGGAGTACAGAGGAATCAAGGAAGAGAACAAGGGAGCAGCAGTCAGGAAAACAGAAGATCTGCAAAGTAGGAAGCAGGTCTGCAGTCAAGAGTGGCACTAGGTGCAGGCAGACTGTAGTGGACTGTGGAGGACTGTAGTAGGCAGCAAGGCAGGGAGTCCAGAGGAACAGGAAAGAGAGAGATTAGTAGTAGGCGACAGACAGATAGCCCAAAAGAATAGGGCCGTGAGGTAGGGAGCCCAGAGGAGCAGGGCTGTGGGCAGCTAAGTGTAAAACAGGCTGTGAGGCAGAGGAGTGTAGCAAGCCGCAAGGCAGGGAGCCCAGAGGACAAGGGCTGTAGGCAGCGGAGGGAGACAGGCTGCAAGAAAGGAGCCCAGAGGACAAGGGCTGTAGGCAGCGAAGAGGTGCAGGCTGCAAGGTAGGGAGCCCAGAGGATAAGGACTGTAGGCAGCCGGAGTCAGGCAGGCTGCAGGGCAGGGAGCCCACAGGACAAGGGCTGTAGGCAGCCAGAGTGAGACAGGAAGCCCAGAGGACAAGGACTGTAGGCAGGCGGAGTGAGGCAGGCTGCAGGGCAGGGAGCCCAGAGGACAAGGACTGTAGGCAGCCGGAGTGAGGCAGGCTGCAGGGCAGGGAGCCCAGAGGAGAAGGACTGGAGGCAGCCGGATTGAGGCAGTCTGCAGGGCAGGGAGCCCAGAGGACAAGGACTGTAGGCAGCCGGAGTGAGGCAGGCTGCAGGGCATGGGGGCCCAGAGGACAAGGACTGTAGGCAGCCGGAGTGAGGCAGGCTGCAAGGCAAGGAGCCCAGAGGAGCAGGGCTGCTGACTGTAGAGGGCTGCAGAGGACTGTAGTAGGCTGCAAGGCAGGAAGCTCAGAGGACAAGGGCTGTAGGTAGAAGGCAGCAGAGCGTGATCGGCTGCAATGCAGGGAGCCCGGAAGGGCACTGGATCAAAAACAGGATAATTCAGCAACAGGAACAGCATACAAAGTAGAGGGTCAAGGCAAACAGGAGCGGGGAGATCTCAAGATGCAAGACACTGTGCTCCTGCAGGCAGCTGCCTATATACAGCCCTGCCCTGTTCTGAGGCAGGCTAATTGACAGCACCTGGAGCAGCACACCTGAAGACAATCTGCCTCCTCCCTCTCTGGTCCTGAGCAGGTGGAAGCAGCACGGGCCGCTAGAACTTCTGGGGATTGTTGTCCCAATAACGATGAATGAGTATAGCCAGGAATTGAGGACTGTAGCAAGGTGCATTATGGTAAGTGTAGTTAGTTGAATAAAATAAGAAAGAACCAAAGTCGAGCAAATGGAAATTAAAGACCAAGGCGTGAATAGGAGTTGATCAAAGAGTATTAGGAGAAAAAATGAGTACCAAGTAGTCCATGCTGGTTGCCAATTCGTGCGCCAGCAGCACGGGCATGATAGTAGGAACAAATAGTATCGCCCTCTGATAGAGCCTGGAAATTGATGACGCTTCCCTCGCACCACAGGTAGCGTGATCATGGAAGGGCTGACTGTGACTTGGAGATTCTCGCTGGGTTATGTGTCAGAGAAATACCGCGGGTATGAGTGTTCTGTAAGGCGGTGTGCCTGGTGTGCCTGACCTTTCTACTGCGCATGACAGAGCCCCCCCAATGGCCCACGACCACTTGGGCATGCAGGATGGTCCAGGTGGAAACGAGAATCCAGCCGCGGGGCATGGACATCTGCCTCAGGGATCCAACATCGCTCCTCCGGGCCAAAACCCCCCCGGTCCACAAGATACTGGAGACCACCCCTAACCACATGGGACCCCAGAATTTTCGACACCTCATACTCCTCAGAACTACCCACAGAAACGGGTCCCGGGGCAGAGCGAAGACGGGTAGGAGTGGGGCAAGGTTTTAACAAGGAGGTATGAAACACAGGATGGATGCGCCAGGAAGAGGGAACAGAGAGGCGATAAGCCACCGGATTGATCACAGCAGAAATCCTATAAGGACCCACAAAACGGGGAAGTAATTTGTGACACCCTGGTAATCGAAGGTGACGTGCAGAAAGCCAAACCCTGTCCCCCACAGAATAGGAAGGTGCCACAGCTCTCTGCCTATCAGCCGCAGACTTCGCCGACGTCTGAGCCTCGCG